>NC_050581.1:182974567-183574567 GCF_011100635.1 Trichosurus vulpecula | reverse complement strand
AAATATTATTTAGGGAAAAATAGTATTGAAAAGACCTCATTTCCTATCAGAGTAAATAATATGGAAGGCAGTGGTTCCCTGAAATATGAAATATTTATCATGGATTCTCAACTGAAAGATGAAGAATTGAGATTGTCTAGGTAGAGGTAAATAGGTAGGTATGCACTTATCTCTTTTAAAGAGGTCTCATTTTAGAGTATAGTCTATATTTGGAGAGGGCAGCTAGGTAGCTTAGAGGATAGAGCACTGGACTTGGAATCAAGAAGACTCATCCTCATGAATTCAAATCTGGCCTCAGACACTTGCTCAGACACTTGACCCTGGGCAAGTCACTTAACCCTGTATGCCTCATTTGCTCATGTGTAAAAAGAGCTGGAGAAGGAAATGGCAGACCACTTCAGTACTCTTTCCAAGAAAACTCCAAAAGGGGTCATGAAGACTTGGACATGACCAAAATGACCCAATAACAACTACTATATTTCAGGACAGCCTGTATTTAGAACAATATGACATATTTGCATATGCTATCACCTTTCAATAATTTTTTCATGATATGGAATTTGAAACTTCACCAATTTTATATAGGCAGAATACCTAGGTCCCCACTAAGTTCAAATAAAATATTCCAGTGACATGAAGGCAGAAGTATATTACAGATCACTGGTTGAATGAATGAATGAAAAAGCATTGCAATATGCACTCATTTTATTTTGTGCAAATGACTGCTTTAAGGGCTAGGGATACAAATAGAAATATCAAGACAGTACCTGCTCCTAAGGAGCTCACAATACATGAAAAGAAATTTCAGATGCAGGGTGCATGGAAAGGTCCAGAAGTGCTAAGGGGGCGTCAGTGACATAGATGGTATAGAGGTATATCAGTGGTATAGCCAGTATGGTATTGGCGGTATAGATGGCAAAGCCCAGAAGACCAGAGGTTTTAGAGTTAGCTTCATGATTAGTTAAGATGCAATGCTGGTGTACTGCCATCTTAGCTAATTATGAAACCTAAGGTCCCCTGGGCTTCGCCATCTAATCAGAAGGAATGAGAGGAGTTAAGATGCTTTGGCAAAGGAACTTCTGAGAACGGGGGCCTCTTTTGTCCACCCTGTTGTCATACATGGGTTCTGGGCAGACCGGCCAGCAGGGTGGGATTGAGTAGAGTGCCTCTGTTGATGGATCACAGATTTAGAGAGCTCAAAGGAAATTCAGAAAACTGAGGAGATAGAGCTCTAGAAAAGTTTAGAGAATTACCCAAAGGAAAATAAAATAGGTAAGAGGCAGAGTTAGGAATCAAACTCAATTTCCTTGATACTGATCCATTCTACCCTTTCATAACATCACAATTCAGGGGGGAAAGACTTGGAATTCCAGCTCAGGAAAATGCCTTAGTGTAACCTCAAAGGGTCAGGGATACAAGAATAGTATACACATCATAAAACTAGAATTTGATGTGCTTCTCAGCTTTAAAAGACTCTTAAAAGGGGCTGGTCAAGAAACCAAGTAAAAGAGGAAGAAATCAGCCATCAGAGACTACCGTCAACTCTCCCTTTTTGTAGATGAAAGGTCATTAAAATATGCAAAATTATGCAACCTAGGTGGCCAGTCTCATCTCCCTGCACTCCTCAAACAGGAGGCAGGAGAAGGTCCTGGTGATTGGTTGTAGAACCAACACTTACAACGCAATTCATCCTTGTTTCTGCCAGTAGAGTCATTATCCCAAGTCCGGTATGGCTGATTTGTGTTGCCTTGAAAGAACACAAACCAATGGAGTCTCTCATGATCACAATCACCTACAAAAGCTAAGGCCTAGTTGTGTTCCAGAGCATAAGAAATGTATTCTAGAATTTGATTTAATTTGACATGGTTTTCAAAGAAAGATTTAGACCATTAAGAGTTATTCAGAACATTCCATGCTGAGCCAGAATCTCCAGCCTCACATTCAAATACATAGGAATCTATTTTTATGTCCCCCATAAGTAGGTAAATACATGAAATTAGATGTTGATCCACACGTTCTCACATTCCTCCACAGCTCACAGAAGCCTAGTACACAAATTACGCTTTCCAATAAAAAAAGATGGCTCTTTAACTTGGTTGGATGAAACCAACAACCAAGGCAATCTGTTGCATATGATGTTGCATATGGTTGTGAGGCATTGTTAAAGAAATGTCCTTCATCACCAATATTATTGTACAATTTACTCATCAATTCAGAAGAGTTTGAAGCCTAAATTATATATACCTCTATACGTATTTATACAAACGTTATTTTTCCTAGTAACAAAGTCCCCAGTGGACAATAAAAAAATGAAAATTCCTAAAGCTACTTATCACAATTCTTAAAGAATTCTTTATCTTGTTCCCAAGGTAGAGCCCAAAAAGTAATTACTGCTATCTTAGTAATTATTAGGAAAACTCCCCTGTGTTGATTTCAGGACATGAAAAGCATGTCTTTACATTTGGGATTTGGGCCTTATAAACATACATGAGTAAAGTTGGGTATGTTCTATAAATAGCCTTGTAATACGATTTCAAGTTGTGGGCTTGGTATTCATTTCTCTTTTTAAAATATGAAAAATACAGGCTATCCTAGAAGAGAATTCACACCCAAGTTGTTATAGTGGAATTTTTTCATACAGATGAAAATCATCCTTACAGGCTAAGGGTGTAGTGTTAGTCTTTTAGCTTATATGGATGTTTTCAGGGATGTTACTTGGAGTCATTGTTAATGGAAAATGTGGGATTAGAATTTTTCTATCTCTCTGTCTGTCTATCTACCAATCTATAGATATATAAATCCTTCTTAACCTTTTTTTTCTTCTTTTCTATTCTTCTTATACCTTCCTTCCCTCTGCATACTCTATGGTGACACCAGTTTCTTGCTGATCCTCACACAAGATACTTCATACTCTGAGTATTTTTACTAGTTTTCCCCCAAGCCCAGAATGTTCTCTCACCTCATCTCTCTCTCTCTCTCAGCTTCTCTGGCTTCCATCAAGTCTCAGCTAAAGTTTCTCACCTTCTGAAAGAAGCCTTTGCTAGTTGTCCTTAATTCTAGTACCTTCCCCTGATCCCATCTGGAGCTTGTTTGTACAAAGTTGTTTGTGTGTTGTCTCTTCCACTGGACTGTGATTGAGAGCAGGGACTGTTTGGTTTTTTTTCCTCTTTATATTCCCAGTGCATAGCTACATAGGAGGAGCTTAATAAATGCTAGTTGGCTGACCATATCCTCTGGCCCTAATTTCTTTCCTAAGATCTAATTAAACAAATCTCCACAAATCTATGGATATTTCATGATTACCTGCAATTTGACTGTCTCAAAGTGAACTCTTTATCTCTGGTACAGGAGAAAGAACACTGTCTTTGGAAGCTAGGTTCCAATCTCATTTCTGATGCCCACTCTCTGCAGGATATTGGTCAATCGCTTCATGTGTCTGGGCCTCAGTTTCCACATTTATAAAAGTAGGTGCTTAACAAACATCTATTTCCTGCCTCTCTTTCTCTCTTACTTCCTTGTCATCTTTTGTTCCTTCCTTGTCTATACAATTTGGCAAATGACCATGTACTACCTGGTGAGAACCTTTCTGCTGCTGTAATACACCATCACTGAATAGACTCACTGCTGTCTGAGCACCTGCTCAGCGAAGTTTGGACAGGCCCATCACCAAAGGCTTCTTCTCCATCAGCCATGAAAGAGACAAAGAGTTGCAATTTAACTCACTGCACATTTGTTTTGGGTCTCCTTGATAAGACTGCAGTGTCCTATGATGAGACCTAGCTTTAATCCATTAGATTGTGAGCCTTTCCCAATGCTTAGCACAGTGCCTGGAACCTAACAGGTGGTTAATACTTATTGATTGGTTGATATGAAGTTGGTGCATTTCAGATCAAATCTTAGCTCTGACTAGCATTCATTTATGTAGCAAAGTGCCTTACATATGTTATCCCATTTCATGAATGTGTCTATTGGACTGCCTAAGGCAAGTCACATAAACTCTCTGGGCCTCAGTTTCTTTCTTTGTAAAATGAGGAGATAGAAATATTGTACAGTGGAAATATCACTGACTCAGAAGTCAGAGGACTTGGGTTGAAACGCTACCTCTAATGATGACCTTAGAGACCTGAGAAATCCTTTAATATCTCTGGGCCTCATTTTGTAGATAGATAGACATTCAGACAGGTATAGATATAGAAGAGAAAGATATCTATATCTACAATACATAGTAGATGTCATATAGATATACTACAGATATAGGTATCTATGTAATATAGAAATAGAGATATATTCAATAGATGTTATGTAGATATCTATATCTTTCTATATTCATATCTATGTATCTATCTATAGGGTTGGACTACACGGCCTCTGAGGCAATTTCTAGCTCTGAATCTATGATTCTAGGCTTTAAGCTAATCACTCAGCCACAGTTTGCTCATCTGTAGCATGAAAGGGTTGGACTGAACATCTTTTAAATAAGGACCCTTCCAGCTCCCAACCCATGACTCATGAGGGCAGGCATTGGTGTCATTTAAATTTCATACCTCTCCAGCACCTAAAGCAATTCTCGATTTACCATATGTGCATAGTAAGTGTCAGTTGAGTGTTGAATGAAGGTCCTGGCATCCAGACAACGTTGTGGTTCATACAATGAAGGTTCATTTTTACCCTATTATACATTGCAGGTACTCAACAAATACTCGTTCGTTGGGTCATAGAGAATAAACACCTCGAGTCCTTACAATGATCCCCTTAGGCAGTTCAATAGGAGGTTCTGTCTTTTCTAGAAAGCCTACATGAAATTTCAGGTTTGAGTTCACTCTCTCCACCCTCCCTCTCAATTCCAAGAATCCACATAGATATATACTATTGACCAGTTCTTGTTTATTAACGTTGGAAGCTGGAATAGTAGAAGTTGCTGTTGTTCAGTCATTTCAGTTACATCCTATTCTTCATGACCCCGTTTTGGGTTTTTTTGGCAGATACTGGAGTGGTTTGCCATTTCCTTCTCCAGCTCATTTTACAGATGAGGAAACTGAGGCAAACAGAGTCAAGTGACTTGCCCACGGTCACACAGCTTATAAGTGTCTGAGAACTCTGTTCTTCCTGACTCTGGGGCCTTTGCTCTATCCACTGTGCCACCTAGCTGCCCCCTGGAGTACTTAGGATTTATTAAACTAATAAAGGATCTCATTAAGATCTGGGAGGGCTTTTCACTGCTGTACATTTCTGATCACAGGATCATAGCATGTTGGAATTAGATGCAAGAAGAGGTTGGGACTATGTAGGACTGTGAGTTAGACAAGAGTACAACTCCTGCTACAGACAGCCAGAACAAGAGTAAACAGATAGGCAGATAGCAAGCTCATTTATTAAGCACTTACTATATGCCAGGCACTGTGTACAATGACTGATTGTGTTGTCATTTCTTCTGGGGTATTTTGAACTACCTGGGTTAGGAAGGCTGATGGGATTGCATGAGTAACCTGCTGAATGTTTAGACCAATATCAGAAGTGATAGGAATGAATTTAGACTCCTTAGCAGACTCCTAGGCCAATGCTATATGTGTATGTGTGTATTTATGTATAAATGCATATGCATATATGTATGTACATGTGTATATCTGTGGGTATGTCTATCTATATCTATATCTAGATATATATAAGTATATAACTGTGTGGGTATATATATGTGTGTGTGTATGTGTGTATCTATGTATGTGTATATATGTGCATATATACATATGTATGTGTATATATCTGTGTGTACATATATATCGGTGTGTATGTGTGTGTATATATGTATACACACACACACACACACACACACACACACACACTTATTCTATAACACTTATCTCTCCCTATTGCCCTTACCCATTAAATTATTTTTTAAGGTAAAAGAAAACTCTCATGAGAAATACACATAGGCCAATAAAAACAAATTCCTCCACTGGTCATGTAAAAAAAGGCATGTGTCATTTTGTATTTTAAATCTATCCCTTCTCTGTTGGGAGGCAGGTGATGTGTTTCATTGTTGATATCATTGTCTTTGCAGTGATCAGAGTTCTAAAGTCTTTCAAATTCCAGTGCCCTTCATCTTGCAGATAAGGAAACTGAGATTCAGGTTAAGTGACTTGTTCAAGATCACATAGCTAGTAAGTGGCAGAGGTGGAATTCATACCCAAGTTCTCAGACTCTTCCCAGTATCCTATGCTGCCAGCTTTTGAGTCTAAGAAAAAACACGTCATAACTCCTTGAAACAGAGGTTAACCTTTTTGTGTGTCATGGACTCCCTTGGCAATCTTGTGAAGCCTATGGACCCCTTCTCAGCATAATATTGATAACTGAAATCTGAACTTCAGTCAGAGGTTAATGAAAATGAAGATGTAACTTTTTCTATCCAAATTCATGGGCACCTTGAAATCTGTCCATGATATTTCACTTTCATTAAAGACAATGGTGGTATCTTTGGAGAAGAATCATGATGACATTTTTCATTGTTAGTGCCTATCATCTAGTGAAAACTCATTACTCAAGACTGAATACAGAGAACTAGATGTGGAGATGAAGATAAAGGAAACAGTAACTGGGATTTCAGGGAGGAGCAGTTTGTGAGCTTCTGGATGCAGAGCTGAGTAACTTTAAGAGTGTGTCTCAGTTGGGGCACTCAGGAAATGTAACATAGAGAGTGTTAGCCCCTACACTGTAACTGATTGGCACCCTAAGGCCGAGTCTATGTGGTACTGGGTGTGTTGGTAAGCAAAATGGCCTTTGTTTTCTTTGAGTAACTCAGTGTATTTCATTGAGCCTTGCTAGGCGCTGGGCCCCAGGCCCAGAGCCCTATTAGGTATGGAACTTATGTGGGTGTGGATTGGTGACTGGGGTGGGGCCCAAGATGGGGCTGGCTAAGGGGAGGTGTTAACTCCAGAGCCATGCCCTATTGGGTGTTAACCTAATCTATGTGGATGTGAATGCTTGATGATGTCGAAAACTCTATAAGAGGAGAGAAGACAGCTTGAAGATCCCTTTGGGTTGGAGCTCTTTGCGGCAGTAGTGGTGGCACGTGACTGTGGGCCAGCCCTTGTTCTGAGCTCCTGGGCTGAACCTAGATGTTGGTAACTATGAATTGTATTGGGTCTCTGTGTTGATATTTGTAATTTGTTTGTATTTTATTCTGAAGTTCAGGGTGCTGGCTTTTTCCCCTGAACTAAGTGAATGCTGTCTGTATGCTGGATTAAAGTAAATTTGTCAACCCCTTCACCTTGCTTTCCTTGGTTAAGCAGATCAAAAAAACCTGTGCTTTCCCAGTGTGCTGGCAGCTTTCTGGGTGCTGGCTGTGGGTGGATCTTACACCCCCACAGAAGCTGCTAGCCGGATTGTTGAAACACTGGGTGAAGAGCCAATTATAAAAACATATCATTATGATAGCTAAATTATCTGGAAATTTTAATCTGTTTTGTAGATGTCACCTAAGAGAAGAGGACCCTCTTGTTCATACTTTCTCTGGTTAATATGAGCTTGGTAAATTCAAAAAATTAAATAAATGCAAAAATAATTAAAATTAAAAGACATATTAGAAATATATAAATCCCATTAAAAACTTATACAATGTAGTAATTAACTGTAATGTTGAAACTTCTGAAATAAAATAGACAACAAATTTTACATTAAGCTAAAATAGTTGAATGATCTGCCAACCACCCCAGCTCCAAAGGCACCACTGCTCATTGAGCAGTGAATAAAAGACAAGATAATTCAGGAAAAAGGCTACTGGATCAGTATTAGGTCTTGGTTCTTTCAGGAACTTGTTCTATGGTCTTGAGAAATCAGAACTCTTCCAAGTGTCAGTTTCCTCATCCATATGAAGCATTTAATGTACTCTTTTACACATATGCCCCCATTAGAGCTACCCTGGGTCTAAGTCACTCTGAAGGTCAGTACCATAGCTCACAAAACCCCACCAATGTGTTTTTACCCCACTGCTTTCTAACTGAAGGACATACATACTCAAAGCAAAAGAGTTATTTGAACAACCTAGCAAATAAAGGCAACAAGAAGAGAACCTCCCACTCATATGTATTGGCTATGTGCTCTCCATAAATTTGCACATGACCAGTGAAAGGAAAGTAGACATGCAGAGATCATACATGACAAACAAACATGCCTAGAGAGACATCCATAGGGAATATATTTGGCCAGGGAACATGCATGGAGTTTACATAGGCCCACATGCCCAGGCGTACACATAGGGAAGTATGTTGCCAAGACTCACACATGGAAATGGTAGATCATAACTCCAACATTGCAGAGTTCCCCATGGATCTGGTAATAGCATTTCATATTTCTCTGATACTCCCTGTAGGGTTCCTATCTGTTGTGTGCTTTGTTCCTGCACTGTCACATCTCTGCTATCCATGGTACGGACTCAGAGTCATTAAGCTGTTCTCTGCTACCACCTGATGAGCTTCAGCTACTTAGTATTTTCAGGGTCATCTGCTGCTCTCTTTGTGCGTATTTTGTGCTTATTCTACACATGCGAAATGTGCACAATATATTGTCTCATCCAAGAGAATGCAAACCCCTTGAGAATAGAGACTGTATTTTTTTTTCTCATTTGTAACCCCAGTGCCTGGTATATAGGTGCTTAATAAGTGATTATTATTTGGTTGAGAGGTAACTGGCATAGAAGTGGGGGGGGGGGGTAATGTTAATTTGAGAGCCAGTACCTTTCAGTTCAAATCTTGCCTTGTTCATTTGCTATCTGTGTGACTTTGGACAAGCCATTTTTGGCCTTAGCTTCCTCACCTGTAAACTGAGAGGGCCTATGAGGTCTACTGCATCCTTAAATTTATGATCCTTTGACTAACTTTATCTATAAAGATGTACTTCCTGGAAAACTTCTCCCTTGACAAAGAGAGCTACAGCTCTCTTTGCATAGCTGAAGTCCAGGAACCACACTGTACTCAGCCAGGCAGCTGCCAATAAAAGCAAAGTGAAGCTTATTCTGTTACACACTTGTGTCTGGTGCTGGCTGATTCAAATTCCATGGTCCTATACAACTGATTTAAGAAAGTCCTTGTAACTCCAGTTTCATCTTCAATGGGATGTTGTATCCCTTGGGAACTCAGCTCAAACAAAATAAAACCAAACAAATTAACATATAATCACAACAACCATGTGGAGACTGTGGTATCAGGATGTGCCTCATCCCCAAGATCATGGAAATCAGATAAAAGCTAGATAGGGAAAGAGAGGCCAGGGCCCTCTACATTCCTGGTCTATATTCCTGCATCGATGATTCGTATCGTTAGCAGCAAAATCTCCCTAGTCTTTCTTTTACCCTTCATCAATGCACAAAGGTGATATCTCTCTCAATGTAAACTGAAATGATTGGACTATTTCATCTCTAAGTATCTTCCTTCCAGCTCATTCTTATCTTCCTGAGGATTTATGTTCAGAGCACCTTTCACAGAAAGATTAGGAAAGGATCCAGCTTATATGTTCTTCAAATGCATCTAAAAAAAAATCACCATCCCCAATTTCCCATGCCAAAGAGCATCCATGAATTTGGGTTAGTTGCACCATTAAACCATCATCCCATACAAGCCACATCAGTTAAGCAAAGGATATACATTAAGTTTCTCATGTAATTTCACTTATCCCACCCACTCATCTTCTTATTTTTTTCAATAAACCTAATGGCCTATCCCCAATAGATTCTCAGCTTGACCACCCAACTGAGTACCAAGGGTTAATTCTTAATATTCCACACTAATGGGCATGAGAGACATTCTCCCTCCCCTCCTAGTAACTCCATATGAATACTGATTTTTTCTAAATATTATTTGACAAAAGAAAAGATTCTCAACTATCTACCCTTGGAATTAAAAAGGCAAATGTTTCACCCTAGCGACCAATTTACTTACTTTGCTAATGTCAAAATATTGTTTAGGAAGCCATGATGAGAGAATATCATTTTCACCTGTTTCCATCATGTCTCTCCCCACTACTCCCACCCCCCACAATCTGGCAGTCAATCCTTTTCCCCAGCAAGCGTCTGCTGACCTGTTCCGTGTCAGCCCTTACAGTAAATTGCCTTCTGTATCACACATTTCCCCATCTTCCCTGAGGCCTCTTTCTTTTTTTTTTCCCTCTTTAAACTCTGCTAGGCATTTGTCTCAAGCAGTAAAAGCCACATCCAGACTAAGGTCAACACTGCAAATTACAAAAAAAAAAAAAAAAAAAAAAAAAGAAGGGGGGGGTGCAGGGGATTGGGTTTTTTGTGTATTTTTATTTGCCATCATTTGGTACTGAGTGTTATCTTAATCCACTCAATGGCTTTTTGTAACCATCTAATCTTATTTTACAAAACTCTAACTATAGCTCAACTTTCCTTTGATTTTCAGCTTGGAAAAAAATAGCCTTTATCTAATGTGGAAGCACAGAATGTAACTACCCAGGGATTTGCATTTGGACCTCAGGAAGTGAAACATAGCTGCAGACTCACACTGCATTTTATCTTATTTTTCTAAAACTAGGCAAGTGGAGAATATCCCAATAAATCCTCCCTTTTCCCCTTACTAGTACACTTAAAATCTAGTTTTAAGCTTCACTGGCTCCATCAGCCTTGAACTTCAGCAAGGAGGAGGACCAGGGGGAAGTGACAGAAGAAGGATGAAAGGAGGGGGTGAAGAAGAGAGATAAAAGGCCTGGAACATGTTTATTCATAAATAGAAGAAGCCATAATTTTTATTTTAGTTATTGTTTTAGGGGGACTGGACCTGTGATTTCATTGGTTAGGTAGCAAAGGGGATAGAGTTAGAAAGGCCTGAATTCAGAAACTTAGAAACCTCAAAAACTTAAGAGCTGTGACCCTGGAGAAGTTACTTAACCTTTCTCTGTGTCAGTTTTTCCCATCTGTAAAATGGGGAAAATAATTGTATCTCCTTTGAGGGTTGTTCTCACAACAAATGAGATCATATTTCTAAAGTACTTAGCAAACCTTAAAGCATCATCATTATTGCTGAAAGTCCAATGAGGATTGGGACCAATGGAAACAATGCAACCTTTACCTGAAGTGTAACTTGTAGTCTTAGGGAATTGCCTCACCAATGAGATGTGAAGTGATTTGTTCCAGGTCAAAAAACCTTTGTCATAGGTTGTACTTGAACCCAGGTCCCCATCTCTGAGGCCAGCTCTTTATCTATACACAATGTAGATTTGTCATAGAACCTGTAGATTACTAATAATTGTTGGAAAGCCAACTAGTCCAAAATGTGCCTCAGGGCAAACAATAAAAAAGGCACCTTCCAATCTTTTTAAATGAGTTCAATTCAATGGAGGATTTGGGGGTGGGGGGAGTGGGGAGATGCACAGGAATGCGGTCATTTGTGCAAAAGAAATGAGTTACCTTTCTTAATCCTTACTAACTGGCGCTAAATTTATTTTTTTTCTACCTCCTGAAATGTCCAGGGCAAAGCCCTAGTCATGTTGACATAGTTATATCCCTGAAAGTCACTATGGTACAGGCAAAGGAGAGCCAACCCTCAACTTCCATGTTCACCCTCATATCAATAACTGAGTAGGTTTCTTAATAACATAAAGAATTGGCTACTGATTTATTGGTTTGAGAATGAATATGGAAGTTGAGGGTTGGCTAAACTAGCAATACCTTCCATTTGTTATCTCCAATTTAACCTGTATATAGCTTGTTCCTACCTAGTTGTTGTTGTTATTGTTGTGTGTGTGTGTGTGTGTGTGTGTGTGTGTGTGTGTGTGTGTGTGTGTGTTATCACCCCTATTAGACTATGAGCTACCCTACAGCAAGGTCTGTCTTTTGCCTTTGTATAATCAGCCCTTAGCTCAGTGTCTGGCACATAGTAGGTAATTAATAAATGTATATTGACTGACCATCCCAAACGGAAATGTTGGTTGGGTTTGCTTTAGATGCTTATTAAAGAAAGGAAAGGCAACTTTTTCAGGATATGAGAAGATGAAATGTGGCAAAGAAATGGACGCCATGTTGTCAGTTAGGTTTAGACTGACATCTTACACTATATACTCCAAATGGACAGGACCTAGATATAAAAATCATATCATAAACAAATTAGAAGAACAAGGAATCTCTTTTCTGATCTATGGATAGGAGAAGCATTCATGACCAAGCAAGAGATAGAGAGGAACAAATGTTAATGTGGACTGTCTCAATTGTATAAAATGTAAGAATTTATGCTCAAACAAAATAATGCAAATTAAAATTAGAAGGGAAACAATTAACTGAGGAAAAACAATCTTGACAACAACTTTTTCTGATAAAGTTCTCATTTCTAAGACACATAACCAATTGACTCAAATTTATAACAACTATTCCCCAAATAAGAAATGACCAAAGGTTATGAATAAGAAATACTCAAAATTAGAAATCCTAGCTATCTGCAGTCTTATGAAAAAGTGCTCCAGAACACTAATTAGAAAAATGTAAATTAAAGCATCTGAGTTTCTATTGTATACCCATGAAACTGGCAAATTGGACCAAAAAAAAAAAAAGGACAAATTTTGGTAAAAACAGGCATATTGCATTATTAGTGGAGCTGTTAATTGGGCTAGCCATTGTGGAAAGTAATCTGGAATTGGGCTCCAAAAATTAAAACTGTACATACCCTTTGATTACTACTAGTGATACCTCTTAGTTGTACATCCAAAAGAGATGAGAGAATAAGGAAAAGAACCTATATGTACCAAAATCCTTGCTGAAGCTCTTTTTATTGTGGCAAAAAGTTGGAAACTAAAGGGTACCAATTGGAAAAGATCCGAACAAATTATGATGCAGAAATATAATGAAATATGATTGTGCTATGAGAAAAGACACAAGAGATGGTTTCAAAAAAACCTAGAAAGGTAAATTAATTCAATGCAAAGTTATACATGGAAGATATATGGGATTCCATGCCATCTTAGGGAGGGAGGGGGGAAGGAAGGGAAGAAAATCTGGAACTCAAAATTATGTAGAACTAAGTGTTGTAAACTTAAAAATTAAAAAAAAATGAATTAAAAAAAAAACCTAGAAAGACTTGGATAAGTTGATGCAGAGTGAAGTGAGCAGAACCATGAGAACAATTTATATAATTACAATAGTATTGTAAAGATAATCAACCTTGAATGAGTTGAGAACTCTAATCCATGGAATGACCAATTATAATTCCATGATGAAGCATGTCAGCTACTTCTTGACCGAGAGGTAATCAAATTAGAATGGGATATATAATTTTTGGACACGGCCAATGTGGGACTCTGTTTTGTTTGACTATTGGCATTTATTAAAAGGGGTTCCCCAAACCTTTTTTTTCCCCTTTTTAGTTGTAGGGGAGGAAGGGGAAGAAATGGATACTTTTAATTAGGGGAAAAAATTAATTGAACCATATCTCTCTGCACAATTCCAATAATTTAGTGTTTGTAGTAATATTAGATAGAGGAACCCCACAACCCAAATGATCCAACAGACTGCTGTAGATTAGCTTTGATCTATTAAGTCTAATAATCCTACCTTATTTATTTGTATGCATATAATAAGCACTCACCTTCACAGTCTGTCCAGATTCAGGCCCATCCTGTAATCAAAACAAAACAAAGGACTGAGTTTAGGGTAGACTGCCTAGGTCTCAGAGTTATTCAGAAATAGTATTCGTTAATAATTTATATCCAATTTCATTGTGTGTTAATTTATAGTACTCTCATGGGCACCATCCAACTTCAAGCATTTGAGAAGAGACACTTTTCCATTTCTGCCTAAGACTAAGTAAGAAGTTAGATATAAAAATGATATAAATTATACAAAGTATCACCCTTCCTTGCTCCTTGACATGCTTTCCACTCACGGCTGTGCTTTTGATTGCTTTAAAGGAAGGCTGAGGACCATTTGGGGATGTGAAACATAACATCTTGCAAGTCTCTTTAAATCAGAGGGAAGATAATTAATGCCTGATTATCTTAAGCTTTTACATAGGGAAACTGATTTAGGTAAATTAGTAAAGTAGGGGTATAGGACTTCTTATATTAGACGAAAAATAATATTGTCCATTCTTTCCCTATCGTTAACCTTGAGAAAGGCATGCGTAAGTCACACCAGCATTCCCAATCCCTTTTTTCCTGTGCCTCCCATTCCTACTGCACCATCACCTCCTGGTTCCTGTATCTCTGACCTACCCAGAAACCCATGGAACATGTTAACCAGACATGGGCATTAAGCCAGTCCAAAACCTATTACATATGTTAGGCATAACTGAAAGCAGATGTCAGCCTGATTTCAGGAGGGAACCAGCTCTCTCAGAAATCAAAGCAAAGAAGTGGCCTTAGTCATCTCCTGGAAGAACAAATTTTGCTGGTTAACATGCAGCAGTGAGCCGCTGCACAGGAAAGGGGGGGGGGATGGTACTTAAAAATGTTTATTGAAGGAATGAATGAATGGATGATTTCTTGGGCAGCATTTACAATTTTCTTCACCTGTTTACTTGAACTTTGTCTATATATACTCAACAGAAATATTATAGAAACAAGGCTGTGTCTACAAAAAACCACTGAAACATTTTGGTTAAAAAAAGTTTTAAAAATTGCACCC
The DNA here is from genome assembly GCF_011100635.1 of Trichosurus vulpecula. NCBI lineage: Eukaryota > Metazoa > Chordata > Mammalia > Diprotodontia > Phalangeridae > Trichosurus > Trichosurus vulpecula. Next base: position 183,559,950 of record NC_050581.1, on the reverse strand, counting down.
ATTAAGATACAGTAGACATGAGAGCAAGAAAAAAAAATGTCTTTTGGGTCCAAACACCACTTTTGTGATAATTATATATTAGGAATATTTGTTTCAAGGGTCCTGGAGGGTCTCAGGGAGAATACTAGGGAATAGTCTTGAGATACATAAGAATTCAGTTTAACTTAAACACGAAATACTTAGTTCACCAAGCAATCAATGCCTTTGAAATAAATGCTCTATCTCTCCCTCCATAATATCTTAATGTCTATGGAATCACCTCCTTGATTTGCTTTTTCCCTTCATTTCAGAATTCTTTGGGGCTATGTAGATATATCCTAGGTTGTGACTTTGCTCTGTTGACATTGAAGTAAAATTGACACCTTGCCAGAAACACCTGACATTTCAATGATATCTCAACGAAGATGAGCTTGATGGATAGAAGGGATCCTGCCATTTTTTAAAAACTAGTGTCACTGCATTTCTAATGTAGTATCATAGTGTTAGCACTGAAAGGGATCTCAGAAGCCATTTAGTCTCACCTCCTCATTTTGACAGTGCCAGAGAGGCAAAGTGAGTTGTCCAAAGCCATACAGACAAGAAATTGCAGAGGTTGGTCCCAAGGACAAAATTTAGCCTATTCATATTGCCCCTCTAGGACACAGTCTTATCAATGAGTCTTGACAACTAAATGAAGCGATGGATTGGTTAAAGACGGTCAAAAAATTAGACAGCCTAGTTTTAAAAGGAAGAAAAAAGGCATAATCCAAGCAACCAGCATACCCACCTGCATGGAAAATGTGAGGGAAGTTCCCTGGAAGTGTTTCTCCACCACATTCCCAACTCTTTGGGCCACCTGAAACAAATCTGCCACTTCATTGGGATGCAGGTCACGGAAACGGTCCACAGGGCGCAAGGGACATACCAGGACATCTGAGTCATAGTCTGTTAAGGCATGTCACTGTTCATAATAGACACAGCTCTTAGTGAGCAAGCATTACTAATGTTACAGAGTGTTGTTAAGCTTGGGATACAAAAACATCATGCTTTTATGCAGTGGAACCAAGAAGTTCCAAGTCACCATTAATATCTGCCTGGTGAATATTATGACTACTACCCTCTTTCTTAGAGCTGGCGCTAGGAGGGCACAGACAGGTTAGGTTTGTTTGGGGTTTTGTTTTTTTTTCCTATCTTGTGGCACCAAAAGGATCCTGGGAAGAGTCAGAGACTGAGCCCTCTGTCTCCTGAACCCCAGCTCTGCTACAACTATCTTCTAGACAGCCTAAAGCACTGGCTTAGAAAAAGTGACAAGAAGCTAGTTCCCTCCTAGTTAGCTTGCCAGGATTAAAATTTAATTTCAATAACCCTTTGGAGAAATTGGGAAAGCATGTAATGAAAAGACAGTGGTTATTTTTTTTAACTGTTGGAAAGTCTGTAGACCTTCAGAAAAGGTAGCATCTATCTCATCTGTAACCGAGAAATGTACCAGGAGTTAAGCAATTCACGAAAAGGTTATGTCAGAATGATTTCCAGGAAGCCAAGACATTTGAAGTGAAATCATTAGTATGTGGAAAGGGTTGTCTACTTACATAGATGAGAACTTCTTAATGCAGTCTCAAAGTTTATCAGAGTAAATATATCTGCATTATTAGTCTGAGGAAAGCTGAAGCGTTCTTGAGAGAAAGGGTCACGATGTAATTAGGATAACCTACAGGTTACATATCAATATTTAATTTTTTTTTTTACAAATGATCAATGCTATTTCTGCTACTTTGCCTAGGATCCATCCCTTTAAATTAGTTTTAAAATAACACATATTGGTATTTGTTTAGCTCTCAAGTCCCGCTGGGACAGAAAAGCATCGAGTTGTTTCTTCTGTCAGTGTGTGTGTGTTTTTTTCTTCCCTGCTATGTTTTGTTTCTGTGTGCTTTGGTTGTTCTAAAAGAACATGTCACTACCTGGAACCCAAGTTGCCAAAGGGCAAAAAAAAATTCTAATAATTTAGATGCTAGTTTTGCCAACGTACAAAGCATCTTCATAACCAATGCTATTGGTTGAAATGAAATCCCAAGGGAAAAAGTGGGGGATTTGTTGTGGAGGGCTGATTTCCATAGCAGAGGAGAAGGGGGAAAAAAAGAAGAGAGGGGGGAGAAAACTAATTAATTTTGCTCATAATAAGGAAATTCGTGTCAATGGTAAACTAGGAAAAAGAACATTTGTTTGATCCGAGTTCATTTTTCAAGAGAGGAAGAGGGAAGCTTCAACCCACAGGGCATCTGATACTTAGAAAGATAATTATCCTTCTTTTGCTGTGCGGCTGTATTATCATGGGTCAATGAACCATTTAGAAATGAAGAATTTCCCTTCATTTGCTTTGAGCAGATTGCTGACTTCCCCTCCCAGGGAGTTGGCTTTTCTTTGTTAAAAGGAATGTTCCTTAGAGTTCTATCCCCTCCCTATTCCTACCTTCCACTTCAAGGTAGGCTTTGGATTTCACCAAACTGTAGCAACCCTGAAGACCCCAATCAATGAAACAACCTAAATTCTTAGGCCGTGTCTCCACGTAAAGCTTGGAAACCTTAATGAAAGGATAAAGAGAAAGAGAAAAGAGAACAGGAAGGAGGAAGAGAAAAAAGGAGAAAGAAAAGAAAGAAAAGATGGGATAAAAAGAGAAAGAAGGAGAAAGGTATGGAGAGGGGGATGGAAGGATACAGACAATGTGGTATAGTCAAGCAGAAGCAGACCCGGGTTCAATTTCTGGGTTGTGTGACCCTGGTCAAGTCAATTAATCTCTTAGCGATGGAAGGAAGGAAGGAGGGAGGGAAGGAAGGAAGGAAGGAAGGAAGGAAGGAAGGAAGGAAGGAAGGAAGGAAGGAAGGAAGGAAGGAGGGAAGGAAGGAAGGAGGGAGGGAGGGAAGGAAGGAGGGAGGGAGGGAAGGAAGGAAGGAAAGAAGGAAGGAAGGAGGAAGGAAATGAGCATTTATCATGAACCTATTTTCCACACATTATGATAAACAATTTGCAAATATTACCTCTTTTCATTCTCCCAACAACACCATGGAGTAGGTGCTATTATTATCCCCATTTTATTGTTGAGGAAACTGAGGCAGACAGATGTTAAATGACTTTCTCGAGGTCACACAGCTAGTAAGGTTGTGAGGTTGGACTTGAACTTAGGTCTTCCTGAATCCAGGTTCAACTTTCTATCCACTAAGGTGCCACTCAGGAAACTTTCAAAGGCCATAAATTTCAGTACTGTGCTGATGGGGATGGGCAGGGGGCAGAGGAGACTTTCCTCACTGGGAGATTTTCATACCAATGAAATCACAGGTCTTACTCAAATACAATTATATAGATGCCTATCTATCTCCATGTCTATAGAGAAATAAAGCTATAGATATAGAGATCTGATCTCATTAAAGGAATCACACTTTGAAAATGAATCATTATTCTGCTGATTTATCTTATTTCACTTCTTCAATTTTCAGTGCAAATGCATGATATTTCGAATCCCTATGCCCTTTGTGAGAGGCTTAGTTTGGCAGCCATCAGATCTGATGGTCTAGGACAACCCCTACTTGCCAAGTCCCCTTCTTGTAAGTAGAAATTTGTCTAAAAGTCTGAGATTCCTGTGACCTTAGTGGTCCAAACTTGACCACTCTTGGCCACATATTAGTTATCCACATAGCTCTTAACTATAGTATTTTTAGCTCTCAATAATATACTGGTAGAATACTAGTTTTGTTGATGAACTCCAGCATAGTCATAAACCCCAAAAGGATTAACCTCGATTTCCCAGCATATATCACTCTACCTCTCCTCATTGTCTTGTCTGTGTTCACTCTTTCCTGGACTGGCCTCCATGACATAGTTAAGGATCTCCACTTTTTTCTCTGACAGCTACTTCTCAGTCTAGTTAGATAGTTCCTTGTCTTCGTCCCATCTTAATGTACGTGCCCCTCAAGGTTCTTTGGCCCTCTTTGGCCCACTTCTCCCTGGTCATCCCTTCTTGCCTCATGGCTTCAACTATGCAGCTAAGCAACTATCCACTCAATTCATATAATCTCTCTTTCCCCAAAGTTCTAGTCCAGGTGTGAGGAACCTGCGGCCTCAAGGCCACATAAGGACTTCAGGTCTTGGGTTGGGTGCAGCTTTTTGACTGACTTACAGAACAAATCCTTTTATTAAGGGGATTTGTTCTGTAAAGTTTGGATTCAATCTAAGGGCCACACTTGAGGACCTAGAGGACTACATGTTGCCTCTAGACTGCAGGTTCCTCACCCCTGCTCTAGTCTCCAATTTCCAATTGCATACTGAGTACTCTAAAGCCTTCTACTTAAGACTTCACAAGCAAAAGCTGAGGGAGACTTATGTTTGTATTAGGGTTTTGATAGAAATCAGTAGATAGAGACAGCTAAGTAAGCTCAAGTGACCAACTACAAACCAATCCTTACAAAGGGATCAGTGTGGGTCATAAGCCACAAGCAACATACAAATATATGTCTGACATCTTATCAACAAAGAAGAGAGAAAGGAAGAAATAAGAAATAATTTCTGGCTGGAATTGGTTTTAAGAGCTGTGGATAATAGCTGAGGGCAGCTAGTGTCCTTTTGCACAAGGCCTTTGGTTGGAATCTAGTCACTTCAGGTCAAAAGACAACTAAGTAAGCTAGCAGTCCTATTGCAAAGAAAGGCAGAGAAGCCCTACTTTAATAAAGCATCACTCAAGAGTCTATTGTGAGCATCAGCGGAAAATTTGCCATGAGACAGCCAAAAGAACAAAAGAGAAACATGGACTTTGCTTCCAAGGAACATGGAGGGCAAAGAAAATTTTGCAGAGACCTAAAGAGAATGTGCTATATTTGCATCCCTGCTGGTGCTAAACAACAGCTGTGTCCGGGAAAAATGTATGCAGGCTTCCCTAGCAAAGAACATCAGAAAGGTAGAGAAATAGCTTTCCATTCTCCAACTTATCAGAGAGAATGAATTATTCCTGGAAAGAATGAAAGAAATGCTTTAATCAGCAGGCATTTATTAAGCACCTATGTGCCAGGAATTATGGTAGGTACAGGGGAGTGTGAGTAAAATCTGAAATGGTCCCTGCCCTCAAGGAGCTCATATTCTTTTAAAGGTAAAAAGGGGAAATGGACTGGATGGGCCAGACAGGAATCAAAATCTATGTCAGGAGCTCAGAAAGGAGAAGAATATGACACAGAAATGGAGGACTAGCCCTGAATGTTTAATTTCTATAACATGTAAGAAGCTTTTCTTGTATAGGGGAGAGCTAAGGCCTCTTGGGAGAAAGCAGCTCCTCTTCCTCCAAAGAGTGATGACATGGATGCTGAGGTGTTCTCAGGAGGCAGTTCATTCAAGGTTGGCCAATAAAACATAGACTAATATATAGCTTTATATCTGGAACGGACCTCAGAGATCATCTAGACCAGAGACGTTAAACCTTTGGGCAGGCTGGTACCAGATTAAAATGCAACTGGGAAATATTTTACAAAATTAATTTTTAAATAATCAATGAAACATAGATAATAGTAATTTGTGGTTTCCTAAGTCAATCTGCCTCCCCCAGGGATCCTTACATATGGATTAAGTACCCCTGGTTTCTATTTGAATTTGACACCACTGATATAGACCAACACCCCTCATTTTGCATAGAGATATGAAACGCTCAGAGATATGAAATGACCTCCCCAAGGTGACACAGGCAGAAAGTCCAGACCTGAACTCAGTTCTCCTGCCTCAAAAATCTATTCCCCTTCCCAGTCACAGTTGGTGATTCACTATTGGGAGGTCATATTTTAACCTAATAGAAACAATAAAAGTAGATTGTCTTCCCAGGACCTTCTGAGATTTGTCAGACCTTACCGTCACTATACACTTTGTGATTCACCTTGAGACAAATGTTACCAGCAGAAGAGCATAGAAGGTATTGCTAAAGATTTGGGATCGTGGGTAAAAAAAAAAAAAAGACACCTTAGGAATACAGGTGCTATTTTTTCAAACTAATATCATGCTAGGAAAAGTAGAGAGCTCAGAAAAGAGGCCAGCATGAGAAGCAAAAAGCTTATTCAGAATCTGAGAACTGGAATTGGATTTCTAGACCGTGGCTTAAAATTTAGAAATGACAGACTTTCAGCCAAGGATGGAGTACACCTAATGAGGGTCAGTATGAGTATATTTGTCTGAATGCTTATGAGTCTGATCAAGAGGGCTTATTTTGAACATTGCAAGGGGGGGAAGAGGGAATGATAACAATAACTCTGCCAAGCTAGACACTGCACAGTGAAAGAGTAAGCATATGTAGCACAGAAGGTCACTAACTTGTGGGAGAAAATATGCCAGAAGAGAGTCAGAAATAAAATGTCTGGTTTTAAATGTCTAGATAAAGAAGCACAAAGCGTGGGAAATAAGCACGGTGAACTTTAAAAATCCTAATTCAAGCCAGTAAATATAACATTACAGATATTAGTGAGACATCATGGGATGTGATTCATGCTCAGAGAGTTTAAACAGTAGAATAGCACTTTTTTTAAGAAGTTAAAATCACAAGGAAATTTAGCACCAAGAGGGGTGAATGCACTGACGAGCATTGAAGACAGCCTCATATTATCTAAAAGCATTGCAAAAAAAAAAAAAAGTGTCTGTGTATACTCCGGTGTAGATACAATTCAGAGACATTTATTAAAATATCTAAAATTTTAAATACCACCACAATTCAATGAATTCCATAGTTTTCACCAGTCCCTACAAAATAAATTTCTTTAATATGTCCTTGGTGAAATATAACTGATTTTAACGTATAAATCCCATCAGACTTGTAGTTCTTTTGAAACATATGGGGAAACAAAACCTAGACCCTTTCTTGGTTTTCATCAGTTCAAGGTTAACACCTATGATTCACAAAATCATAGAATTAGGATCATCAAATTAGGAGTTCCCTAAAACAGTGATTTCAAACTCAAATAGAAATGGGGGTCACTAAACCTAAGGATCCCTGCAGGCTGTAGATTGACTTAGAAAACCATATATTAACAATATCTACATTATGTTGATTTTCTATTTATTTTCTTAAATGTTTCCCAAGTACATTTTAATCTTTTATCTGGTATGAGCTGTATGTGGGTATGTTGCAGCAGGCACTGTGGGAACACCTGTTTGACACCTCTGCCCTAAAAGGTCATCAGATCATAAGAGCATAGCTCCTGGTACCATAGATGTAAAGCAGAGCAGGACTGTGTCCAGTCGCCTAATTTTACAGATGAAGAAACTGAAGTCCGGAAATCTTAAGGGATTTGTCCAAATATGCAGGTTAGCAAGTGAAAGCGGTGAGATTTGAACCCAGGTCTTCTGATTGTTACTTCGATTCTTCATTTCATTTTTGATGTGAGGGATCTTAGGCCCAGGTAGGAAGTGATTTGCCTAGTATCACACAGTTAATAATAAGGACTCAAAAGTCAGTTCTCTAACTGCAAATACAGTTTCTTTTCCACACTCTTTTCATATGGCAAAAAGCTAGGCTAATACAGCAAGTGAAAGAGAAGTATTGCATTTCACGTAGAGCAGGGAGGGCTTTTTTGCCTGCTTTTGTAACTAATATTTTTTTGGCTGCAAAAACTGTAATCCTAAAGACAGGGTCAAATCCTGTCCCTACTAGAGCACAGAAACTTCCAGCTGATTTAAAAGGCAGCAGCTTAAAGACAGAGGAGGGTGTGTCCTACATGCTGACTTCAAACCAAAAGTCTTCCAAAAGATCTATAATTACATGTCAGAGTCGAAAGGGGCTTCAGAAAATAGGCAAAACCTTTGATTTTACAGATGAGGAAGCTGACACTTGAGATGGAAGGCAACTAGCCTAAGATTATATATAGGATTCAAACTCATGTTTCCTAACCCCAGACCAGTTAATCCCCATAATGCCGTGAGACCAAAACCACTTCAGATTTGTTCAAACAGAAAACAATGAAGAATAACCATGGCAGCGATCAGACTTCCAAAGTAGTGTAGAATCTGCATGCAAAGGACTCAGAAGGTGGTTTATCTTCTTTAGTATCTGACATAATTATGACACAGTCTTGATGGACTAAGTAGATAGTATAAGCTTAGGACTTAGTACAAGTTCTAGACCCGGACTGAAATTGCCATCTCCAAGGTTACCAATGATCTCACAACTGTGAAATTCAGTGGTCTTTCTACAGCACACATTCTGCTTGTCCTCTCTGCAGGAAACAGCAATCTTGGCCAATCCTTTCTCTTGGCCCTCCCATCCCAAAGACTTCTGTTACCCTATCCTTTTCTGGTTCTCCCCTTTCCTTTACTACTATCCTCAGTCATTAGATTTCTCTTTCTCACTGAGCATGGGCATGCCTCAAGGCTCTGTCCTGGACTGTGTTCTCTTGTCTCTCTCTCTTCAAAGGCCTGTCAGCTCCCACCGGTTCAATTATCATCTCCATGTAAATAATGCCCAAATCTATGAAAGATGTCCCAAAAATCCAGGTGCATTTTAAGATATTAAGACTTAAAATGGCACCATAACTTTTGGAACACCCTATACATAAGTCCATCTCCTGTATATGCCAGCCCTAGAATATTAAATGCCTACTGAACATCTCCACCTGGATATGCCATAGGAACATTTTCCCCAAACTTCTCTTTGAAGGTACAGTCTCTAGTTTGCAACCTTGGAGTCAACCTTTCTTCACTTTCCATCACACTCCCCCCCCAATAAAAAGGAAAAAAAAAAGAAATTTACATGATAACTTCATTATATATCAAAAGGAATAGCAAGTTGTACATAATAGATTTGCAGTTTCATGTGCAATCATCTTTTTATCATACTATGTTACAGAAATGCTTGTTTTATTCCATAAATTAAAAATAAAATAAATAAAAATTTTAAAAGTAATCATTTGCCACGTCTCATTGCATGTACCTCCAAATTATTACTTACATACATTCATCGTACCCATCACCTTCTCTATGCTCATATAGCTTCTACTCTAATTTGTGGCTGCATCCCTTTTCATTCAGACTAATATAATAGCCTAGTAACTGTTCCCCTGATTCTAATCCCTCTCCTACCAAATCCATCCTTCATACAATCAACAAGCTGATATTCCTAAAATACACATCTGATCATATCTTTCCCATGCTCAAAAATCTTTCATCTTTACTGCCTCTAGGCTAAAACACTAAATGCTTAGGCTAGCCATTAAAGTCTTCCATGACATCATCCCCACAAAATTCTTCCTGGTCCTCTCCCCATTATGCCTTCTGTTCTCCGTCCATCATTCTTATCTCAGACCCACCAGAAACTTGAAATCTGCCCTGGATCACTTGGCTCCCATAGGCAAGTTTTCACTTGGTCTTGCTGAGGTCCATGCCTCCATACCACAATCCTGCCATCTCTTCACTATGGCAATATAGGTGCCCCTCCCCCTTTACTTGTTCCCTTTCCTCATTAGAATTTAAGCTCTGTGAGGACAGGGACTGTCTGTGCTTAGCGTAATGCCAGGCACATCATCTTATCAAATACTTATCATTTCTAAGTACTTAATTATCTATGTCTATCATTGTCTCTATTTATCTACCTGTCTAGTACATTCTCACTCTTATTTTAATAACTTCCCAATATTACTTTAATTGCTTCCCTTCAAGAACTCTCCATTCTAATTGAACAGGTCTGATAGTAGTTCTTCATACAAAACATTCCATCTCCCATCTCCCATCTCCCACATATATGGTGCTCTGTATCTAAAATTAACTCTTTCTTCACCTGCAAATGATACAATTCCTAGTTTTCTGGGAAGCACAACAGAGATTCTACCTTCTATAGGCCCCAGGCCTTTCCTATTCTCTCCATTTGATGGTGATCTCTTCCCCTTCAAATTATTTCCCATTATTTGGTATACATTTTGTGTCTTTGTGTCTGTGTTCTAGCCTTCTAGATAAATATAAATTGCTTGAGGATAAGGATATTTAAGTTTTGTGTGTGTGTGTGTGTGTGTGTGTGTGTGTGTGTGTGTGTGTGTGTGTGTTCCAAGAACCTAACATATTGCTGTTGTTCAGCCATTTCACACTCATGTCTAACTCTTCATCACCTCATGTGGGGTTTTCTTGCAGGGATGATGGAGTGGTTTGCCATTTCCTTCTTCAGTTCATTTTACAGATGAGGAAACTAAGGCAAACAGGGTTAAGTGACCTGCCCAGGGTTAAATGTCTGAGGCCAGATTTGAACTCAGGAAAATGAGTGTTGCTCCCTTCAGGCCCAGCATTCTATATACTGTACCACCTATCAGCTCCAAGAACCTACCACAATCCCTTGCAAATAGTAGGTGCATAGTAAATGCTTGTGGAATTGAAATCAATGGTTAAAGAAGCTGTTTTTCTAAATCTTCACATTAAAATTATTTCTGTTCAAATTTGCAAAAATCACTACCCTTGGGCAGATATTGAGTTGCTTTTGACATAGAAATTGGCTATCCCAAGGAGGCCATGGATAAGATGAGATTGACATATACACTAAAATATTTATGGCAGCATTTTTTTGTGTGATAGCAAAGAATTATAAACAAAGTCAATATCCATCAAGTGGAGAATGGCCAAACAAATTGTGGTACATGAATATAATGGAACATTACTATGCTAGAAGAAATAATGAATAAAGAGAAGCATGGAAAGATGTACATGAAATGCTCCAGAATAACGAATCAGAGCCAAGAAAACAATCTTCACAATGACTATAACAAAGTAAATTAAAAGTACCACCAAAAATCAGATGTTACAAAATTACAAAGAAGCATGCACCAAAAAGTAATGAGAAGATACCCCTGTACCACCCCTTTGCAGAAATGAGAGACCTATAAACGTGGCATATTACAGATATATTCGGATTTTTTTTATCTGTTGACTACCATTTATTTTTTTCCCTCTCTATCCTTTTTTTTCCCTTTAAAAATATTTCTTACATGAGGTGGCTGAAGGGAGGAAAAAGGAATACTTGGAAAATTACGGTAATGTTAAAAAAAAGGGACATCAATCAAAATGCGTTTTAAAAAAAGAATTGATGCTCAATGGACATTCAGGTGGGTGCACATGAATAAGTGGTCAATTCAGAATAGTGCTGGCTATTTTAGAGTTCCCTTATTGATTATAATCATTGATGTTAAAAAGGGGGAAAAACACAGAGCATTCCCATTGGAAAACAGATTAATTATCCAAATATAAAATTGTGAAAGAGAAATGAATTGTAATTATCCTGATGAATAATTTTTAAAATAACAAAACATTATTTTAAAGACTGTTCAGTCTATCTTTGTATATCCCATTCTATTCTTGGGATTTGATGGAAGGGGGAGTTAGTAAGATAAATCAAATCATCCAGATATCAATGAATCTGATATTGGCACATGTGTATATGAATATGGAGCAAGGTCACATTAAACAGTAAAATTCAGAATTAAATCAAGAGCAAATCAATGCTGTGCACAAGAAGGATAAAAAATGAGTACTTTAAACTTACATTTCTGAGTTTTACAGCTTCAGTACAATCTGTTATTTGTAAAACCAATGCTTTAACTCCTTGGCGCTATTTAAAATAATTCTTGATGCCACTTCAAAGATACACAACCTCCCCAAAATGGACAATGAAGCATTTTTTTGTAAAGAAAATTCAATTTATTTGATTTAAATACAGTAGTTTTGGGGCTTTGAATCAATGTTGATAGCATCTCATAAAAGTCATCTGTTATTCTCAATGCTGCAACTGAAATGAATTTTCAGACTAGGATTGCAAGAATAGTGCAGGACAAATGTTAGGAAATATAATATTGAAGCAGCATCTTGCTAGTTTGGACCACACCTTTCTTCATTAGTTATTAACATACCCATTTCAATAAATCAGGGAATGGCTTTATGGGATATTCATCAAATCATGTCTGAATGACATGAATATAATTTTAAGCAAATTTGATTTTCAGAATATGATCAATTCCAGAGCTGTGTGATTAAGATAATAACAGCACTTTGCACATGGCTAGATTCCCTTTCTGCTGACGAGCTTAAGTATTTCACAAATAGTTATTATGGTTCTCATTTTGTACTAGGGAAATGCATTGGGGCAAAGATGTGCTCTACCCTGGGTCACACAGAAACTAATTGAATCTTGTGGAAATAAGGCAAGTGTACTTCCTGTACAACTTCACTTAAAACTAACTCAAACAAGGTTAGTAAACATAGGATGTTCAAAAGGGAGATTATTCTTGATAGATATAGGCAAGGAAGTGACTTTCAAAGAAATAAGACATAAATGACTTGTAGCCTGGCTTTTGTTCTGGTATTGCCTCTTCTGGTTGTTTCAGAGATTACTCAAAACATTTACCAAAAGAAAATCATCCTGCTTAATTGTGCCTTGCCCCTAAAGAGCTTTAGCCTTGGAAAGAAAAAAAATAATAATTTGTTGTTGTTGAGTCATTTCAGTCATATCTGACACCTCATAACCTCATTTGGGTTTTTCTTGACAAATATACTTGAGTGGTTTGCCATTTCCTTCTCTACCTCATTTTACAGATGAGGAAACTGAGGCAAATAGAGTTAAATAACACACCCTGGGTCACACAGCTAGTAAGTGTCTAAGGCAAGATTTAAATTTATGACCCCAAATGTTCATATGTAACATTTTTTTAAGTCAATCTTCTGGAATTCTTCAAGCATCAGGAAATTTGGAATCAAGCCATCTAGATGATTGACTGAATCTTTAGCTTTTGATTTGGACTTGTGGCAGGCTGTAAATATGACATACAGTGAAGTCCTTATACTACATTGTAAGTGGAAGGGCTGTTCTAGTTCAACAAAGATGCTCATGAATAAAAGTTTACATGGAGTACAGATTTACAAAAAAATAAAGAATCTGATAAAAATGCATTTGGCAGGATTTCTTTTCTCTGACAAGAGAAAAAAGCACTTCAGGACCATGCGGTATGGTCTTCAATCACTGTTCACATCTGTTGTCATTGTACTACTACATAATGTAATGAAAGGCATGTTACATGACAACTGAAGTACTTTGTGATGCCCTTTCTTGCTTCAAATTACCTTGGTGTAGTGGATAGAATTCTGGACTTGGAATTAGGAAGAGCAGGGTTCAAATATTGCTTCAGACATTCAGGGTGTCCCTAGGTAAGACTCTTATCATTTGTCTGCCTCAGTTTCCTCATGTATAAAATGAGTGGTTTGGCTGTGATCATCAGTAAGATCCCTACAAGCTCCGAATCTATGATTCCATGACCTTGAATGTATTTATCGGTTTGCATGCTGTTGTCTCAGGGAAATAAAAGCTTTTTGAACAAAGGGGCTAGTTGGTGTTTGTTTTATTTTGCCTTTTAAACTGCAGCCCTTGTCACAATGCTTTGAACATATTAAGGAGTTAATAAATGCATGTTGAGTTGAATTGATAACTGAGCAATCTATAAGTATTTAAGTACTTACTATGTGGTAAGTATTAGGCTAAGTACTGGAGTGGAAGGAAATAAAAATAGTACCTGACCTCAAGGAGTTTACAGTGTAATGTGAGAGACAGCATATATACAAATACAGTTGTTTATACAAAATACATGGGAAGTAAATGGAAATGAAACCAAGAAACCACCACATCTCTGTCCATGGTGCTGAGGAATGAAAAGTAAGGCATGAAGATGCAAAAATTGTACAGATGTTCCAAGTCAGTGGTTCCCAACATTAAAAAAAAAAAAACTTTTTTATACATTGAAATATACAGAGCTACTACATAATGATATGTGTACTAATATCATCTATCATTTGGGCAGTGAGGTAGCACAGCGAATAGAGCACAAGGCCTGGAGTCTGGAAGACCTGAGTTCAAATTCAGCCTCAGACACTTACTAGTTAGGTGACCCTGGGCAAGTCACTTAAACTTGTTGGTCTCAGTTTCCTCTTCTGTAAAATGAACTGGAGAAGAAAATAGAAAACCTTCAGCATCATTGCTAAGAAAACCCCAAATGGGGTGATGAAGAATCAGACATGACTGAAATGATTGAACAACAACATCATCCGTTGACTGAGAAAATAAATAATAATGCAAGCTACCATGAATACAGTAATGCTCAAATGAATTTGTAGAGTCTTTGCCAGGACAATAAGATCACAGAGCTAGAACTGGAAAGAACCTCAGATGCCGTCTAGTCCAACCCCTTCACTTTAGATATAAGCAAAATGAGGCAAAAGGGAGTTTGGTGACTTGCCCAAGGTCATACAGATAGTAGGCAACAAAACCAAGCTTATTTCATTCATCCTAATGGTACCATCATTCATTTGAAAACCCTGTTGTACAGAACTGGAGCCCAAGTAAAGAAGACTTGAATTCAAATCCTTCTTCAGACACTTACTATCTATATGTTGCTGGGCATGTCACTTAACTTCTACCTTACTCAGTTTCCTTATCTGTAAAATGGGGACCATAACAGCATTTATGCCCCAGAGTTGTTGTGAAGGTCAAATGAAATATTTGTCAAGTGCTTTGTAAACTTTAAAGCTTGATAAAAATGCTAGTTACTATTGTTATCATCATCATTATTAATACTAATATTGCTGCAAAATAAAGATAAAAAAGACAGTGCTTGATGTGCACAGAGATGTGCAGTTCCCTGGCAATAACTCTCCAGGCCTTCTGATTGGTTAGCACAACTTGAGAACATCAGGAGTTTGAAGGGTCTTGCTATGAGAGTGAGACAAAACATACTTGGGGACTGATAAAATCATTGAAAGATTATTTTTAACTCACTCTTTTGGCAGTGTGTGTACCTTGAAGACTATGAGGATCATTTCAACATCTTAGAGAAGAGTTTTTCAGATGGCATAGATCAGAAAGCAATATGGAAGATCTGGAGTTGTTTGCAAGAAACATAGAAACTTTCTTCTGAATCCTTTCAAAGTCATTTAACAATACTCTGCTGTGGATATTATTTTTTCTGACATTTCAGAATGTGAAATGTGAATATTACACCCCTGTCTCCATGGGGTGCTCAAACTGAATCATAACCACAAATTACAAATTAACATAATGAGAGAGCAAGAAGATAAAGGACCACCCAAAAGTTGGCTGACTTTCTCAAACACTGTTTCAAACACAGAAAACAATTATGGATTTGGATTTACATGATCATCTAAACCAAACTTCTACTTTCATTTTATAGATGAGGAAACTGCAGCTGAAAAACTTTGTTTCTTGGGTGGAGGGGTGACTTAGAACTTTGTTTTAAATTGAATTTTAATTATTTAAAATTAATATTTATTTTCTTTCCCTCCTACTCCTCCCATTGAAAAAGGAAGTATGAGAGTGGAGGAATGAGAGAAGAGTGAGAAAGAGAGAAACAAAGAAGGAGAAACTTAGAAAAAAGGAAGGAAGGAAGGAAGGAAGGAAGGAAGGAAGGAAGGAAGGAAGGAAGGAAGGAAGGAAGGAAACAGCAAACTTGCATAATCAATTGAAGCAAATTCCCTCACTGGCCAGAGATATTGTTTCTTGCCTCAGGTCACCTTTAAACTAAGTAGCAGGGACAATATTTGGACTCGGGTCCTCTGACTTCAGAATGAGCACTCTGTCCCCTGCGGCATAATGCCACCTATGAAAGGAATCAGTGAAATGTGAGCATCAGGATTTTAACACACAAATGCTTCTGCCCTTTGAATAACTTCAGCAAATCTATGTTCCAGTTGGGCAGTATGGCATAATGGTTAGAGAACTGGACAGGAAGCCAAAAAGGCCTGGTTTCTAATCCTGCCTCAGACTCTCATAAGCTCCATGATCCCAAACAAGTCCCTTTCTTTCTCTGCTCCTCAGCTTCCTCTCCTACAAAATGAATGGTTGCATTTGGTTGCCTCTAAGGTCATTTCCAGGTCCAAATCTACGATCATGACAATCTGGTAATGAGTTGTTCTAAAAGGGCCACACCTCTGCACCCATTAAATCATTTTCTTCCTCATCCTCTACTTTATTGCAAGGAAATAATAGAGGAAGACTCCTTGGTGATAGCTTGATTGATTGAGTGTATAGCTAACACACTGGGGGCAAATAAGCCATGAGACTGAGAGCCCTTTCTTGGTTTGGCCAGGCTGGAAGCCGACGGTAAATAGAAAATATGACTCCACTGCGCCTCCTTAAGGGCAGAAATCACATATTACATGTAATACTGTCCCAAGAACTATGCAGTATAGAGAGCAAACATCAGAAATGTTTGTTGAAAGACTAAATGAATGAAATCTCTGGATTTCTATTCCAGAGAAACTCTTTCAAATCCATATTAGAATTCTCCCAGTAGAATCTCTCAGTCCCACAAAATGAAATGGAGATTTTTAATCCACCTTTAGGATGCATTTCAATATTAGCATAATACATGGGTCTAACCTAATGAACAATCTGCTAAAGAAACTTCAGGGGCTCCCCATTGCCTCTAGAACCCAGACTCTTCTTTTGGGCATTGAAGGCCACTCATGACCACAACCTACCTTGCTAGTCATATTCCCTATTACTAATCCTCTACACTTTTCATTCCAGTCCAACTGAAAGATTTTTTTCTTCCCCACGTTTAATATTCCATCTCCAACCACCATGTTTTTGTTTCAAGTCCTCAATTCTTTGGCTGCTCCTCCTAACCTTTGTTTCTGAAATCCCTACATGGCTTCAGGGTTCAACTGAAGACCTCTTACATATGGCCTGTCCCCTTAACCTTCCACCTCACCCTTCCATTACCTTTTATGAGGTAAGGGGAGCAACTAGGCACAACCGTGGATAGAGCAGGGGGCTTGGAGTCAGGAAGATTTGGGTTCAAATCTAGGCTCAGACACTCACTAGTTGTGAGACTTTGGGCAAGTCACCTAAACGCTTTCTGCCTCAGTTTCTCCAACCACAAAATGAGAATAATGATAGCATCTTATCTCACATGGATGTTGTGAGGATCAAATGAGATTTAAACTGTAAAAGCGCTTAGCATATTGCCTGGGACGTAGCAGTTGCTAGGTATTATTTTTATTATTATAACTTTTTATTTACTTTGAATAGATTATATGGTTCCTCATTTGCATTCATATGTCTTTTTTAAACTATTATTTTCTCAACCAACAAAAAAAGAGGCCTTGTCTTTCTTCCCTCACTCCTCTCCATTGAGAAAGAAATAATCACAATACCTTCATGACAAACATGTACATTTAAACAAAACAAACTTCCACATTCATCCCATTCAAAAAGCATAGTACATGGGCTTTCAACCAGGTAGAAAAGAATAAGCTTTTGAGGGCAGGAATAGTTTTCAGTCTTCTTGTAGGCAAGGTAGGTGGTACAATGGATACAGTGCCAGGCCTGGAGTCAGGAAGACCTGAATTCAAATCCAGCCTCAGGCATTTACTAGCTGTGTGATCCTGGGCAAGTCACTTGATCTCCATTTGTCCCAGTTTCCTCATCTGTAAAGTGGGGCTAATGATAGCCCCTGTCGCCCAACATTGTTTTAAAGATTAAATGACATAATAATTGTAAATTGTGTAGAACAGTACCTGGCACACAGTAAATACTATATAAAGGTTAGGTATTATTGTTGTCAAAAAATGCCCAAAGTACAAAAACAGGTACAAAGTTTATTCTTCAGTCCTTGTGGTTGTGTCAGACTCTTCGTGAAGCCATTTGGGAATTTGTTGGTAAAGACACTGGAGTGGTTTGCCATTTTCTTCTCCAACTCATTTGACAGAAGAGGAAACTGAGGCAAACAGTGATTTTGCTCAGGATCACACAGCTAGGAAGTATCTGAGGCCATATTTGAATTCAGGTCTTCCTGATTCCAGGCCTGGTGCTCTATCCACTGTGCCACCTAGCTGCCCATAGGTACAAAGAAAGAATTTAACAAATTCTTGTAGAATAGGATAGGACAGAAAAAAGCAAAAGAGTATTTCCTTGGCACATGTGAGCTCCCAGTGCAAAGCTAAGTGATGCGTAACAATAATACCTCGTATTTGTGTAACATACTAGAGAAAATTCAACATGAAATCCCATCCTTCCAGCTGCACCATGACCCTGTGAGGTAGCTAGTACAGGCATTTTCTATCTGGTCTGAGGATGAGGAAAGTGAGGCTCGGAACATTGAGATTGTTTGCCCAAAGCGCACCAAGTGGCAGATCCTGGGATTAGATTTAGTGTCCTGCCTGCTACACAAAACCATCTCCACAGCATCCCAAATGAACCCACAAACTAACATCAGTGATTTGTTATGAAACCCCAACCAGAGGACACATCAACTTAGTACTGAGGCAGAGTGAATCGAGAGAGCTCTGTCTCTGAAGCAGGAAGAACTGAGTTCAAGTATTGCCTCTGGATCCTGGGTAAATCACTTAACCCATCAATGTCCCAGGTGACTCTCAGTTATAAATTGTACAGCGTTTGCTGATCTGGATTGGCCAAGGGAGCTTCTTACCAGAAGTTCCTGTACCAAGAAAATCAGAAATCTGGATCAAATAATTCCATTAAATTAAGTTAAAATGATATGCAAAGAAAGAGAAAACTGAGACACTCTGACTACCTTTCGTGCCTCAGGCATCCTAAAGTTTAGACACTTAAGGACACCTTTAGGAATATGTATAATTTGAATTATATGATTTTACAAAGCAAGACAATATGAAAAATAGAATGAAGAGCTTAATAAATTGTTATTGATGAAGACCAGTGATAAACAAAAGAGTCAATGTTCTGCTCCATTTTTTTTCAAAGGCTATTTCTGAAGAGGAGAGGAAAAATAATAATTTACTGGTTCTATCTGAATAATGTACTCCCGCTCAAGAGAATAAACTCTCAGTAGGAAGGATAGAAACAAAGCCTTTTTTAACGATAAAACAGGGAAATCATTTTAACCTGATTCTGCAGTCATCATTTTAAGACACAAAGGCAGCTGGACCCATAAAGATGATTATGAGATTCAGAATTAAAGAATAGGTTAACTCATTTCAACAATAAAAATACAAATAAAAAGTTCCAAATGGGGAGGGAGAACTCACAGTAGCCAATGATTTCAACATATTTCCTAAGTAGAGAGCAGGAGACAATTTGATGTCACTCTGGCCCCTTCCATAATAGAACAAGCCCATCAGGTTTCCTCAAAAAAAAAAAAAAACAATTCATAAAAATTTCAGAGATAAGCTGAATTTTCTAGAGTGTCAAAAATCACACTTCCCCAGGAAGAATGTGATTTGTATCCAAATAAGTTTCAGCATTTTTTATGAAACCTCCAAGGACTGTAAACTCAGAAAGTTTGGCTCTTTAAAGTTGCTTAACTTTTCTACTCATAAAATAGACTGCCAGTGACTGAACTAGGTGGAATTTCTTTTTGGTATTTGATGTTTGCTATAGAGAGAAAACTACTAGACTCACAAATGAGAAACCGACATGGCAAGTATTTGGAAATCTACCCAATAAGCTGACGATAGGCTGGGCAGCTTGGCAGAGTGGATAGAGAGTCTCTGAATCAGGAAAATCTGAGTTCGGGTTCCATCTCTCATACATACTGGATGAGTGAGAGAAATCACGACCTCTTAGTGCTCTCCTCCACACACACAAACGCACATCTTTACAACACTAAGAGATTCAGCAGCTACCCATCTCCATCAGTGTGATGGAGGTGGAAATGGAGGGCTGGGTCCTTCCCCCCAGTTGCCAGTTGTAATTGCCAATGTAGCTTCTACACAGAATGTGGGCTACGGTTCACCAGAAAGCCCTCCTCCTCACAACTGCCTCAAGGTTAGCTTCAGTGATTCTGAAGAGCGATAGAAAACCCAAGACAGAGTTGGGCAATGCAATGGGTGTGTGATGATTCCCTGATGCTATCTCACTAATGATTTCATGTCAGTCATCATGTTTCTGCCATGCAATCCACTGAATCATTAAGCAGTGAAATTAATTCAAGAATTAGCTTTCATCGTATAAATAATTTTTGCATATTTTTCCCCTTAAGGAATATGGAAAGATGTGAGAATGAACCTGTAATATAGAATATCTGTATGCAGCTCCTTTCCCCCTCTTTTTTTTTCCTCCCAAGGTGGTTTAAGTGGGGAGTATGGAGAATGAAAGGAATAGAAAAGGAGAGGCCAGGAAAAGTACCTTGATGCTTACTCCATAGATGACCTTGAGTGAGTGACTTAACCTCCTTGAGTCTCAGTTTCCACATCTGTAAAATAACAGAGGGGTAGACAAGGTGGCCTCTGAGGCCTCTTACAGCTCCAGCTCTCTGGGCTGATGATCTTGTGAATCAAAGACAGCTGGTGACACAGTGGGTGGAGTCCAAAGCCTGAGGTCAGGAACACCTGAGTTCAGATCAAGCCTCAGACACTTAGTAGCTGGGTAAGTAACCCTGAGCAAGTGACTTAAACTGTTTGCCTCAGTTTCCTTAACTATAAAATAGGCATAATCATAGCACCTACCTCCCAGGTTGTTGTGAGGATTATATGAAATAATATTTGTAAAGGGTCTAACAAAATGCCTAGCTCGTAATAGGTGCTTAATAAGTGCTTATTCACTCCCCTCCTTTCTAAATGTCAAAACACAGATTAAAAAAAAGTTTCACAACTTAGTTTTCCTCCATGAAACTGATCTATTTCAGCCAAAAGCAATTTTTCCCTTCTCTGAATTAATAGCATTTTCATTTCTTCTTGCACTTCTACCTTCTATAGTAAATCATAATTATTTTGGTACCTTTCATCTTCCCTGTTAGATTGTAAATGCCATGAAAATACTCTTCTCTTTATCTTCTCCTCTTCTTCATCCTCTCCTTCTTTATCCATTGTGCCCCTTCCCTTCTCTCTCTCCATTCTCTCCACCAATATTTCTCCCACCTCTTTTACCCTTATCATTCCCACTACCACCATGCTAGTTCCAGTCTTCTCTTGCTCTTAATCAGCATCTTTCCATCTTCCCCATCTCTTCCCCTCTATTCATCCAGCACACCATCACTAGAGTCATCTCCCTGCTGCACTGAGAACAAAATACCACTCGACTACTCAAAACCCTACTATGGCTCCCCCTGACTAGTATACAAAGAACAGATTCCTCACCATAGAATTCAAGGACCTCTACAATTTGGGCTCAATCTACCTTGCCAAGGCCTTACTCACTGTTCTCTCTCAACAACTCCATATTGAAGTTACTGCCCAGCCTTCAAGTATGACCCATGATGTTCTACCTCAGAGTTCACATTCATCCTTATACCTGGAATGCCCATTTCCTCCCCATTAATGTCCATTGATATCCTACCTATTTTAAAAATCCAACTCAAATGCTCTTTTCTTAGTATTGTCTTTGGCCATTTCTAGAGGCTGAGGTGATATCTTCCTTATGTGATCATGAAAAAGAGCCCTAGAGTACTTAGCTATGAATGCTGGTTATGATACTTACTTCATGCATGACCCTGGTCAAGTCATTTTAACTTTCCCTATCTCAATGCTCCCATCTATAAAATGAGAGGGTTAAACTAGATTTCTAATGTTCTGTCCAGCTCTAAAATTATGAACTTCTAATATTCTGATTTGTACCTTATTCAACCATGGATATGATTATCTCCCCTACTAGGTTGCAACAAATAGATTGTCATGAAAAAGAGTTATTCACCGGACATTTTGTTTTTATTGTTCAGTAGTTTCAGTTAAATGACTTGCCCAAGGTCACACAGCTAGTAAGTGTCTGAGGCTGGATTTGAACTCAGGTCTTCCTGCCTCCAGTCCCAGCACTCTATCCACTGTGCCACCTAGCTGCCCAACATTTAGCTAAGTCAATTCTTAGAAACAATTACTAGGGTTATACACAAAGCCTTTGAAGCAGGATAGACATTTCCTGAGCCTGCATTCTTCTGTCATAGCCTTTAAGAACTCACAGTCAGAGTCCATTAATATTTATTAAGCTCCTACTGTGTCCTAAGTGCTGAGCATCATCTCCAGATCACAACAAGATATTGTTCCATGTTGGTATCCATATAATCACTAGATTCATCTCCCTGGTGCACAGAGAACAAAATATCACTCAACTACTCCAAACCCTACTATGGCTCCCCAAGAGCCCAAAAGAAGGTCTAACCATATACACTGGACACTGGGCAGAACTTCCAGGAAAAGTTGTGGCCAAGTTACACGGTGTGAGGATGCCTAGATAGACTTTGTTTTCATCATCGAAGTAGATATTCCCATTTCACAATTAAAGTTCTAGACTGTGAACTCCCTTAAGGTAAAATTGCCTCCTTTCTTGTGATATTGGTGCAGCACCTATCACCATGATCTCGCTAATAAATGTTTTTCGATTGAATGAAATAACAAGAGTAATAATAACCATATTTATATATTGTTTTAAGATCTGCAATGCATTTTCCAAATAGTCTTTCATTTTATTCTCCTAACAACCATGTGAGATATTATGATGTCCATTTTAGAAATGATGAAACTGAGGCTGAGAGAAGGTGATTGAATTGTCCAGGGACAGGATTTAGACTCGGGTCTGCCTGCCTCTAAACCTAGTGCTCCTTCCAAAATCCCAATAAGAATGAATCATTTAGTAATCTTCAGAGGTTCTACTAACAAGGTAAAGCACAACTTTAGTTAGTTCTAAATAAACATGTGCCTGTGGCCTTAGGCAACTTAGTAGAATTTATTTTAGTACATTTTTTTTTCTCTCCAGAACTGGTACCATTTTCTTTGAATGTCTATAAAATGAAGAGAAAAAGAGAGAATGAGCTAGCATTCTACGGTGCCTCTGGGTATTGAATTCACAGTTCCATGATGAAACCTTTGAAAACTGCTACACATCATTGCAAGTTCATCTCCAAGTGCATTGGAGGCCAAGTGCCCACGATGAATAGGGCAAGGGCAATAATCCCAGGAAGCAAAGTGACCTAGGACAGCCAGTCTAGAACTTTCACGACCAAAAAACATATATACACATATATAAATACACAGGGCAACAATTCTGTTCACTGTATCAAAGGGCTTTGTATTTAGTAGAGAATGCATCCATTTCTCTGGAAAAAAAAAATAATTCCAGGAAGAAAGGTATTACACGATTTTTTTTTTTAACTCCTTGGATTGGTTTTCTATACATTCTAATTCAGCAAGCAATCACAAATTCCCAGTCTACTTTGAGTTTGGGAGACGGGACCTCAGAGCCAAATTCTTGAATTTTTATACTATTCTTAATGACTTTGTTATTCTCTTAAGTCCCTGAGTTGCTATTCTTCATCACATGGATAATATCTATCCTAGTGCTTTCACTTTCCATATTCACAAGATCATAGGAATACAGATTTAGAGCTGGATGTGATCTCAGGGTCCAGCTCTAATTCTGTGGAGAAAGAAGCTGAGGCCAAAAGACTTACCCAAGACCACTCAGGTAGCAAGGGTCAGAGTCAGAATTTGAACCCAGATCTCTGACTCCAGAATCAACACTATTTCCAATATATAACAAAAAGCTCCACTGAGATTTCACATTTAGCTTCTTAAGGAAACACTATCAGTGTTCTGTTCCAGTCTTTCCTCTGTGACACAAATGTCTAAGGACCTGTGTGTGCGTGTGTGTGTGTGTCTGTGTGTGTGTCTGTGTGTGTGTGTGTCTGTGTGTGTGTAGACTGGAATAGATTCAGAAGTTGGAAAGACTGGGTTCCTCACAGTCTCCCTACCATATGATAGAAAAAGAAGGGCTTTTCCCTTCTCCAAATTGGCAGAGCATTCTCCTTTCCTCTAGAATCCCTTCTAGAAATCTTTGCAGTGGATCGAGTTCTGGAGCTGGAGTCAGGGGACCAGGGTTCAAATTCTATTTCTACCATGACTACCCTCAGTTTCCTTACCTGTAAAATGAGGAGGTTGAAATATGGCTTCTAAGGTCCTTTTCAGCTCTCCATCTGTGACCTACTAGAATGTGAGCTTCTTGGGAGCAAGACTACCTTGCTTTTCAATGCCCAGCACTTAGTTTATAGTAAACAATTAATAAAATGTTTTTTCTTCATTCATTCATTCATCTGAGGCAGTATTTGAACTCAGGTCTTCTGGACTCTAATCCATGACTTGGAAAGTGATCTCTCAGGACCCTTCCAGCTCAATCTTAAGGACCATGACTTGGTTACTTCTCAGGACCCCTTACAACACTCAATCCCAGATTGTATTACATCCAAACAATTACAAATAGGTAATGTTTTCGCTGTTCTGGGGACAGCTAGTAATTCAGAGGAGACGGAATTACCCTGCCAATCAGAAAATCCACCTCCAGCCAACCATGCCAGTCCTGTTCCAGTCCTGGGATGCCAACTTCTACCCACATTTTCAAGTGGGGAATTAATGGAAACTGAAGACAGAAAACTACCACCAAAAAAAAAAAAAGGTTTGATTTCAATAAGACCTACAAAGGATAATACCCATCCTTTGGATTTTCTTTAATTCTGCCACCAGGCTGTTGAACAAAGATAGAATTGCCTTTTTGTTTTCTAATTCCATTGAGAACGGCATGCCACCAAACCTTTTGACTCCTGAAAATATTATTAAGCCTATTTGTGAAACATAAAGGCTTTGCAACCACATGCTTGCTTTGGTTCCTTGCACATAACAACGTGAAAGAAGGGGGCTTATTTCACAGAGAACATCGGTACCACACACATGGCGTCACTTGGTTATTCCATATGGAAAAAGAACAACAATTCAGCTCTGTGCCAATGTCTCTATTTTGTAAAGTTGGTGGATCTGGGAAGAGATTGTTCAAACAACAAGGTCTTTCTATGACTGAACGAACATCTACCATTTTCTCTTAATAAGGGCAAAGTTTCATGGGTTGCTCCCAAGCACATTGGGTGACTGATCTGTGAAGAACATGTCTATATGGGAGAACAGGGATAGGAGGTATACAGAGTGGAAAGAAGTAGAAGCCTTACATTCAGGTTAGGGATAGGGAATTTAGGGAATACATTGATGAGATCATAGATACATTGAAGTCATAAATAATAATATATTTAGCACGTCTTTTTGGCAAGGAAGGACCTCAGCTGGTCTAATACCCTCTTTTGAGAGCCAGGGCATTATGGAGGCAGCATGGTACAGTGAGAATGGTGCTATATTTGGAGTCACGGAACCTGGGTTCAAATCCAGTTCTGATACTTACTATCTGAGTTTCTCCATATGTAAGAGAAGGGTATTGGATTAGATAACCTCAAATGCCCCTTTCACCTTTAAATTTTGATTCTATGAAACTGAATCCCAAAGAAGGGAACTGACCAACTTAAGATAAGGCACAGTGAATAGAGCACCAGGCCTAAAGTCAGGGAGACTTGAGTTCAAATTTGCACTCAGATGATTACTAGCTGTATGACCTTGGGTGAATCAATTCACCGGTTTGCCTCAGTTTCCTCATCTGTAAAATGGAAATAATAAAAGCACCTACATCAGAAAATTGTTGTGAGGATCAAATGCGATAATAATTTTAAAGCACTTAGTACAGTGCCTGGCCCGTGTTAAGTAAGCACGATGTAAATATTAGCCAATATTAGCTAAGACCACACCATATGTAAGCTCTAGTGCTAGGATTTAAGTCCAGGGCGTCTGACTCCAAAGCCCTCTCTTCTTTATACAATTCTCTACTGCTTCTCCATTGCTGAGACTAGATATTTCATTACCAATTTTCTTTTTAAAATTCCAAAGCTTAAAATCAGATACAAAAACATCAAAGGCAACAACATGTATCAGTACCTATGCTGCAATTGGAGTCAGAGGACCTGGCTTCAAATCCTGGCTCTGCCAATTACTCCTTGACCAGGACTCTTCATCTCTTTGGGTCGCAGTTCCCTCATCTATAAAAAGAAGTCTCTTCTAGCTGTGAATTCATGATCTCTTGAACCTCTGGGCCATTCATTCCACATACAGAGCTTGGGCCTGGCTGCAGCAGAGCAAAGAGATATTTATTGGTCTGAATCTTTGGCTTTCAGGCAGAAGAATAAGACCTCAAAAGAACTGCATTTTCAGCAGGCACAAAGCACCATCTTCCATCTACTTCGCTTATCCTTTTCCAAATTTTCCATAAATTAGAGAAGAGCCACATCCCTGGATTATCGCTCATGTGATGTCTGTCAACAGATTTTGGAATATAAATCCAGATTATAGAAAATAAATGTGATATCCAGGATGTCATCATATATTACATTATTTAGAAGGACATATTGGTGACCTTATCAAGCATGATTCTTATAATCGTCATAAAATTGGAGCTTAGAAGATTACACTTCTGGTCAAAGTAATAAAATGTGACCTTATTCTATCCAACACTGACATTTATTATATTCATTCTTGTGAAAAAAAAATCCAGAAACTGACATTAAAGGGTCTTAGAGCACAGGTTAAAAATTAGAATATTCAAGAACTTCCAAAATGACCTATCCTTACCAGGCATTCATACCACTGGGCCTCACTGTTAAAAATCAAACTAGATCTACCTTGTAGATTCTCTAGGTTGGGCCATAATTTTAATACTATTACCATCTTATCTACACAGAATGTGGCTCTCTAAATACTCCATGAGTCGTATCTCACTGTCATAATGTCCTGATGAGATAGGTAACAGTGAAGGAAGAACACAAAGACTTCATTCAAGGACCTGTCAACATTGTCTGTCAGAGAGTAAGCACAGAATGCCTACCACAGAGCAATAAGGACCATATGGAAGCCATGAGATCACATGAAAGAACATCTCCAAAGGGAAGTTTTAGTATGATTGAGAATTCAGAACTCATTTCTGGACATTTTTTAATTCTATAGATTAGTCGAATTTGTTAAGACAGGCCATTTTTTTTTATGCCTCAGTGTTGGTTATCATAGAAGTTTTGACTTCTACTTCCAATTTGAGCCAATTGGTCCCTCCTTGGGCAGCCTAGGTGAAAGCCCACTCTTGAGGGCTCACCATATTGGTGCCACACTTAGTGTGAACGCCAAATCACCTTTAATCCTATTATAGCTCAGAACTGCCCAAGTCAAGCAATCTACCATTCTCATTTTCTCCAGTTGCAGGGACCATGGGTATGCCCCACCATATGCAGCTAGGTTTAAACTTATCAAAGAGAAAGATGATAATAAGGAACAAGAGTCCCCAAAACATCCGAACCTTTTGACCCAAGGGAATCCATTAGTAGAACTTTATCCCCAAAACATCATAAAAAGAAGGTAGAGGAAAGGCTATTTAAAAAAAAAAAATCATAGTTGCTTTATTTGTAATAGAAAAAAAAGAAAAAGTCTCTCCATTTAACAATAGGATAATTAGTTATGGTGTGTTATTATCATCTAAAACGATGGTGCTATAAAAATATGGGTGTAAAACATATAAAGAACCAAAGATGGAAATATCTAGTTGAGATGATACAACTGTATTAAGAGAAAAGACAGAAGGTAGATGGCGGTCACACCAGGGCAAGTAAACCTGGACAAGGCCACAGGACAAAAGCATCTTCTTGTTCATTTCCTGGCAATGACCTGCTCGATTCTACCTTGTTCAAGGAGCAAGATTTAAGGTAAGATTTTATTCTTTGTTTTGTACATTCATTTGATTATTCATTCTTATTGATGGCCAATAAGTCTATATTTTTTTTAAGAATCCTGACTGAAGTGTTTCATGATACTCTAACCATTAGAAATAGCATACATGGTTTTTTTTTTCATCATCTTTTCTGCCATGCCCCAAAATTGTTTCTCATCTTCACTCCTACCTGAAGTAATAGGAGTTTTCTTTTCCTCAATAGAGCAAAGGGGAATGTTGTGACAGGTGAACTACCAAGCAATTCAACAATTCTTTATGGCCTTGCAATTATAGACAAAAGCCCCCCACTTTACCAGTGGGGTATTAAGAAAAATCACCATATCTAGGAAACAATCTACTTGACCAATCATTCAATCAAAGTTCATTGATTGATTGATTCCTTGATCCCTCAATCTACCCAATTACATTCAAAGTCAGGAGTGAAAAACTTAAATACTATCATATCACTCAGCTGGAGGCATGAGGTTGGGGAGAGTCATACTGATGAGGGTTTGGGGTGAGAGGTGCTCGACACCCCAAAGTACCGAAACACCGGGTCCTGCTGAAAGAATTCGACTCAAGCTTTCTCAGCCAAGGGAAAAGATAAATTTTATTAGGAGTTAGCCAAATAAGCCTGCCCCGAGAGATCCCACCCCTTGCGACGCCTGTAAGGAAAAAGGGCCAGACCCATCTGAGCTAGATTGGTTCTGAGCAACCTCATGGAGGCAAGATGGAGATTATATACACAAAGGTTGTGGGAGGGATTGAGGGGTGGTCTGGGGTGACCAGAAGAGGGGTCTAGGGAGGGACTTAAGGATGAGGTCAGACTCCAGGGTGGGGGAAAATAGCTGAAGGCTATATGGAAATGACAGACCATAAAGGGCTAGGGTAACAGAACTAGGGTATAGATATTTTGATCAGGATTAAGGATGGGAAACAGGATTAAGGGTGGGAAACAGCTGGACAATAGAGGACTGTGCAAGGTAGGCATTTGGGTTTAATGGTTATAGCCTCAGGCCAAGGCCAGGTCAAGTGGCAAGATTCAAGGAGAGTTCAAGGGTTCAAGGGGTTCCCAGAGACTGTGCCCTCATCAATACCCTTACTATTATATTGGGTTTGCAATGTAAGAATATTTGGGGGGGGGTCTATTTTCTGTCTTAATAGCCAAGATATTACTCAGTACATAAGGCATAATATTTTAAAATTTTATTTTCAGTTTCTGTAGCTTTGCCTTAGACACATATTACTTCTGCTCATTTTTTTTTAATAAATCAGGGTGATTATTTTATATGCCACAGGTATCGATTGGGAGCTAACATTCCTTACCTTTTGCACAGAATAGAGTTGGAATAAAATGTAAGGATTTAAGCACATCAAGTAATATGGAACTCATCTTGAACCTGCCACACCAACCCTGTTCTGAATAATTCTATTTCCCCTGATAGGTTGATAATGCCAGTCGCAAATGCACAAACATTATGTGGGAAATTGGGAAAATACAAGGGAAATATTCCTAAACAATATTCATGGCCTGTTAGAGTTTCAGAAGCAGTGTTGGCAAACAGCAATTAGTAGATTTCCTTTCAATTTGAATGTCTTCTCACTATTCATGAAATGCACTGTAGGTCAGTAGTTGTTTCCTGAGTTGTACCTTCATTAAGGTAAAAACATTAAACACCTGGGAGCCACTGCTCAAACCAGTCCTCAGGGAGACATTTTGTGAGCCAGAGAGACGAATGAAAATGAATATTTTCAGACCAAAAAAAAAAGTCTCATTTTGTGATAGAAAAAATTTTAACAGCATGTTCCACCAAAGTAAATAATAATAATAATATAATAAGGGAATAAGAACACACACTTGTTATTATATGACGAGAAGGCTCACAGCTATAATACAAAGATTTCAAAGGCAGTCACTTCATGAAAAGACTGAACAATGACCAAACTCTTATAAGAAAAAAGGCCCCATCCAAATAATGCACGGCTTTTCTCATGAGCCTTCCAAGCTAAAACAGCCCGAACGTCTGCCAGAGAAGACTAATTAGCACATCTATAAACTGGGATGTTCTTATCATATTCACTGTGAGGCATAATCATTTATTATCTTAACACCCTCTCCTTTCAGTGATAGCAATACTAAGCCTAGTCCAGCAGTGAAATTCAGGGCATAAAAGAGACTCAGCTATACTTTGAAACTCAAATTATTACTTACTCTTAGGCACAATGAGGTCATCAAAGGAAGACAGCTTCACTTGTTTTGTTTTGTTTTTCCCTTTGGTAATAGAAATTTATACACCGCATTTGTGGTTAGATGGTGCACCCAGGGCCATTGCCAGTAGTCCTGATCTATGTCTTGTCCCTGGACTCTGATGATTCCAGAGAAAAGGGCGAGGCTGATGACTTTGCACAGCTCTACCTCACTTAAATCCACTTCATTTATGAGTCAAGACATCACCCTCCTGATGTCATTGGTCCTCTTTGAAAATGAAGGACAAACAACAAACAAGTTAGAAGCTGCAGCGGGCAGAGCAGTGAACCTGGAATCAGGAAGAACAGAGTTCTATGTGGTCTCTGATGCTAAATAGCTGTGTGACCCTGGACAAGTCACTTAACCTCCCTCATTTTCAGTTTCCTAAACTATAAAATCAGGATAACAATGACACCTACCTCCCAGTGATGAGGGCACAGTCTCTGGGAACCCCTTGAACCCTTGAACTCTCCTTGAATCTTGCCACTCGACCTGGCCTTGGCCTGAGGCTATAACCATTAAGCCCAAATGCCCAGTCCTCTATTGTCCAGCTGTTTCCCACCCTTAATCCTGTTTCCCATCCTTAATCCTGATCAAAATATCTATACCCTAGCTCCCTTACCCCAGCCCTTTATGGTCTGTCATTTCCATATAGCCTTCAGCTATTTCCCCCACCCTGGAGTCTGACCTCATCCCAGTCCCTTCAGGCTCCTCCTTAGACTCCTCCTTAAGTCCTTCCCTAGACCCCTCCTCTGGCCACCCCAGACCACCCCTCAATCCCTCCCACAACCTTTGTGTATATAATCTCCATCTTGCCTCCATGAAGGTGGTCAGATCCAATCTAGCTCAGATTGGTCTGGCCCGCTTTCCTTACAGGCGTCGCAAGGGTGGGATGTCTTGGGGCAGGCCTATTTGGCTAACTCTTAATAAACTTTATCTTTTCCCTTGGCTGAGAAAGCTTGAGTCGAATTCTTTCGGCAGGACCCGGTGTGTCAGTACTTTGGGGTGTCGAGCACCTCTCACCCCAAACCCTCATCACCAGGGTTGTTGTAAAGATGAAATGAGATAATATTTGTAAAGTGCTTCATTATCCAATGAAGACTAACCTTCCCTTTGTAGATAAACAAAACAAGTCAAATCCCTCTTGCCCGAATGTAGTGGCAGCCCTTTGAACATTTGAAACCAACTTCCTCTCTTCTCAGGGCTACAAATACTCAATTTATGCAATTGATGAGGCACGGTTCCTGGTCCCCTTGCCATCCTAGCGGCCCACCTGTGAATATGACCTAGCTTGTCAATGTCCCCTATGACCAGGAATCTATATTTGGGCAGGATATTACAGGACCCTAAACTCTCTTGTTTTAGATATGGCTTCTCTTAATGCAACCTAAGAACACATTCTTTTTGAGCAGGGAGAAAGTGGGGCTGTTGTATCTGTAATGGTAATCAGGGTGGTGCTTTTTGCTGTTCTTCTCTTAAGTGCCTTTAATGATTCTTGCCTTTCAAATGTAATGGAAAACAAAATGGGACTTTTCACTGTTCTTTGTTTGAATGGGGCAGGTACTGTGGGATCTTTTGCCTTGGAGTGTTTCTCAGCATTAAGACCATAGAGTGTCATTGAATTGTATATGATACTGGGATTGGGGAACTTTCACACACCCAATCTGGGTGAGGTCAGAGCCCTCAGGGCTCCGAACAGCGTATAACTGAGGCAAGCTTGGTGTTTGACTTTTGGGGCTCACTCATGGAAGGAGTGTTGGGCAAGCTGTTGAAACTGCCCCCTCCCCCAGCTTTGATAACCCAGACAGATATTGGTGTTTCTCTGGTAACTATGAATTGTGATTTGAATCAGACAAGGTCTGTTGATGTTTATAATTTCTGTTTGTATTTACCTTGAAGTTCAAGAGGCTGATTTTTTCCCCCTGAACTAAGTGAATGATATATGCATGTTTGATTAAACTGATTAAACAGTTGCTTTCCTTAGAAAAGCAGATCAAAGAAACTGTGCTAGCAGCTCTTGTTGCTGGTCTTGTGTTGGTCTTTCAACCCACAACAACTCTAGCCAAGTTGTTGCTACAGTGCCTCACCACAGACATAATGAGCTCAGAATATACCCAAAATCTCACCAAAAAACTTTCATGTAGCCATGTCTACACTATCTTCAACTTGTCCAATTGATTTTATGATCCCAATTGTAATCCCTTACATGTATCTCTTTTTATTTTTCTTTGAAGAAGTGAGTAAAGGAGTTGATTTTAACACAAGCCCAGAGGCAATGAAACATTATTTCCTGGGATAGTGGGCTATCTCAGCACGAAGGTCACTAAGAAGTAACCTCATCTTATGTAATGACATCTGTTTCATGATTAGAGGTAGAGAAATTCTAGGAAGGATTTCACCAACCAAAACTGTGTGTGTGTGTGTGTGTTAATGACATCAGCAGGCACAGAAAATTACATCATATGAAGAGGCATTAAACATATTGTAGTAGAGGGAAAGAAGGGAGGGAAATGAGCATATTTTTTGAACTTTACTCTCATCAGACTTGGTTCAAGGAGGAAACAACATAATCAGTTAGAAATCTAATTTGCCCTACAGGCAGTAGGAAGGGAAAGGGGAAAGAAAAGGGAGGAGGTGGTTAGAAGGGAGGAAAGTAGCAGTAAGGGAAAATGGAAAGAAAAGGGAGGGGGACTGATGGAAGAAAGGGAAGATTGAGGGAGGTGGTGGTGAAAAGCAAAACTCTTTTGAGGAGGGTAAGGGAGAAGGCAGAAAAAAAAGCATGAACGAGGTGAGGGGGATAGGATAGGGAAAAAGTCACAGACAGTAATCATAAGTGTGAATGTGAATGGGATGAACTCTCCCATAAAACAGAAGCAGAAAGCAGAATGGATCAAAAACCACAATCCTACAATATGTTGTTTACAAAAAACACTTTTGAAACAGGGGGACACACAGGGTAAAGGTAAAAGGCCGAAGAAGAATATATTATGCTTCAGTTGAAGTAAAAAAAGCAGGGGTAGCACTCCTAATCTCAAACAAAGCAAAAGTAAAAATAGATCTAACCAAAAGAGATAAGGAAGGAAACAGGGCAACTAGGTGGCACAGTGCATATAGCACCAGCCCTGGAGTCAGGAGGACCTGAGTTCAAATCCAGCCTCGGACACCTGACGCATTTGCCAGCTGTGTGACCTTGGGCAAGTCACTTAACCCCAATTGCCCTGCCTTCCCCTCTCCAAAAGAAAAAAAAACAACAACAGATAAGGAAGGAAATTATATCCTGCTAAAAGGCACCATAGAGAATGAAGCAATATCATTACTAAACATATATGCACCCAGTAGTATAGCATCCACATTCTTAGAGTAGAAGTTAAGGGAGTTACAGGAAGAAATAGACAGCAAAACTATACTAGTGGGGGACCTCAACCTCCCCCCTCTCTGAATTCGATAAATCTAGCCTCAAAATAAACAAGAAGTTAAGGAATTGAATAGAATTTTAGAAAAGGTAGATATGGTAGACCTCTGGAGAAAACTGAATGCGGATAGAAAGGAATATACCTTTTTCTCAGTGGTACATGGCACATACACAAAAATTGACCACGTACTAGGGCATAAAAACCTCACAATCCAGTGAAAGTCAGAAATATTAAGTGCATCCTTTTCAAATCATGATGCAATAAAAATTATATGTAATAAAGGGCCATGGAAAGATAGACTAGAAAGATAGAACTGGAAATTGAAGGGATGCCCATCAATTGGAGAGTGGCTGAACAAGTTGTGGTATATGGATGTAATGCAATACTATTGTGCTATAAGAAATGATAATCGGGCAGACTTCAGAAAAACCTGGAAAAACTTACATGAACTGATGCTAAGTGAAGTGAGCAGAACTAGGAGAACATTGTACACAGTAACAGCCACAGTGGGTGAGGACTGATTTTGAAAGACTTAGCCCATCTCAGCAATGCAAGGACCTAAAACATTTCCAAATGACTCATGAAAAATGCCATCCATATCCAGAGAAAGAACTATGGAGTCAGAATGCAGAGTGAAGCAAACCATTTTCTTTTTTGTTTTGTTTTTTTTTTCTTTCTCATGGTTTCTCCCATTCATTATAATTCTTCTATGCAACATGACTAATGTGAAAATGTGTTTAATAGGAATATATGTGTAGAGCCCATATCAGATTGAATGCCATCTTGGGAGAAAATTTAAAACTTATGGAAGTGAATGTTGAAAACTAAAAATACATAAATTAATAAATTGGGGGGCAAAAAAGTCAGGCACAGGAAAGAATAGAGAAATCTGTGTTGGAAATGTTTCAGAATTAAGCAGTGAATGAGATTAAAGGCTTATAAATTACTGAAGAGTCTTATTTTTATGTAATATGAATATTATAATGTACTAGACATGGTAAACACCAAACAATATCACATGTACAAAAATGGAATTGACTCATCTTAAACAGGAAATGAGTGGTTACTGATGTGAGAATTATTCAGTTATCTACATACAGTCACATATCATTAATGAGTTAGAAAAAAAGTCAAAATCAACACTATACTAGAAGAAAAGATAAAGATGAGAAAAATGTGATGAATGATTCTTCATTGAACTGATTTTCCCCTATTAGAATGTAAGTTCCCTAGGAGTATGCATCATTTTATTCATTGAAGTTGTATCCCTAGCACCTAGCAAAGAGTCTAGCATATAGTAAGTGCTTAATAAATATGTGTTAATTGTTTGATTGACTGATTGAATGACAATTTTGATGACAACCTAATTAAAGAATCTATTGACACTAAAAAAAGAGCAAATAGATAATGGGGGGAAAAATGACTCCAGTTCCTTCATTAGTTTCACTGATGTAAATAAATCATCACAACATGAAGGTCAAAAGAGCCCAGAAACCACCTCAGTGAAGATACATTTTATCTCTTTGCCAAGTAAAGAGATAACACAGCCATTGCCAACACCTATTTATAATATTTAAAAAATTTTCAAAATAAAGAAAATGTGGAAGATTATTAGCAGTATAGCCTCATAAAACACCAAAATTAGTAAAGGTGAAAATAAATCTACCAATAGCGTGGTGTGAAACCCAATTAATGCAAATCATCTCAGGAGCATTTACAGGTAAAAGTGGAAGAATGATACCAATCTGCCATTGTTTCCATAGTAATTTATTTTCATTATTGATAACAGTGGAGAACTATAACCTTTTGTACTCATTTCAAATACCTTAATTCCATATTTGCCAAATATGGAGTGAAAATAGTAATTAAGAAAACAAAGTTGAGAAGAACAGATGAACCAGTTAAACAGTACACCTAGAAAAAAAAAAGCTGTGCTGGAGGCAATCCAATGTGGAAAGTGTTATGGACTTCATTCTAAAGGTATCTGAAGGAAAAGGCAGATGCCATGTAATCCTGCTTCCATCTGACAATTCAAGAATTTGGAGACACTCCTCCCCCCAACACATTTTGAGTCTTTTTGTCTCTAGGCTAAATATATCGAGTTTCTTTAATCCATCTTCATGTGGTATATACTTCAGCCTGGTTGTCCTAGCTTATTAATATCCTTCTTAAAATGTGATACCCAGACATTAACACAATATTCCAGATGTGGTCTGAGTAGGGCAGAATATCAAATATCATTACTTCCCAGCTTTGGACTTCAAGACTCTCATGACACAGTCATGAATTCGAGTCATGTTCCTGGCTGCCATATCACACTGATTGAGTTGACTAATACTGAGCTTGTGTTCCATTGAAACCCTCAGATTGCTTTAGGATGGATTGCTGTCCTACTGTGCCTCACCCATCTTGTCTTCTGAAGTTGATTTTTTATGTAAATGTAGGACTTCAAATTTATCCTTATTAAATCTTGCTCTTATCAGATTCAAGTTAAGATAAAAATTCCTCAGTAAAACAAAAATTTCCTTTGAATGGTTTGCAAATCATTTCTCTTCTGCTCAATGTGCCATCAAATGTTTTCTCTCAGCAGAACACCAAAATTTCAGGTACCAACCTTGTCAATCATAGGGTTTAGCTGTGATAGTAGCAGGAGAAAATATTTCTAGTCCATGAATCAAAAATATTTACAAAGAAACACAATCAGACCATAGCAGCAGCCCTAGAAGGAAGTCTGTAGTTCCCAGGAGTGGCTAGAGTTAATTTTTCTGTACTTCACTTTGAGCTATCCCAATTCAGGAAAATCCATGTTTACAAACTGGATAAATTAGGGAAGGTGATTACAAAACTGTTTGTCAATATACAAAAGGATCATTTGAATGATGCTGTAAGTTCTTATAAGGTATTTAAAATATGGCTCCATTTTCCAAAGGCCATTAGCCCAATAGCCCATTAGCAGGAATGCCTCTGTTCCATAAATTCCCCTATGTACTTATAATAAATAGTTCAGTGAGTGGTGACCCCAGGAGATAGAATGCCAGGAAATTGCCCACCATCACATTAGCAGCCTATGCATGGAGCCTTACTATAGCCCACAGAATAACAGGATGCATTTACCATCAAAAGTCTCTTTGGAAGATCACAGAGAAAAATGATCCATATGCGCAAAATATATTTATAGCAGTTCTCTTTATAGCATCAAAAAACTGGAAACTAAGATGATGCCCATCAATTGGGAATGGCTGAACAAAACATGATGTATGAATAATGGAAAACTATTGTCCTGCCAGAAATAATGAAGTGACCAATTTCAAAAAGAAAAAAAAAACTGGAGAGACTTGTATGAACTGATGCAAAGTGAAATACGCAGAACCAGGAGAATGACTTATGCTATAACTTCATTATAAAGATCAACAACTTGGAAAGATTAATGTAATAAACATGATTCCAAAGGATTCATTATGAAGCATACTATCTACTGCTTGTCAGAGGCATGATATATTTATATGCAGAAAGAGACTATATCTATATTGCTCACCCTATCTGTCTGTCTGTCTGTCTGTCTGTCTGTCCGTCTGTCCGTCGGTCCATCCGTCTGTCCATCCATCCATCCACCCATCTATCTATCTATCTATCTATCTATCTA
Source organism: Trichosurus vulpecula (assembly GCF_011100635.1). Classification (NCBI taxonomy): domain Eukaryota; kingdom Metazoa; phylum Chordata; class Mammalia; order Diprotodontia; family Phalangeridae; genus Trichosurus; species Trichosurus vulpecula. The sequence continues at coordinate 183,523,093 of NC_050581.1, read as the reverse complement.
TACATATCTACCTACGGCTATGGCCAATGCAGGAATTTGTTTTACTTGACTATGCATATATGTTAAAGTTTTTTTCCTCTTTTCTTTCCTTTTAATATAAGAAGGGTAGGAAGGAGAGAAAATTAATTTTAGTTAATTAAAAAAAATAAATTTAACTTTGAACATAAAATAAGAGGAATATCTAATAAAATGTCTCTTTGGCATAATTGGTACCTAAATGACTCAGTAAACAATTTGCCTCTAAATTTTATAAGCCCTGAAGTAAGACAGAAAACATGATAAAATATTTAAAATACGTGTGTGTGTATATATATATACATATACGTATATAGAGTTAGAATATATTGTATATACACACAAATATACATATATAGTCATACTAAGAGAATAGCTTTGATGCACAATGTGTGCATAAATATGTGTATATATCTTCATCTATGTGTGCATATATATATATATATATATATATATATATATATATATATATCCTTCTTTTCATTAATGGTTGAGTTCATTAGTGGTTGATATTAAGTGTTGAGAGTTTGCTTATCAGGAAAATGTCTAAATCTAGGAGTGCATTTAATAATAATTAGTATTGCAAGCAGTTTTATAACCTCTATGCCACTTCTAAATCATTCAATCAATCAATATACTTTAAGCACTTACCAGACAGTACACTAACACTAGGGACATAAACAAAAGAAAACCACCCCTGCCCTGAAGAAACTTACATTGCATTAGGGAGAAAACATAAGAGAAGTCAATATGTATGAGGTAAATACAGCATAGACAAAAGATAATCTTATAGGTGATGATACTAGCAGCTGGGGGGACAGCCTTCCCTCATCAGACAATCAGATGCCTAGTCTTGCCAATTGTACCTTCATAATGATTCTTTCTTGCATCCCTTAGTTACCACTCACTTGTCTATCACCCTCATTCAGGCCCTCATCACTTCTTGCCTGGCCAACCCTAATAGCCTCCCCATTGGTCTTCCCTTTCTCCAATCCACTCTTCACAGGCATAATTTGGTTGAGGTCACTCTCCAACTTTAACATCTATTGGTTCCTTATTGCTGCTAAGAAAAAAAAAATTATATTCCTCAGATTTGCAGTTAAGGCCCATCACTATGTGGTTCCTTTCTTCCTTTCTAGCCTTACTTCCCATTATTTTGAGGCCACTGGCTGCTTGTCAAACTTGATGTGCTATCTCCTGTTTCTCTACATTTGTACAAACTGTTCTCAATGTCTGGAATGTCTTGATTCATCTCCCCCTCCTAGAATCCTTGCTGACCTCAAAGTGTCAGTTCAGGTGCCACCACCTCCCTGGTTGATCTCTTCTAACTTCTGTCCTATTGTTAGGGCTTTCTTGTGTGCTCTCTCTCTCTCTCGCTCTCTCTCTCTCTCTCTCTCTCTCTCTCGCTCTCTCTCTCACTCTCTCTCTCTCTCTCACTCTCTCTCTCTCTCTCACTCTCTCTCTCTCTCTCTCTCTCTCTCTCTCTCTCTCTCGCTCTCACTCTCTCCCGTCTTTCTCCAACTTATCTTGTATTTATTCATTTATGCATGCATTGTATAACCCATTAGAATGTAAGCACTCCAAGGGCAGGGACTTTCATTTTTCATCTTTTTTATCTCTCAAACCTATCACAGTAGTTATTACATGGTAGAAAATTAGTACATACCTGTGAACTTGAAATCGAACCACAATAATCCCACAAAGATAAGCAACTCAAACATCCTACAGATTAATCAGCTATATAATTATTTATGTGCACATCATCAAGGAAGGTAAGGGTCCAATGGGGCCACTATTTAATGGCTTTTCATTCTAACTATTGCCTTTATCTCTAACCTGTCTGCACAACACCATTGTAGGCAACCAATAAAGACAGAACTGAGACTATGAAGGAAATGTCATTTTTTTTCTCCCTGCTAGTTAACTCCAGGTGAGAGGGACCCAGGAGACTTGGAATAGGAATTTGTTTTAATGTTACTCTATTGATTGTCCTTATCACCACTAGACCATTCATTTGAACAAAGAGTGCATAATGGAAGTGGTGAGAACATTGGACCCAAAGTCAGAAGGCTTCCTTTGAATCTAGCTATGACACTAACTTCACATGCATTCTTAGGAAAGGCTCTTCCTTCACTGCTTCTTAGTTTATTCATTTATAAAGTGAGTAGGTTGAATTAGCTGATTCCTAAGGCCCCCTCTAACTTGAGACTTAAATATTTCCAGAAATCCACTTACTCCTGGACAAAAATAAATTCACATTATAATCTGTCTTTTCTTTTTCCTCTAGATCTCAGTTCTTTTTTGTCATCACAAACATAAAAAAGGGTTTTTTAAAATAGAATCTCTTGTAATAAGAAATTTAATTCACAACAGAAAGGAAACTAAACACAAAAGTATAAATGATGCTCCTTTTTTTGGCAAACTGCGGTTTTATTTCATCTAACTGATTTTTACTTATTGTAAGTTAACACTTAATAGCTGAGAAAGTGTTAGACTTGGAATCAGGAAGACTTGAGCTTAAATTCCACAGTTCCCTGCTGTGTGACCATGGAACAGACAGCTAACATCTCTGAGTTTCACTTTCTTCATTTATAAATTAAGGGCGCTGAATTAACAGCAACTAGGTGGTACAGTAGAATAGAACACTGAGCCTGACGTCTGGAAGACCTGAGTTCAAATCCAGCATCAAACACTTATACTAGCTGTGTGACTCTGGGTAAGTTGCTTAATTTCTACTTGCCTCAATTTTCTCCACTGTAAAATTGGGATAATAACATAATGAGATAATCCAGCACATAGTAGGTGCTATATGTAAATGCTTATTCCCTTCTCTAGATGACCTTTAAGGTCTACTACCTACAGTCAAGAATCTCTGCTCAGATGCTCACTAGCTCTATGACTCTGGGGAAGTCACTTAACCTCTGCCTGCCTCAGTTTCATCATGGGGATAATTAGGATAATAATAACCGCTATCCCCCAAGGTTGCTGTGAGAATCAAATGAGATGATATTTGTAAAGTGCTTAGCACATTGCCTGGAACATAGTAGGTGCTTAATAAATGCCTATTTCTTTTCCTCCATTACACCTCTAATTTATGAGCCTATGACTGGGTAAATCACTAAATCTCTCTGACCCTGTAAAATGAACAGGTTGAATTAAATGTCCTTTGCTTTTTTTCTTCCAGCTTTTGGTTTATGGTCTTGCATCTCTCTATAGTACTGGACCTGGAATCAGGAAGACTCATACATGTCTGTGAGTGCAAATCTGGCCTCAGACACTTACAGGCTCTATGACCCTGGGCAAGTCATTTACCTGTTTGCCTCAGTTTTCCCATCTCTAAAATGATCTGGAGAAGAAAAAGACAAATGACCCCAGTATCTTTGCCAAGAAAATCCAAAATGAGATCACCAAGAGTCAGGCATGACTGAAACAACTCAACAACCTTTCTTTAACATCCCTTTGGAAGTTCATTTTTAAGACCCATCTGAAAAATGACTCTTTTTTGAAACATCTAGAAAAATGGTAGAATCATTACATATTTCTCTCCCTGTATTTTTATTTTACTCCAACCCTATCCCACTCTATCTCCTCCAGAAGCAAGCCCCACAAGCACTCTAGAAACCTGGATCAATGAAAGCCACCGAGCTCAGGCTGTGAGAGCCTTCCAGCCTCCAGACCCTTCAGGCTGATATTGACGTTGTCTGAGCACAAGCAACATTGGTACCATTACAACACCAGTAGGGAGTCTGTGTTCCAGAGCCTGTTCCATAGGCTCCAATGAGTTAAAGTCAGAGTTGACAGCCCTTTCTCTCTAATCTCCTTTATTCTTTCCTTTGAAAGTGAGCCCATAAAAATGAGCTGGACAGGGGTCCACTTGGGGAAATGTTGATGGCTATAAAAAGGCCAGGCTGTGGCTAGACATGAGAGCAGGGTATAGTTAGGCCTTGGCCTGAACATGGGGTGTCTGATGGCTTGGAAGGCTCCCAGGGCCCTCCTCGTGACATGCCCGTGTTGGGAGAAGTTAAAAAAGATCATTTTTATAAAGCCTGTTTCAAATATCAAAGCACCACGTAAATTCTAGCTATTATTATGTATTATTATTGCACCACTCCTTTGGGAAGGCATCCAAAGGCCCTGCAGCCCTCACTCTCCCCCTCTATGTTAGAACAAAACACGGTTCTCAGAGAACGAACGGAATGAACCAAACCAGAGCCAACGGGCTATTGATCCCAAGATTAAAAAGCCTAATGGTTCTTTAAGTGGCAATCCTTGCCATGGGTAGCCCCTTTAAAAAAAATGAAATCACCTGCATAATGGAATTGCTTCAACTGGATTTAAACATCCCCAGCTCTATCTCAACACCCACTCTGTTCAATGAACATTTAGTCAATAAACATTTATTAAGCACTTACTATATGCCAGGCATTGTGCTATGGGCTGGTTCAGGAACTAAGCAGCAAAACGGCACCACCACCCCCTCCTCCAACAAAGAAACAATACCTTCCATTTTTCTTTTAACTGTCATGAGCCAAAACTGGTTCAATTGATTTCGCCCCCTTTGACTTCTGCTCAAAAGTTTATTCCCAAACTGATTACATGGGCCATTTTTCAGCCCAAAGGAAGTTTTATACCCAAGCAAAATCCTGAAACCAGAAACATACAGATTTAAGTGGGGAAGAGGCAAAACCCGGCAACTTTTTAATTATAACAGAATTTTAAGAGAATGTTTGATGAATGAGGCAATCTTTAAATAGTAACCTTATCAGTTTTAACCACATAGGAGATATGCCTTCATTCGGAGGCGGGAGAGAGTGGGACGTAAGTTTTGTATTTTCAGTCTGTGTGGCCAGGGTGTGGGTGCTGAACCTCTCTGTTCCTAGATTGTCTCATCTCCAAAATAGAAATAATAGTAAGCCTGGTACGGGCCTCATGGGGTTGTTTTGAGGTTCAAATGAGAAAAGGGACACAAAATGCTTCACAATTTTAAAGACTACATTAATTAATTAATGGGGATGATGATGAGCATTTATGTAATGCTTTAAGGTTTGCAAAGTGCTTTACACGTATTCATTCATTTGATCCTCACAACAACTTTGGGAGGTGGGTACTATTAATCTCCATTTTACAGGAAAGAAAACTGAGACAGGCAGAAGTTAAATGGTCACACAGCTAGTATGTGTCTGAGTCTGGATTTGAACTCAGCTCTTCTTGACTCTAAGTCCCACAGTCTATCCATAGTGCCACCTGTCATCATACACACACATACACACACACAGTACATATGTGTGTGTATATACATACACCTACATACATATACACATTTCTCTTCCATCATGTCAGTCTCCTGTTCTCTCTTATCTATAGGATAAAGTCTAAATGCTTACCCCAGAACATAGCAGGCATTTAACAAATGCTTTGTCGACTTGACTTGAATGATGTCTACATCCCAACTCAAACTAATCCTTCCAACCCCATAAATGCACTGCATCGATCCAGTCAGCCCAGAACACGTCATATACTATCCCACCTCTATGTTTTTGCTCATGTTCTCCCCACCCAGAATGTTCCCTCTACCCCTCTAACTCATCTTTGTAAGGCAAGACTCAAATCAAATTCTGCCTTAATCCATGAAGGCACAAGTCACCACACCATCTGAAATTTACCTCCTCTGAACCATCACACTTATGTTCTCTATGGCTCATAACGTGTCTTCTCACCAGGTAGATTATAGACTGATCCAACACAAGCTCATATGTCGTTATTCCATATACCTTTGCACTCCATATAGAAAAGAATGCACAACCTACACCTACTAGGTGTTTAATCAATATTGTTGAACTAACTAAATACTCTCAATTTGCACAGCGGCTGAAATGGGAAACAACCCGTGTAATTTGGAACTATAAATGTCGGCGGTGCCAAGGCTTTGCCAGAAGAATCTTAACAGCTCTAGATTGGGCCCCATTTGTTCTCTGTTAAAGACTCTCCAGTAGTCATATCCTATAAAGCAGGCAGGCATTAGTCTGCCCCATGGATGGTATTGCGCACTTATGGTCCGTGGAGTCATTAAAAGTCGGACATAACTGAATAACTGAAGAATGCATTATTGGGGAAGGCCTAGAACATCTAATAAAGCTAGCATTCCATTGACTCTGGCATAATGACTCTAATCATGTTTCCATTCAACACCTAGGTTGACTCCCACCCAATTGGATAGGGTCCTTCGTCTAGATTTCTTGACATTACCCATATACCAAGGAAGGAGATGGGCTGCCCAATTTATTGCTCTTGTTTTGGTTTTTTTTTTTTGTGACAACTCATGCAGACAAGCTGTAAAAGGGGGGGAGGCTACAAACTGGGGGTCCGACTGCAAAAATTTCCTTATGAAGTCACTCTTAATGAATAAGCTTCTAAGCAAATCACATGGTGGATATGTTGATGTCATTTCTCATCTTCAGGATCCTAATCTTCTCATTCCTCTTAGGATCCTATTTCTTTAAAAGAGCGGTGACAGACTAAAGGCGATGCCAAAGCTAATATGGAAATGAAAAGCATGCTCAGTAATTAGTAGACAAAATAGCTCAGCGCTAAGCAACCCTGCATGCAGTAAGCACTTAATTAATGGTGGAGTGAATGAATTATTTGTTGGATTTTACACTTTTACCTTCTAAAGTCATCAGCTACTTCCATAGTCTTCATATTTTTAGTATATCTGTATTTCACAGCAACACTTGTAATCAGGCAAAGAGCTGTGCAACCTAAGGCAAATCTCTTCCCCTCTCTGGTTCTAAGTTTTCCCATTTGTAAAGAGGCCAGCACGGGTTAGGCTGGACATGACCCATAAGTCCATTCCAATCTCTAACGGGCAGTGCCTTTGCTCATTGTTCCACTAGACATCATCAGTTGATACTACAGGAACAAATAGGGAGTTTGGAAGATAAGAGCAAGGAAGATTGTCCCCATGGCTGAGGTCAGAATACTTTGAGGAGGCAGTAGAATAAGGAATCGGTTGTTGTTCAGCTCTTTCAGTTGTGTCTGACTCTTTGTGACTAATTTGGGGTTTTCTTGGCAGAGATACTGGAGTGATTTGCCATTTTTCTTCTCCAACTCATTTTACAGATGAGGAAACTGAGGCAGATAGGGTTAAGTGACTTGGCCAGGGACACACAACTAGTAAGTATCTGAGACCAGATTTGAACTCGGGTCTTCCCTGACTCCAGGCCCAGAGCTCTATCCACTATGCCACCTAGCTTCCCCATGACTTATGTAACCATGAGCAAGTCATTTAAAGTATTCAGGTTCCTCAGCAGTTTCTCCAGCAAGCAGCTTCTTGGCTGGACACTGAGCCCCATCCTTACCCCAGCCCTCCAGAATGGCCCACTTTGGTCTGCCACTCTGTAGAACAGACATTGCTGCTCACACCACTTAAATTGGCACCAACTACTATCCTTTCAGGAAGGTGGAAAAAACTCTAGGATTTATTTTCCTTCCTCATTGCACACTAAAGTCCTCCCAGACTTAACATCTGTATGGGAGATGGGGGGGGGCGGTGTTATACTCACCCAAGACCCATGGAGCTGCCATCTGCTCCACCAACGCATTCCCCTTCCTTGGCCTTCCCAAGTGCCCTGCACCTACACCCTCCAGACCCCCAGGCACTGCCATCAGACTTTGAGATGAACCCAAGGGCACCCAGGCTTGGCAATCCTGCCCCTGCAGCACTCTTACCACAGCTAGGACTCTTCATCTTCCCCCTAGCTAAACTCTCCCACATGTGTCCTCTTCTCCAAAGATGGAGATGACATGTCTCCCTTTTCGATTTATAACTCCAGTGCTTAGAGCGCAGTTGTCTCAGAGTAAGCCTTTAACAAATGTGTTTTCCTTCATTCATTCATCTGTAAAATTAAGGGATTAATCAGGGTGATTTCTGGGGACCCTTCATCTCCTGATCTGCGATGGTCTTTGGCACCATTTGGTGTGAAAGGATGCTCAACTCAGATGAAGAAGTAGATTCAAATGAACAGGATGATGGCAGCTTTTTAATTTAACAATCACCTCCATTTCAGCAGCCAGCCCAGATGTGTGCTGATGGACCCTTCGATCCACCCCCTAACCTAAACCCGGGCAGTCTCTGCTGCAGACAGGTCTGCTGGAGCCCAGGTGGAAATGACCTTTTGCCTTTACAAGTCAGAATTGAAAAGCATTGGCGAATACGCCTGCCTCAGGGTAGTGCTATTGGTTTATCATTTCCCTGGGCCTCACAAACATCCTTTTACAAATTGAGAAAAGAGGAAACACAGAAACAAAATACACACCTAGAGAAAGGTAGGCCTCGACATAGCCTCAGGCTGAGAAAGGCCAATGCAAACAAAGGGGAATCCGGATCAGAGAGAATCTGGGAGATCAGAGAGATCTGCTAATCAAGTCATACCTGGCCTTTGAGTTGAGGAACAGGACTATCCATGAGGGTCAGGGTACTCACCAAGAAGAACTGCCATCTAATACAAACACGGGTCAGAACCTCAGCTATCAGAGCTAAGTTTCTGAGGACCATATGCTTGATGTCCCATTTCTCAGCCCCAAATGATGCTGTCATGCCATACCCAACTGGGTGACCTTGTTTATCTGACGTGGAAACAACTTCTGCCAGGCCAAGCGTGGCTATGATATATTACATGATAACCAAAGGTTATTTAGTTTTCGGAAATTGAGCATATAAACGGGATTTTCCTCCTCAGTCTATCTATCTCATATCAACGGCCTACTTTTATCTGCTGGAGTTTGATGTGTGAAGGAGAGCAACTTAAATATGTTGTAGAGACTGCAATTCACCCACTGACATTTTGCTTGGGATTGATTTTGATTTAAAAACGGAGGCGTCCTGCCTCGCAGCTTCTGAGGCAGTGGGGCCCTGGGTCAAGAACAGCATTGGGCTGTAACTTGCCCGCATTTAATTCAGCTCCTGATTCTTTCCAAAGTGGGGAAAATACTTTCACGGACATATTTAGGCTATAAATCCATGTGTGTTCTCCGGCAACTACTCATCTCTAGGGTCAGTGCATGTGGATCGGACTCTGGACATTCATGTTTCCCTCGGGCTCTCACAACCCCCAATGTCCATTTTGGCTGTGAGGACACCAATCATGTTAATTCCTCTGAGCCCATTCATGATAATTGGTGTCTTGCTCCCCAAACTCCGTGGCTAATTCCAAGGCATGCTATTACAGGGGGGACCACTTGAAATGATGGGGAAACCACACAATCGGCACCCAACACGTCATTTTGCTGATGCCTCTGTTAAGGGCAGACTCTACATAGGGCTCCAACATTTGTCCAGTCCAATTCTCCAAGGATTTACATTAAACATGAGCAGGGGAATAGCTGCAGCTTCCTCAGAAATCTCTCCCTTTGAACCAAGCAAATAAACCTTTCCCATCTTGTTTGTTTCATCTTAGTCAAGAGACACGGCCTTGAGTGAACTGTTCAAAACCTTTTCATCTCTCTGACAAATATGGGAACTTCAAATATCTTCATATGGATTTTTAAAAAATGAATGGCATCTCATTAATTTGCTATTTTCAGGGGAGACAGTCCTGGATTTTATATCAAAGGCTTTGGATTTGAATCCTGGCTTTGCAATTGACTTGTGACTTGTGGCAAGGAAGGCATTTAAGGAACTCGGGAATATGCAAAGTACCTTGGGTGTGAATCCTTGTTCTGCTACTTAGGGCCTCTGTGGCCTTAGAAAACTTGTCATTTAACTTTTCTCAGCCTCAGTCTCCTCCTTTGAAAAATGAGGAAGTTGGACTAGATTGGGAATCCTTAATTTAGATCTGTGAACTTTGTGTGTGTGTGTGGGGGGGGGTATTATTAATAAATATATTTAAATATAATTGGCTTTCTTTGCAATCTTGTGTTTGTTTTATTTTAAGCATTTTATCTTATTTTATGGAGGAGCACTAAGGTTCGGGATGTTTTTACTTCCCCTTCAAATTCAAACCAACAGAAACCGAGAGCCCTGCCTCCTTTATTTATGCATTTTACAGCATTATTCTAAGGAGTGATCCATAGGATTCACCAGAAAGCCAAAGATCCAAGACACAAAGTTAAGAAACCCAGACCAAGCTAGCTCATCCCTAGGATGCCCTCTAGCTTGAAGTCATCCAATCACAGAATCACAGGCTTAAAACTGAAAGGATCTAAAAAGCCAAGTGCCGCAGTGGACAATGTTGTTTGCTATAGAGTCAGGAAATCCTGAGTTCAAATCTGGCCTCAGACCCTTACTAGCTGTGGGAGCCTGAGCAAGTCACTTAACCCTGTTTGTCTCAGTCATCTCCTCTGTAAAAATGAGGGGTTGGAGCTAATATCCTCTAAGTCTCTTCCAGTTCTACATCCATGATCCTATTATTTATTTTAATAGTATTTTTATTTAAGTTTTTTACCCCCCCAATTCATTTTAACCTTTAGGATTTTCAGCTAGAAAAGGCCTTGAAGATCTACACAGAAAAAAAAAAATGATCGCAAATGCCCATTATCTAGATTGTGACATTCGTTGTGATGGATAAACTATAATTGGTATGTGTATAAACACACACACATATAAATGCAGATAGGCAGACAGACAGGTGGATAGATGGATGGATGGATGGATGGATGGATGGATGGATGGATGGATGGATGAACAGATAGATAGACAGATCTATAATGTGTTAATATACATATAGCTCAAATTATTGCAAATAGAAGATTTGGGACCCTGAATAAAACAAGAAAAGAGTGGCCTGGATTACCTTTAGGAGTCTGCAAAACCTCCTTCAGTGATCCCAAACTTCTCCAAGAAACAAAGGCCTATTTTTAATAGGAATAGTCTGTTTGTGTTTTTGTATGGATGTGATTCATGGATCAGCTCCTGATTGAAAATGATCCTCCCTTAGATGGCGATGAAGAAATGCATCACGGGTGAGAGAAGGCTTCATGGCAAAAGAAGAGATTTCAAAGAAGAACCAGAATAAAGATGTTATCCAATAAGGAAGATGGACTTCTCATGTGGCAAGAGTAAGGAACAGCTGCCACATACTCCCTGTGCTCCACTGGCATCTTTATGGTGGCAAGAGAGATTGAGATGGTCCCCAGAAAATTGGTTAGGTCATCCTATAGAGAACAGTGAAGTGGATAGAGCTCCGGACTTGGAGTCCTGAAGGCTTGAATTCAAATCCTGATTCTGACACTAACTAGCTATGTGCCCCTGGACAAATGATGTAACTCTTTGAACCTCCTTTTCCTTAACTATAAAATAAGAGGGTGGGACTTAATAGCTTCTAATGTCCCCTCCAGCTCTAAATCTGTGATCCTATGACCTTGTGTCATGGATGAATGTCACACTAGTGACAGGTGTGAGGAGGTTGCAATCTGTATTACTGGAGGAAATGTCAATAAATATTTGGACTCCAGCACTGGTTCATGCTCTCTCTCTCTCTCTCTCATCCCCCCACTTCCTGCCCCCCTTGCCCCCCAGAGCCCAGGGTGAGGTGGAGTCCCAAAGCTGATGGGATCTTAGAAGATAATGAAATTTTTGTGAATCATAGGTCACAGACATTCCAAAGTAATGCTTCCAGGTGAGAACTGAGGAAATGGTCCATCATTAGATTATCTGAATGTATTTGAGGTTTCCTTTTAACTTAGAAGCAACTGGCATACTTCTTTATGGAAAGGTTTTGGTTTTTTTTTTTTCAAAGACATAGATGCTGTGATATGTTGGAGTGAAATTTTGTATCAGGTTCTCAATTTTTCCACCTATCTGAACGTTGTAAAATATTTCCATTTCATGTTGGAGAGGCCCTTGTATAGGATTGTGAGCACCCAGATAGAGGAGGAGATAGGCATCTTTCCCTGATAAGTAGCACCTTGAATATGAAGATGTAGAAGCCTGATTACATCATACCAACTGTGTTTCCTTTTCATCTCTATTAATATTTATGCAGCAACTAGTGGCACTGGACCTGGAGTCAGAAAGACCTGAGTTCAAATCAGACCTTAGGTGCTTAAAGATATTAAGCACATCACTCTAGGCCATTTATTTAACCTCTGTCTGCCTCAGTTTCTTCATCTCTAAAATGGTGAAAAGAACAACAGCCGCCTCTTTAGGACTGAGTTTGAGGAGGAAATGAGACGCTATTTGTAAAAGGCTTTGGAAGACTTAAAGTGCTGTCCAAAGGCTAGCTCCTTATTGTGGCTGTTGTTACTGGTGTTGTCTCTGTAATATTCTTCAGAAAATTCTCTATATGCTGGGAAGGTCATTGGGCTGAAATCCTTGCAGTGCTCCGATGAGTGGCTATTTGTCTAGCTCTAGACACGCTCCTTTCCACTTTGTCCCGCAAACTAATTACATCTTCTTCGAATGTTAATTCCTTCTTTCCTCCCTCTCTTCCTTTCTTCTTTCCATCCTTCCTTCCTTCTTTCCTTCCTCCCTCCATTCTTTTTCTTCTTTCCTTCCTTCCTTCCTTCCTTCCTTCCTTCCTTCCTTCCTTCCTTCCTTCCTTCCTTCCTTCCTTCCTTCCTTCCTTCCTTTTTTTCCTCCTCAAACATGCACTAAGGCTACATTAAAAAGATGACAAAAGGGCCTCTAGCTTGTGCTCTTCATGATAACATCACATAGAATGTGTTAGATTCAAAGAACCACAGATTTGGAGCTAGAAGGCACTTTAGAGGTCATCTAGTAGTTTAACAGACTTTTACAGATGAGGAAAATGAAGAATAGAGAGGCCACACGAATTACCCAAACTCATATAAACAGTAAATAACAGAGCCAGGATTCAAACCCAGGTCTTCTGACTCTAAATCTAGTCCTCTTTTCACTGATCCCCCTGTATTCCACAAGGGACATATCAAGAAGGCACTTTCGGAGCTTAGAAGCAAGAGATATCACTTCCAGATTCTTAGGATAGAAAAGGGATTATAGGCGGAATGACAGTGGTAGATTTGGGCCTTGAAGGATAGTTAAACTTTTATTAGATAGAGATGATAGTGAGGGCCTTCTGGGTAGAAAAAAAAAATATGTAAGTAACGCCAGGGAGATAATGAAGCTTAAGACATGTTTAGAGAAATGATAAGTATTTCCATTTGGCTGATATACAGGGTACATGAAGCAGAGATATAGAAGACAAGGTTGGTAGATTGAGGTTTGATCATGGAAGACCTTGAACGCCATGTTCAGAAATTTTGACTATTAATTTGTAGGCAATGAGGAAGTTTCTGAGCAAGGAAGTGAAATGAACAAAGCCAAACTTTAGGTAGATTAATTCGTTAACAGCATCTAAGATGGATTGGAGTAGGCAGAGAGTAGGAGAAGTATGACTGATTAAAAAGCTATCACATACAAGACAGAACCTCACAAGGGAAAATTTCAATCTAGCAGCAGCCTGGAGCTAAGAAGTTTCAGTCCTGGCTTTCACACATTCTGTCTGTGCAACCACGGGCAGATCACAGAACCTCTGGGGAGAGTGGCCCCAAGTAACTCTCCAAAACTTCAGGTTATAAATGAGATGCAGATTAGCATGGGTAGAAGACATTTTCATACCAGGAACTCCCAATATCGATAAAAGCATAGATACCCTACCTACCCCAAAGAAAATCTTTCGATCCATTAAAAACAAATCATCCGAACAATAATAGCAAAAATCATATCTCAATAGACGCATGATGTTTCTGGTATTTGGCATATTCTGTGGATGAATGCTGAGCTATATACATTACGACATTCCAAGAAATTAACCAGAACAAAAATGCAATATTAGGAGCCTCAATGAGAATGTTCAAATACAAGATGGAAGAAGTAGAAATAAAATACTTTACTTTTTTTTCCTAATTGTGGAAAAGTATTTCTAAACGTAACTCATTACATGCAGAAACAAAATTTTCCTTGACAAGAACTATTTGTATGAATTATTTGGCCTTTTTCTCCATGCCATTTTACAAGTACAAGTTTTGGAATACAGTCAAATTTCTTTCTAGAACCAAATGACAAGTTTGCAAACAGCTATTTGGAAGTAATAGGAACACAGAAAAGGAAATGAAAAGAGAAAGTTTTCTTCTTTTCAAATGATTATAAATCAAGTGGTTTTAAGGCCCATTTTTATTTCTTATACTGACTTGATACTTACTCTGTAGTTTATGTGTTGTATATCACTGCCTCAAAGCCCTCAACAACACCAGGCGCCTGCCCCTGGATGCTCTCTAGTGTGTCAACAACCTTCCTAAAATGTGTTACCCAGAACTGAATGCTACAATGTTCCACATGGTCAGACCAGGGCAGAGAAAAGTGAAAGCTTCTCTCATCTCCCACATTCTGAAGAGTCAGCTGTGGATATGGCTAATGAGGTCAGATTAGAAATCACCAATCAATAAACATTTATTAAGCATCTCCTATCCACCAGGCACTGTGCTAAGTGCCAGGGATACAAAAAGAAACAAAAGACAATCCCTGCCCTCAAGGAGCTTATAATCTAAGGAAACAAATTTTCATACTAAGACAAAAATGACAGAATGTGTTTACCATGATCCTGTTACTAATTTAATGATATTCTTCTGATTTACATACTTGTCTTTAGGGCATCATTCTGAATAAGGGTCTTGCTTTTTAAACTCTGTATCTCTGTATTTATTATAGTCCTGAGAGGGGAATCCTATTAGAGTTGTTCACAGATCTCCACACTCTTCTACAAAACTAACATTTAACAGTAGGCAAGAGTCATTCCTGAGTTGCATAGCTTTTCAGTCAAAGCCAAGTGTTAAAAACACTCCTTCACATGTGCCTCAAGGTGTTACATTTAAAATGTGGGAAAATAACACGTTCATTCTGATCATATAAAAAGGGAAATCATGAACATTTGTTTGATTAACCTCTTTCGAGGTACCCTAAACCTTTTGGTTTCATCTAAATTCTGCTATTATGTCCCCTGATAATAACTCACAATGTTTAGTGACAGTATTCCACCTGTCGCTCGTGGAGAAATGTTTAGTTTTTTTTTTTAACGTGAAAGAAGTCAATAAATACAGAAATGTTCTCTTTTTTTTCCTGTACTCCAAACTCTTATGGTAATTAGAATTGTGGGGGCATGTGTGTGCCACAAAAGGAAAATGCTGCTTCATTAAAAGGAACAGCTGCCTGGCACTGCCAAGAGGAGATCATCAAATCTGAAGTCCATGCCATGATAGGATTGGTCTGCAGAATCAAAATTAAGAGAATCCTCATTCAAAATCTCAGCCTCATTTTCTATCCTGGTGTTTCTAAGGCTCTTTTTTAACTTGAGGAAGTCAATACCCTTAACGCTCTCCTCTTCAGGCTGTGGGGCCTTCAAGCTCATCAGAACCCTTCTTAGAAGGGCCCCATTGTGCATTTGAGGTTTGCCGCACTAAGAGTTAACACAGACATCTTGAGGAGTCCTCTCTTTGTCACTTTCCCTTGACTTTGGCACAAATACATCTGTCAAAGACTATTCTATACTTAGTGTTCACTGCATATGTTTTTTTTTTAATTTCTATAATATTTTTCCCCAACTACATGGAAAAACAAGTCCAACATTGATTTAAAAATTTTTTTGAGTTCCAAATTATCTTCTTCCCCTCTCCCCCTCATTGAAAAGGCAAGCAACTTTATATAGGTTATAGTTGTACAGTTATTCAAAACATATTTCCATATTAGTCATGTTGTAAGAGAAAACAAAGGTCAAAAAAAGAGAAAGTTTTGTTTTATTTTTAAAGTATGCTTCTATCTGCATTCACACTCCATCAGTTCTTTCTCTAGAGATGGATAGCATTTTTCATCATAAATCCTTCCGAACTGTCTTGGATCATTATATTGATCACAATAACTAAATCAAACACAACTGGTCATTATAAAATATTGCTCTTACTGTGTACAGTGTTCTCCTGGTTCTGCTCATTTCACTTTGCATCAGTTCATGTAAGTTTTTCCAGATATTTCTGAGAGCAGCCTACTTATTATTTCTTAAAGCACAATAGCATGCTATCACAATCATATACCACAGCTTGTTCAGCCAGTACCCAATTGATGGGCATCCTCTCAAATTTCCAATTCTTTGCCAACATAAAAAGAGCTGTGATAAATATTTTTGTACGCATAGGTCCTTTTCTTTCTTTCTTTCTTTTTTAAATCTCTTTGGGATATAGACATAGGAGTAGAATTGCTGAGTCAAAGGTTATAGTTCCAAATTGCTCTACAGAATGGTTAAATCAGTTCATAACTCTATCAGCAATGCATTAGTGTCTCGGATTTCCCACATTCCCTCCAACATTTGTCATTTTCCTTTTCTATCATATTACCCAATTTGATAGGTGTGGGGAGGCACCTCAGAGTTGTTTTAATTTGCATTTCTCTAATCAATAGTGATTAAGAGCATGTTTTCATATGACTATAAATAGCTTTGATAACTTTGTTCATATCTTTTAACCATTTATCAATTGGAGAATGGCTGTTATTTCTATAAATTTTACTTAGTTCTAAGTATATCTAAGAAATTAGGCCTTGATCAGAGAAACTTCCTGTAAAAATTGTTTTTCACAGCTATGATTACTAACTGTTTATTTATTTCCATCCTTTCTTCCCTTGTTTATTCTACTCTGTCTTCTTTCACCCTGTCCATTCACAAAGGTGTTTTGCTTCTGATGAACACCTCCCCCAATCCACCCTCCCTTCTATCAGCCTGATCTCCTTCTTTTATCTTCTTCTCCTCTGACTTTCCTGTAGGGCAAGATAGCTTTCTGTATCCAACTGTGTACAGGCTACTCCCTCTTTCAGCCAATTCTGATGAGATTAAGGTTCACAAATTCCACACCTTCTCTATCTTTCCCTCCATTGTAAAAGGTCTTTTGCACCTCTTTTTGTGAAATAATTTACCCCATTCTACCTCTCCCTTTCCCCTTCTCCCAATGCATTCCTCTTTCTCAACCCTTAATTTTTTTTTTACATAATCATCCTATAACATTCAACTCACACACATGCCCTCTGTCTATGTGTACTCCTGACTGCCCTAAAAATGAGGAAGTTCTTAAGAGTTACAAGTATCATCTTCCTATGTAGGAATTTAAACAGCTTCACCTTATTGAATCCCTTATGATTTCTCTTTCTAATTTACCTTTTTATGTTTCTCTTGAGTCTTATATTTGAAAGTCCAATTTTCTATTTGGCTCTGGTCTTTTCATCAGGAATGCTTAAAAGTCCTCTATTTCATTGAACAGCCATTTTTTCTCCCTGAAGTATTATACTAAGCTTTGCTGAATAGATTGCAATGCTAGCTCCTTTACCCTTTGGAATATCATATTCCAATCCCTCTGATTCTTTAACATAGAAGTTGCTAAATCTTGTGTAATTCTGACTGTGGCACCACAATATTTCTGCCTGCTTACAATATTTTCTCCTTGTCCTGGGAGCTCTAGAATTTGCCTATAACATTCCTGAGAGTTTTCATTTTGGGGATCTCTTTCAAGAGGTTATCAGTGGATTCTTTCAATTTCTATTTTACCCTATGGTTCTAGAATCTCAGGTCAGTTTTCCTTGATCGTTTCTCAAAAGATGATGCCTGTGTTTTGTTGTTTTCTTTTTTTGGGGGGTGGGGGTTGGAGATAGCTTTCAGGTAGTACAATAATTCTTAAGTTATCTCTCCTCAAATTATTTTCCAGGTTGGTTGTTTTTCCAAAGAAAGATTTCACATTTTTTTTATTAAAAAAAAACTTTTTTTTTTTTTTATTGCTTCTGATGTCTGACGGAGTCATTAGTTTCCAACTTGCTCAATATAATTTTTAAGGAATTATTTTCTTTATTGACCTTTTGTATACCCTTTTCCATTTGGCCAATTCTGCTATTTAAAGAGTTCTCTTCAGTGATTTTTTTGTATTTTTTTTCCCATTTGACCAATTCCACTTTTGAAGTCATTCTTACCTTTTTTTTATAATTTAGCCTAGGGCTGTCCAACCTTAGGTTTTTATGAAACAATAGACAATATATTTTGATTTGCCACTTTAGCGAGACCTCTGTAGTAGCTCTGCTTCTTTTACTAAAGCATTTATGTAAAGTCCTATGCTTGTGGGCAGGCCACATAAATTTCACTGTGGGCCTCCTTTTGGACAGCCCTGATTTAACCTATGCTATTTTTAAGGTATATTTTTGTGCATTCTTTACCAGCTCTTTTTAATATGATTTTTTTCCCTTTTTTTCATGATTTTCTTGTATCATTGTCATTTCTTTTCCAATTTTTTCTTCTACTTCTCTAATTTAATTTTTAAAATCATTTTGAGCTCTTCCAGGAATTCTTTTTGGGCCTGAGACCAATTCACATTTTTCTGTGAGGCTTTGCATTTGTCATCTTTTTTTCTAAGTTTGTGTTTTGATCTTCCCTGTCACCATAGTAACTTTCTATGGTCAGGATGTTTTTGTTTGTTTATTCATTTTTCCAACCTATTTCTTGACTTTTAACTTTATATTAAAATTGAGCTCTGCTCCTGTGATGAAGGGCATACTGTCCTAAGCTTCAGGGTTATTGTTTTTTTCTTGGTTTTGTGTATGTGTATGTGTGTGTGTGTGTGTTTGGTGCAGCTGTTTTCAGAGCTAGTTCTTGGGGTCTGTAAGTTTTCAGTTCTTCTAAGGTGACACAATCTAAAAAGAGATGTATTTATTACTCTCCTGGCCTGTGCTCTGGTCAGTGAGTGACCATAAGCAATCTTTTCTGCCCTGGAACTGTGATCAGGGTTCCTGTTCCCCTACCCTCTCAAGCTCTGGTGTGCTAGTGCTTCTCCTTACCCTGGGACTACAACCCAGGACTCTGAGATGGATCTGAGTATGGACAATGCAAGAGAGTCTTGCAACCTGTGCCAGCAAAGGGACCCCTATATTCTCCTTCTGGCCAGTTGTTCAACCCCTTACCCTCTGTGGGCTGAAGCCTCCAAAAGCTTCTGATTCAGTCTCCCTCAAGGCCTGCATCTAGTTTGCTGGTGCACAGTCTACCCTGGGGCATGGCCTGAGCTGGATGTTGGACTGCTCCACTCTTCCCCTGGTGTGATAAACCTTTCCTGCTGACTTTCTATGATGTCTTGGGCTGGAAAATTGTTTCCTCCCATCCTTTTGTGGGTTCTGCTGCTCCAGAATTTGTTTTGAGTCATTATTTTAAGTTGTTTGGAAGGAAATTTGAAAGAGCTCAGGTTAGCCTCTGCCTTTTTTTCACCATCAAAGTTCCATGCCCCCCCCCCCAATAAAAGCTTTTTAAGAAAATATTTTACTATAACATTTTCTAACTAGAAATAGCAAAGAGATAATTAGCTGATAGACACAGAAAAAAGATCATTTATTCTTCACTGGTAACTCCCAGCTTTAGCAATGAATGACAATACTAATAATTAGCTTTATATAACAATTTAAATATATAATCCCACATGTAAAACTTATAATACCTGAGCAGGGGGCAGTATTATGGGATTAGTATCCTCATTTTTCAGATGAAAAACTTGTGGCAAAGGGAAATTCATAGGACCATAGATGGAGAAATCAATAGGACCCTAGATTTGGAGTAGCAACACAGAGTCATAGGACCACAGATGTAGATGTAAAGGGGAAGGTCATTTCCAGATCTAGACCTATGATTCTATAATTCTAATGTAACCCTGGTTTCCTGGCAAGTGTGGGGTGTTTTACATGTCACTGTGTATGTGGAAGGAGATTCGTAATTGGTTATGCTATGAAATTCACTGGGGGGAAAGGGGGAGGCATGGGAGATCAGTAGCAACTATGGAAATTCTGCTAGGCCTCAAAGAATAGGAGAGATTTGAGTGATTCATAAAGGAAGCCAGATGTTGTACTAGGCAGAGGTGAAGAGAGAGAATATTTTGTCCACTTGTGCAAAGGAGGCAGGGGATAGAACATCACGGATGAGGAACAGTGAGTAAAGAAGTTTAACTGGCCCTTAGATTGGAAGGAAAGATAAAGAAGCACAGTAAGCCTGGAGATGAAGGGAGGTTAGTGCCAAATTGCAGAGGCCTTTAAGTGCTGACCTCATGCATGATTGATTTTCCTTCACATCCAGCAAAAATAAATGTCATTAACATCCATTCCAAAGTACCATTTATCTTCATAGGGAACTTGGGGACCATATCCCCTGTAAGCACCTGTGGTGTTATGTAGTGACCACTTAACGTGCTCCTGGCAGCAGTGTGGGACAGACAGTCATCTCTGAACATTCATGCTGCATTTCTGAAGAAAGTTTCCCTATAATTCTTCAGACACACAGACATTAAATTCTACCAAGGACTCCTAGAGATTCAGAACCTTGGGTCTGGCCCTCCTATTTCCTTTGGGGTTATTCTTAACTGAAAAGGTTTTCTTTCTGAAACTAACATTTATTTTTTAAAAGACTGTGTGTGTATGTGTATGTGTGTGTGTGTGTGTGTGTGTGTGTGTGTGTGTGCATACACAAGCATGTGTGTGTGTGTATATGTATGAGATGGGAAAGGATGGAAGAGAAATGAATGAAAAGGATGGACCCTAGAGGGCCGTGTCCTTCCATACCTCTCACTCCCATCCGGTGAACCAAAGATATCGATGGGAGAAACAACAAGAATAACAAAAACAAAACTTTCCCCTTATTTTGCTCTAAATCGAGAGATGACTCCTGGAGCCTGATGAGAGACCCCTGCAGCCTGGGTTCAGGCTTTGCTTTCAAGTCCAAAAACTTATGGACAAGGGGACTTTTTTCCCTTTGTCATTTTTCCAGCCGGCTCTCTTACCAGTTGCTGCAATCACACAGGACTCAAGGGTGTGTCATCTGGCTGGTACACATGATACCTGGAAAGCCAACAGGGCTCTCGAATGGTCTTTACTGGCAGGGCAGGAAGACAGGAATTGCTTCTATTGGAATAAGGGATTTTTCTTTTCTTTTCTTTTTTGCCACTAAGCAGGCATATAACAAAAGGGGTTTAGCAAGAGGTGTCAGCAGTTTTAGCTGGGAAATGGCATTTTCAGCTCAATACATACAAAACCATTGCCTGCTGTTGTCCACGAAGGCAAGTATACTCCCTGCTGGGATGGGGGAGGGAGAGATGGGGAGTGATGAAATATGTCAGAGGGGTGCTGGTCCTGTTCCTTGGAGCTTCTCAATTCTGTCATTCAATTTTATTGCCTGGGATCTAGTTTTTGAGTGCTGTCAAATGAGACAGCTCCTGCCCTGAAGGAGCCATGGATGAAACACTTTCCTCCTTTCTGCTCTCATGGTCCCCTGGATCCACTATCTCTTTGTACTTCATCCTCTGTGGAGTTTTGAAGTTGGAAGGGACCAGCTGGCCCAAGAGTCTCATTTTATAGTTTAGGTCATTTGAAGCCCAGGTCCCCCACACAGTGGCAGAATCAGGGCAAAGACTCAGGTCTGACCATATTGTGTCTCTATTCAAGAAGCTTCAGTGGCTATCTGTGGCCCCTGGGATAATATGCAAACACCCCCAACTTGGCCTTGAAAACCGTTCACTATCTGACCTCAACTAGCTTTCCAGATGGATTTCCTATGACCCTTCTCCAGGAACACTGTATATCCCAGCTACATTGGCCTACTGGCTGCTCCCCATGCATGGCAACCATCTTCCAGCTCTCTGCCTTTGCACGGGTTATCCCATGCCTGGAATGTTCCTTTTCATCCTTCAGTGTATATCTCATTACCCCTGCTTCCTGGAATCCCTCAGTTACTTTGGGGCTTAATTCAAGTGATACATCCCAGAAGAGACATTTCTTGAACTTCCTTAAATTGTTAATGCCACCTCCCCAATTACTTTGCATTTCTTTTGTATGGGAATTGGCTTCTCCCTAAACCTGTTGACTTTGCCTGGTAGAATGACTGTTGTTTGAGGGTGGGACTATTTCATTTCTCCCTTTGGATCCCCAGAGCCTATCACCCCACCCCTGTACCCAGAAGGGCCTTAAGAAATGTTTGTTAAAGTAAATTGAATTTTTATTTAAAATGCTTCTACCTGGTGTCTTTTGGTCCATTCTCAAACCATTATATAATGCATTATATAATCCATTAGCAATAAACTGTTTCTAACAATAACAGTCACAGAAGTTTACATTTTACTAAACACTTTGACATACATTGTCTCACCTGATCTTCAAAACAATCTGTTTCAGATCATGGAATCAGAGATTTTGAACTGGAAGGTCATCGAGTCAAAATCCCCTCATTTTATTTGTTTGAATTTTATTCTTTTTTTCAACTAATAAGCATTTATTTCCTCTCCTCACTGCCACACACATATGCCCGCAATTGTATAAAAAGAAAAAGAAAAACTCTATAACAAATATACATAGTCAAGCAAAGCAAATTCTCTCACTGACCATGTCCAAAGTCTATACCTCCATCGCCTGCCTCACACGAGATGTGTTAGGATTCCTAGAACTGGGTGAATACCTCCATATTACAGATAAAGATAAAGAAACTGAAGAAGGGAGAGGCCAAGGGATCTGTCCACAGTCACACAGCTTGATTTTGATTTTTTTTCTTTTTGTAAAATATTTTTTTTTCTTTTGTAAAATATAGATCTTCCACTTTAAAGCAGAAAACTGTGATAAAATTTGTACTTCAAATGATATTAAGGATGTTTTGTACAGGAAAAAGAAACACTTTGCTTAAACTGGTAGTTCATTTACAGGCTTATAGGATTAAGATTGAAAGCTGCAAGGAACCTTAAAAGCATTTTAGTCCCTCCTCCTTGTTTTACAGAGAGGAAAATTTGGTTAAGAGTGAATTGACCAAGGTCACACAGGTAGTAAGTTGCAGAGTCAGGATTTTAACCTAACTACTCCAAAGTAAATATTCTTTCCTTATTTAATAGTTCATAGAATTTATAAAATTGAAAAGGATTGAGGGAATCTTTGAGGTCATCAAATGACTAGGCTGGGATTCAAACCCAGGTTCTCTGACTCCAAATTTTCCACTGTGCTAATAGGTTTCATCGAAGCAAGGATTAAAAAAAAATGCAGAACTTCTGATAACTGAAATTGAACTTTTAAGAGCTCTGGTAAGACAGTTCTTAAGCCATTCACCAAAGTCTTTTTTTCCCCCTCATTGCCTAAAATCTAGAACTATTAAAAACATAAGTGAGAGCTTTTTTCTGGGAAGACTCCAAAATTGGACCTTAATAGTCATGTACGTCTAACATCATTTGTCAGTTCTGTGAAATTGCTATGCTTTGAGGACCATGAACAAAAATGGTGCTTTTAATATCAGTTTAAATAAACTTAACCTTCTCCCATTCTGGTCATCCTTTTAATTTATGAAATATATCTTTAGCAGCATTATATCTTTTTTTTAATAGAAATGACTGGCAAGCACACAAGGAATATTATTTGGATCATCCCCCTCCCCTGTTCTTAGCCTAGAAATAGAAAATCTGATCCCATTGCTAATGGCTTCTAATGTGAATGTGATGGGCATTTGGATGCCATACTCTGGTTCGATTCCTTTGCTGTTATGGATAGAACTGCTCATAAGGAGAGAGAGAAACAATGACCTACTCTCTGTTTTGCCTAGTACAGGCACATAATTATAAACGCATTCCATCCACACGAAGACTGGTTATTAGTATTCTAACATTAACATGTACATTACAACTAGCACTACCAATTTAGATGACAACATTTATTAATGAATTTACTTCGGAAAGAAACTCAATAACACATTTTTTAAATGACATTTATTTCATCCAGTTGCCCTAGCCATGCACCTTTAAGCTCAAGAGATCTGATGTAGTGGAAAGAGGTCTGAATTTGGAGTCATGAGGCCTGGGTTCAAATCCCAGCTCTGCAGCTCATTACCTGTACAGTTTAAATTGTCATTGGTTAAAGTACCAAGTATCAAAGGGAAGAGAGTAAGTGTTTATTAAGGCTTACTTACTGTGTGTCATGCATTGTGTTAAGTGCTTTAGAAACATTGCCTCATCTGTGAAATGAAGAGCTTAGACTAGATGGCCTATAAAGTCCTTCGGGCTCCAGATTCAGAGCTCCATGATCCTATGTCAGACCCAAAGAACAAGGGCCTTCCTGAGGCAAAGGATACCATAGTAGGCTCTATATTTCTGGTTCTTTCTACAATGCATTTTTAATCTCAACTTTGTATCTTTCCCAGCTCCTAGAACAGTGCTCTGAACCTGTTAGGTACTTAAAAAGTCTATGCTGAAATACAAACATTGTGCTCCAAGAAATGATGGGAATACTTATAGGATCCGATGCAAAATGAAGTCATCAGAACCAGAAAACAAACAAACAAACAACAATATACGCAATGACTCCAACAACTGAAATGGAAAGAAGACGCACTAAACAATTAGAATGACTAACCCAGCCTGGAAGAAGAAAGCATCCCCCCTCCTCTGACTTCTTGGTAGAGGGAGATTATGACTGTGGAACACCACATATAATATACATTTCTTCTGAACTGTATTTTTTTTTTCCATTTTTTAAAATAAGGAGTGGTTCTCAGGCCACAAGAGGGGAAGGAGGTAGGAAAGAAACATGTTGGAATATGGAGGTGATGTTTAAAAACAAAAGATATCAATGAAATGTATTTTTTTAAAGAGATGGAAAGAGAAAGAGCTAGAACTATGAAATCCATGATTCTGCTGCCTTTTGTGATTACAAATTGCAGGACAATTGTTCTAATGACCAGAGAAATACAGCTCATCAGCCAAAAAGTGGGGCTTGGCATTCCTCAGGAGGGACTCAGGGCTGTGTTAGCCTGCCATGGTCCTCCCTTAATCGATCATTTTCAGACAAAGAAATTTCATCTGACTTTCTGCTAACAGTGCAGTGATAGAAGCTACTACCCTATTTTTCTAATTTTTCTATCAGAGAGTACATATTGAACTTTCTCCCAAGGTTTATTCTCTCTGTTTCCCTGCCTGCCATCTTTGCACAAAGAGGGTTTTTTTTTTTTTGGTTTTCCTTTTTCAAGCTCAAAATGGGGATGTGGAGAATTTGTGGGAGAGTTTAAAATGGGAAAATAGAGTATTTCTACCCTAAAGTACAGGAGCAGAATTTTTGTAATAGCATCTGTCAAGAGAGTATACAGTGGCTGATACAGGGATATCGAGTTTTATTTCATCATGCATATTTTCTGGGAATCAGAAATGCCCAAAATAACAGGGAGAACGGGAGCCAGAATGTGATATTTTAGCTGAAGCATAGTGCATTTCCAGAGGCTCTTTCATCTTAGGAATGTCACTAGGTTTAAAAGTAAACATGACAACATCTATGCTTTCAAGCAAGGCGAGATTAACGAACAAAGTCCATGAGGTAATAGAAACTAATTCAGGAAGCCGTCTAGGAGAGGACAACCAGGACGGCCAAGGGTCTTGAGAACATTGCATTGGGGATCAGTATAAGGAACCAGAGATATTTAGGTAGAGAAGGTAGGATATTATAGCTGTGTTTGAAGAGCTGGCATATACACACACATATATATTTATACATATACACACACATGCATACAAATATGTGTATTTATTCTAGGCCACAGAGAGCAGAATTAGGAGTAAATAGTAGAAGTTTCAAAACAACAAATTCAGAGCTAATAATTAGTGAACCAAAAGTGGAATGGGTAGCCTAATAAGATCATACATTTCCCTTCCCTGGAAGTCTTTACGCAAAAGATGGATGACCACTTTTCAGGTATGTGGTGGAGGGAATTCTTATCCAGGTATAAGTTGGACCTCTAAGGCCCCTTCCAGCTCTGAGTTTCTGTGATTCCCACTCTCTTCAGCCTTAAGACAACAACCTCACATAGCCTTTTAAGTTATCTTCTGATAATATGTTTAACATGATTGCGTATGTATAGCCTATATCAGATTGTTTATCATCTTGGAGAGGGGAGAGGGGAGGGAGGGAGAAAAATTTGGAATTCAAAATCTTATTTAAAAGTGAGTGTTAAATACTGTCTTTACATGTAGTTGGAAAAAATAAAACACTATTTACAGACAAACAAATGAATGAATAAACAAATGAAATCCCTTCTGATCCCAAAGAGTGTACCATTTTGGACTGGAATCCTCTGGTAACTATGGGTATCTAACCAAGATGGCTTTAAGTTATCTATGCCCCCTCCTTCATGTGCTAAGAAGGACTTTGCATATTCTAGAATCCACTGGAAATTGAGAGCACTTTGTGCTTTTGCATTTCTATTTCCTGTGTTGTCAGTGAGTAATTATACCCAATAAAAAATTGCAGCAGAATGTATATTGTTAGGCAACCGGATCACATGGGGATATTTTTCTTCCACAGGTTTTACATCAGAGCGTGTTCAGTATTAAAATATGGCAAGTCAAGTAAACAGAGAGGTTTCTTTGCTCAAAGCATTCATTTTAAACAAACATTTCACTGTTATTCTGATCAGAGGCTGGGACACAAATGATGTTTTCCTTCAAATAAAACAAATAAATTATTTTGAGGGAAAAGCAGACAGGTGAGCCATAAAGGAGTCAAGCCATTTATGACAACAGAAAGGATTTTCAAATAAGAAAGAGGAAGAGAATATGTGTGCGTGAGGAAAGAGAAGGGGGGCAGAGACTGTGAAAGGGGAATATGGAAAAGCACAAAAGAGAGAAATGGCAGGTTGATTTATCGTTAAAAAACCTGGCCAATAGATCGGTATATATTTGAAAACTTGAATCTGTTTTGCTAACGTTAAAGAGAACTCATCACTCCTTCAAAGACCCGCTATTTTTCAACCATCTTCATTGGATATCACTGACAGGACACCTCAAGGACACAGGGAGTTTAGGTGATGGTTGTGTGGCTTATGGAGAAACCAGTCTTGACTTTAATGAGTCTCATCGGAAAAGTTGGTTGGAGCCATAACTAGGATGGAGTGAGTAGGGCTTTGTCCTAGGACAGCAAAATGTAGAGGCCAAAACAATTAAGCATATATACTCCATCAGCAGCTCTGCAGTAACTAAGCTCTGATTGCACTTAACCGAATTTGTTTTAATTATTTGCAATATTTTCACATTATTAATTCCAAAGTTGATTTGACAGGCATTTCGTCTTACTTGTCCAAGAGCATTTTGAGCAGGTTGCCCCACCAGAACAACTGCTGGGTACAGTCTTTCAGATGATAAAGGGGGCAGTCTGACAAGTGCTGGAAATCAGTCAACAATCCTAGATTCCAGTCAATTACTCAGTTGTTTCAAAGTACCATCATAACCTCTCTCACATTCATTTTCTCCTCTCTGTTTCTTGTCTATTATCCTAACATAGGCCTTTATGACTACCCACAAGTTAGGAACTTCTTAACTGGTCTATTTCCCTTCACTGACCCTTTCTCCTCTAATTCATTTTTCATTGTTTGGTCATTTTTCAATTATGCCTGATTCTTTATGATCCCCTTTTGGGGTTTTCTTGGCAAAGATACTGGAGTGGTTTGCCATTTCTTTCTCTAGCTCATTTTGCAGATGAGGAAACTGGGGCTTGCAGGGTTAAGTGACTTGCCCAGGGTCACACAGCTAGTAAGTGTCTGAGGCCGAATTTGAACCTAAGAAGATGAGTCTTCCTGACTTCAGGCATGGCCCTCTATCTACTGTGACACCCAGCTGACCCATTTTTCATACCTCAGCCTTTATATATAGTTCTGATCATGTCTCTCCTCTTCTCAAAAATCTACAGGAGCTCCCTACTGCCTATCAAGCAAAAACCTTTCTTGGAATTCAAGGCTCTCCACAATCAGAGACCACTTTATCATCTCATCTACACATTCCATGCTTCACACAAAATGGATGAGTCTTTCCCTGAAACACATGCTATGCTCTTGCACCTCTGCATCTTTGCTCAGATACCCTGTGCCTATAGTGCCCTTCTTCCTTCTCTTTACTTATTCAGTTTCTGCTCATATTTTAAAACCCAACTCAAGTGCCCCCTCCTCCAGGAATCCAACTCTGAACACCCCCCTTGTACTTCATGTACATCATATAAAATGGCTTCGCATCTCATCTCCTTTTAGAATGTAAACTGTGAGATCAGAGGCCATGGAGTCCAATTCCCTCAATTTATAAACAAGACAACTGTGACTCAGAGAGATTAAATGATTTGTTGATGGTCACGCAGGTATTAAGGGTCAGAGGTGAGATTTAAACCCAAGTCCTCAGACTCTTATCCTACCATGCTGCCTCACATCTTTCTTATGACCAAGAGTGTCAGGGGAAATTTACCAAGCTTCCGGCATGGTATCCTTTTATAATAGTAGGTTAAGCATTTTTGATAACGATCCCCCAATTTCATCCTTGAATTCTTTAAAAACTTCTTGGATGATGCAATCCAATCCCAGTAATTTATCTCTATTTATTTTGTCAATTTGGCTTAGAACATCCTGAATACTGATCATTAAAACATCCAAAAGAATGATGATGAGTTTTAAAAAGTGAGCTAAAGAAAAAAATATCCTGAGGAGAAAAGGCAATAATGAGAGAGAGAGAGACAGAGAGAGTTGGGGAGGACATGCTCTGGAGTCATACCAGGCCTGTTCCTAGTGATCCCAGAAAAGATGAACTGGTGTTCTAATACTTTTGTTCAATTGCAGAAAACATACATTGGATCCATAGAAAAATTAAAAATAAAGAAATCATATTAGGTTAGCAAATTGCTCTAGAATCATTTCTATCTAAACTCCGTTGTCAAAGACGAGGAGGTGATAATGATGGCAGTTGGTTTTGTATGAGGTTTTGAGGTTCGCTAAGCACTTTAAAATAAACAAGTCAATAAGCATTTATTAAATGCATAGGGCGAGCCAAGAACTAATACCTTAGCTCATTTTAAAGGCATTATCATCCTTTTGTGAAAAAGAAACCGAGTCTCAAACGTCTGAGAGCTTTATTCATGGCCACATTGCCGATGATAAGTTTCAGAGACTGTATTTGAACCTTTGTCTTCCTGATTCCAACTCTAGTGCTCTGCCCGATAGGTCATTCTTCAGGAGAAATATAAAATACACTTCTTTTCCTCAAGGATCTTATAACTTAGTTGATGAGATAACATATTGCTGACTACAGCATAGTAGGAGTTCAAAGAAGACTAAGAATGGTATTGGCCAGTTAAAAATTGACATTTTATTACACTTTCACCTATCCTTTCAAAACAGCCAGAGACCTCTATGTATATAGACACACATAGGCACATATATGTAGGCACAGTTATATTCACTCCTACATACACAAACACACACACACACACCAAAAAAATTCCTCCGTTTCTGAGCAACCTTGTTAGAGAAAAAAGCATCTCAAGGGTGTTTATATTAATCCGATTCATTTTTTGGCAGCGTTGATAGAGATTTTTAATAATTAGTAGCTGAGATTGAAAACTAGGGAAATCCTTCTAGGAATGATGAAGCCACTGATGAATCACCATGCCATATGGAGATTTCTTTAATTAGAAAAATTGTCAAATGAAATTCACCCAGATGAAAGGAACCAGGAACATTTATTATCTAGTCTTACCTATAGTCACTAGCCTTGAACAATTACTCACAGACATAAGACTGAGTTTGAAGGAGACTTACTTGACATTGAATCCAATTCCCACATTTTTTACAGATGAGAAAACTGATGTCTCAAGATGGGAAATGACTTATACAAGGTCACACAAAACAGTCGCCAAGCCAGGCAAGAACCCAGGATTCCTGAATATGAGTCATAGGATCCTTTCTCTCTTACATTGTGACTGAAGCTAAACCCACAGAACCAACAATACATCAACTCCACCAAATTGGTGTTCCATTTCAATAATATAGTTGAAATATCTGTTGTGTTATAAGCAAAGGATAATATTGTTGAAGAGCAGGGCCATTCTGTATGACTTATTTAAAGAATGGAAATCAAAGACAAATACATAATTACTTAGAAGAAATAAAATGGAATAGTCCATCCAACAT
Source organism: Trichosurus vulpecula (assembly GCF_011100635.1). Lineage (NCBI taxonomy): Eukaryota > Metazoa > Chordata > Mammalia > Diprotodontia > Phalangeridae > Trichosurus > Trichosurus vulpecula. The sequence goes on along the minus strand of NC_050581.1, from coordinate 183,493,115 downwards.
TCTCCTCTCCTCTTGTCCCCTTGCCACTCCTCCACCTCTCCTCTTCTCTTCTTTTCTGGAGATGCCATTATAGTTACTCTACTTTGCCTCAGAGAATAGAACCAAGAGTAATGGGTAGAGAATTTACAAAGGAGAAACTGCTGGCATGATATCAGGAAAAAAACAATTCCTAAACATCAGAGCTGCCCAAGAGTGGAATAATCTGCTTTGGGAATTAGTGAGCTCCCCATCCCTGGAGAGCTTCATGTAAAGGCTGGATCTACTGCAGAGGGGATTATTGTTCAGGTGTATAATAGTGGCCTACAATGTCCCTTCCAACTCAAAGATTTAGGATTCTTCTGTTTGGAATGAGCACTGCTATAACAGAGTTTGCTTTGGTGAGTCATGCAATGGAAGTCATTTTTCCTTTTTTTAAAAATTTTTTAATTTTTTTTTAAGTTTTGAGTCCCAAATTCCATCCCTCACTCCTCCCCCACTCCCAAGATGGCAAGCAATCAGACAGAGGTTATACGTGTGCAATTAGGTAAAACGTTTCCATATTAGTCTTTTCATTCAAGAAGACTATAACAAAAGAAAAAAATTTAAAAAGTGAAAATAGCATGCTTCAGTCCGTATTCAAACAATATGAGTTCTTTCTCTGGAGACAGATAGAATGCTACATTATTCGTCCTTTGGGATTATCTTGGATCATTATATTGCTGAGAATAACTAAGTCACTCACAGTTCCTCTTTAAACAGTATTGCTATGAATGTGTTCAACATTCTCCTGGTTCTGCTCACTTCACTATGCATCAGTTCACATAAGTCTTTCCAGGTTTTTTTGAAATCATCTTGCTTCTCATTTCTTGTAGCATAATAAATATTCCATTACAATCACATACCACAACTTGCTTAGCCATTCCTCAGTTGATGGGCATCTCTTCAATGATAGAAGTCATTTTTCAAAGGACTATAATTATATTTTTTATACTCCAGCCACCTGGTGTTATCCAACCATCCCACTTCCTTTTCATAAATGTTGCTTGGCAATCTTGACCGTACATTCACAAGCACACAGACCCAACTCTCAGACCCAGACACTGTGCATCAGACTTCAAACTAGGAGCAAGTAGCCGTTATTTCATGCATTTTCTCTAATGTTATTGATAATAAGAAAGAGATGAGCCAACGCTTTACTGAGTTAACAAGAACAAAGGGTCAGCAAGATATGGTGGTTGTCCTAATTGTCTCCAAAGAAAAGAAAGAAGATATGGTGGCTGAAACATGAGTCCCTCAAGTGGCACAGGGGCAGAGAGGAGAGGAGAATAGGTAGGACACAGGTTCCATGTGATCTCCCAGACACTAAGTTCCAGAAGAGCAGAGACCAGGTTCCTTACATATCTGTGTCCCTACGTACAGCCCCATGAAGGGTGTCTTGAACATATGAGGCAATCTACCAAGACAAAACAGAATCAATCAATTGACTGTGTATTGGATTTTTTTTTTAGATAAACACATTTAGCTCTTATCTGCAGTAAGCAAGAAATAATTAAAATAAACACTAACTTAAAAGAATACTTTGTATTCTTGTTCCAAGTTCCTCATTTATGATCCTGAAAGAGAGTTCGGTAAGCTAGGAGAGACTATGTCCATCTCTCAGAGAAATGGGCCTTCTTCCCAAAGTGGAAGTAAACACATTTCTGGTTATAAAGCACTTAACATCTGTGATCTCATATCATCATTACAACCATTTTACTGAAGAAGAAACTGAGGCACAAAGAAGCCAAGGGGTTTGCCCAAGCTAAATTGCAGAAGCAGGACTCCAATCTAGGTCTTTTGACTCCAGATCTTTTCTGGTAACTAGTAACCAACAAACATTTACTGACAAATAAGCAGTTCAAAGGATGTGATTCGGGAATTGTGCGAATGAGAATGATGCTGGACTTCCTGCGTGGTAAGAATTTTCAGAGTACAAACACTTTCTCCCACTTTGGCAGAGATAACATTGGCAACTTATGTGTTCCATTGGTAAGTATGCAGTGTCAAGAGAAAATTAGGGAAAACCATTATGTTTGGTGAGTCCCCTGTGACGAACTGCTGGGAGAACATGGATGAGAATTCCACGAGATGGGCAGGCATGGACGAGTCTTGGTCTGCATCACTGGGAGAAATAACTACACGAGTGAGGTCACAGGACAATTATAATATCTGAAAGGATGAGCCAACGTGACTTAAGTTAGACAATGCCCTAGTGTCTCTAGAAGAAGTCATTAAAACAGACCAAAAGGAAACTAGGCAAAGTGTAATGGCCTACAACTTAATCGGCATTTTCCCCAGGCAGAAAATAGAAATAGCTATGATTTATCATCCAAGCACTGACCTTTGCATATGTCTGTCTGTCTATCTGTGTGTGTGTATGTGTGTGTGTGTGTGTGTGTGTGTGTGTGTGTGTGTGTAATTGGATCCTTATACTAACCCTGTTAAGTAGGTGTTCCTATTATCCCCATTTTACAGATGAAGAGATTGTGCCTAAGAGGGTTTGAGTGACTTGCCTGGGGTCACACAGCTAAAAATGTCTAAGGCCAGCATGAAACTAAGGACTTCTTGACTTAAGTCCAACATTCTATCAACAGCGCCAAGCTGCCCAAGTACACAAGAGGCAAAAAATGGAATGCTTGATGAGGCCTGAAGTCATTATTGAGGGAGGAGATTGGGGAAAGCTCCGTGGAGAGGGCAATTGGATGGATCGTTAAAGGATGGTGGAGCTGCAGCAAGCAAAGATGGGGGTGTGGAAAGGCACAGGGCACAGGAGCAAAGGCCCTGACATGAGGAGGAGGGGTATATTGGAGGACTCTATCCAATGTGATGGGCACTCAAATGGCTTTATACAATTTTACCTTTATATGAGGTTTTTGTGCCGTTGGTATATTAATTTTCCAACTAACTTGAGTCATTTATCAATGTCCCAATATAGTCATAGTATTTTAATGCTCAGTGAGGATGTTTAGAGATATGTTAATAATAAAAAAAGAAACCTGGCCTCTTTCCCTGAGTTGTTGCTGTCCACAGTGATGTCTTCAGGGTCTGAAGTCTTCTGACACTAATTGCAGCAGTCCCTTGGTGAACATTGCATCATTTCTGAGCCATTTTAAGCAGGTTGGTCTTACCTTTAAGGCAGTTGGTGGTACAGTAAATGGAACACTGGGCCAGGAGTCAGGAAGGCTTTAAGTCAAATCTGGCCTCAGACACTATCTTGCTGTGTGACCCTGAGCAAGTCACCTAACCTTCATTTACCTCAGTTTCCTTTACCATAAAATAGGCATAATAATAGCAGCTACTTCACAAGGTTGCTATGAGGATAATACGAGCTAATGTTTATTTTTTTAAAAGCACCTAGCAAAGAGACTGGCACATAGGGGCTACAGAAATGCTTATTTCCTCTCCCTTTCTCCCCACAGGGTAGAGGACAAAAGATTTCAGTAAGAATACTCAAATATGAGAATGGAACTATTTCACTAAGGAGACAAGAGAGTGTAGCAAGTGTGGGGTGATGGTCTGAGAAAGACCTGAAGAATTGATGTCATGGGAAAAGATGAGAAAGTTGAATCTTGGGAGGCATAAGGAAAAGTGGAATGAGAAAAAATTAAGACCAGATAAAGAAATTTTGGAGTTCATGACCATAGCAGTGAAACACTTGTGGGGGATGGCAAGATCAGGGGTCGCACCATCCTTATGCTGCTAAAAAGAAATGGGATCTCCAACTCAGGAAGGGAAAAGATGGTCAACCCTGGAGTCAGGGGATCTGTATTCAAAGCCTACATCTGATGTTTATTTTCTGTGTGACCACAAGCAAGGCACTTAACCTCCATTTGCCTCAGTTTCCACAACTGTAAAAAATGGAGGTTGAACTTAGATAGTTCCTGAGGTCTCTTCTAGCTAAAGAGCTATGATCCTAAAGTGTTTTCTTTTCCCTGTTGCTTCTTAGAAATGTAACACTCAGATCACCTATAGCACTGGACATGATAACAAGAATAAGGAATTGTATGGCACAGTAGTATCTGAAGTACTTATTTCTAATAATGTCTTTCCAATATTCCAGTGAATTCATTATATTTTAACATAAAATGAGGATGCTCATAAAGATATTGATGATGTGCTTAGTCACACGACTTTTATTTTCACCTAATCATTCTCTCTATCTACATAGATGCCCATCACTGCTAGAGAGAGGTTTGAATACACGTCCATTTGTACATGCATGTACACGTACATAAAGAATGTTACTAAGTTTTTCTAAGCAAAAAAAATTCTATTATAAAATATAGATAATTGTAACTACATTCCTCTTAAGCAGGCCATAAGAGAAAGGAACTCTCTTATTTCACCCTTGATTTCCTCTTTAATGATTCAGGACATAAAGGACTTGTTAGTCCCATCTGTCAAGAGGCAGAAAAGCTAGTATCCAACACATCACAGTTTAACTAATCAACTGTCCAGGCTGCTCTGTGGATATCGATCTTGGAAGGTCTTGTATCTTGCTAAAGTACCTCGTACACAATCTCCTAGCCTGTGTTTTTGGTTGACATGAAGGCAATCTTTGGGAATTGCTGTCCAACAGTCATTCTATCAGTAAGCACTCACAAAGTACTTGTGTAGAGGGATGACCCAATTGAATCAGTACATTTTTCTTCTAAACACAATAGATGTCAATTTAGACTTGTGGTATCCATTTTGATCTTTTTTTAGAACAACATCAGGAATTTTAAGTCATTTAGAGAAGTATAAGTATATTTTTATCATCATCAGTCAACCACTCCCACTAAGCATGAGTGCTCCTCAAGCCTTGGTCTGAGGCCCTCTCTTCTTTTCTCTTTATTTTCTCCCTTAGTGACTTCTTTTTACTTTCTCCCTTAGTGACTTCATTCAAGTATCATCTGTTTGACCCATACACACACACACACACACCCACACCCACACACACACATATCATATTTCTATCTGTCTGTACCATCTATCTATCTATCTATCTATCTATCTATCAAAACCAGTCTATCTATCTACCCTTAGCGTCTAGAGCTTCCCCACATCTCATAGTGGACATTTCCACCTAGATTTCCTAATAATATCTCAAATGCAACATATGTCAAAATGGAAGTCATCATAGTCCTCCCTCCCCAATATCTTCTCTCCCTCAGGCTTTCCTGCTTCTGTTGAGGGTGCCACCTTCTACCCAGAAGCCCAGTTTAATAACCACAAAATCATCCTTGCCACTCCTCTCTCACCTTCCCCATCCAATCATTTGCCCAGTCCTGTTAATTCTCTTACCAGATCTTTCACATCCATCCCTTCTCTTCACCTACAGAATCAACACCCTAGATCAGGCCCTCATTTACCTCTTGCCATAGACTATTATATCTTCGTAATTGGTGTCTGTGCTGCCAACCAGCCTTCATATAGCTGGCCAGAAAATCTTTCCAAAGCACAGGTCTGGTCATTACATTGCGCTTCTCAAAACCACTCCGTGGATCTCTATACCTCCAGGATAAAATACGTAAACTCGATAGCCTTATTTCAAATTCCTATACAATCTGCATCCTGTCTGTCTTTCCAATTCCATTTCACATTGCCTTTTCGTGTACTCTATATTATAGCCAACAAGTCTACTGACCATACCTAATCATCATCGTCATTGTCGTCATCATCACCATCATCACCATCATCATCATCTGAGGAGGTAGGGGCTACTATTATCTCCATTCTACACTACGGGAAACTGAGGCAGAGAGAGGGTCACAGAGCAAGCAAGTATCTGAGGCAGGATTTGGACTCAGGTGTTCCTGACTGCAGGCCAAGTCCTCTACCCATTGCACTAACCCTATCGTTGACACTAATTCCATTTCCAACCCCAGACCTACCATTCCACATCCAACACATGTGTATTGCACAGCCATTCACCAAACTTTCATTTCTTCTATCATTACTTTTATAGAGCCTGATCATCCTTCAAGACTCAGCTCAAATGCCACCAGCTCCCTAAGGACTTCTCCAATCTTCATCCCACCTCATGATGGAAGGCCCTCCCTCCTTCCAGTTAGCTTATAAATCACTTTACCTAAAAGAATGTAAGCTTCTGGAGCACAGAAATGGCTTCCTGTTTGGTTTTTTATCCACAGCATCTAGAACATTCTTTGTACATAGGTCATTTTCCAGTCATGTCTGACTGTTATGATCCTATTTGATTCTGTTGTTGTTGTTGTTGTTGGGTTTTTTGCAATGATACTGGAATGGTTTACCATTTCCTTTTCCAACTCATTTTACAGATGAGGAAACTGAAGCAAACAGGGTTAGGTGACTTGTTCAGGGTCACATAATTAGTAAGTGTCTGAGGATATATATGAACTCAAGAAGATGAGTCTTCCTGACTTTAGGCCTGGAACTCTATCCACTGTGCCACCGAGCTGCTCCTTGCACAAAGTAGCTACTCAATAACTGTTTATGGATTTGAAATGGTTTCATTCACTCATTCATTCATTCAAGAAGCAACTATTGAGTATTCACATGATCTTAACTGCTGTCTTCAAGCTCAAATATTATCATGGCTTTTCTGGAGAGAGAAAGTTTCTTTCTTAATCTTTATCACTGGCCTGTTGTAACTGGCCTCAGCTTTTTGCAAGAGAAAAAGTATAATGTGAATAAATAAATTAAAAAACATTTATTAAATGCCAAATGCTGAGGATACAATAGAAAAGTGAGACAATACTGCCTCTCAAAGAGCTTGCAATCTAACCCATGGGAAGGTTCAGTCAAAGGTTGGATAGATACCCCTGGTGATCACTCTTAAGGGTATTGCTATAGTGTAGATGGCAAGGCCCAGCAGTCCCAGGGAAAACTGATAGATAAGAAGACATCAATCCCTCAGAGTCTGATCGTGAGAGGACAGAGTTAGGCCTAGTGACTCTTTATTTTGCAGTAAGGATTGCATTCGGTGACCTTCATGCCCATGCAAGTAGTTAAGAGGTCATATCTACTCAGCAAGAAGGAGGATGGCTGCAGATGCCTAACCCACCACCGTTAGACCCAGTTTGGGAGTAGAGTAGGGACTCTTCTTGGTGCCCTTCCCCAGAGGTGGGGTTGGGGAGAGGAGTGTGGGGACAGTGTATCCACCTAGGACAGGGAAAATGGGAATGGGTACAAGAAAGTCAAAGGGCTTCCTTCTGCCTGTCAGATTGCAGATGGGTTGGTGGGCAGGCTCACTGGAGTGAAGCGGGGTAGGTAGGGCATTTTTTAGTCTTTGTTCCTACAGAGCCTGGTGACACAGAGTGCTAAGAGAGAATGCTAATGACATCAAGTGACACCATCAATCTTCAGCCACAAAAAACTCCTTCTTCAATCAATCACCAAATATTTATTAAGAGCCTACTATGTACCAAGCACTGTATGCAAAGACCACAATGAAACAGCCCCTGTCCTTGAGCCAAGGAGTGGCAAGTACCGGTTTTGATATTTAGGTCCATGCTTAAGAGCAGTTACCTTTTACAATAAAAGGAAAACCATTTGAATCACAATACAGACAATAATCATACCCAAATGGTTTGCCAAATTAAATGCTTCATGAATATTTTTCATTCATTCAAATAATCAGAATACTTAACAACCTTCAATTAAAGTATAATTTTATACTTATATCATAGGAAAAAGAGGGAAATCACAAGAAAGTAAGCTAATGTCAAGCCTCTAATAACTGCAGGGTTTGTCCAAGGGCAATTGCAGATTTAATTATATCTCCAATGTCCTTATAGTAATATATAGAAAAGTCTCATAATAATTGGTCTTCAAACCGGTGACTGTGAGGCACCAGATCACGACGTCAAATGAATGTGAATGCTTTACTAACACTTGATTTTTGAAGTAAGGCACAAAAGTGGATGAATACCTTTCAGAAAGATGGTTTGTTTTTTCTTTTTTTTCCTAAATGACAAAGTTTTTCAAATGGACCAGAAAACTCAATAAACTATAATACTCTGAGTACTCTGGTAAACTGAGTACTCAAGCATGCATTCAGTATCCTTTAATTTCCTTCCCATGGAGGAAATGTGTATATGTGAATATGTACCCTACTTATCAAATATTCATTTTTTACTGACTGTCAATCAACTCTACTTCCCTCAAACAGGGATCCATATAATACATTGCATTTGTTTAATACTCCTAGCTTTCAAAGCACCTTCACACACATAGATCTCCTAAGAGAGAGAGAGGCACATCAGAAGGCATCCGTGTTCTTTGCTATTTCAACCACCATCCTCATGTCCCTGTGGGGATTCTGGTGTATTTGAGCTTCCCCAAAGATTCCATCAAAATATAGCTTGTTAGTCCAGCAACTAAACAAAAACACCAAGCCATTGAATACATCAGACAGAATCTGGGAAGGCGCCAGAAAGCATTGAAGGGTTTAAATGTCAGGTTCTGTTTGTTTCCTGCAAAAGATTGAGCTCAAGGCCTCCCCAGGAAGTTCGGTGAAGGAATTTCACATTCACTTGGTAGAAGGGAGCTGACAGAAGCCTGAAGTGACATCCTCAAAGACCTCCTTGAATAGGTGAAAAAATAAATGGGAAGGGAATGATGTGATCTTTGACACACGGGGGACCTTGACCCAGTGGATGGTGGAATTCACTAAGGTACAAAACAACACTTTACAACAGTAAATGAGACAAGTGTCGATGAAAGAATTTTGAAACCCCTGGTCATCTCTAGAGATGGGCATCTAAATTGCCACACCCTACCACCCCCCAAAAAGTGAGCAGTTTGTCTGGACACTATCTAGAGTCTCAGAGGACTTCTCCTAACTGGTTTCCTTGTCTCCAGTGTTTCTCATTTCTATCGCTTATCCAATCCAACCTCCTCACAGCTGCCAAATCCAAATCCATAGACCTCATAGTAAGGTCTGACCATGTTATTCCCCTCCTCGTGAAGCTTCAATTGCTCCTCATTGCTTTGAGAATAAAATTCAAACCCCTCTGGGTGGCATTTCGACCTCTTTACACTCAGACTCCTGCTAACTTTCCAGAGTGATTTTATCTTAATGAACTCTTCCAGACAAACAGCTAACTTGCTGTTCCATGGACATAACATCCCATCTCTTGCCTTCGTGCAGTAGATAGAGCTTGAGGCCAGGAATCAGAAGACCTGAATTCAAATCTATCCTCAGACTAGTTGTCATGCCAGGCAAGTCACTTAACCTCTATTTGCCTTGGTTTCCATCACAATAAAATGGGAATGAGATAGCACCAATCTCCCAGAGTTTCTATGAGGATCAAATATTTAGAAAGTGCTTAGTACAGTGACTGGCACATAGTAGGTGAATGTACTTAATATAGGCTTGTTCCTCTTCTCCTTCAAATCCCACCTATGTTGCAATTACTTATGTAATTTTAGACAAATCGAATCTCCCAGGGCCCAAGTTTGATCATCTAAAAGTGAGTGGGTCAGACAAAAAATTCTACCTTCTACAAGAAGCCTTCCCCAATCCCTCTTCATTCCAGTGCCTGCCCTCTCTTAATTATTTATTTTTAAAATTCAATTTAATTTTTATTTATGCATTCATTATTTATTTGTTGTATGTATTATTTCTAATTTGCTTTGTATATATTTGTTTGCACATTATCCCCGTTGGATCATAAGCTCTTTGAGTCAGGGACTGCCTTTTCCTTCTTTTTGTATCCCTGGTACTTAGCACAGTGCCTGGCTGGAGTGGGTACCTAATGAATGTTTATCGATTGGTTGATTCTAGCTCTAGTTGTAGCTCTATGAGTTAATCAGTCACAAAATCCTATCAATTCTTCCCTCATTGTCCCGCACCCATTTTTTTTTTGAGGCAATCAGGGTTAAGTGACTTGCCCAGGGCCACACAGTGATTGAGTTGTTTGAGGCCAAATTTGAACTCAGTTTCTCCTGACTTGATGGCCAGTGCTCCATCCATTTTACCACCTAGTTGTGCCCACCCCCATCTTTTCTTTCTTTTCTTTCCTAGGCAGTGCATCAGAGGTAGATACAACACATTAGATGTGGAATTAGGAAGGCCTGGGTTTGCATTACACCTCTAACATTTACTAGATGTATAACCAGGGAAAAGTTATTTCAAATGGGGATGATAATAGCACCTACTTCACAAGGGTGTTGAGATAAAATGACTTAATATACATGAATCATTTTGTAAACCTTAAAATACCACACACACACATACACACAAACTAATTATTTGCTATCCTCACTGCCACCAACCTGACCCAGGCTTTCTTCACCCCACCCTCTCCACACGTCCGTGTCATTGACTCCAAATGGATTTTACTCTCTTCAGTTCAAAAGATCCTATAGCTTACTGTCATATTAATTTTCAGATACACCTCTTGTGTTATTCCCCAGCTCCAGAAACAACCATGGCCTCTGACATTAAGGATAAGGAACCCAAAGTTCAGAGGTTATGACTCATCCTCAGGCACCTAGCTAGTAGTCCTGCAGACTGCTCAGCAACTTAGAGCTCATCCCAGTGCCTGGCGCATAGTAGGTTTAAATAAATATCGATTAATTGTACTCGAACTCATTTTGTTCTGATTCAAACGCCAGCACCGCATCCTCTCTCCGTGCTAGGTCGCAAAATCCTGGAAGATACCACTGGATTTTTGATTCCTTGAACATTTTTTTTTTTGAAAAAAAAAATCTAAAATTCTACTCACCTGGGGACTGAATCTCTTGCCAATTGGGGGGAAAAATTTGCAGGTGTGAGCAATTATACAATTAAGCATTAATTAACAGTTCAAGTGACTGGGCTTATAAGTATTCGCTTAATTGAACTGATAAATATTGTGCCCCTGACAAATGTTAGGTCTTTATGCATACTAAGTGGTACAGTAGCATGCAATAATAATAATAACAGTGACCACAACTTACATATCCATTGCTTTCTATGGTCTACAAAGCTCTTGTCTCATGGGTTGATAACTTTAGGCATTTAGTTACAGCAGGGAATAAATCGCTGGACTTGGAGTCAGAAAGCTCCTAATTAAAATTCTGCCTCAGATACTTCCTAGGGGCAAGTCATTTAACCCTGTTTGCCTCAGTTTCCTCATCTGTAAAAGGAGCTGGAGAAATGACAAACTACTCCAGTATCTTTGCCAAGAAAACCCTAAATGGGGGTCAAGAAGAGTTGGCTGAATGATTGAACAACAATATTTTATTACTTTTTTAAAAAGTTTTCAGTAATTTGACCTTGGAGTCAAAGACTGTCTCATTTTTTTTCTTCTTTACATCCCCTCACAGTGACTGACACAATGTAAGTACTTAATGTTTGTTGACTGGTTGATTCCACGAGCTTCCATTTCAAACCACCTTTGCAGTAGTTTGTTGAGCCAGGTGCCAGAATGGACTTCCTTGATGATGCTGGCTTTGAAAGCCATTATCCAGTTGGCCTAGTGGGTAGAGAGCCCTCTTCAGACTCAGAAACCCTAGGCTCAAGGTCGGCCTCTGACCCATACAGCTTCTGTGATTCTGAGCAATAAATACCTAGTGCCAGCAGTCAAATCTGATCATCTAAATTGCAAAGAAGGTGCTGATTTGCATTGGTAAAGGAAGCTGTTCCTGAGAGTGGACAGTAACCTGGAAATTACAGGTAGGGGGACCCCTCCTCCTCAAAAAATCTAGGTGGGCACTGTTCTTAATCACAATGTTTAATTATTATTAATATTATGCTATATAATGACTAGATGGTATATACTCTATATAATAATATACTATATAAAATAACCAAATAATGTATATAATATACTAGGTACTAATATAATAACCAAATACTATATTTATTTGGAATTACAAGACCTGAGTTCAAATCCCAGCTCCTTGACTTATTCACTACACGGCCTTGGTGCAACTCCCTCTATCTGTTTGGGTCTTCCTTAATTTTTTCTTCTATAAAATTAAAGAATGGTCTGGATGGCCCCTGAGCTTCCTCCAGCTCTACATCTAGATCCCTATGAACTCTGACCTTCAAGTTTGAATGCGAACCTTCCTACTGAGTCTAATTATTTCGGAAGGCCTAAGACACCTAGATAGGCCGGCATCCCAGCTATTGGACAAGACAACCTTCTAAACCCCTTCCAGCTCTGAATCAATGCTCCAACCCATGACCTTACCCATTCGATTCTGGCAACAAGGCTTTGTGGTAAGAAGGAGCTACTATTTTCATTTGGGTGGAGAAAATGGAAGCACAAGGTTAGAGTGCACCTTCCTCCTCCAAGATGTCATAGTTAATAAGTGGGAACATGGCTAAGATCCCAAATCCACTGACTCCTAACCCACTGCTCCCACTCCTCGTCTTGTAACTTTCTGTTGTGGTAGTTATTCTCTACTTTCAATGAATCCACGATCCCATTGGTGGTGGCACAGATCACAAGCAATCTCATGCCTTCTCGTTCTAGGAGATGTTTTTGGTCAGTGTCCTCTAGTAGAGCCACAGAGGATCGATTTAATGAACTAAAGGTCTTCTAACCTTTTTTTTTGTTCCACATAACCCTTGTCTTTCAGTAAATCTCCTCATAAACCTTATTCAATATGAAAGGAAATAACATCCAGGGTTTTCCATGAATATTTGTATAAAAATAAATGAAACTATACAAATATATTATACATAACATATTATTATATATAAAATATAATATATATTACCATATATAAACTATAATACATAAGTAAATAAGATAAAAATCCTTTAATAAAAATGCTATTTTACACATAACAACATATTTTAGTTATATAAGTTTGTAATAGAATCATAGTCAAATAAATACTTGCTGTATACCATTAACAAGTTTCTTATGTCCCCTAGGGGAACACATACCCCAACTTTGAAAACCCTGCCCTAGGTCTTCACACTATCCATAGACACCTGTTCGACACTCAAGATATTTGTTAGCCCTCATTCTCACTGCATAAGGTTGACCTGCCTTCTTATCCAATCAATCATTTCCTAGATACGATTTTTATGCCACTTCTTATATGTAATAATTACTATAACTAATAGTAGTATAACTAAGAATCTAGAATTCACCGCAAGAAACCCACTGTGTTCATGAATGAAAGATTCAAGATGTAAAAGCTAAAATGGACCTGGGTCAAAGACCAGCCCTGCCTTTGTGCCAGATGACCCCATGCCTCCCTCCTCACCTTTGCCTCAAGAGATTCTTCAAAAATCATCTCCGATGTGACCTTCAAATCAAGTGTTCTTCTCAGACCCCTTTTCCTGAAAGAATAAATGGTACTTATTTTGTAAAAAAATTGCCATATACTTATGCATGTGCAAAGTGTTTCTCCAAGTAGAATGTAAGCTTCTTGGAGGCAAGAAGTGTCTCACTTTTGCCATTGTATCCCTGACTTCTAGCAAAGTGCCCATAATAGAGGAGATGCTTTTCGATTAACTGAGGAAACAAGGGATTAACTTTCAGCAAAATAATTAACCTTTCTGGACCTAGGTTTTCCCTTCTATTCCATGAGGGAGCTGCACTAGATGGCCCTTAAGTGTCCTTCCAATTCTCAGTCCCGTGACCTACTGAAGATCCATCCAATGATCTAACTGGAAACACTGATTCTAAACTGATGGCCAAACCCCTTAGCTCTTTGGGCTCAGTCACTGAAACATGCTTATCTGAGGCTTCTCCCTGCTATCATGGCCAATCCTTTGTGCCTGGATGAAGTCTTTATACTGAGAACATTGAATAAACAGATCTTTTCCACAGAACCGTGTTACTATCACTCCCAGATGGAATTAGAGAGTGAAGATATGAAAAAGGAGGAGCGACATTTAAGCCAAATTTAATCAAGACTTAAATTGAATTTGGTTTAGACTAAGGTTCTAGTCAGTTTCATCTGTACTGAAATAATCTCACCATTTGAAAAGACATAGATGTTAACAGGATTTAGGGCCAAAGCACTGCCAATCAACAGCATATGTTTCCACTAATCCAAAAGGCATTTTGTTGTACATGGGAATAAAACAATTTCTTAACTAGATTCATTGGGTTCTTTTTGAAATAGGAGATTAGGTATCAAAAGAACTAATGGTATAACAAGTTAATTTGATCAAAATGTGTGGGCTGATTTTAAGGGCCAGAGCCAAGGAGCAGGAGGTACAAGGGAACCAGTGAAGAGCAGCAGCAAGCGTTGTTGGGGTGACTGTCAGTGAAAGGACAGTGGGTCATGTGGTAAAAGGGAATTAAACAATAGGATGAGGGAAAAGGGCAGAGTTAGAAGAGGAAAAGCTGGGTGGAACCACAGCATCCAACCTAGTCCAATACTTTCATTTTAGAGAAGAGGTAAGAGCCACAAGGAGGTGAAATCTTGTTTTAAACCAAACAGACAGTGAACAACAGAGCTGGGCTCTGAATTCAGGACCCCTGACTCCAAAGCCAGAATTCCTTCAACTTCACAGTTCAGCAACTTGCTCCCCATGTGACCTTGGGCAAATCATCCTGATCTCTCTCTGAACTTCTGTTTTCTCATCCGTCAAATGGGGGCAGGGGTGTTATGTGAGAGGGGAAGGAGAGAAGGGTCAGACCCAGTTGTTTCCAATTCCCTCCAAGCTCTAATATTGAATTCAAAATTTGGCGTCTTCCAGAATGAAAATTGGCAAGAAGAGAACTGGCTTTGGAGTCTGGAGTTCTGAGTCCTAGTACTAGGTCCACAGATTTGGATCAAGTTATCTGATCTTTCTAGGCCTCAACTACTTCATTTGTAAGGAAGCTGGGATTTTGAAAGACCTAGGGATAGTAATAAAGCATACTTGAAGGCACACTAGAAAGGAAAAAAGTAATAATATATAGGAAGGGAGGAAAGAAGGAAAGTAATGAGGAAGAAAGGAAAGAAAAGAGGTAGGAAGGAAGCAAGCAAGGAAGGAAACAAAAAAAGAAGGACGGAAGGAAACAAAGAATGGAGGGAGAAAGAAGTAGGAAGAAATAAGAGAAGAAAAGAGGAGGTAAAAGATTAATCGGGAATTTTCACGTCATCAAAAGGAACTAACCTTGTTTGAGTCTTCTAAGTAAACTTACACAATAGCTGCTCTTCATGTCTCATCAATCTCCCCTGTTCTATCCCAAACAAGTGACTGTAGTCTCTCTAATTCAATTGCCCCTAATAATACTTTCTAAAAGACTATGCCTAATACAGCATTCAGAAGAAAGGATGCTAGAAGGTCTGTAAGTTGGAAAGTAAAGGAATCAATGTCAGACCTTCAGCAGAAATCTCAAGTTAGTATAGTATTATTATGAGAAAGAATGGGGACAGAACTTGGGAGAAGAAATTCTCAAATTTTAAAATAAATCACTCTTCTTCTCCTTCTTCTCCTTCTCCTTCTCCTTCTCCTTCTCCCTCCCTTCCTCCCTCCCTCCCTCCCTCTCTCTCTCTTTCTTTCTCTCTCTCTCTCTCTCTCTTGCCCCCCATTCCCCCTTTCCACACACACACACACACACACACACACACACACACACACACATTATATGTGGGTGTACATCCAATCTTTATCCCCAACCCAGAAAGTTCTTGGTCATATACGTCCAAAGGTGTTTTTCAGTATAGACCTTTTTAGTTACATGTTGCAATTGCTAGCTTATATCACTATGTGGTTAAAGTTCAGTGGATCCCAGTCAACTACCAAAAATATATATGAATTCCTGACCTTAGTATTTGAAGCCTCCCCAGATTGACTCCAACCTCCCTTTCCAGCCTCATGTCATACTATATACACCCCTTCACACACTCCACATTTCAGTCAAGCTGTTTGGTTTTCCATCTCACATTCTTGTTCTGCCTTTCCTGTGCTCTTGTTCAGGTTATCCACACATAGCCCCCATCCCCAAAATTAGATCCCTGTATGTTTTTCTTTTCTCTTAAGACCTGGTTCAGGTGACACCTCTATTTTTAGTGAGTGACCTTTTCTTATTTTTGGTCATGTAACCCTTTATTGGGACCCTGGCTTTTTGATTGTCTCAATTTGCCTTATATAATTATTTGTATACATATATGCTCCCCAATTGACTATGATGCTCTTGGGAGCAGTATGTGAGTTTTATATCACCCTGTGTCCTCCTAGTACCTCACTAGCATAATTATGTGCATACAGTAGGTATTTAATAAGTGTCTACAGACTGAGTTTTTTAATCTATCTTTAATTACCAAAAGTGATCCTTGTTTGTTAAGAGTAAGCAAGACAAAAACAAATTCAAAGCTCCAGCCCTTTTTATTTTGGTCCCTAATATCAGGGATGTATGAAAGCTCTCCATAGTAAAATATCATCACCTTAGAGAAGAAAGCCTATTAAGTAGTACAACAATTACTACATGAAGTGAAGACCTTTTGGAAGAGGGGCACACAGCCTGATCTTCATTAGAAGTGTTTTCCTTTGCTTTTGTCCCTCTTCTGTTTTGAAATACACGTGATTTCATTTCCAAGTGACCTTTTTAAAAGTCCTAACACTGAATGTCATAAATATTAAAAGCATGGAGATAGAAGTCAAATTCTATGCTATCAAAGCCTGATGTCTTAAACATACAGGAAACTTTTTTTTTTCCAGAGCCAGCAAAGAAAAGTATATTTTAGGTTTCACACCCAAAAAAGAATATTCTTTCTAAATGAAGTTGGTTACAATGGTTTGACAAACCTAATGTGGTAGCCAAAAAAAAAAAGAAAAACAGTGAACTAAAAGTTCCCAGGATGTTTTGCCTTTGATCTTCCTGTTTAAAATCAGATTGTGATTAGCACTGTGTATTTGTATAGTGAGATACTGACAGATTAGTGGTGACGATTCCATAATGTCACCTAAAGGGGTGATAATAATGTCACTTTGGAACAGCAGCACAGCTGTGAGGATTCCTAGTAGCAAGATAGTTTTTCTAAATTAATTTTCCATGAAGTAGGAAAGGGTAAAGAGAAAAAAAAAACACACACACACATAAGGAAAAATGAGATCGTAAGTTCCCGACTCAATGACTGACATCGAAACTAAATTGCTAACACCTCACCTCATGGGCATCACTTGGAAAGGTTATACACTCCTCAGCTGGTAGGAGACAATTAAGTCTGCTGTAAAGAGGAAAGAGAACCCTCCTTAGGAGGAACTGGTTTCAGGTCTTATCCTTGAATGAGACTTGATATGTTATATCTGATACACCTATATCTATCAGACATCTATTATATATCATAGTAATGTATGCTAATATATACAAATACATAATAATATGTAGCTATATTATACAAATATATAGATAAATCTGTAGGCTGTGTGACCCTGGGCATATAATTGAACCTCTCTGTGTCCCCCAGTTAACTCCTCAAACAACGATTCTTAGCCTAGAATCCATAAACTCTTATACAGGGAGAAATTATAGCATTATTTCATTTCCCTCTTACTGAAATATATCATCTTCTTAAAAACATGATTCAGAGGTGGGATCCACAGGTTTCACCAAATTGTAGAGGGGTTCATGACACACACAAAAGGTTGAGAACCCCTGGTCTAAGATGATAAATTTCACAGCAGCTAGAGCTCTGTATTGGTGGAGGGAGCTTTCTCAACAGGAGTTCCCTACAAAGAAATCATGGGTGGGGACAAAAAATAAAGGAATAAAATACACAGTATTTCCATCTATGGTTTTGGGGGGGTTTTGACCAATATCTACAAACTGCTCAATCATCTGTAACTTCTGACCAATGATATGTTTAAGTAGGTACAGAAAATACTTAAGCACATTACTTTTTTTTTTTCCTGGAGAAAAATAAAAGGCCATTGGGTACAAAAGTCATCACTTGTTGTCATCATCACATCATCATCAAAACTCGTGTTTTATCTATAGTAGAGGAAAGGTGGGATGGGGGGGTGTGTGGGGATGAGAATCTGGCTTTGGGGAGACAGGGTGGTAAGCATTGACAAAAGATGGTATTGCTGGTCCTGTCTAATTCTGCTTCTGTTTTCTCTGCCAAAGACAGTGACCTTTGTTCCAGGAAGGAGAGAAGTTTTTAAAAGGCCAGTAGAGTCCATATTTGAAACAAAGAAGATCTAGTGAAATAGCACCTAGCTGTCTTTGATGGGTTCCTGTTTCCTGGATCATGTGAACTACATCTTAGGATACAGAAGGAACTAGCAGATGTGATGACTGAGTCACTGTCAGTGATATTTATGAGACTGTGGAGAGTTCCTGAAATGTCGTAGAGACAAGTATCCTGATTTTTTAAAAGGAGAAAACAGTGTAATAATAATAATAATAAATCAATCAATATTTTAAAGTTTGCAAAGCTTTTTACAAATATTATTTAGTTTTATCCACACAACAACCTTGAAATGGAGGACCTATTATCCCCTGGAGAAGGAAATGGTAAACCATTCCGGTTTCTTTGACAAGAAAACTCCTACTGGGGTCACAAAGAGTCAGACATAACTGAAATGACTGAACAAACAAAAAATTATTACCCCCAATTTATAGATGAGGAAACAGAGACAGGTTAGGTGAATTGTCTAGGGTCACAGCTGCTTGTTGTTTTGTGTGTTGTGTGTGTGGCGTGTGTGTGTGTGTGTGTGTGTGTGTGTGTGTGTAGAGGGAAGAATAGGATGAAGATCTGAGTGCTTCTGTAGCTGCCAACTTTTAAGTTATTCCTCCAACTCACCCTAACCCCCATCAGCAGCCAGGAATTACAGTAAACAGTATACCTGATTATGAAAGAGACTAGAGAAATCCCCGTGAAAACTCAGATAAGTCTAATTGAAAGGCTGAAAAAGAACATTAGGAGAGAAAAAAAAAACAAAACCTGTATCAAAGTATTCTTATTCCTCAGGTTCTCAGAAGGAGACAAAGGATTTCAGATGGTGTTATACCAACTAATAAAAAGTTATCTTAAGGATGTGCTAATTATATTTTTTCCACCCAATGTGTTTTAAACACCATAAACTACCATTTACTGTCATCATTTTAATGATACATTGTGTTGATAATACAATCTGGGTTAATTCCCAAATGTATAAGCTAGAAAAGGAGAAAAACTATATTTCTCTGGTACATTTTAATGTGATTTTCCATTAACCCCCTTGACAAAAATTTGAATAGTCAAAAAGGATTAAGAGACTCAAAGAATCCGATATGGATTTATAAATTGACTAACTTGAATAAAATCACAAATTTTGAAAAGAGCAATGGGAAGACACATGCTGGGGTAAGCAGGCTGAGCATGATTTAAAGATGAATTGCATTTAAGATGCACATTAAAGATGTGATGAAGATTTATGTAGGACCAGAAGCTGGAGAGGACCGGCAACTCATCCAGGAAGAGAGACAGCACACAGATAACCTCGGTGCCAGCCTGGTAGCCCTGAGGTACACAAGGGGCTTTAGCTCCGAGGGGCTTTATGGGAAACCATTAACTCAGGGCCACATGGACGAGAAGGTGAGGAGGAGTGAGTTGAGAGAATACTCACCTACGAAGCCCACGATCTTCTTAGTTCATTTTAATCACTATCATTTTAGAAAATAAAAAGAATGGGACAGCTACATGGTACAGCGGATAGAACACCAGCCCTGAAGTAAGAAGGACCTGAGTTCAAAATCTGGCCTCAGACATTTAACATTTACTAGCTGTCCGATCCTGGGCAAATCATTTAACCTCAATTATTTCTCCCCCAAAAAAAGAAAAGAAAAAAGAATGGGAAAAGCTCATTTTGTGCATTTTTAGCAATGATCAAGCTTAAGGCTTTCACTTTCAAGTGTCTCTGCCTCTCCTCAAGGAGGAGGAAGCTGGCAGAACTGGACTCAGTCATGTTCCTGTCATGCCTGAGGTGCTGAGAAGCAATCTTGTGTGGCCACCCTCAGGCATAAGGAAAGTTGTGAAACAGAAAAGGCCAGTGATGTCCCCGTCAGGGTCAACAGCCTCAAGAAACCTGATACTTTGCCTTTGGGACTAGTCTTGGCAGTTATGCATCTCAACAGAATCTACACCGGGCACCGAAAGTCAGAATTTACTGAATTTACTTCACAATAAGTAGGCACATGTATATGCATATGCATATGCATATGCATATGCATATGCATATGTATATGTATATGTATATGTGTGTATACACACATATATGAAATCTACAAATACATATGTACATTTGAACGTGTCTGTGTGCATATATGTGTGTATCTATATGCATATATAAATTTAACAATACATATACATGCATACGAACATATGAATACATATATACATGGAAATATATACACAGTATATGTGTATTACGTATATAGATGAAACATGAAATATATGTATGCATATACACACATACATATATGAAACTTAAATGTCCAGTGGTATTCAGTCTTGATAAATGACTGATAGTTCCGAAGATTACTTTAAATACTAACCCTTTCTCTCCACTGTCCCATCTTCCTCATAGGCTTCCTTTTTTTTCTTTTTCAATTTAGTCTTTGCACATTTATGATTTCTTAGGTCCCAAGTTATAGTGTTGGATTGATTGAATGGACTTTAATGATCATTGAGTCTAACCCTCTTATT
Organism: Trichosurus vulpecula; assembly: GCF_011100635.1. Classification (NCBI taxonomy): domain Eukaryota; kingdom Metazoa; phylum Chordata; class Mammalia; order Diprotodontia; family Phalangeridae; genus Trichosurus; species Trichosurus vulpecula. The sequence continues at coordinate 183,472,553 of NC_050581.1, read as the reverse complement.
TTATGAGGGGATGCTGAGGCCTAGGGAAGTGATTTACCCAAAGTCAACTATGTAGTATGTGGCAGAATCACAATTTGAACTCAGATTTTCTGACACCCACACCGCCCCTCTCCAATCCAGTAGTATTTCTACTGCCTTTTCCCCATGCCCATACAGACATGGACAAACAGCCTAGCTCCCAATAGTCACAGATCTTTGGAGAATAGAAAGACAAGACTTCTTTGTCCCCGAATTGGAGGAAGACATAAAAACTCAACTGATGACCTATGAAAGAAGGGATCCTAGATACTACAGGATGAGACTCCCCAGAAGCCCAGGCTTCGATAATGGGGTCCTGGCTACAGAGTCACCCAAAGATCCTTCTCTTATTGGCTTGAGAAAGGGCACTGTTCAGATGCTTGGTGGCAGGGGATATTGGTAGACAAAGAGGGAAGGGTGCTCATTCAGTAGTTAGAAATGATGACCCAGTAGAGTCACTTTGAGACAGCCTTCAGGTAGCCTTGACCCTTGATTTCCTGGGCATTTGGAACTCCACTGATGGTAGCCAATCAATAGCTCTATTCACTTAGCATGCAGAGAGGATTAGACCCTGCTGACCAGATGTACTTTGGGAGTCCTGCAGCATCTTCTCCTCAGCAATGCTGAACAGCTGAGTTTCTCCATGTTGGCATGGATCAGGTCCTGAATTTGGAGGATATGTATTTCATTGTGTCTAAAATTGTTTCCTGAAAAATATGCATTATTCAGTTGCCATTTTTAAAGACTAAAGCAAATCCTTAGATTATTTTCCAGAAAATTTGGCTGCTTTTTATGTACCTACATTACCCCATTTCCTTTATTTCTGCTGTCACTGTTGGGTTCAGATGTGGTTCTCTCCCCAGTAAGGACGCTCCATCACCAATGCAGACCGCTAACTGCTCAACGACTTATTGTTCTAAAGCATGGATTCTTAACCTGGAATCCATGAACTTTAAATATATATGCACTGGATGACTATGGTGTCTTTTATGTCTGACCAAGCTCTGAGGGCTCCACAGCACCTGCTTCAGCTGCTTTCATGGCCACTGGAACAAACCGTTCTCATCCACTTATTCCATCAAGGAAAGCCTTCACGTGTTTGGGGCAGACATTCCCCTACCTCACCAGCAAATCTGAGTGCCCAAGTGGCACTCCAAGTCTCACCACTTCCATCTTGCTGAATCTCAAGTTTCCTTCCAACTTCAGTTCCAGCACCATCTTTTCCATGAAGACTTTTCCCATCTCCTCAGTTGCTAGCAGTCTCTCCCTTTCTAAATTACTTGGCATCATCTTGCATATACGTTATATTTCCATCCATTTCATGAGCACGCACACACACACACACACACACACCCATTAGAAAGTAAACTCTTGAAGGGAAGACTGTTTTATTTTCTTTTTGTAACCCTTGTGACTAGCACAGGACCTGTGTCCACAGCAGCCATCTAATAAGATGCTTATTAGATTGATTTAAAGGTGAATTTAAATATATAAAACTTTAGGAAGATAAACATGTCTGTCTGCAGTGGAAAGGACAGTGAACTATAAATTCGAGGTAGTCTCATGACCTTGAAGAAGTCATTCTAACCTCTTTGGGACTTAGTTTCTTCATCTGTAAAATGAGAATGTTTCTTTGGATGATTGCTAAGGCCCTTTCCATCTCCGAAAATTCTACTCCATGAAATTTCCTTTAATATATAGCCAAGATATGTGGTGAGGTTAATTATGGGTCATAAACAAAAATGTCAGAAATGGTACTTTTCTGAATTTGCAGAATTAATGCGGGCTCTCCCTTTTGTGCAGGGGCTGGGAGGCAGCAACATTGCTATCCAACTGACCAATTTCCCCTTATTTGAGAAGGGAAAGATGAAAAAGCAGGAGCTCCGAGTCTCCCAGTTGGTAGCTCTTCTCTCTTTCTTTGCACGTCAAGTCTTATTTCACCTGGATTGAGGAGTGGACCAAAACTATGCAGTCTAGCATTTGAAAGAAAATCTTCTGGGTCCCAGAGAAGCAAGACTGAGAGTAAGTCAAGCTCCTAATGAGCTTGCATATGCATGAGTCCTGACTCCTGCTGCTCCCTGTAATCAGGGGCACTATCTCCGTAACCTTGCTCAGGAAGAGAAAGGCAAGGCAATGTTTGGTAGGCAGACCTAATTCCTAGAGTCTGTCTTTTAGAGGCAGTATTCTGTGGGCTAGGAGAAAAGCAAGATCAGTGGTCAGAGCAGTAGCAGCTCACATTTGCATAGCGCTTGAAGGTTTCCAAAGCATTTTATATATCTTATTTTATCTGATCTTGGAAGAACCAGCCCAACTTTCATCCTGATTGGTGAAAGCATCTCCAGGATCAAATATTTCAGGAAACTCCCAGCCACCTGACGATACTTCCTGTTCTGCGATAGGATTCTCCCCAACCTTAGGACCATGCACATATCCTTTTTGCCACTCTACTACCACCAAAAGCTCTCCAGTTCTGGAACCACACACCATGATTGCATCAACTCCACCATTGTTTCTGGATGAGGTGTGTCAATCTTTACCTTTAGGGACCCACTGACCACTTCTGCAACTTTGGGGCCCCGTACCTGTCCTGGGTAGCCTTCCCAGTTAGAGTGTAAACTACTTGAGTGTAGGGAACGTCTTTGCTATTGTATTTGTACGCCCAGTGCTTACCACAAAGCTTTGTACATGGTAAATGATATAAAAATCTCCATTTTATAGATGAGGAAACTGAGGCTGAAGGAAGATAAGGGACTTGCCTGGGATCACACTGCGAATAAGTGTCTGAGGTGGGATTGGAGAACAGGCCTTCCTGGCAAGGTCAGTACTCTATCATCTTCTTCAAAATGGGGGCTGAGCACATCTGGGGGTTGGGTAGAGCCTTTCAGCAGATAACAGAGGTCAAAACTTAATAATAATAATAATAATGGGGAGGAGGAGGAAAAGGAAGAGAAGGAGAGGAAGGAGGAAAAGAAAGAGAAGGAGAAGAAGGAGGAGGAAGAGGAAGAGAAAGAGGAGGAAGAAGAAGAGGAGGAGGAGGGGGAGGAGGAAGAGAAGAAGAAGAAGAAGAAGAAGAAGAAGAAGAAGAAGAAGAAGAAGAAGAAGAAGAAGAAGAAGAAGAAGAAGAAGAAGAAGAAGAAGAAGAAGAAGAAGAAGAAGAAGGAGGAGGAGGAGGAGGAGGAGGAGGAGGAGGAGGAGGAGGAGGAGGAGGAGGAGGAGGAGGAGGAGGAGGAGGAGGAGGAGGAGGAGGAGGAGGAGGAGGAGGAGGAGGAGGAGGAGAAGAAGAAGAAGAATTCCTCCCTTTTCCAAGTACACATCTGTGTGAGGCCAGGTTTTCTTTATATATATTAACCAAAACAACAGATTGCAACAGATTGAATGCAGAAGCAGATATGCATATCCAGCTGTCTTCTATAAGGCCAGACATTAAAGATATTTGCAAAAATATATAAAACAATACCACTGTTCTTGCTAATTACTTTTTATTTTGGAAAGTATAATTGTTTTTCATTTAAAAATGTTACTTATGAAAAGCAATGGATTTATTGTTGCCATTTTAAAATTAATTACTGAATGAATTTTTTTTTAAAAATTATGTTTTAATTTCTAATGTGGCAAATATGGATATTAATAACGGATATAAACCAAAGCCCTTTGGGGTCCTTAATAATTTTTAAGAATATAAAAGGGGTAATGTGACAATGTAAAGGTGTATGACAAGGTGATGTGACCAATAATGTGACAGCCACACAGTGGCTTTTGGGAGATGGTTTTGGGGGACTCCAAGTGGAAAGGGAAGGGGAGGTTCATAAATCAAGGTGAGGAAAAGGTTGAGAACAAATGCCATATAGTATCAGGACTAACGGTGAAGTTGAAGAACCTTGAGTCCTTGCTGCTTGAGAATCAACTGAAGAAACTGGGGGTGCTTCAGTGGAGAGGAAGAGTAACTGGAAAGTTGTATCCACCGAGTATGAAGGGCTGTAGCATGGACTTTAGATCATTTAAAAATTCTGATGGACACAATAACTAACTGTGACTCCAAAGGACCCACAATGCCTGAGAGTGATGGACTGAGGTCATGGATTCAGGGTGTGGATTGAGATATGTGTGTATATACATGCATGCATACATACATGAAAGAAGAGATGGGAGAGGATGAAAAAAAGATTTTTGTTAACTAAAAATATTTTTTTTTAAACAGGGAAAAACCCAACTGAGCATAGTGACACATATTTTTAATTCCAGTCACTCAGGAGGCTATAGGCGGTGGATCTTGAACTGTGGAGCCTAGCTGCAGTGGGCTAGGCAGATTGGGTGTCTGCATTAATGCCAATAGCAGTAAAGTAAGCCCCTGGGGGCAACTAGACTGAGTAAAGAGGGGCAGACTTAGGCCAGGTCGCAAATGAAGCAGGTCAGTCAGTGGTGAGACCTGACTCATGAGTAGAGCCTGCACTTCTAGCCTGGGCTAGATACGGAGACCCAGTTAAAAAAAAATGAAGAAGGACTAGCCTTGTTCTGTTTAACTCTATATAGGATGGAACTAGATGTGTGGTGTGATAGTTGCCAAGAGGCAAACTAAAGCTTGAGGTGAGAAAAAGTAACCTAAGAACTGCCTTGCAAGGGAGTTGTCCCTCCCTAGAGGTCTTCAACCAAAGGTGGGAGGACCCCTTGTCATGGACATTGGAGTGGGGTTTCTTGTTCAAATACTGGTTGCTCTAGATGGCCACTGTAGCGCCTTTTAATTCTGAGATTCCGTCATGAGGCTGTATTTGATGGCATCCCAACTGGCCAGTAGAATTTACTAATTCAGTAACAGTCATCACTTCAATTGGTTACTTATATATTTCCCTTTGATTTCAACCTTGGATATTATTTATAGAGTTATATATCCTATGCCTATATTAAAATTGAGTCATTTCTATCTCTATATTAAAATTGAATCATTTCATTTCTCCTAGGAGAAAGCACTCTCCTTCATGTAATATTATTATTATGCAATAATAACATTATTATTTAAGTAATGATGCCAATTTTCTTCTGCTTTATGCAAATTAGTCTTTATTACCTTAGAGTCCCACTGGGGATAGTGACTGAAATTGACAGGGAAAAGAGATGGTTCCCTCCAGAGGTTGAATGACCTCCTATCCTTACATGTCACTGTAATACCCCTGGAAAGCATTGTCTTGGTTCTGTGACATTTAATTCTCTGTACAGATTTAGCCCTTTGCCAATCAGACAAGTACAAATAAGGCCAGAGCAGTGTTTCCCAGCTTCTGAAATCTGAAGAGTCAATCTGTAATTTATTTTGTACAAAATCATCGTCCCCTTTTTGCATCACAGTACAAGAAATTACTTTTTAGTCCCCTCTACATTTTGTAAGTAGGAAATATGCTTTAATGAACTCAAAAGTGTGCAATGACACCATTAATGCAGTGGCTAGTTTGGAATCAAGTCAGCCGTCTTTCTTCAAAGGAAAATAGGATTACCAGGAGCACTAGGAGAATTTTCCTCCCATGATTGATGGGGAGAAAAAGTAATCACCTTTGAAGTGCCACTCTATATAATGCCTCTCCAGTGTTCTCTTTCTTCTCCTGACGTCCATGAGTAATTGAAGGTAAAGAAGCTGCTTAGAATGAGCAATGAAGTCAGGATGACAGCCTTCTCTCTGATATCTCCCCAATACACTAACACATCAGGGGCTTGGATATTTGAGAAGGCTGACATGATCTAACTGGTCTTTGATGGGCCAGCCTGACGCCTCTGATCATGCTGCACTGCCCCACAATCCAGGTCACACTCAAGCTTCCAGCTATACAGGGCTCAGAGGAACACAGTGCCAAACCACTGAGTTCTAAAATGAGAAGTTTATTCCTATCTGGAAGCCCTAAGCCAGGAGAGAAAGGAGGTGCCCTCTCACAAACTCCAATCAGCATTTTCCCCATCCATCATTCTTTTACAAATGCATTTGTGGAGAGTATCGAGCTCAGGAACAGAAAAATCTACTTAGTCACAGAATAAGGAGGTTATGACAAGGGGTTATGTATAGTTAGGAAGGTGCCCATAAAATGTTAAGATTTGAGGGAAATTTAGAGGTTAAGCTTATCCAACACACCCATTTTGAGAATGAAGAAACTGAGGGTCAAGAGACAGAAGTGATTTTCCCAAGGCTACAGATACTCACTCAAAAGTCCCTATATAACAAACTCCAATGGCTCCTTACTATCTTGAGGGTTCCAATATGGAAACTTGTTTTGCTTTCAAAACCCTTCCTCTCTTTCCAGTCTTCCTTACACTTCCACATACTCAGAGATGCAGACATGGATTCCCTTGCCATTCCTCATACACAATACTCCAAGTGTTTTCACTGGCTGTCCTCCATGCCTGGAATCCTCTTCTTCCTCATCTTCACCTCCTGGTTTCTTTCTTAACTTTAGTGTGTTCAGTCTGAGTTTAACCCCAATTTGTCTTGTCTGTATCTTGTTTAAATATAGTTATTTGCATGTTGTCTTTCCCATCAGAATGTGAGCTCCTTGAGGGCAAAGAATGATCCTCTTCCCCATTCAAGGCACCCCAGAGCTTAGCACAATGACTGGCACATTGTTGTTGTTCAGCCATTCAGTCATATTCCACTCTTCATGACCCTGTGGACCACACCGTTCATGAGATTTTCTTGGCAAAGATACTGGAGTGGTTTGTCACTTCCTCCTTCAATGAATTAAATAAAATGGAGGTTTTGTGACATGTCCAGGGTCGCAGAGATATGAAGTGTCTGAAACCAGATTCGAACTCATTTCTTCCTAACTCCAGGACCAGTGCTCTCTCTACTGAGTCACATAGTAGGTGCTTAAAATGCTAGTTGGCTAACTGTAAAGGTAGCATCCATGTCTCCTGCCTCCTTCTCCTTCTGTCACACAGAGCTGCTTCTCAGTCTTCCATGACTGGTCATTGAGTAACCATGATTCTCTGCTTGTCTGGCAATACTGGCTCATTTTTCTTTTGCTTGTGTATGTATGTTGTATTTCTACTTACATAAGTGTATGTTGCATTCCTAATATTAGGGCAACTTTGATGGCAAAGATTCTTGCATTTGTTTTGTCTTTGCCTTTCCAGCAGGTACTGCACAGTGCATCGAGCTTGGTCAGGCATTGAAGATGCCAAGGTCATCTACTGCATCCTGGGCCACTGCCAGTCATCCTAACCTCTATCCTGCCACTGTACATTGATGCCTTTGAAAGAATGATGCTGATGACTCTGTGCAGCTCTGCCTCACTTAAACCCAATTCATGCATGAGTCAAGAAATCACCTTGTGATGTCATTGGTCATCTTCAAGAATGAAGGATGAACAACAATCTCCAGCACCTGATACAATGCCTGGCATATAGCAGGTATTTGCTACCAGTTTGTTGACTGAGTGATTGAGTGATAGGTTCATGCTGAAACCTGGAGTCAGAAAACAAAGTCAAGCTTGCAGAGATCTTGGAGAAAGTTATATAGGAAAACACAGAACCACTTTGTAATTTAAATAAATCAACTCAAACTGAGCTAGACTTAATACATCAAAACAGAGAAGAACCACCAAGCAAGTGAGACCTCTCCTTCCCACAGGCCTAATTTATCACTTTCTGAACCTGCCCTAAGTCTCCTTCTAAAAAGAGGCAGGGATCAATGGAAGACTTCCCAGAGGAAGTTTTAAGCATCAGCCTGTGGAAGGAAAGCCCTCTGGCAGGATGAAAAAGAAGGGAAAATCATTCTTGTCAGTGGTCATTTAAAATATCACTGCCATGATGCTACAGCCTGTGTGCCAGATAGCTGACAGCTACCATTTGTGTGTTCATATGTGTATGTGAAGCCTACTCTTATCACTACAGAGAGGTGGCATAGAATAATTGTTTAGAGGGTCGGGCTTAGGGTTTGAGACCTGCCTATTTTGGTTTGGACCTGTAATGTTGTCTCTTAGTGAGCTGTTAGCACGGAAGTTGCCTTCACTAAGGCAAATCAGCCACTCCATTACTCGAGTCTTAGGGAGTTACTTAGGGCTTGGAAAAGTTATTAGCATAATTCATAATCACATAATCAATGTCAGAGGCAAGACTTGAAACCAGATCTTTCTAATTTGAAAGTCAGATCTCTAATCGCTACGTAACACTGTCTCTATTTATAGAAATAAGATTAGTATAAGGCAAAGAAATTTCTCAAGCCCCTTCCTGGCACAGGAGTCTTATTTTCTTGAGCTGCATCTAACCATGGGAGCCTACTACCCTCTAAACTCTATTCATGGTGTCTCGGTAATATGAAACAAAAGGTTAATTGTTTATAGGAATCTTGCTTACAGGCCACCAAAGTGACTATCACCTCATCAAACCCCTGAGGACTATTCAGTAATGGAACACACATCTAACCAAAGACCAGACTCCTTTTTTTAAAAAAACAAATTTGGAGGGGGAATGCAAGGCATTTGGGGTTAGGTGACTTGCCCAAGGTCATACAGGTGGTAAGTGTGTCAAGTGTCTGAGGCCAGATTTGAACTTGGGTCCTCCTGACTCCAGGGCCAGTGCTCTACTCACTGCACCACCTAGCTGCCCCAACCAGATTCCTTTCTAACAGACCACATCAGACCACACCATCTCCCCTTTGAGGCTGCCATTATCATATTCTGATCATTTCAGAGAAGAATCCAACTGCAGCAGCCTAGAAGTTGCTTAGCCTAAGCCAGGAAGCCATCTTGGGCTTCCTCCAGACCAGGATCTTTGGGCATCCCTCAGATCCCTACAATGGAATAGAAGGTTCTCAAGAACCTTGTAGGTTCTTATATGTATATAAGGTTATAGGTTATATACAGTTATATAACCTTATAGGTAGGGGTGGTTTTGTTTTTGTCTTTGTGCCCTCTGTGCTTAGAACAGGATCTGGTACAGAGTGGGCACTCAAGAAATGCTTATTGAGCATCAAGGAAAGAAGGTGATAGGAAGGCAGCAGGATTCACTCAATCAACAAGCACTTATCAAGTAAACCATGAGGGCTCCTCAAAACATGCTGGGGACTTCCTCCATTTCTCTTGACACCATCCAAATACTAGTGGACATGTGGGGTTTTGACCTGTTATCCTCCCCCCTTGCTCCACGACCAGGTCGTATCTTTATTTAATCACAGAGTTCCCTGATGACATTTGTCTTCCTTTTCAGAAGTTCCTCACATGCAATATACCTCTCTATTGCCTTCTATGGGATGCTTATTTATAATTCCTTTGAGATTATTTTGTCCATGTCACACAACCATATAACAACCCAAGAAACATGCATACAATGATAATAAGCCATACTACCTAAGAAGTACATTAGAGAACGGGGAAAACAAATCACATATAAGTTCAAACTAGGAGAGAATGCTGGACTTGGAGTCAGAGGACCTGGGTTCAAAACCTGGCTTCACTATTTATGACTTGTATGCCATTTGGCAAGTCCCTTCTCCTCTCTGGGCCTCAGTTTCCCTTACTACAAAATGAAGGGGATGAATGGGTGACCTCTGAAGTCCCTTCCAACTCAAAAACTCTGATCCTCTGACCATCTTATCCTACAGAATATCAGGGATTAAATGAGAGCTTGGCAGCCTCCTCCTTCTCCTCATTATCATCCTTATCATCCTCTTCCTCCTCTCCCAGGAAGAAAAAACACCATATAAGAGAAAACAAAGGAATTGCTGCAGACCATGCCAAACCAAAGAAGCAAAACCATTGCTTGAGGGTCTCAAACTGCTTTGATGCTTCCATTTTTCTTTTTAAAAGGAGTCAACAATTGGCACCAGATGTTTCACATTCCACCCAACCACTGACCTGAGCATTGCCCCAACTACCTTTTCACTGAACTGTCCAGATTTCCTCAGCTCCAGAGCCCATTCCCTTAAGGAAATGGGGAACTTAAACATACAGGTGGGAACTCTCCCTCTGGACCCCGGGGTCCCTGCTGAGTGAGTAAGTGCAAACTGACTCCACATCAACCTTTCCACTTCTTACTCTTGAAAGCATTAATCAAATCCACACCATTACTGTTTCTAGAAAGCACGTGTCTATTGACTCCTCTATGGTTCTACTTACCATCTCAGTCACTTCTCGAACCATAACTCCCTTCCCTGACCACTGATCCTATATACTATTTCCCTCTAAAATAATGTAGGCTTTTAGAGGGCAGAGAAGACTATCTTATTTGTGTATTTGCATTGCTAGCACTCAGTATAGTGCTTGACACATAGCCAGCACTTAGCAAATGAAGAGGAGAGGAAGAAAGATGGAGACAGAGAAAGAGGGGAAGGAGGAGAAAGGGAATGGAAGAGGAGGAGGAAGGGAAGAAGAAGGAGAAGAAGGAAGAGGAGAGGGAGAGGGAGAGGGAGAGAGGAAGAGGGGGAGGGAGGAAGAGGAGGAGGAGGAGGAAGAGGAAGAGAAGGAGAAGTGGCTCTCTCCTCTCATTACCATATAAGTCCTTGACACTTAAAGGAAAAAAATGGATTGACCCTAGAAGTTCTATATGAAACTGACAATTCTGTTTTCATCAAGGGCAGCTGACCCCTTGTGCTTTCACACACAAACACATAGAATAGGGAAAATAATGAGTGTGTGTTTTAAAATGTTGTTTCACAAACGCCTTTTTATACCTAATTCCTGAAGGAATCTTCCCTTTGGACAACCCTTTCACACCCCAAACATTTAATCATTTATTTCATTACCTCCCATGAATCAGCAGAATGCTTTTTAATGGGTTCCATTACTACTGGTAGTCCAGACATTGATGATAGATTAAAACCCCATACAGACAAAGGTACTAAAAGCAGAACAGTCCTACACTCTGGTAAATGTGTTTTAAGAAGAAAGTCTTGCCGTTTTCGACAGGAGCATCTCATCAAACTCAGCCCTCACATAACGGATGCTTACTTCTCTGCACTTGAAAAATGCCCATACATGCAGTACATCTGCCACAGAAATGAAATCAAACACAACAGTATTGAGGTATTGGACCCTCAATCAGTTTCATGGTTTTTAAGCTGGAGACCCATAATGGAAGATGGCATTCCAAGGTCAAATCCTGGGCCTGACAATATCTTGAGTCAGACACCTGTCAAAATGGAGTAAGCCACCTGCAAAAATGAATCAGATGCTAAAGGCTTGCCACATTTTCATGCATCATGATTGACAATGTGGAGAATCTGGGTTTTGGCAAAAGGAGATGGCCAGCCAGATGTCACCTGTGTGGCACATCCCATTTGTGGAGACTCACTTTGGGAGCTAAGGGAAGACAGAGGAAGTGAAAGAAAAAGAAAGGCAGAAAAAGACAGAGAAAGAAAATGATGGGGAAAAAGGGAGGGTGGGAGGGAGAGAGGAAGAGAAGGAAGACTCAACATGGGAAACAAATGCTGCAGGGTTCTCAGTTTCATAAATTGTTATCAGTATAATGTGACTGCTTTCAATAGGACTACAGCCCCAATCTCAGTTGGAAGTGGAGAATTATTTTTAATATCTGTTTTACATAATTAAGGTGCAGTGACTTTCATGCAGATGAGTGCTTTGAATGTTCACATCACCAAATGGTCTCATTAGCTCTGCCATGCAATTATGAAATGGGACTAAAATACTTCGAATAAAGCCTTACATTGACAAAGGTCTGAGGGGAAGTGTCCTCAGCTTTTGACCCTAAAACTGATGGAGACGGCATGGGTTTTTTTGCATTGATTTATCCATAGCTCTAACTTCTGTAACTCTGGATAGCATGGGAGGCAGGCTGTGCACTCGATTTAGACACAAGGGAAGAAGCCCAGGTGGTGTTTAGGAAGGCTTCAAGTATTTCCCCAAACATTTCAAGCTTTCCCCAAGCCTCTCTCAATTTCTTTTCTTTTGTATTCACGGTGTTTCTCCTTTCCGTTTGCTCCCATGTACATTTCAAAGGAAACCGGATAGTTTAATTTTAGTTAAATATAACTTTATGCTAAGCAAACAATGAATAAAACCTCAAAAAATAGCCACTTTTTGCTGTGGCATAATCTTTGCTTAAAGTAACTCAAATGGAGGTTAGACTGAATAGGTAATAGATGAGGGAAGACACTGACAATGTAGATGGTCAATGTGAGCCCCTAACTATCTGAATTCAAAATTTATTCCCTTCACTCTGAAATTACCATCTATCACCTTTGTATATATCTTATATGTGCCTAATTAATAAATGCTTGTTGATCAACTGACTAAAAATGCTTTCTTATTTATTTCTTATTCAAGAATGTGCTGACCTGCTATGAGAGGTTAAATCATGCAGATCCAGACCCAATGTATCACTTTAGTTAACTGGGTAAATCAATTTACTTCTCATCTGTGAAATGGGGAGAATAACATTTTCACTACATATTTCACAGGTTTGTGTAAGCTATAAGATAACTGCATAATTGTGGGCAATTAGCAAAAGTAAAGGGAGGACCAATGATGCCTCCCAGTTTGGAGTTGAATCCAATAGGACCTCTAACTAAGAGTGTGAATACCTAGGCTGTAGCCTCATCTGCCACTGTGAATTGTGTTACTAGGTAAATTGTTGTGAGATCAAAGAGGACAACGTAGATGGGAAATATTTTGTAAATAGTAAAATGATAGCAAAGCAAAATAGTTTAATATTTATATGTAATAAATATATATTAGCTAGGCAGTGTGACATAACAGGGAGTCTGACTTGGAGTCAAGAAATACTTGGGTTGAAGGCCCACCTCTGATCCATACTAGTTGTGTGACCCTTGACAAATAGAGTCAGTGATCCCATGCAATTTTCTAGGGCTACAAATTGAAAAATAGATGCTATTTACATCGGTAGAAGGAATTTCCTCATCAGAAGTTCCTGACATCAATATCTATATATAATTATATATAACCATATATGTATGTATACATTTACTTTATGTATATACATAGAGACATCTGTACATATAAACAAAGTGGAGCAGTGAGGGGGCACAGTGGATAGTACACCAGGCCTAAAGTCAAGAAGACCTGAGTTCAAATCCGGCTTCAGACACTTACCAGCTGCATGGCCCCTGTTTGCCAAAGTCTCCTCACCTGTAAAATGAGCTAGAGAAGAAAATGGAGACCCACTCCACCAGTATCTTTCCCAAGAAAACCCAAATGGGATCATGACTGAACAACAACAACACAGAAAAGACATGTAAGTGTGTGTGTACATATATATGTATGTATCTGTGGATAATTATGTGTCAGATGTTTTGACTCCTCCAGCTGCTATGGTTGCCCCATCATTGTCTATTTCTTTCCTGTAGAATTATTTTATGTAAATTTTCCTGTGTATATTTTATCTCCATCAATAGAATCCTTCAAACAATAAGCATTTATTAAGCACTATGTGCCAGGAATGCTGTAAAGCACAGGACATAAAAAGAAAAGGCATAGAGTTCCACTCCCCTAGGAATGCACATTCTAATCTCACGGCTGATACATATGGGCTGCATGATTCTGGACAAATGATTCAAGCTCTTTGTTCCCTAAGCAGATCTGTAAGATTGTAAATTGCAGAGAACGAACCAATTCATTGGTAGACAGAGGGCATTTTCTCATTGATGAGCGCTCTGTATCATTGACATCAAAAGCCTAGTTCATATCCCTAGTGTATACCACTAAACATTAAGTGCTCATGGGCCAGGCACTGTCTATATTGGCATAAACAAGATTCAAACAACACAAGGTGAAATCAGAGGGAAAGGCAACAGAAACAGAGAGATTGGGAATAGCTTCTTCTGGGAACACAGAATTTGAGCTTGAAGGAAACCAGGGAATCGGAAAGGTGGAGAGGAAGAGGGAGAGCATTCCAAGCATACAAGTTCCTTGAGGGCAGAGAATGTTTCATTGTCCCCCTTGTACTCCCAGTGGCTAGTATAGGATCTGGCGCGTAGTAGGTGCTTGATAAATATATGTTGGCTTATTGTCCTAGAAAGTTATAATCATTAAGACATTATTATCCTTGAAATATTTTTCAAAATCATTTGCTTCAGGCTTCCACATTTACATTATTCATAAAGTCTGCCTTGTCAAAACCATGAGTTATTTTCACCTGCAAACATTGTCTTTAGGGGAATTTTCTTGCCTTGCCGTGCCGAGCTCAAATGCTGTAACTCCCACTGTCATTCACGGGAGGCCCCTGGTCGAGTCCTGGATCAACAACCTCAGAACACATTTTAATGGGTCTGCTTTTGCTCAAGGGTACTTAACAAAAGGCTCACTTGTGTCTATAATGAACTTGTTCTGCTACTTCTCAAGGTGAAAACATGGCTTTTACTGCCTTCTCAGGAATCAAACCACAGATTAAAAAGGAAAAGGATCCCTAATGTTTGAGGCACGTCAACCCACTTCAGAAAACAAAACCGCACAGCAATGTGGGAGAGTTTGCCTTCAGCTACATTTAAACAAAAACTTACATTTCCTTCTGAGTTCTTTTTGTTTGGATCTGGCTATTACACTGGTCTCTCTCAACTGACTCAGAGAGCAAGAATCAAGACTAAGCATGTGGGGCAGGGGCAGGGTATAGGTTGGTGAGATGCAGGAGAAGGGAAGGTCAAAGATCTAGTGAACTATCCATGGTGCTGACTGAGTCCTCCTTTTCTTTAGAAAGCTAGAGCAAGAGTATAAAGGATCATAGTATCATAGAGCAGGAAGAGATCTTTAAACACCATCTAGTTAAATTAACCCTCACATTTTATAAATGAGAAAGTTGAAGATGGAAGAGATTAAATGACTTGCCTAGAGTTGCATAGCCAAGAAGTATCTAAGACAGGATTTGAACTCAGATCTTCCTGAAAAGAGCCAGGCTAGACACTAAGAGTGGGTTAAATGTGTGGTACTCAAGGGCCACATGGGCCCTTAAATGTGACGTTTAAGCTTAGCTGTATGCAACTTGGTTTCAACATCCAATATTGCTGCAAACAGTCACTGAAGACTTCCTTTGGATAGCCTCCTTCATGTAATTTCCATGGAAGCCACTGGGCAGAAGAAACACACAAGGCAAACAATAGACATCATTTTCCTTCCTAGCTTATAGGGATGGTAACAGATAAAACAACTACAGAGCAAGGTCTTAATTCTACATGACTAATATCCTTTATTAAACCTACACAGGAAAAAGGAAACATGTTGAATTTGCCAACTTATCTAAATAATTCAGAAAGGTGATTGGTGTAGTGGATTGAAGGATAGACTTGCAGTCAAGAAGCCCTAAGTCCTGATGAATGCTGGATGTGTGACCTTGGACAAGTCACATAAACTCTCAGTGCCTACCCCTCAAAAAGCCCTCTCTAAGTCGTCAAGGTACAAATGAGCAGCCAACCTGCATCAGTGGAAGGAGCTTACATGGTGGATGGTCCCTTGAACCAATGAAATCATGGGTATAGGCAATCTGAACAATTCAAATCCCTGTTGTGCACCTAAAACTCTATTTTTATTAACATTAAGAAAATGCTTCAAAGAAAAAAAGGGGAATTCCTTTGCTCAATTAGCCAAAGAGTTGCCTTAACTTTCACTTTACTCAGTTCATATAAAGCCAAAGTTCCCCTGAAATTATTGCCTAGGAAAAATGCCAGGCAAGGGCCCAATTGAAATCCAGGATTTTGGCAGGTTTATGACAAGCTCATTCAGCTGTATCAAAAAATTAATGTTAAAATAGCTAGAATTTAAATTTTTCTTTGACTTTATACTGTTATCAAGTAATCCCTCATAAGAAAAGGTCACTTATGTCAATATTCTTTTCTCTCTAAAGCTTCCTTTCTTAGCTATTCAGAAGTTCAAAAAGGCTGATATCAGAAGGATCATTATCAGAGCCAAAGTAGACTGAGGGAAAAAGTGTGTACAATGCTTATCACAAAAGAAGATCACACACCCACCTACAATGGCATAAAAGCTCCATAGTGAATGAGAAGTCAACTCTACACAGGATTCATTTATCAGATGACCAAATACCACATACTATGGGAAAACAAACCAAACCATGATTTTTTCAAAGGAATGGATTTTCAAAATTTGTTTTCCTAGAGGTTTGTATCAATGAGTATTGTATTAGAGGACTGTGAATATCAGTGATTAAAAAGCCATGGAGCAGTTCTATTGAACATGTTCAGTAGTTCATTCATTCCTTTAACAAATCTGTTAACCATCAACTATGTGTAAAGCACTGTTCTGGGTGCTGTGCATACAAAGAGAAATAAAAGGGGGGAGAGAGAGAGAGAGAGAGAGAGAGAGAGAGAGACAGAGATGGAGAGACAGAGAGAGAGGGAGAGAGAGAGAGGGAGAGAGAGAGAGGAACAGAGACAGAGACAGAGAGACAGAGACAGAGACAGAGACAGAGAGACAGAGAAGGAAGGAAGGAAGGAAGGAAGGAAGGAAGGAAGGAAGGAAGGAAGGAAGGAAGGAAATGAAGAAGGGAGGGAAATGAGGGAGGGAAGCAAGAGAGGAAGGGAAGGGAGGGAGGAAGGGAAGGAGGAATGGAGGTAGGAAGGGAGGAAAGAAGTAAGGAAGAAAGGAAGGAAGGAAGGAAAAGAGGGAAGGAGGGAGGAAGGGAGGGAGGGAAGAAGGGAAGGAGAGAGGATAAACCAAACAGTCCCTGACTTCAAAGAATTTCCATTTTATTGGAAGAATTGATTTTTGAATTTTTATCACATAGGTATTAAGTATTTTGAGCTACACCAATAATGAAACTTGAGACCTACAACTACAGATACAATTATAATTAATAACCATATTTTCCTGATATGTGTTAATTATTCTTCATGCTTTTCCTTAGTACTGGATCACAACCAATTCCAGTAAATTGTAATTCCAGTAAAAAATATTAATAGCACTTAAAAAAGATTTTCTTTTTTTTTGCTTAGTAGTTCTCATATATATACATATACATATATACATAGATATCTCTTAGTGTAGATGGACATTATCAGTTTTATTGGGTCTATGCTTGGTTTTAGGTTGCCAATGATAGTAACAGCCCTTGGAAGTGTCCAATGCCCTTTCTTGGTTTGAGCAATAAAGACCTTTTTCTGACCAGGTCATAGAGTAAAAAATTTTGCTTTTTTAACTTCTTTTTTTTTTCCTGAGAGAGAGGCAGAATGAATACTCCATATGCTAAAATTTTATTTATACCTGGAGCAAGGTATGAAACAAGGCCAACCATGAGAGCCATGTAAAGGAAAAAGCACTAGCCTCTAGTCAAAGGACATGGTTTAACACCACCTCTGGGCCTTATGATCTGTGAGATACTCCCTATCTCTAAAATGAGGGTGTTGGAATATATGGCCTCTGAGGTCCCTTCTATCTAATAATCTATGATACTCTTATCCTCTGACCTGGGGAATGACGAAGGAATGACCAGTCAATTTAGCTTGGAAAGCTGAAATGGAAAGGGGCTTCATCAAAGAAGAATCAGAGTCTATTCACTCAAATTACCCAAAGTATCTAAAGATAGTTGCACAGGAGCAGAAGGGATGAGGATAATAAAATATTTATGTAGCAGGGGTTTGACAACTGACTGACATTCTGAGATTTGTAGTTCAGAAGGATGACTTCCTTCTCAACCTAGAGAGCAATTTTTTTTTTTATTCTCACAGTCTTTGAGCTCAAAGATGGGCTTGAGTCATGCCTGGGAGTTCTTAAAGGGACACACATAGCCTGGGAGACCCAGACTGAAAAGTAGGGACCAAAAAGGGTTGAGCCTCAGTAGAGGCTATCTTCAGCCCTGCTCTAAACTTAATGAGGTAAGTAAGAAAGAAAGCCAAGCAGAGGCAGCAAAGAAAAGGAGAAGGTGAAAAGAAAGATTGAAAGGAGGAAGTGAAAGGAAGGCCACAGAAATCTCAGAGTAGACATCTCAGATATCTCTAGGCTGAAGCTACCAGATTTGCCTACCTCTTCCCCCTTACAAAAGTTTGCTCTTCCCCCAACTTTCTCTCCCCATGACTGTCCAGTAATAGAAAGTGCAAAGTGCCTTGACTGGGTTTTTCCCTCCATCTAAATTTGTCCTATATATTGGGTTTTGTTCAAACACAAAGAGGCCAGGGCTTAACTAGGATAAATACACATTTAAATTAGAGCAGAGAGACTAACTTCTTTCTGAAAATTAAAAACTGCCCCAACTGGGGGAGGGGGAGGTTCTGATCTACTATAACTATATTCATCATATTCCTTCTAAAATGAACCCCATAAATTAGAGAAAGGGACCAGGTAGACCTAAGGACCATTACATTGTCCCTAGGCTCCCATGCATGCTAATTACTGTACCAGGGTGTGGCTGATTGACTCTCCCAAGGGAAAAGGGTAGGGAGGAGAAAATGGTGGACCAAAAAAGAAAGCACTCTAAGTCATTTCCTAGGGAAGACAAAGGAAAGTCCTAGGAAGGAATTAACTCTGCTCCTGTTTAGCAGGAAGGATGGAACAGAAAGGATAGCATATTAGCCAGCCATCTCTACCCTGCCCCACCACAGTCCAATGTTAAATCTATAAGACTCAGCCTGGTCGTATATGGTTTTCAATTCTACATCCAATTTACCCCGTTGGCCCAATCCATCTCCCACCCCTGCTTAACTTCTGTTCCCAACAGCTTAGGTTATTTTTATTTTATATATAAACCAATGATAAAACAGAATAATTAGGCTTAATTTGTATATTTCCACACCTGGCTATTTGCTCACTGTATTTTATGCTTAGACAATGAAGCCTGACACTTTTATTACCTCCCCCCAACACGTGGAAAGGTTTTAAGAAAATATTTCATGAAGGAAAAGTGTTTCAAGTGCTTTATTTTAAGTGCTATGCATTTATGCCTAATTCAATTTTTCTGCCGGCCTTCTAACCAGTTTCCCAACCTAGAACTAAGCCTGAGGATATGTGTTACATTTTTCACCATAGAGGACCCAGCTATAATTACTCCCTCACTGGACATGGAATAATAACTCTCGCATTATGTGGCCCATGAAAAGTAGCATCTGGCAGACCACATCCAGGACAATATTCCGATTTTCCTGTATTCAGAGCTATGTGCCTTTTCTATTTAGTAAAGTACTTGTGTTGAAAATGTAAGATGACAGAGCTGATCTGACCTTTTATATATGCATTAGTGATCAGAGCCGTAACGGAGAAGATGACAGTCAAAAGCTACGCCTTGCTACGCAGCTAATGGTACCTATATAAAAACATCTCATAATTAGAGCAAACCTGAGCTAACTTTCTCTGTACTGCCATGTCTAATTAAGTATATTATTAAGAAGAAATGTGAGATGTTGTAGCATTCACACCCCAAATCTCAACTCCAAATTTATAAAAAGGCCAAAAAAGATGTGGATTTTTAATTGAAAGCCTATTCTAAAAAGTATTTCTTTCTACACTAAAAAGTCTTCAAATTATTTTTATAAGGGTATAGTGAGATCAAGTCAAAGATTTGGCAGTGATAGGGAGATTCAATTATCCAGACATCTACTGCAGCTCTCCCCCCTGACCTTGTGTAGAATAGCTAATCCTGGGCCTTCCTTAAAAATAATTTGATTCTTTAAAAAGTAGAAGTAAGGTAGGAGAACTTCTGTTCTAGATCAGATTCTGAACAACAAGGAGGAATGGGCTACTTGCATGGAAATGACAGGGGCCTCAGAGGGAAGTGACCTCTGCATACCCATCTATCCTTGGGATGGAAAAGATGAAAGTTAAAGTCAGTCTGATACAATTTAGAAGGCCAGATTTCAAAAGGTCCAGAGAAAGGATGGATAGGATCCCTTTCCTGTTGTGTTTGTCCTTCATTCTCCAAGTAAACCATGACATCAGGGAAATGATGACATGACTCGAAGTTGACTTTGATTTGAGTGAGGAAGGGCTGTGCAAGGTCAGCAGCCTCACTTTCTCCTCCAGAGCCATCTAGGTCCAGTGGCCTGATATTCACCAGGACGACAGGAGATGGCTCAGGATGCACTGGGAGGCCCTGGCCCTTTCAGGCTGAGGTCTTTTCAGGTTCTCGCTTTGAGTGATGTAAGGCCCATTCAGTGAATAGGCCTCTTTAAGAAGTTAATCAAGGGATGGCCCCTTTAATCAAAACTCAGAGAAAAAGAATCAAACTGGGAGGGGAAGACCCTCAGGGTTCCCTGCCAAGAGAGAAACAGTTACTATTTAGTATTTACATTCACTCTGTGTTAGGAGGGCAGGAGCGTATAACTGGCCTGCCTTGGCCAAAACTTGGCCAAAAATGATATTGAGGAAGGCACTTATGCAAACTACACTGGGAAAGTGGGGCGGGACTCTCTAAAGAAAGAAATTAATTGGAATTTCATTATTTTTTTTTTAAAAAAAAGAACATTTCCAATGAGGAAAAAGAGGTGTGTGCCTATTAAGACAATGTGGATGAACCAGGAATTCATCATCTAACCTAGATTTTAAAAGGTATATTTTGGCAGCGGTCATCCTCACTTCCTAGAATGGTGTCCTTCTCTTCCTTTAGGGCATAATTCACGTGACATCTTCTGCGTGAAGCTTTTTCTGATGCTCCAGCACCCAGCAGAGTGCCTGGCACATAGTAGGTGCTTAATAAATATTTGATGATTAAATGAATAAAAAAAAAAAGATATGCACAGAAGATTGAAGAAAGGGTAGCAGGACTGATTGAGTGTTATGTGTGTAGTGCCAGTGGTCAGGATGAGCTGGAAACTAATGCTAAAGAAAGCAAGATGGATGTTTTAAAGTGATATTCTTCCTGAAACAGGGGTTCATCTCTTTAAAATATCAATATTCCACTAGTGTTAGTATATGGCTGAGAGCACTGGAACATTCTCATCTCCCAAGAACCAAAAATGATACTAATTAAACATTATCTTAATATTAAAGATCATACCTCAAACAAATTAAAAGGGGAGAAGAGTATATGCATCTTCCACAGCTAAGGAAAGTAGATGCAATCTTACCAAACAAGAAACAGAAGTCACAAAAGGCAAAATAGATAGTTTTGATTATGCGAAACTGAAAGCTTTTGTACAAACAAAATTAATGACCTACAATAAGAATAATTGTCTGCTTGAAAAAAATGTTTGTACTAAATTTTTCTAATAAGGGTTTGGTATCCAATTATATGTATGTATGTGTGTGTGTATATGTATGTATAAACATAGGCATATATACATACATATACATATATACATGTATGTATACATATATTCTTTAAACATATAAAATAATATTAAAATATAAAATATATTATAAACATAAATTATGTGTCTAAAATAGAAACAATTCAGATATGTATATAGACATAAACATAGATATAACAAAGTTTTTTCCCCGATAGATAAGCAAAGAATATTTTTAAAAGTTCTCAAAAGAATTAGAAACTATTTACAGTCATATGAAAGGATGTTCCAAATCATTAAAAGAAAGAGAAATGCATATCAATATGAGCCTGAGGTTTTACCTCATACCCTATGAGTCAGCAAAAATGACAAAATATTTGAATATTTAATTATGGAGGGGTTGTGGTACATAAGATGATAGTCACAGTAGTGCTTAGATTAAAAATTAAGTGATGTAAAAAAGCAAAAGGCATCAATGAATTTTTTTTAAAGAAAAGATTCAGAAGACAACAAAAAGAAATATTTTGGATATATGCAGTGTGTAGTGTGTGATAGTGGGTATGGAGTTGAAAATATACAACCAAGTTCTAAAACAATTTGAACATGCAAATAAAGTGACGACAGTGTCCATACTTTGTGATCCAGAGATTCTACTAGAAGGTTAATACCTTGAGCAAGCCACTGATGAGAAAAATGTCCCCATATGCACCAAAAATATTTATAGTGCTATGTTTTGTGATAGCAAAGAATTAGAAATAAAGTAGATGTTTATCAACTGGGAAATGGCTAAGCAAATTGTGTTACATGTATGTGACAGACTATTACTGTGATGTAAGATATGTTAAATATGATTAATATAGAGAAGCGTAGAAAGATTTACATACACAGATTCAGGGTAAAGAAATCAGAGGCAAGAAAACATATACAATGACTACAAAAGGATAAATGGAACAGGCCACCACAAAACAATAAAAAGTGGCTATTTCGAAATCATAAAGAGAAAGTGCAGTTACAGTGGAGAAAAATGATAAGACATCCTAACCCCATACCTTCACAGAGGTGGGAAATCCATGGGTGTGGCACATTGCACATATCCTCAGCCTTTTTTAATTTGTTAATTGGTTTTGCTGATTTTTTTTTTGTTTGTTTTATAAATTTATTTGTTATATGGGATGGGGCCGTGGGAGGGAGAAAGAGGGATAGTGGGGAAAAATTAAATGATGTAAAAAAACATCAATTAAAAAATTATTTTTTTAAAGATAAGACTCATGCAGAGGGCAATGGAAAGACATATTAGAGGTATGTCTGGGCCACTACATGCTGCAAACAGAATTGTAAAGAGGAAGTACAATAAGGATGTCATAAAAAATATACATGTCAGAAAAAGAAAATGGGCTGGTCACAAGGCCAGAGCAAGAGGAAACCAAAGAACAGTGCATGTGCTGCACTGGTACCTTGGAGATGCCAGGAAAAAAAAGTGAGACAGTTCCCTAGTATATTAAGGGGTCCTCCACTTATAGGCTAGAAATGTGCCTTGATTTATGGAAGGACATGAATGATAGTGATGCAGGGTCGTCAGGCATAGATGGGCTACAATTTATACCACTGAAGAGCCATAGCCATGCTGTCACAAATTTTTTGGAGTTTGGGGGAAAATATGAAGATCAAAGGAGCGCAGGATTGTTACGCAGGTTGGATGAGGCAGTGATGATGGATGACAATAGATGTGTAAAGGCAAGAGTTTACCTTTAAAAAAATCAATCATTTTTAGTGGATTTCAAGTTCTATATGAGTTAACACTGTGATATGAGACAAAATAACTACTGCAAACAAAGACTGGTATAGGAGGAGAATAGCATCTAGAACATAGGAACTGGAAATACCCTCGTACTCTGCCTTGGTCAGGCCATATCTAGGATATTTGTCTAATTCTGTTTATCATGATGGCCTGAAAGTGAAAGAAGATGAAGAAATGGTAACATTCAGAATCAGTGTCATTTATGTTGACATTACCCATTTTTCAGCATCAAAGGTTCATGCAAATAGGTTATATTTGAGTTTTTGTAATTGCAGAGAGTATCTCCTTTTCTTGACCATCAGTTCTAATTCAGTATTGATTTTGACCTTAGCTCTAACTTATCAATGGTGTGATTGCAAAATGACATATAATTCAGAAATGACTTCCACATAAGTAACAAGACATTTTCTGTATATTTAGAGTTAGTTTCAATTTTTGTTACATTATTCAGTACTTGCCATGTCTATCACCTTCTGACTCTTCTGGAAAATAAATAGTATTTATGTTATGTGTGCACGAGGCTTCTTAGTAGACTACAAGACTTGGGTTTCTTCCAGTTTTTTTAATCTGGAACTATATTTTCCAATATATTTTTCATCATCCCCTCTTGTGTCCACCTTTAGGACAGAGTAATCATGTATCAATAAATATATTGATTTGATATGAAGGAATTTCGAAAGTTTTTCTTCACAGTTTTCTTTTTCTTTACCAATTGCAAGAGATGGTCGTGCACAAGCTGCAGTTCTTGAGGGCTTTGACTATTTTCCATTTTTGTCTTTGTATGTCCAGCCTTGCAGAGGGAAGGAATATATTTAGTGTCTGATGAATTGGACTGAATTATTTTCAGGGTGATTTTTTTTTAATATGCTCATCACAATCACTTCAAGGTGAGTTACCTAAGTGTTGCATGAAGTTTTTATTGTCTTTCTGAAAATAACCAGTAGACTCTTCCCTTTAATCCCAACCTCTCAATGGTTTTGTCTTCATTTATAATAAGAATGTCAACATTTGAGATTGTGTAATAATATGTCAACTCACTGATCATTGGATGAGGAAGACCCACATTTAAGAGAGCCAATACAGAATGCTTATAGAGCATCTCAATTCTCTAGGATTCTTAGAATCTTCTGTCTCTTTACTTGCAATTCTTAAAATTCTATCACTGCATAAATGCAGGAAGACTTGGGACACATACCTCTTAATCATTCAGGTTTGTTGTTCTTTTTGATATAGGATTTTTTAGAAATATATTTTCTAGGACTTTGTTTATATGTGCAAATGAATTTACATATTTTGACTTATTTGGTTATCAAAACAAAAATCATACAGATGAATTTAATTTTTTCACTTAATTAGTTGACTACAATCAGCTATAAAATACTGATGTAATTAGCTTCTTTCAGCAAATGAATTGGTCTTGGTGATTTATACATTGAGCCATCAACACACAGTCACCCAATTGATCTGATTGATTGTTTGGAACCAGTCTCTATCTCCATTTATATGGGTAATTGATCTGACTAATTTAACTTAATCAATGAATTAAGAGCAAGCTTAACAATTGGTTAGTCACTGGTTACTTCAGTCCAACAATGAGCTACTAGCTTAAGGAACTGATCAGTGCATTCACAACAGTTCAATTGGCATCTGGACATAGTCACTATTACTTTTAATGGAGCATAAAAGTGTTCAAGAAGAATGGTGTTCATCACTGTTAAGTATGTTTTACAATTTAAAAAAATCTTGATTTTTAATTTTAAAAAAAAATTTAATTAACAATTAAATTTAATTAAAAATTAAAATATTAAAAGTTGAAATAATGCCACTTAATTAGAATGATACAGAGTTGAGTTTCCAAAACATTTATTAATCAACTGATGCCAATTTATTGAGTATTTACCATGAGCAATGTAACATATTGGGCACTTAATAATGTCTGTATTAATCCATGTAATGATGGGGAGGAAAGCCTTTATGCATATCTCCTGACAGAATACATACAACAGGAATTTCACTTTCTGAATACAAATAAATATTAATTTTTATAAGTTTTCAAAAGTTTATTATATTTTAAAAAGACTGAGGTTGATGTATTGTTTTGCTGATTCTCTGGGGTTTTCTAGTTATAGCATCATGTCAATGAAGAGTAATATAGAAAAAAAAAACTATGATAGGTGTAAACAGGGTACAGAGTACAATGTTTGTAACAATTTTTTTAAAGAATAAGTATAAGAGACTTTACCAGTGACTGGAAAACGTGGTAGCTTGGACACTTGATGAGAATGACAATAGACTAACTGCACAAATGATGCATGATTACCCTCCTTCCTGTACCCAGATAGTTTAAGGAAGAGAAGTCCTTTACCACATTGAGTAGATCCTCCAAGAAAGATCTGTGAATAGAAATGAACTAGAATCATCAAGAATGCTAAGAAGTGAACCAGTGGTGTTCTGATCAGTGAGGGCTCTGTAGAAGGGATCCCATACTACCCAAATCCCTGCCTCCTGTTGTACCAATAAAGAATCACATTCATGTTACCAACATTTTTTAATTCTCAGAGTACCATAGCTATAGAGTTGGAAGGAATTCCTCATCATACAACATATACTGAAAAAGAGAAATATTCATTTCAAGTGTATTAAAAGCCATAAGAAAGGAGTGTGCTCAAGGTGAAGTTTACTACTGGATTTCCACTATTACTATACCCATCAACAAAAACCAAATATACCTCCCAAAAGAAGAACCTGAGAAAAGCACTGCAAAAAGTCATCATAGAAGATCCAATGAATATTATCAACGAGAAAAGAAATTATTCCAAGTGATGAATTAATGGTTTGGTGTTTTTTGTTTTTTTGTTTTGTTTTGTTTTGTTCTTTTGGTTTTCGGTTTTTTGTTTTGTTTTTTGCTTAACAAGGCATTATTTCATGACCTGGAAATAGAACTCAAAAAATTAAATATTGGATAATGTACATACATATGTGTGTATACATATATACACATGGATGCACATATAATACATATATGTATACATATATATATATATTTATATATATTCCTACAAATAAAATGGTTTGTTCCCTCTGGTATCAGTGACAAAATCCTTGGAATGCAGATTGCTTTGAAAACTATGAAAAAAATGAAAGCTATATGAAACATGTTACATGTAATTTTTTTAAACAGAGTATCAGAGAAAGGAAAAGGGAGGGGGGAGGGAGGAAGGAAGGAAGGAAGGAAGGAGGGAAAGAAAGAGGGAAGACAGGAAGGAGAGGGGGGAAAGGGGGGAGACAGACAGAGAGACAGAGAGAGACAGACAGACAGGGGGAGAGAGAGAGAGAGAGAGAGAGAGAGAGAGAGAGAGAGAGAGAGAGAGAGAGAGAGAGAGACAGGGAGAAAAAGTGTTAGCTTCCTAATAGATTCCATAAAAGGAGAAGACAAATGATGAACCAAAGATGCTGCTTCAGCTAGGAAGTTATTTTGTTTTCATTTTTTTCCAAATGTTAAAATGGCCACAGTTTTCAGTGTTCAGCAGAAGATTCTCAAGATGAAATATGAGTTCTTTGGCTAATATCATTCACATTGGGTATTTTAAAACATTGTCTGCTTTTTCCTGTTTCTTGTCATCTAGCACATCTCAGAAGGGCTTAAACTCCATAAAATACAATTCAAAAAGTGAAATATTCCCCCCTTCTTGGTACTGTAAGTGAGTCATAGGCAAAGGCAATAATAACAACAAAAAAATTCCATCTCCATTCTATTCTTAAATTTGGAGAAAATAGAACTATTTCTTGGAGCATGTAATGTGTAGAATTATAGCCCCGAGAGTGTAAATAACTAAGGCCCCCAAATCCCCAAGGTCTTGGCAAAGCAGAGTATGGAACCAAGTTTGTTGCTCATAATCAGAATAATACAAAACCAAGTGTTTAATGATTTTCTTAAATAATGTAGCAAATGGCCTGCATGCAAATAAACCTTTTGCATTACTGAGATATGAAGGTGACTAGTTGAAAATGGAGCTCAAGGGACTTGGATGAAATGTGAATATCCAGCAGGTTTGCGTTCTGCACAGATTCTCCCATCCTTTTGCTATCTGGCCTCTCCTGGGTCATCTACCTTCTTTGCTCTCTTCTCTCCTTTGGTCAGATGGCTACTGGCTTTAAGAGCAAAATGTCAACATTCAGGATAGCTATCCTATCACGTTTTGGTTAAAGGAAATGATAGTCAAAATTAGATCTGGAAGGCCTCTATGGTCATAAATAGTTGTTCCTCTGCATGCAACTAGGGATCAGAAAAGACTGTTATTTTTATACCCTAACCAAATGCAAATGACCAACAGATACAAATGAAGAATAATTAAATATCTTCTGTATGCAGAGCAGTGTACTCAGCACCAGACAAAGTACAAAGCTTACAAAAGACACAGTCCCCATTTTCCTGAAACTTTTAATGTATTAGGGGGATCAGATACCAATCCAAATAACCGCAATACACAATATTCCATGATATGAATATTAGATAGTTACAAAACCAAGTGTTCACTGAGACCTGAGAAACCAAGTCCTTACAATCAAGGGAATCCTGAAGATTTCCTGGACGGAGGGCCATCAGATTTGGGTTGAAAAGAATAGAAAAGAATTCATTTGGCAAGGAGAGAAATGCATGATATGAATTAATCAAACAATTAATAATGAAAAAGCTTTTAGGTACATAACTACATGACAAGCACTCCGCGAAGCAACAATGATGGAATTGATGAGGGCACAGTCTCTGGGAACCCCTTGAACCCTTGAACTCTCCTTGAATCTTGCCACTCGACCTGGCCTTGGCCTGAGGCTATAACCATTAAGCCCAAATGCCTACCTTGCCCAGTCCTCTATTGTCCAGCTGTTTCCCACCCTTAATCCTGTTTCCCATCCTTAATCCTGATCAAAATATCTATACCCTAGCTCAGCTACCCCAGCCCTTGATGGGTTGTCATTTCCATATGGCCTTCAGCTATTTCCCCCACCCTGGAGTCTGACCTCGTCCTTAAGTCCCTCCCTAGACCCCTCTTCTGGTCACCCCAGACCACCCCTCAATCCCTCCCACAACCTTTGTGCATATAATCTCCATCTTGCCTCCATGAGGTTGGTCAGAACCAATCTAGCTCAGATGGGTCTGGCCCTTTTTCCTTACAGGAGTCGCAAGGGGTGGGATCTCTCGGGGCAGGCTTATTTGGCTAACTCTTAATAAACTTTATCTTTCCCCTTGGCTGAGAAAGCTTGAGTCGAATTCTTTCGGCAGGACCCGGCGTGTCGGTACTTTGGGGTGTCGAGCACCTCTCACCCCAAACCCTCATCAGAATCAGTGTTTGTGCCGAGAGATTGCTCAATCAACAATCATTTAATAAGTGATGACTATGTTCTAGGCTCCAAGGTAGGCACTGGGCATTCCAAGATAAAAGTGAAACCGTCCCTGCTTTCAAGGAGCTTACATTCTATTGAGGAGAAACAAGATGTGCATATGCCAATATTTACATGTAATTTGCTTTGGAGTGAAGGAACTGACCTACACTCCCAAGCTCATTTTATATTTCTTTTGGAAAATATCAACAAGTTACACAAAGAGGGGGCTCAAGAGTTGGGCAAAAAAACAAACAAACAAAAAAAAAACCCTCAAGTGCTGAGCATGAAAGCAATTAGCTACGGATTGATAAACTGAGATTCTCCCAAGATCTGAGCTTGCCTTGCACAGGAACAAGAGGAGCAATGCCTGAGTTGTTGTTGCTGTTTGTTTGTTTGTTTCCCAAGCCAAAGAGATTGCAGTTTGAATAGTTTATCACAGGAGAGAAGGTAAAGAGCTGATTTCAAAGCCCCGATACCAATGTGGGGAAAATGATTTATTATAGGGTTCAGGAAAAATGATTATACTGCCTAACCTTATGTGATTGAATGTTGTCCACACCCAGAATGTCCCTCGACTCCAGTAACTCTAGGAATGCTAGAGATGGCTACCAGGTATTTTGAGTTCCCCCAGCTTCTAGATCCACCCAAAGCATTTTTGTTTTGGGTTACCACACCCAGAATTTGTTGAAGGGCTCCACCCAAGCTAGTGTTTTGAGTTCTGTTATGGTTTGAGCCTCAACCAGATTTTGTCTTAATCTGCTTGGTTCTCTGTTGTCCTCTTAAGTAAAAAGGCTTAACTGAAGTGCCTGTGATTCATGTGTAGATAATTTGGTCAAAATCTTATATAATTGTAAATCTCCCAGAACCTGGGGGGAGAGAACCACTCCATTTCCAACTCTCTCTCCTCTGCCAAATGAGTTTCTTTTAAAAAAATACAATTTCAGGTTTGGGTGTCTGTTCTCATGAATGACATCAGTAATGGGGAGGGCTGAATCTGCCAACAGAGGAGAGCTTGGCAAATATGCCAGTTGACCCACTTCTTCATAGGAAGAGTTGGAAGATTCACAGGTAAGTAAATCATCATCTTGGTCTTGTTTCCATAGCCAATAACATGAACACAAATTATTTTATTTCCATTTTTTTAGGAGACTTGAACCAATTAGGCAGATCTGCTTTGCAGAATAACTCAAAAGACTAAATTTCATGGGCAGGGTCATTAAAACAGTAATGCTGAGTGACCAACTCATGCCAGTTCTTCCTTGACATACATGCCCTCACACCCTTTTCAGCTTGATCAGAGTAACGACTGGAAGACGAAGGCATTTGTTCCCTTAAGTTCATCATCCTGTCTTCAAAAAAAGTTGTTCCCATCATTTCTGTTGTTCAGCTGTGTCTGACTCTTTGTGAGTGACTCTGGGATTTTCTGGGCAAAGATACTGGAATAGTTTGCCATTTCCTTCTCCATCTCATTTCACTAATGAGGAAACTGAATCAAAAAGGGTTAAGTGACTTGCTTAGGGTCAGGCAACTAGTAAGTGTCTGAGAATGGATTTGGATTCATGAAGATGAGTCTTCCTGACTCCAGGCCTGGTACTCTATCCCAGATACCCCTCAAAAGAAGACACTCCTCTATTTTCTAATTAGTAATTTCAGAGTTAAACTTGGTGGCTTGAGTTCCTACAGCAAAAGCAGTCTAGAGTCTCTGATGTGTTACTGTAGCTCCAGGAGATAAAAGCTAACCTAAGGGATAGGTACAATCTCAGGATCTTTCTTGCTTCTTGGACAACCTATTTGTCCCTTTACCAGTCAGTTTGCTAACTTATCTGTTATTTACCCACGGTTTTCAATTTAGATCTCATTTGCTTATTATAAAACCCTGTTGGTCTGGAGAAATGCTAAGTTGTGCATGTTATATAAAGGTTCCAAATAGAGTAGAAAGAAGAGGGTATTTTTTAGTGTAAGAGAGTTAAAGGTTTGGTTGGCAAGCGCTGATGAAGAGACTCAAAGACAGAGTATTAGGATGTAGAAGAAGCCTGGTAAGGATACTTCATACTTAGCTAGAAATAAATCTTATTAGTCAGAACGTAAGGGTGCAAAACAACAGCATGTGGGCAAGCTTACTTTCATTGTTGAACTCGCAGCCACCAGTCTTGTTGGCCAAATTGCAAAGGAAAGCCACAGTCCTTGAGGAGGGGAGAGCTGAAAGAAACCACACCTCCACCAAAAAGGAAGGCTCCTTCCTTACCTCCAGCTCACTGGCAGCTGAATCTACCTTGCTTACTAGTGACATCTGCTGCCTACACACAAAATAGATGCAAAATGCTCAAATGCATCTGTGATCTCATTCTGGGCATTCCCTTCAATGGAATAGATCTCAATCATCTTGTCCATACTCTGCAGATTAGATCTACCCAATGGGCTAGAGGCCTTTCTCACTTTTTCTCTATATATCATGAGCGCATCAGTGAAACACTCTGGCTGACCACCTGTTACCCCTCAGTCCTGCCACATGACCAGTCCATCTTCTCTTACTGTAAGATGATTCTTTAACGCAATCCTTCATTTTTATTCTGCAGATTTCCTTATTGGCAATTAAAAAAAAAAACACAGAAATCACAGAAATCTGATATATCCCAAGGAAGTAATGAAAGCAATTTTTTTTTAAAGTTCCATACATTCCAAAATATTTATGGCAGGAATTTTGTGGTAATTTTTTAAGAAAAAACTGGAAACTAAATATATTTCTATTCTTTGGGAATGGCTAAATAAGTTGTAGTACATGAATGTAAGGGAATATTACTGTGCTGTAAGAAACGACAAACATGAATGAAGAAAGAGAATCACTGAAAGACTTAAATGAACTAAAAGCAAAACTAAGTAAGCAAAGCCAGGAAAATGATATAAACAATAACCACGTCATATAAATGGAAAGTAAATTACCACAAAACAATTAAAGATGAATGTTGCAAAATTATAAAGCACAAACTTGGTCCCAAAGAAAAGACATATGAAAATACCCCTCCCCACTCCTTTGCAGAGGCAGAGCATCAATGGGTACAGAACATGGCATATGTCAGATTTATTTAATATATGTGTTGATCGGTTTTGCTGATTTTTTTTTAATTCTCCTTCTTTGTTTCTTTTCTTTGTTTCTTTTTTTCTTTTTTACAAAATTATTTGTCATAATGGAAAAAAGATAAGAAATTACTCAAGTAAAATCTAGGCAATGTAAATACAAAAGTAAACACCAATAAAATTCTATTTCTTAAAAATGAGGTAGCCTGCTCATGCTCACCACATACTTTTCCATGGCCCTCTGTGTAGAACTCATCTTTAAGAATTCTTTAGAGACAGTAGTGTTTCATATCTTGCTGCCACATAGCAACAAGAGTAAAATGTTATTATCGAAATGCTGAGCTTTTGCTTTCATAATAGGCGTGAAATCAATACAATTCCTCACAATTTCCCCAAACATGATATAGCCTATTCTCCTCTTCATTTTTAACTCAAAGTCCAGCTCATTGTTCATTTGCTCTGTCTGTTCCAGATATACATACTGATGAGCAAATTCTATAATGCAGATATCCATTCCAGTGTATGTTTAAATCTGAGCAATAGTCATTCTTCGTCCACTTGGTCTTTTTTATGTGGATAGTCAGGCCAAATTCTTGAGTGTTTACAGATCTCTTCCAGAAAATTGCATTGTCTTGGGGCTTGATGCAAAGAATGCCATAATCTGGATAACTTCATTATTCACAAGGAATCCTGCTTTGACTTGGATTCTGCCCTGGATTTCCTCTACCCCAGTACTGAATATTTTTGACAAACATACATCTCTCTGTTTTATACAACAACCAAGGTTTATTTTCAGTGTAAAAGAGACTGCAATGTGGTGTTTTGTTGTATGGAATCAATTATCCCCTAATCACCAAATAATAATAATATATTCTCTGCATCTTATGCTTAATTACAAGGTGGCAAAGTTGTGGTGTGTTGTTGAATATTGCCTATTAAATAGCCTGCTTGTTCCCTACTGATACCCTCATTGAAAATACTTTAAGTTTATGTACAGATAAGCCTCATAAACATTTGGCATAGAGGAGAAAGCAGATATGTAGGTCATTAGTTACTGAGGTTTCTTTGGTCACTTTGTTTTTTTTAAGCTTTTGGTGTCTTCTCTTTTTCAGATACCCTGAATATAGGTGCCTTCCCAATTGTGTTACTTCCAGCAAAGATTCCCTTTCCATGTACTTGGTTTAATGAGGTTGTTTTTCCCATCTTTGTTCTCTTTAGTGTTGTATTTACCTCATCTCAATAACTATAATATTAGAGTCCAAATCAAGTGGTCCAAGTCACTGTCTTTGATGGATAAAACAGGTTTGGTTTTTGTTTTGTTTTGTTGTTTTTAACAAACATGGATCATGCACAATAATTTTGAAGGAAAAGACACCAGTGTTTGGGGAGATCAGGAAAGGCTTTATGTAAAAGATGGTACTTGAGCTGAGCTTTGAAGGAAACGGGCAATATTAAGAGGTAGAGAAAAGGAAGGAGGGTATCCAGGCATAGGAGACAGTCGAGGGCCAAGAAAAAGGGAGATGGAGTCTGTATATGAGGAACAATAGAAAGTCCAGTCTTTTTGGACCAGAGTATACATGAAAAAAATTAGGTTGGGGCTGAGTCCTTCAAGACAGGCATCTGAACAAAATATTCTTTCAAATCCTATCCCATTCAATGGTTCTGGGATTCTGGGAAACACTGAATGTTGCATTTGCCCACTAATCTCCAGTATAGAATAGAAAATATTATATAGAAGTATAGAAAAAGTTTTAAAAATACATTTTCCACATAATCACACCCAATTCTCTTATATTTGATTTGGTTCATGATTTGGGCATCAAAGTCTCCCAGAAATTCAGAATACGTATCTTTTAGAATAAAGTAGGTCAAAAGTAAGTAATGTAACAAGGTTGCTGAACACACATGACTCCCCATATCAATTACTCTCCTCTAAATAATAGCTGCCCTTGCAAAAAGCACACCACCCAGCACAAACTGTTTGTCTTACAAAAGGATGCTGGAGCATATTGATTTTTTTTAAGTGTTTAAAAAGTCTGTGCTTAGAATCTGGATCAGCATTAAGTCAATTCTCTTAAAAATACATGTGACTAATGCCAAAGGTCTAGGTTAATCTACATTACCTTCATAGAAAGAAAGTAATTAAAATTTTCAGTGGCAACTTAAGGTGAACATGGGCTCTTTAATCAAGGAGTGCTACTAAAATGCCTTCACAGAACTCTGTGGTCATGTCTGACTATCGGCATGGTTGAATATTGGAATACGAGGGAATCAGACAGAAACTTTACCAAAACGTCTGAGTTGCTCCTTTGGCTCTGTCTTTGCATTCATAGAAGACTTAAGAGATGGGCCTCATTGAAATGCACTTTTGACTCGTGGTAAAGGACAAATATTCTCTTATTCTCAGATGTTGCTTACGTGAATCTGTATTCTCTCTCCCCAAAAAATTGTTTAAAAATTATCATAAAATAGAGTTGGAGCATGATACAGGAGCAAGGCTTCCATGGTACACAAGAAAGACAGGAGTGGTCTACAGATCACATGCGACATAAATACACTAAGGGTTTGTTTTTATCCACTAAATGCTAATATTCTGGAGAAAGGGAAGGAGGGAATAAGCACTTATATAATACCTATAATGTGGCAGGCACCATGCTCAGTTCTTTTTACAAATATTACCTCATTTGATTTTCACAATGACCCTGAGGGGTAGGTGCTATCATTGTCACCATTTTAAAAATGAGGAAAACTGAGGCAAAGAGAGTTTAAGTGTTTTGCCCAGGGTCACACATCCAGCAAGCCTCTGAGATTGGATTTGAACTCAAGGGTTCTTGCCTCCAACCTTAGCATTCTATCCACTTCCCCAGCTAGCTGCCTCTAGAAAAACATCAACTCCTTCTGTCTTATCTCAAATAACTAGCTAGATCAATGATAGCTGCATAATTAACAGAGAAAAAAAGATGCTAGTTTAATGTGTAAGTAGCTAGCTATTGCAAATCCATGGGGAAAAAGACTGGAAGAATGAGAAAGGATGGTCCTTTCTAGTCTGTGGGATTCCCCTTTATTAGCTGTCTGTGTGCTGGACAAATTCTATCTGTGTCTCAGGTTTCCATCTGAAAAAATGAAGATGTTAAACTAGAAGATCCACTAAATAATTTGACCTGGGCTTCTGTTTTCTCATCTATAAAAGGCATTACAAGAGGTTGCTTGGCATTGAGGATACAAAGACAACGAACTTCTGTAGGTCTATCAGTGTTATGCAGATAACTATTATATAGAGATCTATACATACATGTATATATACACATATGTATATATTACAGGAGTATATATGTGTGTACATGTGTACACACAATCCCTATATACATATGTATATACATGCATGTCTCTGTGTGTATATATGTATACACATATATATCTACATACACATAATATACATACACATACACATAATATACATACACATATACACACATACACGCATATAAATTATTTATGGCAGTGGAGGGATTAGAATCTAGGTTCCCTGCTCCCCAGCCCAATAACTGTGAGCTTCTCTAAGAAGGACTAAGGTAATGTCCAAATATGAAATCAAACATAAACAATTCAGCAGAGTTTTTAAAATGACCAGATCTGGGGTCTTGCGGACCTAAGCTTGAGTCTTACCTCCGGTGCTCATCACTGCTAGTAGCTATGTAAGCTTGGGCAAGGCATTTACCTTCCTCGACCCTAGGTTCCTTATCAGAAAATGAGACCAGGCCATAGTGTCCTGCATCTAGAACCAGAAAGGACCTGAGAAGCTGGCTAGTTTAACCCCTTCATTTTAAAGATGAGGAAACTAGCCCAAGGGAGAATAGGTGAGTTTGCTTAATTTCCAACATGTAGTAAGTGTCAGTTAGGATTTCCAATCAGGTCCTAAAACTCCTGGGACAGTACACTGTTCTTAGCTTTCTACACAAAGATCCCTTCCAGCTACTAACCCCATGATCCCATAATGAATGAACAGCATACTGCACATCTTCTTATTAAGCCGTTCAGAGGACCCCAAGTTGCATTTACTCACTCTGGGCCCATTCCCAGAATAAGCTTCCTTTTTGCTCCTTTTTTTGGTATACATATCCATGAAATATCCATATAGAGACATGTACATACACACACACACACACACACATACACCATGCTTTATTGTGATTATTCCTTGTCACTTAAATGCACAATGTATTCATTATCTCCCACTGGTTAAAATGGAGAGTGTCATTGTGACAGTTTCCTGTTCTTCTTTCGTCTCTACTCTCATCTTCTGTGCCATGATTAAACATGCACATTGCCCAGGGTTTTATTGAAAGGGTGAATAAACCTGAATCAGAGATGGCAGCTATTAAATAGCTTGCCAGTGACAGCTCATAAGAGAAAAAGCAAAAGGACTGGACCTACAGCTCCATAATTACTAAATGCAACTGGCAATATTCCTCAGTCAGATTTATAAGAGGGATGCCACAAAGCAGTGTGGGTTCTGCATTCCAGAACATCCATCCCAAGGAAAGGGAGACAGCCTTTGGGCTATGGAATAGACAAAATGTTGAAGAAGTTTTTCTCTAAGGAAGAGTCACTCAAAGGGGAGGCAGGAAGAACCAACCTGTGTCAGCCTCTTCTTTCCCTCCCCATATCAATGGCTCAGCACCATGCCATCCTAAGAAACCGTGGCTTCCATCTTGTAGCAACAAGGCCATATATTGGTGGCGTTGGCATTAGGAATATCTGAGTTCATATCGTGCCTGCCACTTACTAGCTGTGTGAACCTGGTAAGTTAACTAACCTCATTCAGCTTTAATTTTCTTATCAATAAAATGGGGTTAATAATAGAACTGACCTTCCAGGATCATTGTGAAGATCATATGAGATAACATGTAGGCATTTTGCAAATCTTAAAGTACTTTACAAATGCTAGCTATTATATATGCATATATATTTGGGTGTGTGTGTATATATATATGTATATTTTAAATATTTGTGAATATGGCACAGTAGTGTCACCCACCTCCCAGGACATTTGCATTTGGGAGCTTAATTCTGATTGTGAAATGAAAAGGCTCTAACCTCCAGTTAAATGGATCTCAGGCACCAGGCCAACTGGTAGAGAGGGTGTGATAAGGAAGCAAGAGAGGATCTTCCAAGGGCAGGGGAAATCTCACTCCACTGGCAGTTGCCACCTCCATGTATGTACAATATCATCTGGCTTGCTTGTGAGAAGGAAATCCTATCCATAAACAAAATTGAATTCCATATCTTTGCTCTCAAGTATGCTACATCTGGTGGTACAACCATTCACCCAATAACCCCAGTTCATAAGACTACACAACAATACCTCTAAGGATGGAATGAACATCAGGAGCCATTCATTTTATAGATGAAGAAACAGAGGATAAAACAAGATAAGCAGATAGAAGGATGGATGGATAGATAGATAGACAGACAGATGGACAAATGGATATAGACAGATAGATAGATAGACAGATAGATAGATAGATAGATAGATATGCTACCATAAGAACTATGTTCAGTCTCAGCTGTGTGACTTACTACCTGTGTGGCCTTGGGTAAGGACATTTTACTTCTTGGGGCCTCCATCCCATCAGAGGTAAAATGAGAAGGCTGGACTAGTTTGCTTCCAAGGTCCCTTTGAGCTCTACCTCTGAGATACTATGGTTAGCATAACCTTTTGGCAAATGTGGTTTACTGAACTGTGGCAGTATTCACAATCTACCTTCTCTGCTTGGATAGTTATCAACAGCCTCTCTCCCTGTCCGGGAAGTAGCTTTGGAGCATGCAGTGTTGTTAAATGAGTTTTTGTCAAATGGGTTGATATCAACAGATATTCATTGAGCTACACACCAAAAGCACCCTGTATTAGGGAATGAAATTATGTAATGTGCACAGGGTTAAAAAGGTCATGTAAAAAAAAGGAAGATGAGTGCAAGAAATAAATATTGCCATCTAAGTTGGCTTGGGAGAGCCACTGTGTCCCAATCTTTAAATTAAAAAGTCAGCAAAAAGATGAACTGAATCCCAGATGCTAATTGCACAGGCTTACTGGATTAGAACTAGAGATAATTAATTGCTACATTTTAATATGCATTGAACTAAATGGATGATAAGATTTCTGGTCGCAGTTTTGAGGTCCATAAGGGGGAAGATTATTTCTGCATAAGCATGAGAACCCTGGAGGCCAATGCCATTTAAAATGTCTGTATTTAGGAAACAAGAAAAGCTGGGTTAATGGTAAAGATGGCTCAGCAGAAAGTCTGAGGAGTGAATAGAGCATGGGAGCTCAGATCACCCTTTATGCCATGAAATGTAGAATAAACTTTTGCATAAAATCATGAAGTTTGTGTCATTATATTTAGGAGTTGGCAGTAACTCCTAGAATGTCAACAGAAGGGCCAGAAAGACTTAGACAAATTCCATTACTTTCTACATGGAAGAAAAAAGAAGAGAAGAATTATATTTGTATTTTTGAAACTTAATTTGCATTAATTAGCTAAATTGACAGCTGGGGGTTAAGTGGATAGAGTGGCTTATGGTCAGGAAGACTCATCCTCCTGAGTTCAAATCTGGCCTCAGATATTTACTATCTGTGTGATCCTGGAAAAGTCACTTCACCCTGTTTGCCTCAGTTTCCTCATCTGTAAAATGAGCTGGAAAAGGAAATGGAAAACCACTCCAGTATCTTTGCCAAGAAAGACCCAAATGGGGTTACAAAGAGTTAGAGATAACTGAAAGTGACTCAACAACAACTAGCTAAATAGGGAAACTAAGGGGTTTTTTTAAGTTTACAAAAATAGTAAATATTCAAGGTAACTGGGCATAGTGGGTAGAGAACGAGGCTTGAAGTCAGGAGCACTCATTTTCTTCATCCTTAAGATGAGCATGTTACACACAATGGTCCCTACGTTCCCTTTCACTTCTAAATCTACGATCCTGTTATCTCTTCTCTCTTCCAGATCCAAGCAAAAAGGATGCCCACGGAAACTTGGATTGTGACATGCAAATCCAGTTAAAAAGTGGGGGCATCTTTGCCAAGAAATACCCCCAGATGGCTTGCAACAGATTCCTATCACAAAGTCTCAGAATGGCTAGTTCAAGGTATTTACTTTATTGCACTCCTGAGGCCACTTGCAAATAAAGATTTTGGCCCAGTGGCTTCAGATCACTGTTGAGAGGCTGAGAACAGCATCTAGAGGATGGGTCTTTCTAAGTTAATGGAATATAGAAGATGAGCAGGTTCAGTAGTATTCCTAGTAATAAATGGAAAGGCATTTATAAAGTCCCTACTACGTATTAAGGCCAAGAACCATGATAGGTGCTAGGGATACAAATAGCAGCCCCTGACCTAAAGGATCTTATATTCTAAAGGGAGGAGACAAAACCCATAAGGGACTAGTGGCCAGAGAGGGTTGCTTTGGTCTGGGGAGTCACAGAGATGGTGAGTGGAGCCAGAAGTCAGCCAATTGGTCAATTGTCGCGTCTTTTCCAAGGGCAGTATTGACTTCATTGCTGTTCCAGAGCAAGAGGCAGGAAGCAGGGGAGGAGGGCAAGGACAAAGGGGAGATGGAGTGGAGAAGGGCAGATGGTGAGGTGCTTGGGTAGGCCCTGTGGCAAGATGGTCCAGATGTCCGAAAGTGGCTAGAGAATGGGAGTTAGATAGAAACTGCACCCAATTACCCATCAAACAGACAGTTCAGAGGACCAGGCTCCCAGATGGAGCAGATTAACTCTACGTAGGGACAGCCAGTCTGTAGAATGTCTATTCCAGACTGGTAGGAGGGGAATAGAGAAGCAGATGGCAAGATATGGGAGTAGAGCCTGATTTCTGGGGTGGATGATATTGTCTCTCTAAAGAATATGTGACATCACAGGTCCCGTGGAAAACCTAAGTGCCTTTGTTGTTGTTGTTCAGTTGTGACCCCCATGGACCATACCATCCATGGGGCTTTCTTGGCAGAGATAGTGGGGTGGTTTGACATTCCATCTCTAATAGATTAAGGCAAATAGAGGTTAAGTGACTTGCCTAGGACCACACAGCTGGTTCGTGTCTGAGGCCAGATTTGAATATTCTGTCCATTGAGCCACCTTAGTGCCTTATAATAAATCAGATATTGGTCAATATCACTTAATTCTCTGATATAAGCCTTTATATTCTGAAGGGGGAATCTCCCAGGAATATTTTTAAGCTGATTTACCACAGAATTAGCAGTTCCTTTCTCTGTCCCCTGCACGCCTCCTCTTTCCCTTAGACCTGCTCCACTGCAGCCAGGTCTCTCTGGGTGACAAAGGAACCTCGAAGCTGCAAGCCTTGGGTCCATTCTGTGGGTCTGCATCTTCCTATTAGGTGCCATCACAAAAAGACCTAATTTCAGATAACATGGCTATGCTGATGATGCCCAATCTACCTTTTCCATCCCCACTGACCCCTGGGAAGCAACCTTGGCTGATTAGGTGTACAGAAGGCAGTAGGGTCTGAAAATACGCAAGGTTCCTGTAAAGTGAAAAGTGAGTGACTGATTATCGATGGCCCCAGTAACCTTGTCAGTAAGCAGCCTCCCCAACTCGAGAGTTCCTTCCAGCAGAAGTCTGGCTGCGGCTCCTTTCTAAAGCTCACAAACCCTAGCTTCCTTTTCTTCTTCCCTGGTATAGGGAGTTCACCTCACATATCAGCAACTGCTTTGAAACTTATAGCCTTAGAAGCAGTCAGGGTAGAATAGAGCAGTGGGCACAGAGTCAGGAAGACCTGAGTTCAAACCCAGCCTCAGACACCTATTTGCTATGTGAGCTGGGACAAGTCACTCAAGCTCTGTCTCTTCATTCTTCTCAACTATAAAATGAGGATGATAATAGTGCCCATCACCAGGGTTGCTGTGAGGATTAAATAATACTTGTAAAGCACTGAACACAGTTCCTGGCATGTAGTACATGTTATGTAAACATTTATTCTCTTCCCCTTTCCTTAGAACATTGTCAGAAGTTAAGTGACTTGGCCAGGATCACACAACCTATATGTGTCAGAGGTAGAATTGCAGCCAGGTCTTCCTAACTCTAAGGCTGGCTCTCTGACCAATTCAGAACACTGTTGTTATGCTTTGTTTTAGTAGTCAGTCAACAAGCATTTATTAAGTACCTACTATGTACCAGGTACTGTGCTAAGTACTAGGGATACAAATTAGGCAAAAGACAGCCCCTTTCTCAAGATCATAGTCCAATGGAGGATACAAGAGGAGAACAACTACGTACAAACAAGGAGGTACAGGACAAATGGGAAATGATCAACAGAGGGGAAGGCACTTTGGCATTAAAGATCATGAAAGGCTTCCTGTAGAAGGTGAGGTTGTAGCTGGACCTTGAAAGAAGCCAAGGAGCCTGGGAGGTGCAGGAAGGAGGGAGACCATTCCAGGTCTGGGAACAGCCACTGAAGAATGCTCAGAGGCAGGAGATGGAGGGTCCTGTGTGTGGGTCAACAAGGAGGCTGGTGGCATGGAAATTCCTTCTGACTGTCCACTACCTCTTGTTTTCTTGTGTTTGTTTGTTTAATATTCTTATTGTTTTATATGTGTAGAGAGCTCCCATGAGAAAAGACTTTCTACCAAAGCAGATCAATACCTGTTCTGCAAACAGCAAGTCTTAGAAATAGATCTGGGATCCTGAAAGGTTAAATGATTGTCTTAGGGACATGGAGTCAATATGTGACAGATATGGATTTGAACTCAGGTCTTCCTGACCCCAAGGCCAGCTCCCTAACCACTGTGCCATACTGCTTCCTGACATGGTTTTAGTAGATAGGCAAATTCTTCTATTTGTGATCAGAAGAAAAGCTAGCCTGGTCAAGTGGTTGACAAGGAGGCTGTCAAGTAAAGGTCTGAGTGTTCCATAGTGTCAGGAAGAAGTGATGGTGATGTCCAGGG
This sequence comes from Trichosurus vulpecula, assembly GCF_011100635.1. Taxonomy (NCBI): domain Eukaryota; kingdom Metazoa; phylum Chordata; class Mammalia; order Diprotodontia; family Phalangeridae; genus Trichosurus; species Trichosurus vulpecula. The sequence continues at coordinate 183,431,215 of NC_050581.1, read as the reverse complement.
TATTGAGGGGAACCCTCTCTAGTGAGCTTGTAAGAGGACACAAGAGCCACCCAGAATGTACATACATGCATGGGCTGTGATCTGCCTCAGTGCAGGGGACATTGCACTCAAGGAGATCACAGATCCAATGGAACTTGGGAGGATAAATTCTTTCCACTGAGATTTAACCTTCCTATATCTTTGAAACACAGATTTGAAAAAAAAAAATACTCTCCCAAATGGTACATCTCTTCTGTTCTACACAATACAACCAACAAATGGTCTTTTAGCCTTTGATTTAAGATACCTGGTGAGGAAGAGTCCATTATGTCGTAGAGCAACCAGAAGTTTCTCCCGATCTCTCCCTGCAAGTGCACTCTTTGCAACACGGACACTTTGTTGTTAGTTCTTCTTTCTCTGGTCAAGCAGAATAAATGTGACCCTTCTTACACCTGCTAGCCTTTCAAATACCTTAAAACATGTCTTCCCTAGCCATCTTTTCACCAAACCAAATATTCCCACTTCTCTCTTTTAAATAAATTTCATTAATGTCACTTATTTTTATATCACCTGCATTTCCCAGGAATTTTTATACCAAAGGATAAATAAGAGGGGAAGGGAGGTGAGGGTGGGGCATGGGAGTCAGCCAAACCAACGGAAGAGGCTCCTTCCCTATCATCCCCCACCTCCCTAAGGAAGCAGGTGCTTCCTCATAGCTCTTCTTTGAGGCCAAGCGTGGTCATCATAATTCCACCACATTCATTTTCCATTTTTTTCTTCTCATTTTTTCTTTCCAATTACCTTGTAGCCATCATACAAACTGCTTTCTCGGTTCTGTTTACTTCGTTCCACATCCATCCATATTACCAAAACTTATACTTAAAAAGTCACCAAGTTAGTCACTTGAAGGCTGAATTAAAAATTTGTGGGTGTTCCCACTCAGATATCTGTGGGGCCTAAAATCCTAGGAGAGTCTCAGGAGGCCCCATCTCTGACTTCCCAAGATTCACAGGCTAGAATTAAAGAGGGAATTCTCTTTAATTCTCTTTTAAGGTTGTGAGTTTTTTTCAATTCAATGCAGTTATTTTTTTTTTCTCATTTCACTGAATGAATGGAGGGACAGGCAATTTCAGTCACATAATGGCCGGATGTACTTAGCAATCTTGTTGTGGGAGGGTAAAGGTTGTGTAACACGTGACTGGCTGGTCTTACTTGGCTGGTTTATTATTCTTCCCTGGCAATTTCATTCTTAGACTAATCTAAAAAAGGCATAAAATTCAGGAAGGCAAAGACCCTGTTTGGGCCTGGGCATCCCCTGGGCTGTTTCCTGGTCTTGGAGCTTATTCCTGTCCATTGTGTTTATAAGTCAGCACTGCGTCTGCTGCAGGATGTCTCAGGAGGTGCCTTCCCTTTTCCTTTTGCTAGATCAGAGAACAATGAGTTCGGATATGGTACCCAACCCCATAATTCTGCTCCTTCCATCTTTTATCCCAGGTAAACATGTGATCCTAGGGCCTGAACAACTACAGATTAAGGATTTATAAAGATTAAGTCCCCTGCACAAGGTACTGGGCTTAGTGTGGGGGCAGATACAAAAAAAATGGGAGAGAAAATATCCCTGCCCATGAGGATTTGATCATCTAGGTGCCACAGACAAAACATGGGTACCCAGAATATTAAAGAAAGGTGGTATTTTTCTTTGGTCTTATTTTTAGAAAAGGTATATACATATATATGCACTCATATATCTATGCACATGTATTTCAGATAACATATATTTATAGGAACTCATAATATATCTACTATATATAGTGTAGTAGGTGGGATTAAGGATCTGCCTTGGAATAAGAAAGACCTGTTTAGATCCCTCCTGCATTATTCTGTATACCGGTTTTGGAACTATGGTGAAGTCACAAGGCACAATGGGAAATGAGCTGGATTTGAAGGCTCAGAATCACAGAATGTAAGAGTTTCCAATCTAGTCCAAGATTTAAATGCAAAGGATTTCCATCACAATGTACCAACGAGAGCGCATACTATGTCAAGGCCTCCAAAGTGAGTAGTGGGATACCCAACCTCAGGACGTGGCCCATTTCACTTTTGTTGTTGTTCAGTCTTTTCAGTCATGTCCAACTCTTTGTGACCCCATTTGGAGTCTTCTTGGCAAAGACACTAAAGCGGTTTGCCATTTTTTCTCCAGCTCATTTTACAGATGAGGAAACTGAGGCAAACAAGATTAGGTGACTTCCCTGGGGTCACATAGCTAATAAGTGTCTGAGGCCAGATTTGAACTCAGGAAGATGAGTCTTCCTGACTCCAGACCCAACACTCTATCCACTATGCCACTTTGGAACATAGGAATTTGTGAATTGTTAAGAAGTATGTTTGTTTTCCTTGGCATCAAGCCTAAACTAGCTTCTTTGCAGCAACTCAGAGAGGCAGGTACTACAAATATGATGATCTCCATTTTACAGGTGAGGAGACTGAGGTTCAAAGTGGTTTAAGTAGGTTGCCTATGGTCACAAAACTGGGGAGAGTGAGAGATGATATTTATTAGTATTCTGCCTCCAAGCACAGCACTCTATCCATTGCACAACACTGTCTTACTTTATCCATCCTGATTCTGATTATAAAGTACTAGTGATGAACTCAAATACTATCCCAGCTTCCAATACATAGTGGGTTTTTGTTTGTTCTCTCTCTCTCTCAATCTCTCCCCCCCCCCCTCTCCCCCTCTCTCTCTCTCTCCCTCTGTGTGTGTGTGTGTTTACCTTAAGCAATACAAAGCTCTCCACTAGGCTGGCAGGTTTAGTGCTGGAAAATGTAAATCCAACTTCCTCATTTTACAGATAAGGAAGACCAAGGAGGAAAAGCAACTTCTCTAAAATTTCCCAGGTGGCAAGGGGCAGAGCCCATATTTAAATGCAGATTCTTTACCTCTAAAGCCAGCCCTCTTTCTCCAGCTCCATGAGACGGTAGACTCTGTAGCCAGCCTACTGAGACACACCTTGTCATGTAGCAGCATAATTGCACAGTTTCATTAAAATAATTCTATTACTAATTTACTAGTTTTCTGTTCATTATCGCTTCAGTATGAAGAATATTACTTTTAAAGCCTGCATTAAAACCCACTTAGGCAAACACAGAAAGAGAAGATAGCAAGGGAAAGTACAAAAAGGAGCTATTAATATTATCAGTTAGAGTTGGGAGCCTATTCATTTAATAAATCTTTGCAGTATTAGCAAGATTGATGAGTAGCAGTGCAAATGAGGAGAACATGAGATAGACGATCATTTGTTATCATTACAGAGATATAAAGTATGATTCAATGTTTCATAATGGATGTTAAATTTGATTTAACATATGGCTGACTCATTTGCTGAAACTCTCCTTAAAGACATAAGCTCATTCTAAAGTCAAAGCCATTGTCTTAACAACAGCCTTTGAGTTATCTTTTGATAAGAAACCTCATCTCCTCAGTAAACACAGGCTTGAGGAGATGATGTGGAAACTCTGCTTCATAGATGAACAAATGTACCATGGATGGATTCATTAAACAGATTGTAGAAAGCATCTCCTCCAGGGTGCAAAAAAGAGAGGGCTAATGTATTAAACTAGCAACCTAGATAAATGATCTTATTGGAATCACAGCCCAACTGTTGACAAGGAAATTCTCCCACCGAAGTAACTTTCTTCTATGATCTACCCTGGAAAGGTCTGTTTTTCCAGCTTCTTATTTGGGCCAAGAAAGGAGATGCCAACTCTTACATTGTCTTCTCCAGATTAAGTGGTTCTTATCAACCGGTGAGTAATTCATCACTGGCCTTGCTTCAGGTGTGTGTCCTATGCAGGATATGCAGGAAGGGTTTTCTCTACAACTGTACACCTATTGGCTGTTACCATTATCTGAGTTCTGGGTTCTATCAAGAGAGTTTGGTTTTATTTCAATGGATTTATGCGGCCACTGATGAAACGGACTAGGCCTATACAAAGTACATGGGCATTTTTGTTTGATGTTTATGGGTCTCCATGCCATTCTGACAGCATAAGGCTTATTTATTGTTCCACCAGGTGTCTGTTCTCAAATCATGTCCATAAATAAAATCCTGGCCCCTGGCCCTGCCCCATCAAAGACTTTAAATTTACCACTCCACTAAAGGCGGTGGATAAAGATTGAGCCCTGGCCTCAGAGTCAATAAGACCTAGGTTCGTGTCACTCCTTTGATACATACTGACTGAGCAACCCTGGGCACGTCAAATTAACCTCTCAGTGTTCCTGGCAACTCTCTAGGACTGAAAGTCACAGAGAAGGTACAGACCGATATTCAGTGGAGGAAGTGTTCTCACTGGGACTTGCCTCCACCAAAAATCCCAAGTCTGGTCCAAAACCAAAACAAAACAAAATCTTCAGTGAGCTCAATTCTTGGACACATGTTGCAAATGATCCAACCCTAAGCTCCACTGAGAAAAGATTGCCAAGCAACTCCATTATAATCTCTTAGAAAATGATCTGCATGTTTTAAAGTGAGAACTTCATCTTGTTAGATGTAATATGTGCTGTCTGGGTTCATCTGATCTGATCAAAACGCCATCTAATTCACATTTAGTCCCCAGAAAGGAAAGTATGAGGAGGCACTTCAGGCAAATGAGCTTGATGCGCCATTTTTCTATAATAACTCCTTGTGAATGTATCTATTATTCAATGATGATTTTATTTATTGACAACATGCTTGCTGCCCCATACTTGCTCAATCTCTCAATAAAATGTCTATAACAACTAAACCAAAGAACAGAAAATCGTAAGAAGATGAAAAACCCCAAATTGGGTTGTACCAGTACTCCATCCAAATCAGTATTTAGTAACTAAGGGGACAGAAAGAATTTTCTGTGGGAGACCCAGCCAATGACATGCCAAGATGTTGACCTCAGAAGATAAGGGATGCACCCAAAATACTTCTAACCTCTTTCCATTTGTTTTTGGAAAGAATAACCTATCCAGTACTGATACATAGTTCGGAGTCGGAAACATAGTAGTTTAATAAATGCTAGGTTCCTGATTGGTTGGCTGACTAGTTCAATGATTCTATGCATGAACTTTTCTCAGTACTTCCTGAAACTTGTCAAAAATGTGACTTTTGTTAAATATGATGATACATTAATATGTGCAGGACCCATGATTTGTTTAAGTACACCACCCTCTAACATAGATTGAAATTTTTCTATCTCTAAGTAGGGGCTTTTCCCCCAACTTTAAAAAGTTTAAGAGGAAGTTCAGGACAGATTGCACGTCCAATGTCCCAGGACCCAAAGGCATTACGGGATAGTAGGAAAAGTTTGGATGCTAGAGCCAGGTGACCTTAGTTCATATCCCACCATTGACACTTAACAACTGTGTAACTGTGGACAAGTCAAAACTTCCTGAACCTCAGTTTCCTCATATGTAATATGAGGAAGCTTAACTGGATGGCCTCTGAGGTCCCTTCCAGTTCTAGCTCTGGCTCTAGGGCTTCTGTGGGACTCAGTTTCTTTAACTGTAAAATTAGGAGACAGGATGGGATGACCACTAAAGTCCCTTTGGCTTTAGTCCTCCGATCTTTTGATTTTTTAATATAGAGAGGCTCATCACAAGATTGGCCACAAGGTAATGAATATTTTACCCAGAGTAACAATTAAAGTCCATCTATTATGTCATAGAAAATGATGCTTCTGCATAGGGGGAGGAGACACCTACACTAATGAAATCACAAATCAATCAACAACCACTTAATAAGACCTTACTCTGTGCTATTCGTTGTGCTAAGGGTAGGGGATACACAAAGCAAGGGGGGGACAACATGCAAACAACTGTGTGGCAGCCAGATCTTTACATTGTTGGAAGATGTAATGCCTTAGAGGGAAGTTACCAGCATTAAGGCACATTATCCTTGAAATAAGCAGACATGATTTATAAAACTAGAACTATAGGAGAATTCTGCTTTTTATTATTTTTGAATCAAGGATCGCAGATGTGGCACTGGAAGAGTCCTCAGAGTCCATCTGCTCCAACTCATTTTATGGGTGAGGAAACTGAAACCCAGAGAGGGTAGGAGACTTGTCTAATGTTACATGGAATAAGTAGCAGGGGTGGGGTTTAAGCCCAGGTCCTCTCACACCATAAACACTGTACTGTACTGTCTTTCATCCCTGGACATGCCAGATAGAGGAAGAGGGCAAGAAAAAAAAAAAAGAGCAGGGATCAGAAAATCTGGCCTCAACTTCCAACTTCCTCACTTAATAGCTATGTGGCTTTTGATAGGTCACTTTCCCACTCTGGGCCTCAGCTTCCTTACTAAGGAAGATGATCAAGCTGCTCCCTTCTAGCACTAACCTTCTCTGAGTCTATGATTCCAACATTATTCAGTCATCACAACCAAGTAACTGACAACCATTAACACCTGCTGGCAGCAAGCCCTCAGGGCTGCGGTGAAATGCTTACCTGGAATATTAAAAGCCTGGTTCAGAATTACCTCAGACCTCTAGAATAATAAATACATGGCAGATAGAATGATAAAAACCTATTTAGATTTCCAGCTCATGGAACCTCCCAAGTTAAGACTCTTGTGTGACGATAGTAACCACAGTGCCAAACAATACTTCCTAAAATCATCTCTTAAATTTGAAGTATTTCAGCCCAGTTTTTAAAGACGGATGAGCCCTCCTTAATCTATCTTTATACAGAAGTCCTACCCATCCTCTTAATCTTTGGAGTTGTCTTTCCAAAGATCTTAGATTTTTTCTGCTTCCATCTTCAGAGTCTCTTTGACTGTTCTGGACTTCAGGGTGCTTCCTCATGTGTAAAAAAATTGGGTCGAAATAAGCGCCTCCTAAGCCCCATTCTAGCTGCCTATTGATACTATAGTTGGGGGGACTAAAATCAGAGATTTAGCACTGAAGGGTCTAACCACTTCACCTTATAGATGAGGAAGCTAAGAGAGGTTGAGAGAGGATGGCACAGTTAGCTCCTGAGATACAAAGAGAGAGAGGTCAGAGACCCAGTAAACAGCAACTCTATGAGTGAGGAAGTGTGGGAAGTGGACAAGTAGGAGACTGGGGTTAGAGAGTGGTCAGTTACTTGGAAATGATGACATTCCATGAGATGGTCAGGTCTGAGGCAGGACCATTTGGACATGTGGCTGAAAGCAGGTGAAGAACAAGATTATACACGTGTGGGGTGAGGACTTTAGAGAGGTTTTAACATGAAGAGGGGATGGCTCTGAGTGTGATGGCTAAGATGAGGTGAAAGGACGTCTTGGAGGCAGGTAATAAAGTCATGGAGAGATATGGGGGAGTAAGACGGATGTCAGTAGAATGGCTGCAAGAATCAGGAGAGTCTCTGACCATTGCGTTGGTCTTGAAGATGTAAAGATTGTTCAAGAATAGTATTAACAGAATATAAGCTCCTTGGAGGCAAGGATTCCTTCATTTTTGTCTTTTTGTCCACAATGATGCTTTGTGATTTAATGATAGGATACTCCAGGAATTGCTATGGAAAGTACAGAAAATGCTGATCACTTCCGGTGATCCTGTGAATCTGGCAGAATGACAGGAGCAGTCTCCAACAGAGAAGATAGGGACCATGAGATACCCTGAAGGGTTGTGGTCCCAGAGTCCCAGGGCAGATATGGGGCACCAAGCTTAGAGAAGAGTCAGAGAATATAACTCATAGATTCTAAACCTCATGAATAGCAGCTAATGCCTAACTCTGGAAAAATCAGCCTTTTCCTAAGAGGTCCAAGAGCATAAAGGGACCTCAGACGCCATTCAGCCCAACCCCCTCATTTAACAGTTGAGAAAATTGAGGCTTAGGTTATGATAATTTGTCCAAAGTCACATAGTAAGTACCATAACACTGGTTCTCTGACTCCAAATCCAATGTTTGTCCCATTACACTAGGCTACTTTCTGAGAGCCTCAGGTAGTGATCCTACAAGAAATTTCAACAGCTCTTCCCTGCCTGCCCAGAGCACCATGGTAGGTGGAGAAAGCACCGGACTTGGAGTTGGGAAGACCTGTGTTCAAATCCTTCCTCAGACATTGACTAGCTGTGTGACCTTGGGCAAGTCACTTAACTTCTTTCTGTCTCACTTTCATCTACAAAAATGGTTGAGAGGGGGGGCAGTTGGGATTTGAACCAGAAGACCTTAGAGGTACCTTTCCACTTTAAATCTATGATCTGCTATTTTTCTTTTTTGTCTATTTCTGGTTCATGGTTGGCATTTAATAAATGATTGTTGATTTCAGTTGGACTTATGCATCTGCCAGCTCTAACATTCCCATACTATTTGGAGACAGGTGCAGAATATATGATTATGTATAAGATATACAAATATCATAGTATAATATATTACAGTTATATATAAACCTATATAAATATATAATTATATTATATACACACATATTATGCATATATGTGTGTATAGATTTCTGCACATATATTCATACATCTATATCTATTTCTTATATATGTACACATTTATATGCATATATGTGTACATGATATGTGTGTGTACTCAGGACAGTCCTGAGACCTGCTCCATTCCTAGGAGAACCCAGCTATGTCCTAAATGTAGAGAGGGTAGGAGACAAAAACAAATGAACCTCATACTGGATCTCTGTGCTTGTGACATGGGAGAATGGAAGGGTGGTGGGATTATTTCCTATTCTGCACCATTTACCACTTGCTTGAAGCTGTCCCTTTCAGATTTACATGAAGCCAGCCTCTAATGCAGAGACCAGAAAAAAACCCACATCATCTGGGACTTAAAAAACGGACACTGATGGCTGCCTCGGGACAGCTGGTTACCTGGTGCACAGCTGCACTGACTCCACTAATTACTACCCAGAATCTTTGGAGAATCTGCTTTCCATTTTGATCCCTCTGCTGTACATTTCTAGCTCTGATATCCAAATAGCAAATCATGTTATCATGTAATTAAATGATAATCTTCATGACAGGGAAGATGACAAGACTATAAATGGTACCTGCAAATGATTAAAATAACTTCCCCACAATCCACCCCACACCTGGAAGTGTTCTCAAACTTCTAAAGCGATTAGTTGTCAGCCAACTCTTTGTGTCATCAACATCGTTTCTGTTCCACAATACCTCGTATTCAACAAGCTCCACCCAGAAAACTGTCATCCCCTTGCTTCTCATAACTAAGGATGGTCACAGACACCAGTTATGTCTAAGAGAAAGTTCAGGCTCAGCAAAAGAGAATTGAGCTCAGATTTTAGACAGGTTACAGTATGAGGAGAGGCAGCAGACTGAATCAAATAGAGTGAGGAAGACCTAGTTCAGCTGTTGCCTCTGATACACACGGACTGTGTGTCTTTGGGCAAGTCACTACTCCTTTTAGTTCCCTAGGCTATTTTATAATACTATAAATTGCAGTGAAGTTGTCATTCTACATAGTTTGAGGTGGTTTACATATAAAGAGCACTTTACATCAAAAAAAAAATCACAGGGGAAGGAAGGAAGGAAAGGAAGGGAAATAGAGAGGGAAAGGGAAGGGAAAAGGAAAGGGAAAGGGAAGAGAAGGGAAGTTATGGAAATTCTCTGCAGTTTATCACAGTGCATACTCAGAAATCAATAACCAATGAATGGCTCTTTGAAAGAAGGGATATAAGGGTTAGAGGGTTGGCTTTGGAGTCCAGAAAATCTGGGGTCAAGTCTTGCTTCTAGCACACACCTGCTCTGTGACCCTGAGTAAATCAGTTCAACCTTTGGTCTCAGAGGTGGGAGGTTGACAGTACAGGTTTGGGGAATGGAGGTGGAATACAAAGGTTATAGAATAACAAGTTGGTCAATTGGACTGGAACGAAGCATTTAAAGGTGAGTGACCAATAAGTCTGGACAGGCAGGCTGAAGCTGGACTCTGGAGGGTTTTAAGTGACATAGTGCTATTCCTAAAGAAGAAATGAGAAGACACGATTCCCTTCCTTCTCTGCAGAGGTGGCAGATTATAGGTGTAGAAAACTGCATACACTGCCAGACTTAGGGGATATGCTGGTTTTGTTTAATGATGTTTTCCTATCTATTATTATTTGTTACAATGGATGGTTTGATGTGAAAAGGAGGGGCAGAAGAAATATATTTAGGATATATACATATATATGTATATCTACCTATCTCTATGTGAAAGTAAAATAAAAAACAAAAGATACCAATAAAATGAAAAATGGGGAGAATGCCAAGCCAAGGAGTTTGTGCTTCATCCTAGAAGCAATAAAAAGTCATTGAAACACTCTGAGCAGAGGAGTTTCATAGGATCATGATCAGACATGCTTTGGGAAAATTATTTCAGTGCCTGTGTGAAAGATGGATTGGATAGAAGACAGACTGCCGGGAGACCAATTAGGAGGATATTCCAGTGGTACAGAGGGGAGGTGAAGAGGATCAGAAGCAGGACAGTGTCTGTGGGAGTGGAGAGAAGGGGACACACGGAAGAGACCTTGTGGGGATGAAACCGTCAAGACCCAGAAACTAATCGGTGTTGGGGAGAGAGGAGTAAGAGAGAGGGAAGATTCGAGGGTCATTCCCCATGTCTAGGCTGCCTAAGACTCCCAGAACTACCCTGTGCCTCTTGGTCTCAGAGGACCTCAGTCAGTCATCCAGTCCTCACTTTAAGGCTTATCATGCTTCCAGCATTTCCTTCCCGGGTCCTTTTGTAACAGAATGGCTGTTTTCTTAATAAATCACACATTTCTGTTTTCTAGTCTCTCGGTTTCCATGCACTCAGCACTTTCCCTGGATAAAAACGATGAATGAGTTTTGGTCCTCATTGTGGCCTCTTGAGTGCCCAAGTTTCAAAACCTCGAGGAAAAGTCAAAAACAATTCTCATATGACAGTAACTGTTTAAATATGTCCTTGTTCAATAAAGCCTCCACTGGCATAGAAAACAGTACTTCGAGTACCCTTTTATAACTCTGTTCCAAGGTAAAGTGCAATGGACAGAGGCCTAGTCTTGAGGCCAGGAAGACCTGAGATGGATAGGTGTCTCAGACACTTTCTAGTGGTGTTAGCCTGGGAAAGTCATTTAATGTCTCTCAGTCTCAGTTTCTTAATATATAAAATGGGCATAAAAATAACTCTTACCTCCCAGGGTTGTTGTGGGAACCAAATGACCAAATGAGGTAATATAAAAAGCTTCACAAACCTTGAAGTGATACAGATATTGATATATGCACACATACATACATATTTATATATATATATATATATATATATATATATATATATACACATACACACATACATGTATGACACACAGACATATGTTAGCTAGTAGTAGTATTATTCCCATCTCCAAGGAGGTATCCAATGTATGGCCTCATTATATTGGAGATGCTAAATTGTTTGGTTTTTTTTTTTTTTGCTTGCATGGAAAAGAGTGGCTTTTAAATAGATTTTCTACACATATGGTTATTTGTATATATTTCTCTCTCTAGTAGAAAGTGAAATTTTTGAAGGCAGGGATTGTATTTCTGATATTTTCTGTATTCCCAGCATTTAGCACAGTGCCTGGGACATAGTAAATTATCAGTAAAAGCATGTTTATTGTTTATTTCAACCACACATATAATTAATAAACTTGGAACAATACAGAAAAGATTAGCATGGCCCCGTACAAGGGTGACATGTAAATTCATGAAGCTTTCCATATTTTTTAAAAACATAAAAATAAACAAAAATAAATAAATAAAAGCATGTTTATTGATTGATTTTTCAACTTTATTCTAAAACCCTTTCTCCCCCTCCCCCCTTTTTTTTGGTTGTTATTTTTGTTGGTTAAGGTCCATGTTGACAATGTGTTCTTTGTACTCTGGGTGGGTCTCAAAAGCCCCATTCATTTTCAGCCCCTTACTCTCCCTCCCAACTTCTGAAGATTTCTCTAATGAGCAAAATGGCATTTTAAGTGAGATAACACCTTCCCTGATTATCATCATGGCCTTGCTTGAACTTTCAATCTTAGCCCACTTACACGCTATTATATCATTCAGTTAAATTGGACTCCTTCATCTTCCTCTTATAGGGTTTTCAATTAGAGATTATATTTTCATTTGAAGATATTTTACTCACTTGCCACTCCCCCCCACCCCAAACCCCACTGTCCCCATACACATAAAACTACCCGACTAAGCCGATGGGAGCGGTATCATCACTCACACATCTTTACCCTGAGGTTGCTGTACGTGAATGTATCAATACTAAAAATGAGAAGGATGAGTCTAAACATACTCAGTGTACTGGAATGATACAAACTCTAAGAAGAGGACTTGGTTCTCTTTCTAGCTCAGTCACTAACTCACTGTGTGGCCTTGATCAAACCATTTAATTTCTGTGAGTCTGTTTCCTCAACTGTACATGTAAAAAAAGAGAGGGAGAGACAAGATGACATCAAATTCTTTCTAGCTCGGGGCGGAGCCAAGATGGCGGCTGGTAAGCACGGACTAGAGTGAGCTCCGTACCCGAGTCCCTCCAAAAACCTATAAAAATGGCTCTGAACCAATTCTAGAACGGCAGAACCCACAGAACAGCAGAGGGAAGCAGGGCTCCAGCCCAGGACAGCCCGGATGGTCTCTGGGTGAGCTCTATTCCACACGGAGCTGGGAGCTGGGAGCTGGGAACGGAGTGGAGCAGAGCCCAGCCTGAGCGGCGTGGACCATCCAGGCCAGAAGCCGGGCGGAGGGGGCCCTAGCACCCTGAATATGTGAGCTGCGGCAGTTACCAGACCCCTCGACCCACAAACACCAAAGACTGCAGAGAAGGTTAGTGGGAAAAGCTGCGGGAGTGGAAGGAGTTTGCGGTTCGGCTTCCAGCCCCGGGGGCAGCGGAGGTGGGGCAGCTACAACTGTTGTTACTTCCGGCTCCAGGCCCACCTGGTGGGAGGAATTAAGTGGCAGATCAGAGCAGGGGTGCACAGCCTGCTGAAGATCTAAGCCCAGTCTGGACTGGGGGTCCTTGGGGAAGGAGGAGTGCGGCTCTGACAGAGCTGGCACCTCCCCCCCAAACGTAGAACATAGAACTCTGTAATCTACAAGCAGTCATACCCCACTGAAAAACTCAAGGGTCAAGTTAGTTGGTTGGGAATATGGCCAGGCAGCGAAAACACGCCCAGATTCAGTCTCAGACTTTGGATTCTTTCTTTGGTGACAAAGAAGACCAAAACATACAGCCTAAAGAAGACAACAAAGTCATAGAGCCTACAACAAAAGCCTCCAAGAAAAACATGAACTGGCCCCAGGCCATAGAAGAACTCAAAAAGGATTTGGAAAAGCAAGTTAGAGAAGTAGAGGTAAAATTGGGAAGAGAAATGAGAATGATGTGAGAAAACCATGAAAAATAAGTCAATGACTTGCTAAAGGAGACCCAAAAAAATACTGATGAAAATAACACCTTAAAAATAGACTAACTCAAATGGCAAAAGAGCTCCAAAAAGCCAATGAGGAGAAGAATGCCTTGAAAGGCAGAATTAGCCAAATGGAAAAGGAGGCCCAAAAGACCACTGAAGAAAATACTACTTTAAAAATTAGATTGGAGCAAGTGGAAGCTAGTGACTTTATGAGAAATCAGGATATTATAAAACAGAACCAAAGGAATGAAAAAATGGAAGACAATGTGAAATATCTCCTTGGAAAAACCACTGACCTGGAAAATAGATCCAGGAGAGATAATTTAAAAATTATTGGAATACCTGAAAGCCATGATCAAAAAAAGAGCCTAGATACCATCTTTCAGGAAATTATCAAGGAGAACTGCCCTGATATTCTAGAGCCACAGGGCAAAATAGAAATTGAAAGAATCCATCGATCGCCTCCTCAAATAGATCCCAAAAAGAAATCTCCTAGGAATATTGTTGCCAAATTCCAGAGCTCCCAGATCAAGGAGAAAATACTGCAAGCAGCCAGAAAGAAACAATTTGAGTATTGTGGAAACCCAATCAGAATAACCCAAGATCTGGCAGCTTCTACATTAAGAGATCGAAGGGCTTGGAATGCGATATTCCGGAGGTCAATGGAGCTAGGATTAAAACCTAGAATCACCTACCCAGCAAAACTGAGTATCATGTTCCAAGGCAAAATATGGAGTTTCAATAAAATAGAGGACTTTCGAGCTTTCTCAGTGAAAAGACCAGAACTGAATAGAAAATTTGACTTTCAAACACAAGAATCAAGAGAAGCATGAAAAGGTAATCAAGAAACGGAAATTGCAAGGGACTTACTAAAGTTGAACTGTTTTGTTTACATTCCTACATGGAAAGATGATGAGTATGATTCATGAGACCTCAGTATTAGGGTAGTTGAAGGGAATATGCATATATATATATATATATATATATATATATATATATACACACATGTATATATATATGTTTATGTATATATATAAGTGAATGTGTATGTATGTATGTATCTATGTGTATATGTATGTATGTGTATGTATGTGTATATATATATGTAAAAGAGAAAGCAGACACAGGGTGAGTTGTGGATGAAGGGAAGATAGCTAAAAGAAATAAAATGAAATTAAGGGATGAGAGAGTAACATACTGAGAGAGGGAGATAGGGAGAGATAGAATGGGGTGGATTATCTCGCATAAAGGTGGCAAGAGGAAGCAGTTCTATGGGAGGAGGGGAGAGGGCAGGTGAGGGGGGAATGAGTGAACCTTGCTCTCATCAGATTTGGCCTGAGGGGGAATACCATACATACTCAGTTGGGTATCTTACCCCACAGGAAAGAAGAGGGAGGAAGATAAAAAAAAAAAAATAAAAGGCAGGGGGATGATGGAGTGGAGGGCAGATGGGGGTGGAGGTAATCAAAACAAACACTTTGGAAAGGGGACAGGGTCAAGGGAGAAAATTCAATAAAGTGGGATGGGTTGGGAAGGAGCAAAATGTAGTTAGCCTTTCACAACATGAGTATTGTGGAAGGGTTATACATAATAATACATGTGTGGCCTAGGTTGAATTGCTCAACTTCTTAGGGAGGGTGGGTGGGAAGGGAAGAGGGAAGGGAATTTGGAACTCAAAGTTTTAAAATCAGATGTTCAAAAACAAAAAAAGTTTTTGTATGCAACTAAAAAATAAGATACACAGGCAATGGGGGGTAGAAATTTATCTTGCCCTACAAGAAAGGAAGGGAAAAGGGGATGAGAGGGGAGGGGGGTGATAGAGGGGAGGGCTGACTGGGGAACAGGGCAAGCAGAATATAAGCCATCTTGGAGTGGGGGGGGAGGGTAGAAATGGGGAGAAAATTTGTAATTCAAACTGTTGTGAAAATCAATGCTGAAAACTAAATATGTTAAATAAATAAATTGCATTTAAAAAATAAATAAATAAATACCTGAAAAAAAATTCTTTCTAGCTCTAAAATTATCTGACGAAACAACATCCATAAAATCCTAGATCTAGGTTCTGGAAGGGACCTCAGAGACTGCTAAATCCAAACAACTCATTTTACAGATGAAATTAAGGTTCTGGGATGGACTGCTTCAAGGTGGTAAGAATCCGAGATGGGATCCCCATCCTTTGAGAAAATTTTAACCACAGCTAAAAGCTACCTAGAACTCGGGCTATTGAATATGATCAGTGTTAGGGCCAGAAAAGAATACCTAGGGTCAGAGTTGATGTGTGTCCATAATATAATGAGAGCAGTGAGCCCCTTGAGGGCAGAGACTGTCTTTTGTCTCTTTTTGTATCCCCAGTGCTTAGCAAAGTGCCAGGCACAAAGTAAAGGCTGAATAAATGGTTATAGCCTAAATGACTGTCAATTATTCAAACAGTCTCTAAGGGAGTTCTCAGAAGAGTCTCACACAAGTTCTTGGACTCTGTAGCTAGAACATTCCCCTCTCCACATTAATACCGCTATATTTCCACCATATATACTGCTATATATCACTATATTTATAGCATATTATTCCTCTTCAATACCTAAAAATAATGATAATGCTAAAATTAATTGATAATAATGACTAGGGGTATAGAGCCAGTGCATAGTGGCTAATTGTTAAATTTTAAGTTTTAACATAGACGAATGGACTTGATTTATTGTTTGGTCAATTGTCTAGACTTAAGGAAACTATGAAGAAAATGTTAATGGTACAGATTAAACTTAAAAGTGTGTCAGGAGTCTTCAGAGAGTTAGTCATTAAACATTTGCCGGCACATCCCAGATAATAACTAACATTATATAGTACTTTAAGATTTACAAAGCATTTTACATATATGAAGTCATTTAATTTTCCCAACCACTCTGAGAGGTGAGTGCTATTATTAACCTCAATTTACAGATGAAGAGGCTGAGGCCCAGGGAGGTTAAGCAACATGCCAGGGTCATACGGTAGCTAGTAAGTGCCAAGATCTGAATTCAGGCTGGCACTTCCAACATTGATATAGATCAAAATGCTCCATGTCTTGGTACTTTTTTTTTCCCATAAGTTTCTATGGATCAAATATTGTAGACTAATGGCCAGCCTCTGCTAATGATTTTCACTAGGTTTATTTGGGCTATTCTTAAGATGGCAAATGTACAGTCAGTGCATTGCCAAGCTCTTACTCAGAGCCTTTCTAAACTGATAGGATGCACCACATTTTATTCACTGCTGATGTAGCCTTGTAAATTGGAGTCCATCCAGTCCAGGCCTCTCATTTTACAGATGTGGAAACTGAGGCACTGAGAGGGGAAAGGATTCACATAGGGTAATGCAGAGCATTATCATCCTTTATGTGGAAAGGACCTCAGAGGTCATTTAGTCCAACTTTATCTTTTTTACAGATAAGGAACTAGTGCATTTAAGTGACTTGTTCAATGTCACGAAGGTAGTAAACTACCAAAGCAGCTTTTGAACCCAAGCCCCCCTACTCCAAATTCTCTGCGCTTTCCACTGTAGCACACTATTCCCCAGCAATTTTACCCGGATGACAACCCACCAAGTCTATAAATGGCAATTTAATAACATCTTTTTAGTAAAAATATTAGTTCTGAGCCAGAAGTTCTTAAACTTGGGTCAATGAACTTGTTTTGTAAATATATATATATATATATATATATACATATATATATATATATATATAACAATATAGTTATATATATAATTATATTTCAATATAATTGGTTTCCTTTGAAATCCTATGTATTCTATTTTATGCATTTAAAAGCATTTTTTCTAAAAAGGTATCCACAGGATTCACTGACCACCCAAAGAGTCCCTGACACAAGAAAGGTTTAAGAACTCTTGTTCTAAGTTATCTCTCTTTTAACTAATATGAGGAATGACATGGGATTCAGGAGAAGAAATTATGATCACAGAGTCAAAAAAAGAAACAGGTAGAAACCCAGTACCTAGAACTTACTACATTTGAGTGACATAGAAAAGACTATTCAACTTAGATTTGTTCCAAGCTGGATTATCAAGGAAAAAAGATTATAGTCTTTTTCTTTTGTTTTGTTTTGTTTTTTTTGAAGAAACAAACCAATCCCTGAAGAAGGGAATAAACAGAAGAACAATAATCAAGGAAGAAAAACAGAAAGTTGTCACAATGAAAACAAACTTGTTAGTAAGAGAGTGACTGAAGTTGAAATAATGCTTCTTAAGAAGCTATAGGCACAGATGCACACTCCCCCATTCTTTTCCTTCTCCCCTTCCCTTTGCTGAGATGGGGTGCTTTCCATTGTAAATTGTATTTGCTTTTCTTCCAGGTAAAGAAAACATTACCAATGACCTACATCTTAAAAAAAAAAAAGGTACCACCTCACTTCCATGACTATTTTATTTAGTTGCTGAAAGGGAGAGAGAAACACATTTTGGTTGTGGTGCCTCAGGCTGTGTGTGTGTGTGTGTGTGTGTGTGTGTGTGTGTGTGTGTCTTTCCTTCCTGTGAAAAATAGAAAGTATGGTAGCTTGTCATTCAATCTAAATTCAGCCATTGTGCCAGCTGGAATTCAGTGTCTATTTATTACTTTGCACAGTTTTTACATTAACTATTTGTTAAGAAATGATTTTCCTACCATCGAGTAGTAGGAGAACCTGAGGTCTGGATATTTCATGTTCTGAGCCAGAACAGTGGCTGTAACTGTTGCCAGCAAGGGAGAAACATAATTAAGAAGCAGGTGGGAAGGTACTGTTTAGAGACAGAAGCAACTGGTTTTTGGAGAAATCAAGTTAAAAGATAAGGCCTTGGGCTTTACCTGTTGGATTGAGGCCATGAGTTGGATTGGAAGGCAGCCATCCTTTTTACTGCATTTTCATCTGTTCATACATTCTTTTTTTCAATATTCAAGGAGCAGTGCTTTGGTGGCTGGATGTACTACAAAGCCCTCTCTTATTTAGTAAACAGTCTTTGGTCCTTGTTGGGTGGAAGAATAAATACATATATACATATACACATATATATACATATATACATATATATATGTACACACACACATACACACATATACACACACATTATATATACATACATATACATACATATATAATATGCATACATGTATGTGTGTGTGTGTGTATATGTATATAAACTTCTGTGTGGCCTCCTTGGTGGTAGACTCTTCTAACCTCAGCTAGGTTGGCCATAGACGCATTCTAAAACATTTTATTTACAAGTGTTGACAGTAATCCAGGTATATTCAATCACGGACTTAAGACTTTCCAGAAAGAGGAAATAACTAATAGAAATTCAGTATCCTGCTTTCATCTTTGACTCAGGAGAATCTTAGGTTTGGAAGGAACTTCAGGATCTCCTTGATGACATCCTTGACAAGCAATCACACAGTTCCTACTGGAACACATCCACCTGCTCTCTACCAAGGCAGTCCAGCCCCACTTTGGGCAGGTCTAATTGCAAGGAAATTTTTGCTATTTCTACTACTACTACTACTACAACTACTACTACTACCACCACTTTATGTTAGGGTTAAATTGGCTTCCCTAGAGGTTTCACCCTTTGGTACCTTCAATTTCATGCAGAACTTAACAAGTCAATTTAAGAAACATTTATTAAGCAGCTCCTACCTAGAGTCAGGAAGACTTGACCTCAAATTTAGCTTTAGGAATGTTGTAAAGATATAATGAGTTAATATATGTAAAATGAATATTTTACAAATTAATATTTAATATTTGCAAAATGAAAAGTACTACATAAATGTTCTATTACTACTTTTGCCCATAGAGTTTTCTTTTCTTTGAACGCCTGTTAGTTTTGTAATCACTCTGCCTCTTATTTTTTTCTTATTTCTTGTATTCTAGTAGTAGTAGTAATAGTGGTAGTACTAATATTAATAGTAGTAGTAATAGTAACAGCTAGCATTTATTTAGCACTTTAAGCCTTATAAAGCGATATTGTCTCACTTTTTCTTCACAGGTAGGTGTACCTTACACACACTTTGCAAATGAGGAAACTGAGGCACAATGAGGTTGTGGTTGCCCAGGATCACACAGCTTGTAAGTGTCTGAAGTCACATTTGAACTCAAGTCCTTCTGTTCTAAGTCCACTACTCCTGACTGCCACCTAGCAACCTCCCTAATGAAATTGTAAGTGATTGCTTTCAAGGCCCAGACTTTCTTCCTCCTCCTCCACCCTGAGCAATACCTCTTTTATCTGCCTCACCTAGCAACACCTTAGCATAGATTTGGACACCTGGTAAAATAGCCAGGAAGTATCTGTTGGGTGAGAGAAGATAAAAGAGGAATAAAGGAGAAAAGTATATGCCATTTCTGTCCCCACCTCTGGGCTTTCTCTAGTATCTTCTGTCTTTTTATTTCTAATCATACAAAAACATATCAGAATTAAGTACATGAGATGCTACCCAAAGCAACCCAGAGGAAGTGATATTTCAGTCACTTTAAAGAAATTTTAGTCCATTGCTTGATCTGTGTTTTATACCCATGAAGTAATTCACGTGCTTAAAGATGAAAAGGAGAATTAATGAGAAAAGAATAGACTTCGTCCAGTGCTGAGCACCATAGGGTCATAAGCATCCTGATATGATGGAGAGTCTCACAAGGGTGGTAAAGGGACTTGAATCCATGCACGTGAGGATTAAACAAAGAAACTAAGGATATTCAGCTTGGAAAAGGGAAGACTTAGCGGTAAACTCTAATGTGGTATCATTTTTCAGTAACGTCCAACTCTTTGTAATCCCGTTTGGGGTTTTCTTGGCAAAGATACTCGTGTAAGTTGCTATTTCCTTCTCCAGCTCATTTTAAAGATGAGAAACTAAGGCAAACGGGGTTAAGTGACTTGCCCAGGGTCACACAGCTAGTAAGTATCAGAAGCCAGATGTGAACTCAAGAAGATGAATCTTCTTGATTCCAGGCCCAGCACTCCATCCATTGTACCACCCAGCTGCTCAAACCTAAAAGCTTCTCCTCAAGTATTTAAAGGAGTATAATTTGGAAGAGGGAACTCACTTATTCTGCTTGACCCCAGAGAGCAGAACCAAGAGCAGTGGGGTAGAAGTTGCAAAGAGGTAGATTTCATCTTGCTATCAGGAAACACTTCTCAGCAAGCAATCAGAACTGTCTACAGGGTTCCTGTTCACTGAGGATTAGGCAGTCAAAAAACATTTAAGTACCTACTATATGCCAGGTACCATGCTAAACAGTGTGTCTTCAAGAAAAAGCTGGATGAGCACCATCTGAAGTCTAGGCTGGATCTGATGGGCCCTGACTGCGCCTTCTCATTTAACTCAACTACTGCAAATTTGTATTGATACAAATGAAAGCATTCTATGCTGCCGTCAGGGATGTTTATCCAGCTCAGTGTGGTCATGTCCTCTGCCAAGATTTACTTCTACACTGAGACGCAGCAAATGAACTTGCTAATAAATGAAAAATGTTCAGTCTTCATAGATAATTTCTGCTTCTGTAGTTTCTGTTCTGAGAGAGCAAGTTTGCCATCGTATCCCGTGCTTTCATCACAGGTGCAGGACCCCACATCTCATGGGAAGAATTCAAGCATCCTCTGGCTGCTAGGTTTTCACCCTGGTGGAGAATAAAATTTAGGTGGCTGTCCTCATGTGTCACAGACACAGAACCGGAAAGGTTCAAACAACAATTGTAACACTTACCATAGAGGGTTAAATAAAAGTGCTTTGTTTATTTTGAAGTGCTACGTTAATATGAGTTATTGTTTTTTTTTAGATAATATTAGACAATGAATCTCTCTCATCAGAAGGTTGTATGAAGAATATGATCTGGTTATGAGACCCTGGGATAACCAATGTCCAACTCAGGGGCTTCAACAGTATGGAAGCAGTGTTGAGGGAACTAGAGAAAGATTTACTAGCCTGTCGCAGCCACATAATGGTGGTGATATGAATAGAGCAAAAGACTTAGAGTAGGGAAGACTTGTGTTTGAATTATTCCTCAGATATACTTATGAAGGATGTGACCCTGGGCAAGTCACTTAACCACACTCTGCTTCAGTTTCTTCATCTGTAAAACATGGGGATTGAACACAACAGCCTCTAAAGTCCTCTCTGGCTCTAAGTCTATGTTCCTTTCATTCTATAATCTCTGTGGATAATTTATGGAAGAACATTAACAAGAATCACAGAAGATGGGAGGGCATAAATAGAACGCAATCTCCTTTGTTGGGGGAGTACACATATTGGTGAGGCCATAGATCCATCAAACTATCAAGGTAAGTATCTTAATGGATAATCCAATGGATAACAGATGATCAGCCCACATGCTGCAAAGGCATCCCTTGTAATGTAAATAACGTAAACGCAAGAAGGTCCTTTTTAAGAGATGGCTCTGAAAGGGAGTAAAGGAAGAAGGTGTAGGGAAATGTAAGGGATGTTAAAAAAAGATATCAGTGCTTTTCATGGAAACTATGTTTGTCACTCGTACTACGACTGCATGACAAATACACACCTGTCTTAAATCACAGTGACATTCACACGCTGCATATTTCTTTTCCATTGACCAGTAGCCAACATGATTATTGTTTATGAAGAAAGGTAACGGAAGATGCTCTATAAAAAGTGACTGCAATGTCTATACCCGAGGACCCGACTTCCCCATGCTAGGCATATTTTTCAAAGAGGTCAAAGACTGAAAGAAAGGCTCTGTAGAGACACCAAAACAACCATAGCAGTATTTGTTGTGTCGGCAAAGTCCTGGAAACAACGTAGAAACCAATCCAGTGGAAATGGTCTGTGGATGTGATAGAACATTAATGTTCTAGACGAAATTATGGATATGAAGAATTTAAAGAAATTTGGGAATATATATAAATTAATGGGAGTGAAAAAAGAAGAAATAGGGAAACAATGATTAGCACAATGTAAATAGAAAGAACACCAAAAGAAACTGAACAATGAGTAAAGTGTCTTCTGAAGAACCGATGAGTAAAGGCACCTCCCTTCCTCTTTGCAGAAGTGGAGGACTAGGGGTGAGTAACATAGCATATTCAGTCAGAACTAGTTGACATGTGGTTAGTTTTCATGAACCTTTTACTCCTTTCCTTTTTTGTTCTTTGTTACCTGGGATGGCTTTCTGGATAGGAAAGGGGGAAGTATATACTTAGAAGTGGATATGATAAAGAGAAATATTAATAATTTTTTAAAATTTGTTTAAAAATATTAGGTCCCCAGGACACCTGGCAACTATCTAAGGACAAGGACAAGGTTCATAGAGGATGAGAAGATATGGATTGTTTCTGATCTCCAACAATGGATGAGAGAGTATACATCAAAACATTGGAGTATTAATGTCAGGGTAGAGAAGAAAGTATCCTATTCAATGATTGCAAAAACCATAATGCAAAATCCGTAATGCAATCATTAACATTGAATTACAGAAAGGAAAGTGTAGACTTTACAAGACTTCTTTTTTAACCCCAGCCCTCTTTACTGGGGTACAGAATCAATTGTGGTATAATAATTCATCACTGCTGTTTATAAAAATTAACAATGGTTTGTTTTTGAGAGCTTCTCCCAGGCATATTGGGATCATCCCCAGAGAGCTCCTGCCTTCTAGCAATGGGCTGTTTTGAAATCCATAGGTAGTAAGAACCGGAAAATGATTACATTTCTACTAAGTGCACCAAGACAACAAAGTTAATTAACAAGAAACAAAAGGAAGCCTCCCAAATGATTTTCAGCCTCCCCAAGGCAGAATTCTTTCCTTTCAAGGAATCCCCACCTGGAAACCAAGTCCCCTTGTAATGGTAATTAATGACCTCAGAAAAGCTAGGGGAACTGGCTTCACATTCTTGACTTTGAGCTCCTTTACTACTGGAAATGAAGGTGATTTAGGGGAAGTAACAATTTAGGTTCACTAAAGTTTCTACCTGTGAGCTCCTACTACCCAAATTTAGGGGCTGAAAAACTTTTGGAAAAAAAAGCAGAACTGTGAGAATATCCTGCACTGGGAAGGAGGTTCATTCTCACCTGGGAAGAAACTGGTTTTTGTGTCTATCATGACTTTTTTTTAAAGTGTTGGTGTTGGTCCTTAGTATTTTTAAAAAGTAGTTAAGCAACAGCAAGTTTAGCAATTTGTCTGTTCATATTTGTTACAAAGATTTAGTTTTTCTTTTTCAATGAGGGGAAGGTGGGAGGAAAAGGAAATAAATTTTTATTTTTTTAATTACATTTAATTAAAAAAAGAAAATGGAGGCAGAAAGATTTTGTGATTTTTAAACCCCAATGGAATGGGGACTTGCAGGATTCAGGGAGGAACAGTCTCATTTAATAAATCTGCTGTTGTGTGAAGAAGCAGCAAATTGCAGTAGAAAAAACATCCAATTTTGATCCCGAGGGGCCAAGTTCAACCTCCCTCCTTCCTGCCATTCTACTGTCTTGGTTCTGGAGTGATGGGTCTCTGGGACAGGGAGGAAGGGAGACAGATATAAGAGGAAAGTTAGGTGGTATATTAACAAAAGTTGTCATTCACAATTTATCTCAAAAAATAAATGAGAAAGATAACTTACGTGTGCTTAGTGGAAACAATAGTATAGGCTCTAGAGACAGAGAAGCACAGGTCTCAAAAGGAGGCATGTCCTAACCAGATACCATGCATACACAAGTCTATTCTTACTTAGCCTATACAACAGCAGTGCCCTGGATCAGCAAGCAATGTCAGGAGAATGGAGAAGTGACAAGGACTGCCAGGAGGATTCTGTGGATAGAAAGAATGACCTGAACATAAATAGAGGCTGAAGATTAACAAGACTAAGCCAGGGGATGTCAAGAGGGTTTTGGTTTTGTTTTTTTCAGGGAGAAAAGCTACAGAATCCAGAAAATCAGCTTTTCAATAGCATGGTCAAAGTCCACATTTCAGTATCTTGGCAATTGTCCTGTGTTTTATTTATGAATCCTTTTTCCTCTAACTTATACGATGGGCCAATCAGAATTAACTTGATTCTGGGATCCTGGGCACTAGCACACTTCTCTCCACAACTTCTCACTCAGTTCCCAGATTTTTGCTGTTTCCTTCATGACACAGCGATAAAGCAGTGAACTTGGAGTCAGCAAAACCTTGGAGTCTGGAAATCCTGTCTCAGCTATTTACTGGCTGTGTGACCTTACACAAGCCCCCTGACCTTTCTGAGCCTCAACTTTACCACCTGTAAAACAAGGGGGTTGAACTCCATAGCCTTGCTTATGCCAAACCTTCTTTATCTCTCCCTTTATCAGTAACTTTTCCTTTACCTTTCCTCCCCCAAATTTGCCTCCATTTGATGTACAACTGAGCAATAAGTGATTTTGGAATGGCACATTAAATATTGGCTTGGCATTTTTATTTGTATCCAACAAATTCAGCCTTTAAATTTGTACCAAAAATGACTCTTCCTCTTTATCATTGGCAATTTATTCATCTAACAAATATTTATTAGACATCTGTATCATATGATATCGAGCCAGAATTTACCTTTAGAATTGTCTAATCCATAGCTTTCATTTCACAGATGAGGAAACTGACACCCAGAGAGTTCAAGTGATTTGCTCATGGTTGCACAAATAGCAATAGAAGGATTTAAATCACAGTGGTCAGACCCGAAATCCAGCATGCTTCCAACTGATGGAGTACAATCTCTGTGAACCCCCTTGAACTCTCCTTGAATCGTCCCACTTGATCTGGCCTTCACCTGAGGCTGTAAGCCTTCCCTTATGGCTAGGCCCAAATCTCTGTTACTGGGGCAACTAGGTGGTGCAGTGAGTAGAGCACTGGCCCTGGAGTCAGGAGGACCTAAGTTCAAATCCAGCTTCAGATACTTGACAAATGTACTAGCTGTGTGATCTTGGGCAAGTCACTTAACCCCAATTGCCCTGACAAAAACCAAAACAAACAAACAAAAAAAATCTCTGTTACCCTAAAACTGGCCTAGCCCTGTACTGTCTGTTATCTCTAGGTGGCCTTCAGCTATTTCCCACCCTTAATCTCACTCCTGGAGTCTTGACCTCTAGTCACCCCAGTCCCATCAAGATCTTCCTTAAACTCTTCCTCAAGACCCTCACTAAACCCCTCCTCTAGTCACCCTAGACTACTTGACATCCCTTAGGTCCCTCCCACAATCTTTCTGTACATAAGTCTCTTCTTGCATCCATGAAGGCACTCAGATTCAATCTAGCTCAGACAGATAGATTGATCTGGCCCCCTGGCGTTAGCGTCACAAATGCTCAGGCTCCCTAAGAGTCTGCCCAATATGGCGAATCTTTAATAAATTTTCTTTTTCTTTGGGTGAGAAGGCTTGAGTTGAATTCATTCAGGAGGACTCGGTGTGTCGGTATTTTGGGATCTTGAGCACCCCTAAAAACATACAGTTCCCTACCCTCATCATTTTGGTTTAACCTCATCAAAACTACATCTTCAAGAACCACTGTTGCCTAAAAGAAAATCCCAAGTCAGTGGAGATCGGAGATTTTTATTTTCCCATTCTTTCTTTGTGTCCCCTGACAAGGTACTAATTACTAACGAATGACATGCCCTGTGATTCCATAGGTGAAGTGACTACCATTGAAAAAACACCCTCTGTGAACAAGGATTGGCATCTACTTTGCAACCTATCATCTTAGAGTTGAGGTTCTCAAACTTTTTGTTCTCAGGACCCTGTTACACACTTAAAAATCACTGAAGACCTCGCCAAAGAGCTTTTGAGTATGTGTGTCATAAGTATTTATATTTATTATGTTAGAAATTCAAATGTCAATATTATTATGGAAATAGTTTTTCCTTATAGACCCCTTGAAAGGATCTGGATCTCAGACTGCATTTTGAGAACCACTGATCCTGGGGAGTTGCCTGGAATGTTGACAAGTTAAGTAACTCACCCCAGGTGACCCAAGCAACATGCGTCAGAAGTTGGACTTCACCCTAGATCTTTTCTGACTCTAGACTGGCTTTCTATCTCCCCTGTACCCCTGCTTCTCATATCACGTATATGCATTCATATAATAGGCACTTTACAAATGTTTGTTGAGTTGATGAATGAATAATTCCATCTGCGGAACTGCCTTGTTTATCACATCTGAAGATTCAAATATGGTCACAAAGATGGCTCCCACGTTGAACAGCGGAGTCAAGGTTAAAAAAAAAATAATCTCAAGAGTCGGTAAAGGGACAAAAAGAAGAGGTAGTTAGGTGGTACAATGCATAGGCCACTGGGCCTTGAATAAGTAAGACATGAGTTCTTATCTGGCCTCAGACGCTTACTAGTTGTGTGACCCTAGGCAAGTTACTAAATCTTTGTCTGCCTCAGTTTCTTCATCTGTAAAATAAGGATAATAATAGCTCCTACCTCCTTGGGTTGCTGTGAGGAACAAATGAAGTAATATTTATATAAAGTGCCTGTCAGCTCACCAACACTTGTTTCCTTCCTAATGGGATGAAATTTTACTGTGAGAATTGTTATGTTCTATATTGAAGTTTATAAAGAAAAACTAACTTCACATACGGAGTATGGGCGAGGCCAAGATAACATGTTGCTCATGTGAGGAAATAAAAACAAAAGAGAGATTTGGGGTTTTTTTTAATAGGACGACAGGCTCAAAAGAAGCCAATAGGGAGATAGAGCGGACCAAGCTAATAAGATCTTGGCTGGGATTCAGAAAAGCATGGGGACTAAGAAGTGAACAAGTCAACGGTACTCAGCCCTGGTGAGAGCCTGTCTGCAGGATTGTATTCAGCTCCAGGTGCCACATCTGAGGAAGACATCAACAACTGGAGCCCGTGGAGAAGACCTTGACCCAGATAGTGAGAGGATTAGAGACCACACTACCCAAGGATCTTTTGAATGAAATGAGGATTTTTAGTTCAGAAAAGAGAGGACTTAAAGGGAACAAGATGGCTTTCTTCAAGTACCTTAAGTTCTATCTTATGCTGGTTACAAGCTGTTCTTGCTAACCAAAGTCAAGCTAGCAGATGGACCTCCCTTTCAAATGTAGAGTTTGCCACCTGAAACATCTTTTGGTTTTCTCATTATGGAAATTGATTTTCATCTATTAAATTGCAGGAATTTAGTGTAATCACTGTTACTGTCCTCTTCTCGATCCTTTTTTTTTTATTCTTGAATTCTGAATACTTAGCTTAAATATATATATACATATATATGTATAATACTTATATTTCTATGTATATATTTAAACAAGGCTAAAGTCTTAATTACGTAGCTTTTGCTCCTTTTTTATTCTTTTCTCTAGCTTTCTATTTATTTTGATCTTTGACCTAACAAGTTGATGATATGACTATACGTATACACAGACAGCTAATTCATGAATGGCTTCCACTTCAGTAATGAATCATTTCCTGTCTGTTAAAATAAAATTAACTTAATTTTCAAAAGTTATGGAGGGCTTATCACATCCAACACTTTCTGAGGTTTTAATGTAATTTATAAGCTTTTGGTCCCTCTTATGCCTCAGATAAAAATGGATACTATGCACCGTTGGTTGACTTAACTTATTCCCATCTTTGCATGGTCAGTAGCCAAATATCCAACTATATGTTGACTTAATTTGGAGAGTTTCATTGTGCTCCTTATCATATTTTTCTACCCCTTTATCTTCTGCAACAGATGTTGGCCCATGAATTGAATTTATTTTCCTGGTAGATTTTTTCCCCCTCCAACTATTCAGCATGGGTACTTCAATACAAAAAAAAACAAAACAAAACAACACAAGTTTCCTGTGAAAGAAATGTCTCTTGTCACCTTTAAGTGCATGATAAAACCCACACTGCCAGCTCTTTTCTTTGACTCATCAAGTAAAATCTATGACTCATTCTTCCATTTAGCTGCCTTCTGATTTCATTCGTACCACGAGTTCCATAATTGGTATGATTTAGCACTTTGCACAGTACCTGCACATAGTAGGTGTTTAATGAATGTTTGTTGACTTGATTTACCTTGTTTTCATTCCTCTATCAGTATGGTCACTTTGTGGTTGGTGAGCAAGGATCTCACATTTGGGAAACCAACAGTTAAGTGTTAATAGATTAATAGATAGTCTATAAGCTGTACAATACTTAGTACTCTCTGCCCCATTTGCCACCACAAAAAGTAGAAGGGGACAGTTTGTTTTTTTGTTGGCTTCATGGGTTGTGCATCAGCTAGAGAGCTGGCCCGAAAGCAGCCAGATCTGGATTCAAATCTCACCCCTGACCCCACCCTGGCTGTGAGCTGTGTGACCCTGAGCAAGTAGCTCCAGCTCTCAGTGCTCCAGACTCCTCCCCACAACAATAAGTTTCAGAAAAGGGGCCCATCTGTCTTGGTAGAAGAAGGGTCCTCACTCAGGAGTTTCATTGGAATGCTGCCAGTCACTGCTTCATTAACCATCCCAATCCCTTTACGGGTTATAATTCCTAAACAGATTGCTGTCAAATGGCCAGAGCTTATTGGTCATAGGCTTCTCAGTATTTAGTTGGGCCACAACACAGACTCAGGCTGTTGAGGGGACCATACCTGAGGCCTTTCTAGCCAGGTAGAACCTTCTATAACCAGTGTTCCATTGTGGCAGCCTTGAGCGAGGTCACTGCCATACCACCATGACATATTGGTGCAGAACTATGATAAGGACTTTCACGGAGTATATTCATAAGTATTTGTTTAATTTAGTTGTCAAAAAATCATTATTTTTCTACTAGTTTCTCTGTCCTTATCTATTTCCATTTACTATAATTAGAACATGAGGTTAGACTCTGTAAGTAGCTAATATACACACATATATGAAAACTTAACTAGCTTAGTCATATGTTGTTGCTGCCTCTTTTTGTATCCCCAGCAGTTAGCATGGTGCCCGCAGCATAATAGGTGCTTAATAAATGCTTATGGACTATCTAGTATTTTACTCTGCTATCATTTCAAAAAAGAAACACCTGGGTGACTGGAGACACCATGCAAACTGAAGTCAAGGCTCCTGCTAAGTCTGAAGCAGGTTGAAACTCCAGTGTTGATATCTACTGTGTGACCTTGGCAGTTTCCTTCATCTGTCTGGGCCTCACTTTCCTTACCTGTAAAAAGAGGATCAGTATGGAACAGTAGAGAGAACACTGGCTCTGGAGTCAGGCCACCTGGTCTGACCATTTATTCCCTGTGACCCTCAAGTCAGTTTAACTTCTCTCCTTCTTCATCTGGTTTCTTCACCTCAGAAATGAGCTTGGGTTAGATGACCTCTAAGCTCCCTTTTGGCTCTAAATTTATGATTTTCTGGTCTTATTATCTCTTAAATCCCATCCATCTCTGAGTGATCCTCGTCTGTACAGCTGAATCACAAGTTACTCTCTCTTGGAGAAGGGGCAAGAAGCACATAAAGTCCCTCCCATAGCATTTTACTTAGATGATTCATTAATGTCATGTTCATACCAAAAATTTCTGTGATAGCCAGCCAGAGGAGTCTCTGAAGACCTCACAGAATATATTTTGTGCTGCTCTGAGTCCTGCAGATCTGTGGGAATTTTAAATAATCTCAAGGAAAGAGATTCCTTGGAGTTCTCTCTGTAGATGCCATTGTACACTAATAAATGGTATTAAACCAGCATGATGCCCAAGCACAAGGAAAATCCTTTGAAGATACTCTGTACATTAAGTATCTTTTTACTACTTCCCCACTTGGGGGGATCTTAGACATGAGTCTAGAATCAAAACTTAAGCCGTAAGCAATTTGTTCCTAGAGCACAGGAAAGGGGATTAACAAGCCAAAGAATGTGAGAAAAGGGAACCTGGCCCCTTTCTCAATAGAGGCCAGTATCCTCAGGCTTGAACCCAGTCCCAAACTCAGGCCTGGGTCCAAAGTACAGGGGCTCCTTAGGGAAAAAGAGTGGATAGGGTCTTCTAGTGCCGTGGATCCAGCAGTGTATGTGTTTGTGTGTGTTTGTGTGTGTGTGTGTGAGAGAGAGAGACAAACAGACAGACAGAGCCAGAGAGACAGAGACACTGAGAGAGAAAGAGTATATGGCTGTGTTTTAATTATACTTGCAAACTTGAAAACATCACCTCTTATATGATGCTTTTCCTGATTCTTCTTTCCCCTCCTCCCCCACCCGGTATTATAGCGCTCACTCCTTTTTGAGATTACTTTGTAAAACATTGTACAGAGTTCGCTATGTACAGTATCCTGCCAGTGGTATTTATATCATTTTGTTTATATAAACTCATCTCTCTACACACACCACCACCACCTTGGCAAAGGCTCTCATTGCCTGATGCAACAGCCTGCTGGTTGGTGTCCCAGCCTCAAGTGTCCCTTCTAGTCTATCTTCTACTCAGCTGACAAAGTAATCCTCTTAAAGCCCAGATCTGACCATGTCAACAGCATACTAGATAAACTTCATTGGCTCCCTGTCACCTTCAGGATCAAATACACAATCTTCTGTTTGGCGTTTAAAGACCTTCGAAGTCTGACCTCTTCCTCCCATTCCAGCCTTTTCATGTTCTTCTCTCTTCCCTTCACACACTCTGTGAAGTAACAATATTGACTTTCTTGCTCACCCTTGTGTATAACAATCCCTTCTCCCAACTGGCTCTCCCTCATGCCTCAGGGGTTTTCACTTCTCAGCTCTGCCCCCTAGCTTCCCTCAAGACTTACCTCCAATCTCATCTTCTTTGGGAGACCTTTCCCAGGCTCCTATCCCATGCACTCCCTGCAGTGAGTGCCTTCCCTCCAAGTTTAATTACATTCAGTCTTCTCTTTATTTATCTTCTTTTGTTTGCCTGTTGTCTTCTACATTTGAATGTAAGCTCTTTTCTTTGTATCACCAGCTTATCCGAGTTCCTAGCACATGGATGGTAGGAGTTTAATAAATTCCTGCTGACCCTTTGATTAGGCTTTTCTTTTTTTTTTTTTTTAGGGGGGGAAGGCAGGGCAACTGAGGTTAAGTGACTTGCCCAAGGTCACATAGCAAGTAAATGTGTCAAGTGTCTGAGGTCAGATTTGAACTCAGGTCCTCCTGATTCCAGGGCCAGTGCTCTACTCACTGCACCACAGAGCTGCCCCTGATTATGCTTTTCATAGAATAGGATAAAAAATCTAGAGGTGGGAAGATACTTCAAGATCATTATAAGGTCAACCCCCTCATTTTATAGATGGGTTAACTGAGACCAGAGAGGTCAAGGGTCTTATTCAAAGTCTCAGTGGCAGTAAAATTGCAAGCCGTGAATTAAACTAATGTCTCATGACTCTATTCAATTAACTTTGCTCAACTGAATCAAATTGTTGAAACAAAAGAACAGCTAAGAAGTATGGGAAACAGTCCCTCCCATTGGATATGGCCTTTGCATGTCGTTCAAACTCATAGAAAATTCCTAAAATCTGTCAGCCTTGTAGTTTCTAAGTGATATGTCAACAAATATATTCACTGAGAACACTTATGCTGCCTGAAGCCAATGTTTTTATAAAAACATCCGAAAGAGTCAACTGTTAAGTAAATAAGATGAATGTTTGGGAAACAGGTGTTCGGGACTATGCTGAATGATCCACATTTCTGGGTTTAATTTTCACATTTATTGCTGAACTTTGTAAGGAGATATAACATAGAGTTGGACAGATTCAGTAATCATAAAGCCATGGGCAGGGATACCATACTTAACTGTGCCCAGAAGGACAGAATCACAGAAATGGAATGTCTTTGTCAAATTCACAAAGCCTTTGGAATGAAGTCGGTTCAGGCTTCACTGCCAAGAGTCAGATTGCCAAAATGAGAATGGTTGTTTTTTTTTTTAACTGTTGGAATTTGATGCTTTAATTATCACTCTGGTACCCATATTCATGAGCAAGACAAGAAGGAAAGACCTGAATGGAAGCAAGATATGAAGGAAATGGGAATGTTTAGCTGGGAGAAGGCTAGGGACGGATATGGTGGTAGGCTTTCAGTAATGGCAGGCTGTCGGGTAGAAGAGAGGCTACCGTTGTTTTACTTAGCCCCTGAAGGCAGAAATAGGAGCAGTGGATGGAAGGCGGAAAGAGAGAAATTTAAGACTGATACTGGGAAAGCTTCCTAACAATTATATGTGTCTAGAAGCGAAATAGATTTCCTGGGGGAAGTACCAGGTTCCCCATCAGTATAGGTGTCTTGGCAAAGGCTAAATAAACATTTGTCAGTTATTTTATAGAAAGAATTCTTATTCTGGTGTGGATTTGACTCCATAAGGTCCTTCCTAACTCTGAGATTCCAAGTTTCTGTAATGCCCTGTTCTAAGTGTGAGGAAGCATGGTGTAGTAATAGAAAGGAAGCTGGAGCAGGAATCAGGAAGCCTTGAGTTTGAAGCCTACCTCCCATACTTACTAGGTGAATGACCATGGACAAGTCACTTAACCTCTCTGAGATCCCATATAAATGCAAAATAAAGAGTTTGGTTCCAACGATCTCTGAAGTATCTTGGAGAGACTATGGCATAGTACAAAGCACTGTTCTTGGAGTCAGGAAGACCTGTGTTCAAATCCCACACAAGCTGTATAACCATGGGCAAAACTACTTGGCCTCTCTGTGCCTCAGTTACCTCATTTATAAAACAAGGAGGTTGGACTCAATCTGGGATTTATTCCATGGAATCTTGAAAAGCATTCTTTGTAATATGTTACGAATGGAGTTGGGTTTGGAGCATTTTTGAAATCCTTGGGTGATATTATTCCTGAATTCAGTGCTTTCTTTTCTTCTATATCCAAATGACACCGTTCCCTTCACTTAAAGGCAGTGTATATGTTCCCAAGGATAATCAAGAAAACAACTCTAGTAAATTATACTCCTTTTACTATGGTTTACACAAAGAACAATAGAGCCATAGAAAGCTACAGCTTATTACTAACGACTGGTATGAAGAGGGAAGTGGCTAAAAATGATAATAAGTAAATATGAGGGCAAATGAGTTGGGAATAAATCTTGTAGGGATTAAAATACTTTTTTAATGATATACTAAAAAAAGAGAGTAATCTACTCAGAATCAGAGAATCTGAGTTCTAATCCCAGTTCTACCACTCACAGCTTGTGATTTTGAGAGAGTCACTTTCTCTTGACCAATCTTTATTACCTTATTGGTAAAATGATGCAGTTGGATAAAATGATCTCCAAGATCCTTCCCAATTCTATCATTTTATAAATCTATGAGTATAACTCTAATTGGGATCAAGTTTATGCAAATATACAAGGTCAATCAATTAATCAATAAGTGTTTCTTAAGTTTTTATTAGGTATCAGGCATTGTATTAGGTTCTGCAAATGGAAGTATATAGAATGAACCAACCCCTTCTCTCAATGAGCTTACATTCTAATGGGATCTCCATCTCTAATTTCTTACTCCTATGTCAGAATTTGCATTAGCTCTTTTTCCCCAAGAGGGCAGATTTTAGGTACACATTGGATATAAATTATGTAGAAGCTTCATTACTTGGACTTGCATATTATTCTAATGATTTCCTACAATGGCATGCAGGGCAAATGATCAAAAGCAGCAATGAATCATTAGAAATTAAATTCCAGAACAGTACACATTGGATAGATGCATTTATAAATCATATGGCCCCAAATTTAGTTGAGATGACTAAGTGCTGAGCCCTGAGAATGTTTCAGGATACAAAATACCTAAAAAATCTTATAATTCTATATTTAGTGCATCATTCAGAGTATTAACTATCACTTGATGTTAGAACGAAAAAAAATCACAACGCACTACAAATAAATGCTTAGCATTTATCCATGGAAAGTCATGAGATGTATCCTCCAATTCCTCCTGCCAATGCGTGCTAATCCCAAACATGGGCCTACTCAGCAACCTCATGGTGACATTTACTCTTGGTCAACTTTGATCACTGCAAGAAGTAGAATGCTTTCCAATACTTATATTCAATTTATGCTGCCATCTTTTGTTTCTAATGGAGGCTGTAAATTGTTGGCAAGAACCACATGGAACTGGTTGCCTATAAGACACTGCAAACTGGATGTCCTATAGGCATATCAAAATTAACATGAACCAGAAAAAAAAAAAAAACGCCTCACTTTCTTTCCCTCAAAATACACTCTTCTTAACTTCCTTATTTCTACCCAGGGTACCACAATTCTTTTCATTACACATTTGCAACTTCTACATTTTCTTCAACCCCTCACTCTCCCTCACCCTATATTTCTAATCAATTGCAGGATCTTGTCACTTTCACCTCTGTGATATCTCTCATTTCCCTCTGTCTCCATCTCCATGACTACCGCTCTAGCTCAGACCTTCATTGCTTCTTACCTGGACTATTGCAATGGCTTCCTTTTGATCTCTGCTTCTCAGGTCTCTGCCCCCTCCACTCCATCCTCCACCATTGACAAAGCAATTTTCTTAAATCACAACTGATTAATAAATTCTCATGGCTACCTATTACCTTTATTCTATACTCCTCTGTTTTATTTTTATAGTCCTTCAGAATGTGGCACCAATTTCCTTTGTAACCCTCTGATGTGCCCTTTATCTTCCCAAACCCTGTGGTTCAATTAGACAATTTCAATTAGGAAAAGGTTGGAAACATTTAGAGCAGACAGGTCTTCTTACTGTTTCTCACACTCGACAATGCATTTTCCATCTCTGTCTTTGAACTCTTAAGCCTCTAATATCTGGAATGAATGAATAAATATCTCCTCCCCTTTACACCATATCTGGCAAGTGGTTATTCAGACTTTGTCCAAGAATCTCCAATGAAAGAGAAACCAGGAGCTTCTAAAAGAGCCCGTGTCACTTTTGGATGGTTCCTAACATCAAATCTTTGAGGCCCTGTTCCTAGGTATGCCCTTTAGGGACAAACAGAACAATCCAACCTTTCTTCACATGACAGCTCTTCAAATACAGCTATTGGGTCCTTCCTGACTCCTCTCACCTATAGCTAAATGTTCCTAGTTTATAGAATCACAGATTTAAAACAAAAAGGCGATCCAGTCCACTTTACAGGTAGGGAAACTGATGCCCAGAAAGGTTAAGTGACTTGCCCAAAGTCACACAGGAAGCCAGTCACAGGAGTAGGATTTGAACTCAAGAGTTTTCACTTCAAAGCCAGTGTTCTTTACACTGTACCATGTCAATTCTCCCATTCCTTCACCAGCCTTCACACAGCAAACTTAATCTAGACAGATTTCAATCTCAAAATCATTTTATTCCTATTAAGGCAAAAATTTAAAAAGATGGCCCCTGAGGTCCTTTCTTCCTGAAATTGTCTAAGCTGATATCTAGCTGAAATAGTATTACCCTGTTTCATATATTAGGTAAAGTAACATTTCCCTTAGGGCAATGATTCCAACATCCCTTGGGCCTCAGACTCCCTTGAGTTAGAAATAGTTATGTCAAGGGGTCCGTTTTTAAAAGAACTCAGTATAATAAATAAGCTTGAAGTACACTGAATAAATAATGCATCTTGCATACATATGTATTTCCATCTTTCAAACATACATAGATAATGTGATTAATGAAATATGAATTCATTTAAAAGCATTACTGAATGTGTAGAAGCTTGTTGTCATTGTGGATCTTCTCAATCGATAAATACTAATAAATAATACAAGTAGAATTATATGTGTTCTCAGATGGGAAAAGGTTGGAAACATTTACCCCACAGCAGACAGGTAAGTGTCTGCTCATTTCTGGATATATACAGAAACTCAGTGCTCCCATTTGTCCCCTCTAAGAATTATGATCATAGCTGGTGTGTTCAAGAAAGAAGAAATAAATCAAACAACATGTGTTCATTAGGAGCTATGTGCCAGATACTGAGGTAGGTGTTAAGGATACAAATACAATGGATGAAACAATCCTACTCCCAAAGAGATTGTATTTTAACATAAACTATGGAGCATAAACAGCTTTTGTCTTACCAAGAAGCCATTAGTAGCCACTGAGGCACAGACATATATACATTTGAAGAGGTGGGATTCATGTGTAATTTACAAATACAAGTGCAAATGTCCTAAGTCTTATATTTCTTTGACACAGGATTTTTTATTTTCTTTTCAACTCAGAAGGAAAAGAACACACACAAAAGAATAGAACTAGTAATACTGCTTTTAACTAGATTGGATTTTGCGCTGGAAAAAGCTGTTAGGGAATGGCAAAATACTTCTCACAAAAGTGGAGGAAAAAATATCAAACAATTTACAAGCAAACAAAACATAAGTTTGATTTTTTTTCAAAAAATCATTTAAGCAGAGATGTAAACCCAAAAGGGCATTTGGAAATACTATCCCATCCCTCCCGCCCCAGCCTGCTCCTCACTGCAGGCTACACACACACATCCTGTGCCCTAGAACTGTCTCTGGGCTCCCATTAGGACAAAATCCCTCCATATAGTCCTGCTAGAAACTGAAACAGCAGCTTGGTACTTGACGCTTTATAGAAATGATTCTACCTGTCAGTCTTGTAGAAGATCCCAGGGAAATGTTAGAATAAGGAAATCCCGAAGTCACAGTAGAAGCTTCAGGTATGAGTTAAGCGAAAGACCACAGTGGCCCCGGGTGCAAAAAGAAACCCATATATCCTGCCTTCGAACCACGAAGCATCAGAGAAGTGGGCTGGGTACCATACAGGGGACTGGCATCCGTCAACCGCTGTTGCTGTGGATTGCCATCATGTACCATGGAGGGTAATAATAGATACCAGAATAAGAAGAGTGGCATCCGAGGCTGGAGCCTGAAGTCTCTTCCTCTCATTCTTTTCTGCAGTTTTTTTTTTTTTTTCTAATAGGAGGCTTGCTGCAAGAATGAAAAGGTGGCAGCTGAGATGTATTTTGAAAGGAAAGAGCCCAAGGTGTTTAGCTAGGGTGCCCTTTCTCTACACATTCCCGTTTCACTAAATCAGACCCCTGAGCAGACTGTGTCAGCTGTGGCTCTATGGGCCCCAAGGAGACATCCATCAATGGGTGGATGATATCCCAAATCCTGTTAATCAGTGACACCATTCCAAGGCCATTACTGCTTCGGGAAGGGTCCTCTCAGCTTAAGGTCTAAGTGCTGAATAAGAACCAACAGAACAAAAGGAAAGGGAGGGAGGAAGGTAGCATTGATTAACTCCACTTTCACTTGGCCTCCTGATTGGGAGGGGATGGGAGTTTCTCCTTATCAGTGATTACTGGTGGAGACTCTCTCTGTAGATGTGCAGGACCCCATAATAAACAAGAGTCTGAAGCCATAAACACCCAGGAGCCAACTGGCTCAAGAACTGCTTTAATCTCTCCCCAGTGCTGGGCACATCTTCCTGATGATGCCAAGGTCACTAGTGAATGCTAAGGAAGGAAGTAATTGCCAAAGTGAAATGTTTATTTCCCATTCAGGAGCCAAGTATGAAGGATGTTAAATGTCAGCTAGGATATCAATGTGCTATTATGTTATTATGGATGTTAATCAGCCTTAAGAGCCCCCACACCCCACGTAACATATGGGTGGATGCACGACATATGTGACAAATAGACGTGGAGAAAAACAGAATAATAGCAGCTGGCATATGTTACTCAGCAATGATGCAATTGTGTAAGAAAAAAAGAAACAGAAAATGAAGTAGTAACCAGTCTTTTTCTTCTCTGTATTACCTAGTGGTAAATGGGTTTTCCAAAAGTATTATTTCATTTTTATATGAGCCCTTGAAAACTCCCAACTTCAGTAGACTTTTCACCAAATCAGTGTCTGGGCATTTTGTATCCGCACAAAACTATTAGACAATCATGCTCTTTTTCACAGGGGCTTAAAGTTAGAGCTAGAAAGGGCCTGGTTCTCATTTTCTAGGTGAGGAAACTAAGGGGTAAAGGAGGCAAATTATTTCCCCAAGAACACCCAGGCAGCAAGTGGGAGAGGCAGGATTCAAACCCAGGACCAAGGATCAGAAGATCGGAGACCCAGAGTTAGAAAGGACTTCAGAGCTCATGTTATCTAACCCCTTCATTTTAAAGATGAGGAAACTGAACCCCAGAAAAATGAAGGGGTTTAGACCCAGGTATAAAGTGGCAGTAGAAATTTGAACTCGGGACTTTAAGGTCAGTCAGCTCTCTTGATACTTCACCATGCTACCTTCACATAGGCACTATATCTCTTAGAATTACTCTTAGATGGTGGGAAAAAAAGGCAAGAGACACAGAACCTAGGCTATGCATGTAACACAGACATACCTTGCCATCAGAAGTCTTCAGAGAGTATACAATGTCTGAGCTAAAACTGAAGTAACAGCTAACGTCCCAATTAGGAACAAAGGGCAGCAGATTCACTTACCCACATTCTTTCTGACACTTCTGTTATTAAGGATAATCATTTGTAAGTTTTAAGACCTTCTGGATTAATTAGTCTGCAAAGCCTCCCCCCTGCTGGGAAATCTGAGATGTGTACAATTCCAGCAAATCTCCCTTTACTTGTGGGCACAGGGGCAGAACATCTCACTTAAAACCCCATTTAGTTTTCAAAATAGAAATGTAAACTTGACCTAGGTCATGAATTGGCAACCTGTCCTTCCCCTCTGGGGAATGGAGCCGGTGTTCTCTGCTTTTTAGTTATACCTGGCACAGCCCTGGCTTAGGACAAAGAAATGCTAGATTGGGAGGCAGTTGGGAAGGCAGGCTTTGAATTCTGGCCCTTGGAGCAAATCACAAAGCAGGACAGAGGATCTGAGTTTGAATTCTGGCTCTTGCTACTTACTATCTGCGTGACTGTGGATAAGTGACTTCACTACTCTGGGCCTCAATTTCTTCATCTGTAAAATGAATGGGTTGGACATGAGAATATCTAAGTCCCTTCCAGCCCTAAATCCAAAATCCTAAGAAAGTCACTGAGTTCCTTCCTTTTTCTTTCCTTCCTTCCTTCTTCCCTTCCTCCTTTCTTTCCTTCCACCCTCCCTTCCTCATTCCTCCCTCCTTCCTTCCTTCCCTTCTTCCTTCCTTCCTTCCCTTCTTCCTTCCTTCCTCCTTCCTTCCTTCCCTCCTTCCTTCCCTCCATCCTCTCCCTTCATTCTTCCCTCTGTCCCTCCCTTCTTGCTGTCTTTCTTGCCTTGTAAACTCAGCGTCCAGTAGAAAACTTGGAATGAATAATCAATACTGGAGAAATGCTTGTGGCATTGAACTAAACACCTTGTCCCAGGAAATCCAAAGATTTCAATGTCAGATTGAACACTAAAAAAGCATTTCCCTCCAACCAATTCTGTTTACTTGTTTTTCATTCTCCTGTCTGGGGTGTGTGTGTCTGTGTGTATGTGTATGTGTGTGTGCGTGTGTGTGTGTGTGCGTGTGTGCGCGTGTGTGTGCATGTGTGTGTGTGTGTGTGTGTGTGTTTTTGTTAGAAAATATCTATCTGAGTTATGATGTTCTGGGGATTCAGAGAAGCTCAGAACTGAGGAAAATTCACCCTTGTGCTCCCAATAGAGTACAGTGTCAGGGTTGCTACTAGATATATGTATATATTTTATTTTGGGGACTCATTGGGCACTCTGGTGAAACATATGAACCCCTTATAAGTGTAATGTTTTAAATACATAAAATAAAATACACAGGACTACATAAAAAACCAATTATATTAAAGTATTTACCAAAATCTTAATAAACTCATGGAATCCAGACTGAGAACCCCTGGCTATGGTGGAAATGGCATTGGATTTAAGAGTCAGAAGATGTGGATTCAAAATCCACCTTCATTTACTAGCTTTGTGACCTTGGGCAAGTCACTTGCTTCCATAGGATACAATTTACTCATTTGTAAAATTAGGTTAGACAAGATGGCATCAGAGATCCTCTCCAGACCTAAATCTAGGCTCCTAGGACCTAGTTTCAAAGCACAGGAAGCAATTTGCTACATCTGTGACACTGGGTAAATCATTGCTTTCTGGGACTCAATTTCCCTAGCTGTAAAATGAGGCAGTGCTACTCAGTGACTTACAATGTATCCTTCTAGACCTAACACTATGGTTTTGATTAAAAGAGGGGATACTTCATACAGGAGATTTTTTTTTCCCAAGACAGATGGAGTAAGGTGAAAATAGCTAGGGGCTAGTTTTTAATTTGTGTCAAGAAATGAAGTGGGCAGAGTCTCGAGCCGACTGATGAAAGCAATGGCAGAGACAAGTCCCTGGACACAGATTGTTTGAGATGGATCAGAACTGAGTATTTGTAGTACATCCTTTTTGTCTCAGGGAGATGCCAGTGGGGAGACAAATTCTAGTAATTCATGGAGGAATAGCCAATCTCTTGGGAAGTGCCTAATGATTTCACAAGAGATTCCACAATGGAAATACAGGATTTGTTTTTGAATTGCTTAATCTGTTCACTGTTTTCAAGACTGAGAGAAATAACTGCATGGTTGATAGTATACATACCATGAAGGTTCATGGATGCCACTTCATCGTTCTATTCAATTTAATAAACATTTCCTAATACCCTACCATGTACAAAGCATTGAAAAAGATACTTGCAGAAATCCCAGCTTTGCCACTTACTGAATATGAGATCCTGGGAAAGGCACTTAAAAGAGGAAGTGAGTTTCTGGGTCTCAGTTTCCTTATCTGTTAAATGCCTGGCTTGGACAAAATAAATGACAAGCCCCTCTGGCTCGAAATCTATGATCCTTATTCTAAATGAATTAGCGAACAGTTAATTATTAAGCACCGGTGTTATACTAGTCATTGAGGATAAAAAAAATGTGAAATGGAGACAGTGCCCTCAAGGAGCTTAAATTTTAAAGGGGGATACCACACATTTAGGGGAATGAGAGTCAGGGAACGGAGTGATAATCAGATGTTCTCTAAGATCTTTGCTAACTCCAGCCTTTTACGAATCTTTTTGCCTGCTCCTCCTTCCCTCCACCCCCCAATACCAACACACAGGAAGCATTAAAATAAATATTGACCAACTCCACCACAGTCTGGTTATTCTGGGATATTTTTAGTAAAACTGCGATATATGTTGAAATGTAAGCCCCTTCACTGTCAGGGTATCCCAGAAGATAGGCAAGTAACATAGCAAAGCATGTTGTTGGGGAAGTGTCCTTTACAATGGATCCAACAAGCCATCCGACATGCTCAATACTTTTGGTTAACTAAAGAGAGATATCACTATGATTATAACTGAATGAATCTCTATGAATTTTCCTATGGAAATGAACTTGGTGAGGTCATGGATTTGGTGAGGAAGAAATATGTTTCATTCATTAATTCATCATTTATTAAGCACCCACTCCATAGGCTACAAAGGGATAACTAGCATTTAGTAATAGCTAGTATTCACATAGTACTTTAAGATTCACAAATTATATAATTATGTATTATAAATATTATCTCATTTTATCCTCATAAAAAACATGGAAAAGTAGGTGCTCAGTGCTCTACAATTATCCCTTCCATATTGCAGCTTTCCCCCTTGTGGTTTCCATAAATCACAGACTGGCATAAGAAATTAAGTAGGAATTTTTGGTGAGTTTTGTGGAAGCCACAGATGACACAGAGCCTATAACCAAATACTTAATCCAAATTTTACCATCAGCTACTATTAACATCCCATATAAGAAAAAGAAAAAAATCAGACTTCTTCTCTGGTACGAAGGGAGGGCTAAACAATTTTATGTGGATTTTCCTGATCGCAGGGGTGCTAACCCCCACGATGTGGAAGGTGTAACTGTAGACTATAAATCTCTAAGGCTGAATTTAAGAGAAGGTGCCAACCTACATTGAAAGAAGGAATATCTTCACAAAGGAGCTCTCTATACCAATGGAAAACAGATAATGTCCCTATCCCTTAACCCACAGAATCCACAATAAGGGAAGTAACAGCTCTGCCATGTCCTGCCTTGGTCAGACCACATCTGCCACAGCACATAAGGGGTTTGGTTCTAAAGAGCCTGTTTTAGGATAGCTAGTGAGCTAGCTAGCTAGAAAATAGATAGACAGATGATAATTAGATAGACAAAGACAGACATAGATAGATAGATATGACATGAGATATGATATAGATAATACAGGATTTAAATGTTTACTAGGTACAAGTGCTAGGTATTGGGGATATATAAATACAACAAGGAATATAGTCCTTGCCTCAAAGAGCCTGTATTCTAAAGGGGAAAGACAATATATGAAGGGGAGGTGGAGGGTGGCAGATCTAGAGAGAGAGTCCACGCGTGAGTAAGAAGGACAAATTAAAGTAAATACTTCCAAGGAACATAAGGAGGTGACCATACCAAAGAAAGATCAGTCTATGAAATTGAGGGTTTATCTCTGAGAAGAAAAGATTTGAAAGTATCAGACAATGGAGGGGGTCAGGGACCACAAGAGCAGTCTCCAAGTTGATGATGAGCTATCTTAAAGAAGAGGCATTTGACTTGTTTTTCTTGGGTAGAAAAAGGAGCAATACACTGAAGGAGCAGAGAAGAGGATTTCTGCTTAATGGGAGGAAAACTTTCACCTCAATGAGAGTTTTCCAAACGTGGAGTGAGCTGACTTAGGAGGCAGTAGATTCTTCTTCATTGAAGGTCATTGAGCAAAGGTCTGGAAGACCATAGATGTTTTGGAAAAATTCTTCGTCGATTAAGGGCTGGGTAAATAAGTTTTGATGTCCCTATCAATTCTGAGAGTTGATGATGATTATGTTTCTACAAGGTTAACAAAACCATTTAAAGAAAAAAAAATCATAGGTATGCTTTTTTGGCAATAGACTATTTATGCTTCAAAATAACTAATATATTCTCAATTAAGAATAACACCAACAAGTTGGAAAGAAATTTCCATTATATAAATGTAGCAAAGAAGGGCAAACAGGCTAAGATATTTTGTGGTCAATCATGTAATCTTCTGTAAAATATCCCAGGGCTTCTGGAATCAACATGCTTGTTTACATATTATTTTGCATAATGTTTCTGTGAAACCAGTATTAACTCCATGTCTGGTTTTAAAAATGAAAAAAAGGGAAAAGATCACAATGGATTACAATTGTGCATAATTACCCAAAGTCCTCCCTGGAAGCCCTTTTACCCCTATCCCTTTCACTTTTACCCAAACCCCACAGAAGTGGAAGTTCTTGGCAGTTCTACAGCCAAGAAATCAATCAACAACATTTATTAAAAGCCTAATATAGGCCAAGCACTGTGTTAAGCACTGGGGGTATCAAAAGATATAAAAGACAGTCCTTGTCCTCAAGGAGCATACAGTCTAATGGGGGAGACAATATGCAAACAAATATACTAAGCAGGCTATATGCAAGATAACAAGGAAATAATTAACAGAGAGAAGGCACTAAAATTAAGAGGGTTGGGGAAGGCTTCCTCCAGAAAGTGGGATTTTACTTGGGACTTAAAGGAAGCCAGGGAGGGCAGTAGGTGGAGATGAGGAGGGAGAGCATTCCAGACATGGGGGATAGCCAGAGAAAACCCCAGAGCTGAGAGATGGAAGGTCTTAAGTAAAAGCTTTATTTTCTGCTATATGAGTAAAATGAGGGCTAGCCCCCAAATTGTGCTCCAGATTGCCTCATCTGTCCCACTGCTTCCCTTTCTTTCTCTCCACCTTCCTCCCTTCTCCTTCATCTTTTTATCCCTTTCTCCTCTCTCTCCTCTGCTCTTGCTTTCTCTGGGTCTCTCCATCTCTTTGTCTCTATCTCTCCATTCCTCCATAATAATTCACATTTATAAATAACTTTTAAGAATAAATCCAAGGAAGGTAACTCTCTTGAAGAAAGACATCCCACTTTTATATAGCTCTAATTGCTTGGAAGTGTTTCGTGATATCAAGCCTAATTGGCCTCTTTGCAAATCCCTACACACACACACACACCATTGTTCCTGTCTGCCCTTTAGGTCTGAACTGAACATTTCCTCCTCCATATGACAAATCCAATCCCTCCCTTATATATAGTATGCATACACTACAAATAAAAAAAATGCAGTTATTATTATCATAATTTTAGAGATAAAGAAAATGAGGCTCAGAGAGGTTGTGATTTTCCTGATGATCACACAGCAAGTGTCAAAATCAGGCACCTAGGTTTGCAGATTTCATGTCAATGTGTTCTTTTTATTACTCTTCAGCTAAAGAAAGAACAAGGATTTCCATGGGCAAAAGACGTTTGTGTTGTTTGAAGCTGAGATCTACCCCCTATCCCTACCAACCACTGTGAAAATAACAAAAGCAGCAAAGGATAACCTCTGAGATCCTTAAAATTAATGTGCTTTACTTTTACTTTACCACTGGCTAATTGCTAGACTGAAGTTATTTACTGAGATATGCCACCAATTCCTAGACTTTCTTGGAGGTAAATTAGAGATAAATCATCTCCATTATGAATTCAATTGGGCCAAAAATTCTGTAGG
The DNA here is from genome assembly GCF_011100635.1 of Trichosurus vulpecula. Classification (NCBI taxonomy): domain Eukaryota; kingdom Metazoa; phylum Chordata; class Mammalia; order Diprotodontia; family Phalangeridae; genus Trichosurus; species Trichosurus vulpecula. The sequence goes on along the minus strand of NC_050581.1, from coordinate 183,386,478 downwards.
GAATTTTAAAAGTCTATTTTGTCTGGCTGCAGGTGAGGTAGGGATAAATACAGATAGTTCATCCTTTGTAGGTCAGACTTCAGAATTCACCATATTTCTTATTCCTGGATGTCACCCCTTTAACTCCAAACAACCAGACTGCTGGTATCAGTTGTCTGATCTCTAGGTAAACCACACTTTGGCACAACCAAAGCTCAGGGACCAAGTCTGCAAGGGAATTATTAAAGATCTAAGACAGGGAGTTCTTAGCCTTTATACATATGCATATATGGAAACAAAATTTGTGTTTGTGTACATATATATATATATATATATATATATACACACACATACATATATACATAGAGAGACTGTTTCAATATAATTGTTTCTTTTGCAATTCTATATGATTTGAATTATATGTATACATATTTGTATATATAGACACATTTATTGACTATTTTTTCAATATAACTGGTTTCTTTTACAAGTCAATATATAGACAGTTTTCGCTTTACATGAAGTAACATTACACAAATTCAACTTTACGTAAAGAATTCTGAAAGATAATATTCCTTGCTATCATCAGAAATGTAAGGAAAAAAAGAAAACCATTCTCCAAGCATCTATCCATAACTTCATAAAAAAAGTTGCAAAGCCAACCACCAGTGATAAGGGCTGGGTACAGTGGGTGGGGAAGGGGCAGCGTAGTGCACAACTATGTTAACTTTACAGTTGCACACTTTATCATTAACTTTACCTTTCATTTCACAATTCTATCTATCATGGTACAGTATTTAATATATCTGCATTTTACTACATTTTATAACTTGCATGAAGGTATTTACTATTTTTTTACTATATACTATTTTGTGTATGCCTTTGTTATATAGGCTAAGTGAAGTGGTGGGTAGGAAAAATTCCCATTACATAAAAATCACTTTACATAAGAGGTCTGTGAAACAGTCCTCTCATGTACAGTGAGGACTGTCTTAATTAAAAACACTCTAATTAAGGGTACATAAGCTTCATACTGCCAAAAGGGTCCATAATGCTAAGGAAGAAAATGTTCTAGAATGATCTCAGCCTCTTCAAATTCTTCTCCATCAGGGCAGGGTTGGATTCCCTCGTATTTCAGAGACACAAACCCCTGATGGCCTCTTTCCATTCAGACCTAACTCTGTGGTCCTGCCAAGAGTACAAGAGCCAAAGTGTACACAAAACCATTTTACTCTAAAATCAGTTTTAAAAATTAATTCTAATTTAAAATTAAATCAATATATGTGGCAAGTCAGAGACTGTAATGGGGCAAAGATAAGTTCTTTATATATCATCCCAGAATCATTTCTCTTTAATATGACAAGTGGTATATTGCCAATAAATTCAAATTTTGTTTCCAATTAATACAAACTTATAATATTACAAGCTGTTATTAGATTCCCGTTAATAACCTGTGATGCCTCATTAATGCAAATATTCTCTTAGTGGTACTAAACCTTCATTAGTGAAATGGGTCCAATGACATGACTATTTCATATGATAATAGAGGGATGATTAGAAAGAACAATTTATCATAGCAAGCTACAAGTCTCTGACAGTTTACTTAAGCACTGTATAAGGCATGTATTTCTTTTCTGAAAGTCGACGTGGTATTTAGATGATTCACCTTCAGAATGATAAAAATAAAGTGGTGAGTGTAATGCATTTAAATGACCCAGTATCTGCAAAGCCCCAAGAAGTGAAGCTATCCTAGGTCCCCTTCAAAAAGGTGGAAAGTTATAGTCTGACATTCATTCCTCTGGGAAAGTCTTTGTTTCAGGCTTCAATTTCTACTCTAGCTGCAAGCCCCTTGTTTCTTGGATTCCTTCTCATGGAACAGTGAATGGAGCTACCATTTATGCTTTCTCATTTCCACTGGAATTTGGACCATGGCTATCTCTTAATTAATGAGTGAAAAATCATTTAAGAAGTGCTACATGCCAAAGCATTGTGCTAAGCCCTGGGAATACAAATACAAAAGGGAAGAGAGTTTCTGCCCTGGAAAAGCTTATAGTCTAAAAGAAGGAGACAACAGACCCAGGAGAGTGGAGGTCAGGAAGGGATATTTTTGTTTCTAAACAGGGATAGTAAGTGATTGGAGCCAGCGGAAGAGAAGAATAACACACTTTTTCAGAAATAAAGACAAAGATGATTGGATTATGATTCCAGAACTGGCAGGAGGTGGGGGCGGGGAGGAAGGCGGCCGGAGGAAGAAATGTAAAGTTCTGCATGTACGTTCAAAAACCCCATCTACTAATGCAATGATTTGCAAAGGATGTTTTGAGATGACAAATACACAATGCATACTGTGAGCACAGACAGGAGTTGTGAAAATGATCTGTGGGTTTTAGCCAAGTACACTAAGGCTTTCATGTAATATTTTTTTTCAGTACTAACCCGTGATTTCATCCCTATAGGACACTCCCTTCTTTTGCTTAGCTTAGTTTCCCCATCTGTAAAATAAATAGGAGAAGGAAATGGCAAACCACTCCATTACGTTTGCCAAGAAGATCCCAAAGGGGGTCAGGAAGAGTTGGACATGACTGAACAACAATTTTTAGGAATTAACTAGGTAATGCAGTGGATAGAGAATTGGGCCCAGAGTCAGGAAGACTCCTCTTCCCGAGTTCAAAAATGGCCTTAGACACTTACTAACTGTGTAACCCTAGGCAAGGCACTTAATCCTGTTTGCCTCAGTTTCCTCATCTGGAAAATGAGCTGGAAAAGAAAATGGCAACATACACCAATATCTCTACAAGAAAACTCCAAATGGGGTCACAAAGAGTCAGACATGACTGAAAAATGACTGAACAACAAGGGTACTTCCGATAAGAAATTCCCTGCACCAATGCACCTCAGTGACTGTACAGCAACTCAGTCTTAGAGTTGTTGCCTGGGGAGAGGGGAGGATTTAGAGTTTAAAATATGTGTAGATTGATCCTTTGGTTCTAGAAGAGAAAGCCGGGTTTTCAGAGCTTGACAGGACCACAGTGGCCACATGGTCTACACTTATCTACTTGTGAATTCTCGGATTTACCTAGGTGAATGCCTTCCTCTTCCCTCTCTTCCTCTCCCTTTCTTCTACGCTCCTTCCCTCCCCTCCCCCATCTCTTCTATTTGTCCCTCCCTCTTTCTTTCTCTCATATTACTTAATGCCAAGAATTATAAAGTATGCAGAAGCTACATTTTTTTTTTCCCATGAAGTAAACAGCAGCTTTAAAAATCTTTAGAGAATTCATTTTAATTGTTGCCTAGTAACAACTACGAGATTGGAACAGTTCTCGAATCTAAAATAGAAAACAATGTTATATGAAATAGATATATCATGTATGTATTAAAAACTGAGAAATTGCTTTAAAAGGCAGGTGCACGTTTTTTTCTTTTTCCCCAGGAAGGCTTATTATAACATTCTAACATTAGAGATTCTCTTGGGGGGTGGGGTGGTGAGAAAGGAATTCTACAACATTAGTCCCTTTTAGCATCACATGAGGTGTTGATAAAGCATGGAATATGAATTTGTCGCCTTGACAGCAGAGGTACAGTGGAATTTAATTGTGGGTGCTTCTGAAGACTTGTAGCCAGAAAGTTACTTGTACAGATGCATGAGTTGATTGATCAAGTAAGCATTTATTAAGCACCTAATATGTGCCAGGCACTGCCAGACACAAGGGATATGAAAACAAAGAATGAAGTCATCTCTGCTCTCAGGAACTTTACATTCTAGATGGAGATGATACATGGAGCAAAGAAACAAAGAAAGAGCAGATATTTATTCCTACGTGCCAGGCGCTGTGCCGCAGGCACAAGCAGGAAAGCTAATCCCTGCCCTCAGAAAGCTTAAGTACTATTGGGGATTCACAACAAGCAACAGGTATCTGGAAAGGAGAGGAGGAGGTTGTAATAAATAGTATGATAGAGAAAAGTGCTCTCCTGAAAGACGTGATCCAGGTAGGATACAGCCAGTGTTGGTCTATTGAATTCCAAAAAGAGTTTCAGGGATGCAGTCCAATTTTCTAGTGAGAAGGGAGAATAGATATCCAAGTGCATACAGGATGGTGTGGAGAATAAATTTTAAGAAATAAATATCAGGTAGTTCTTAAGGTCATAGAATTTATCAGGAGAGACCTTGAAGGTCACCAATTCCAATCTTTCCATTTTATAGGTGAGGAAACTGATCCAGAAAGGATATGTAGCTTGGCTATGGTCACAGAGCCAATAAGTGTGTAAAGCAAAATTTAAACATAGGCTTTCTTAACTACAAATCTAGCTTTCTAACCATTATACTACACTGCCCCCCCTCTTTCTCCCTGTCTTTCTCCCTGTATCCTTCTCTGTCTCTTTCTCTTTGCCTCTGTCTCTCTCTCTGTCTCTCTCTCTGTCTCTCTCTGTCTCTCTCTCTCTCTCTCTCTCTCTATGTGTATATATATATATATATATATATATATATATAAAATGTACATATATATATACATAAATATGTACATACATACATATAAAAGCAGATAAAATACATTTGGAGGTGGGGGAGGTATTAGCAGTTCAGAGGAGGGAGGGTAGAAGAATAAAGGGCTTCATATAAGAAGTGGCACTTGAGCTCTCAAAGAAACTGTTCTAAGAGGCAGAGGTAAGGAGGAAGAATATTCCAGAAATGGGGGATATGCTGCATACATGCATGCTATATATTACCAAAACATTTACAATATCTCAGAAATGTAGCCAGAGTCTTTAACTCTTACCCTTTACATCTGGACTACCGAATTAGAGGTTCCTCTTGTTAAAACAATGCCTGAGCTTTTAAAAATTCTGGCTTGGTCCCCAGAAATGTTTACTTATTACACCAATTCTCAGAATGCTAGGGTAATCTTTAGGGTTATGATTTTAACACTCTTGCTCATGAGCCCCCATCAGTCTGCTTTCCATTAACATTAATCCAATTGACTCTATTAGCTTTTAGAAAAAAAAGTATTCATCTTTTAAAAGTACGGCAAGAACAACACAAAGTACCTCCTTTCCACTACAACCATCCCCAAAAAACTTGGGCTATACTCTCCTATCAATATGCATGTATCCCTGGGCAGAATGGGTTCAAATTTAAAGTTCTGTGTTAGTGAGGCATAAGTGTAGGACTCATAATTCCTGTTGCTTTATAGCCTGAAAGTCCTTTCTTGTACCTATGCCTAGCATTATTTTCTGATACAAGGAGCCATGATACCTGAAACAGTCTCCATCATTGTGTGACTCTCTTTTTGTGTCAATGTGTACTCAGTGTGTCATTTTGCTCCTGGCCATAAGCATTGTCTACTACTGGTCTAGCTTGTGTGATTCTAGTCAGATGTACTGTCTGGTACTGGCTCAGTCTTTCCAGTGACATGACTGATGGGTGTGAGAGGGAGGGAGAGACATAAAGGGACATTTTCCTTCCCAAAAGAGCATTCCCTTTCAGGAGCTTGGCTCCAGCTCAGTTCTCAAATTTAGAGTCTTCCATCATGGGACTGGTTTAGCATTTGACTGAACAGTTGCTGAAATTCCTCTCGGTATTCAAAACCAATCTCATCCATTTTCCTATCACTGGTATTGTAAAGGAACATGACGTAGTGAATAGTGTATTGGCATTACAGGCATGAAGTCTGGGGTTCAGATTCCACTTCTGATACTTATTTGCTATATAACGTTGGGAAAATCATGTAATCTCCTTGTAATGAGGAGACAGTGGAAAAGTGCTAGATTTTGAGTCAGAAGACCCCAATTCGAATCCTAGTTTTACCACATGCTCCATATGTAACCAAAGACAAGTCAGTTAACCTCTCTGGGCTGCTGCCATCTCAGCTGGACTAGACACCCTGGCCAGGTCCTTTCCACTCCAAAATTATGCTCTCCCTTTCCTCATTTCCATGATCTAAATTAATTGGTGTTTGTCCTTCGTTTTCTAAGAAGACCAATGCCATCATAGGTGATGTCTTAACTTGCACGTGAATTGCATTCAAGTGCAGCAGAGTTGTACTTTCTCTGCCTGGGTGATTGTCATCTTGACTTGTCCTGCCACTGGACTTCGACTAGTCTAAATTAATTATTCAATCATTCAACAGTTTTTTTTTTATTAAGCACATACCATGTCCCAGGTACTCTGCTAGGTGCTGGGGATATATGCACAAAAAATGAAACAGGGGGCAGCTATGTGGAGCAGTGAGTATAGCAGTGGACCTGGAGTCAGGAGGACCTGAGTTCAAATCTGGTCTCAGACATTTGATACACTTACTAGCTGTGTGACCTTGGGCAAGTCACTTAACCCCAGTTGCCTTGCCTTCCACCCCCCCCCCCAAAAAAAAGCCAACCCAAACAAACAAAAAATAAAACAGCTCTGGTCACAAGTTGCTGATTTTCTAGACGACTGATTAATTGATTGGTTGATCTAGTAAGTCAAAGATCTTTGTTTGCTGACAAAGTTGCCACATTCTCACACCTGGAACATACCCCCTGCCAATGAAATCACAGCTCCTCCACCTATCCCAGTAATATGAGAGGCAGAAACCTTTCTGAGTGTTTTTACAAGATGTGCAACAGGTTTATCAGATGTGAGAGAAAACAAGTCCAATTCCATGTTTACTTTTGAAAGGAAGCCTCAGTTTTTAAAAAGCTTTTTTTTTTCCCCATCAAAAAAGAATGCATCCCCACAATTCCCTGCCACCGTCAGGAGTGACGATGAATTGTTTTCCCATCAGTGGATGCTGTTCACTTGCTGCTCCAACAGGACAGCTGCTGCTGAGGGAGGGCCGCCAGCACTCTCTTTCCTCTCCATCCAGTTCCCCCCCCCTCCCCACCCCCACCTTAGGGAAGGTGCTCTTTGTCAAAAAGGAACCTTCTCTTTCCAGGCTATCATTTCATTGCCTAAACACGCAGAGCACTCCTAAAAGACTCAAGCCCAGTTTTCAGACTCAGGGCTCCACCAAGGCCATTTAAGCTCTAACTAGAGCATTAACTTCACTGATTCCAAACCTTCCCCACCCCCAGTTTGGCTTGAAAACAAAACAGGCTTTTGTGATGAGCATCTGCTGTTTCGTTAAAAATGTGGTTAAAGACATTAACAAAAGTGACACGGCCAGCTGTTCGAATGTCAAATAGCTTAGCAAAACTGTTCTTTATCAAATGACAACATATGACACTGGAATCAATTCCAAACCAATAGTTCATTGTTACTTGTAAAAAAAAGCAGTTGAAGGCTGGAAGCGGAGTGGGGTAGGGGGAGATAGAGATAAGTAAACTAAATATGAATGCAATTTTGACTGCTTCAGGAACAACAGAATTTCAATAGAGAGTGGGGTGTGTGTGTGTGTGTGTGTGTGTGTGTGTGTGTGTGTGTGTGTGTGTGTGTGTGTGTGTGTGTGTGTGTGTGTGTGTGTGTGTGTGTGTGTGTGTGTGTGTGTGTATTTACCAAACAGAAAAAGAATTCTCTCCTATACTGTGTTCTCCGACAGAGAAACAATGGCCTTGTTCTTCTCACATACACCTGTCGGCAATAAGGCAAGACAGGCCATGTGTTTCTGGCCACTGCAAATTGGCCGAGAGGGTCTTATTTGCTTGGCCTTTGACCTTGAGCCTGACACTGCCACAAAATGCCTGGGATGATGGCTGTGCAAATAAATGCTGGCTGAGTACTTGGACCCCTCTACTCTATGTTTGTGTCCCCATCGTTTATAATCATCAGACTATTAAACGGCAACAGATTGGCAGCACTGACAACGGTATTATCTTATGGCTGAAAAATCCCCAGGAATTGATATGGCAAAGCCCCTGGCCATATCAATCAGCAAGCTTGTAAGAGGAGACCACAGTGACCAGGGTGGTCATGATGGGGCGAGGGCACATGTTTCATTTCCAGCACCATTAAGGGGCAATAGAAGAAACGACATTCAAGGCCTGGCTCATCTCTGGGGTTTCATCAGCACTGTTATTAACAACAAAAGTCACGGATACCAAGCAGAGCAGACAGAGTCAAGTAAGGAGATGCCCAGATCTCTGCAAGTAGGAATTAGATTTTAAAAAGAACAGGATTCCAAAGATGAGGCTTTTTCTGGAAGGAGAATAAAGGGGGCCAATGAAAGAGTTAGCTGGAGGGAGATATTTGCACCCACCTGCCAAGAACATAAGGTATACCACATGGGCAAAGTGTTTCAAGGTAAGTAACTCAGAAGACGCAGCCGTTTGAAGGGAAAATGCCGCTCTCCCCAACCCCCAACAATAGGAGAGACAGAAGCAAACAGCTGTGTATGCCTGTGTCTACTAAATAAAAGAGAGAAAAGGCTTGAAGTCAGGCTCAACATATGGTTGTAGACAAAGAGAGGGCACCAGGGAAAAATCAGTGTTTCACAGGAATGCTCTATCAGCTCCGGCAGCTTTGGCTACACCATCGAGCCACTTGCTTATATGAGGGGTGGTAAGGATGAGCTGCAAGTTTCTTTTCAAGGCTAATACAGGTGATACTTCCTCGGGGGAGGGATAGAAGGAAGCACCACGGATCACTCATCAGGAGGGAATGAGGTTAGATGTTGGGAAGAACTTTATAATGAAGCAGTGAGATGAGAAAGAGTTGCCAAGGGAGGTTGTTTAGGAAAGCATAATGGAAATACTTCAGGCTCTGGCTCCAGCCTCCTTTTCTGAACTTATTCAACATAAATCCCCATCACTCACTACTCCAGCCAAACTGGCCCCCTCGTTACTGCTTCAAATTCCATCTCTCACTGCCAAGCCTTTGCCCAGGGTCTCCTGTGTGCTTGGGGTGCCTCTTCACGAACCCAGACAATCGTCCAAGATAACAGAACTTAAGCTCTTTGACGAGTAGCATACTATCAACCACAACAGGCAAAAGTGGCTCAAAAAGATAAACAACAATATGTCTCATGGGAAAAGGAGTGGAGCTGATGACAGAGAGCGATGGAAGGATATTAACTGGACAGCGGAGAGAAGGTACTGAGACCCATGCAATGCTAAATAAAATGAAATGGACTAAATAAAATGAAATGAAATAAGAGAATGAAACAAATAAAAAGGAGAATGAAATAACATAAAATGAGCTAACTTTTATAAAGAACTTTGCAAACTTTTTTTGTTGGTCTTGTTCAGTCATTTCAGGCGTGCCTGACCCTTTGTGACCCGATTTGGGGTTTTCTTGGCAAAGATACTGGAGTGGTTTGCTATTTCCTTCTCCACCTCATTTTACAAATGAGGAAACTGAGGCCAACAGGGTGAAGTAACTTGCCCAGGGTCACACAGATAATAAGTATCTGAGTCCAGATTTGAACTCATTCCTGATTCTAGAACTGGAGTTTCATCGACTGTACCGTGTACCTGCCCTTACAAACCTTAAAGTGCTGTATAATTGACAGCTATTAATAAATGACCCAGAGGAAGGCCTCTAGCACACAGGGTAGATTAGCTACGGAGCATTTAAGCAGAGGGAGTGGGGGACAGGGAGAGACAAAGAATCACACAGGACAGGAAGGTAGGGAGGTATGACAATCATTGGAGGGTTAGGGAGTATGCCAATGGATGAGATCAGAAATCCACTGAAGAATAAGCAGAAGAGAGGGTGGAGCCAAGATGGTGGAGAGAAGCCAGGAAGATGCTTGAGATCCCTCAGAAACAACATTAAATCAAGCCTCTGAAAGAATTCTGGAGCCACGGAATCCACAAAAAGACAGAGTTAAACAATTTTCCAGCCCAAGATAACTTAGAAAGACTTCAAGAAAGGTCTGTCTCACTTGGGGAAAAGGGGAGGGCAGCTCAGTGCAGGCTTTATCCAGGCAAGCTAGCAGAAGGCTCTTAGCAACAGCACAGATCCGCAACCAAGGCAGCTTAGCTCTCAGCAGGCCAGAGGCACAGCAAGCGAGCACTGAAGCCTTCAGCCCCAGTGCAGCAAGCAAACTGCCAGCCCCAGAATCCAGAGCACAACAGGGGTGACTAGGCTGGGCCACCCCAGAGCAGTGGGCAAGTGGTCAGCCTCAGAGGCCCTGGTGCAGAAAATCAGTGACCAGGACCCTGACCCCCAGTGCAAGAAGCTTGGGACAGTGCTCCCTGTACCCCAGGAGGAGAGCTCAGCTTTTAAAAATGAGAATAAGGAAACAAAAACCCTGACCATAGAAAGCTACTATGGTGACAGGGAAGATCAAAACAAACTCAGAAGGGGACAACAGTGTCAAAATGCCTACATGTGCATGTGAAGCCTCAAAGGAGAATATGAATTGCTCTCAAATTCAAAAAGTCTTCTTGGAAGAGCTCAAAAAGGATTTTAAAAATCAAGTAGTGAGAGAGGTAGAAGAAAAACTGGGGAAAGAAATGAGAGGTCAAGAGAGAGTCAATAGCTTGGAAAAGGAGGGACAAAAACTGACTGAAGAAAATAACTTTTTGTAAAATAGAGTTAGCCAAATTGGGGGAAAAAATAGCCACCAAAGAAAACTCCTTTAGAAGTAGAATTGGCCAAATAGAAAAGGAGGTACAAAAGTTAACTGAAAAAAAATAATTCCTTAAAAATTAGAATTAGGTAAGTGGAAGCTAATGACTTTGAGACATCAAGAATCAGTCAAACAAAATCAAACGAATGAAAAAATAGAAGAAAATGTAAAATACCTCATTGAAAAAACAACTGACCTGGAAAACAGATCCAGAAGAGATAATTTAAGAATTATTGGACTACCTGAAAACCAAGATCAAAAATAAAGAGCCTGGACAGCATCCTTCAAAAAATTATCAAGGATAACTGCCCTAATATCTTAGAACTAGAGGGTAAAAGTCATTGAAAGAATCCACCGATCACCTCCTGAGAGAGATCTCAAAATGAAAACTCTAAGGAATATTATAGCCAAATTCCAGAATTATCAGGTCAAGGAGAAAATATGGCAAGCAGTCAGAAACAATGCAAATATCAAGGAGCCACAGTTAGGACTGCACATGACTTGGCAGCTTCTACATTAAAGGACTGGAGGGCTTGCAATATGATCCTTTGGAAGGCAAAGGAGCTTGGACTACAACCAAGAATCAACTACCCAGCAAAATTGAGCATAATTTTTCAGGGGAAAAGATGGATATTTAATGAAATAGGGGACTTTCAAACTTTCTTGATGAAAAGACCAGAGCTGAACCGAAAATTTGATCTTCAAATGCAAGACTCAAAAGAAGCATAAAAAAGAAAACAGGAAAGAAAAAAACAAAAACATAGTATTCAAGGTTAAACTATTTACATCCCTACATGGGAAAATGATACTTGTAACTCTTAAAACTATATCTCTATTAGGGCAATTAGAAGGAGTATATTTAGACAGTGGTGTGGATATAAGTTGAATTTAATGTGATGTTTAAAAAAAATTAAAGGTGTGAAAAAAAGGAGAAGAGGAAAGGGGGAGGCAGAATGGGGTAAATTACATCACATGAAGAGTCATGAAAGACATGAAAGACATAAGACATGAAAGAAGGGAGGGGATGAGGATTGTTTGAACCTACTCCCATTAGATTTGGCTCAAAGAGGGAATAACATATACTCAGTTAGATAGAGAAATCTATCTTACCCTATAGGGAAGTAGGAGGGGAAAGGGGAAAGAAAAAAGAGGTAGAACTGATAGAAGGGAGAGCAGAAGGGAGGGCAGAAGTAGGAGGGGAAAAAGGAAAAGAAAAGGGAGGGCAGATTGGAGGAGGTGGTGGTCAGAAGCAAAACATTGGTGAAAAGAGACAGGATGCAAAGAGAGAGAAAAGGAGGGTGGGGGATAGGATAGAGGGAAATACACAGTTAATAATTATAACTGTGAATGTGAATGGGATGAACTCTCCTATAAAACAAAAGTGAATAGCAGAGTGGATTAAAAACCAGAATCCTACAATACAAGAAACATATTTAAGGCTTGAGCCAAATTTATTATGCTTCAGCTGAAGTTTTTGTTTGTTTGTTCATTTGTTTTTAAGCAGGGGTAGCAATTCTGATTTCAGATAAAGCCAAAGCAAAAACAGATCTAATTAAAAGAGAAGAGGAAGGAAACTACATCTTGCTTAAAGATACCATAGATATTGAAGTAATAGCAATACTAAATGGCACAAAATAGTGTAGCATCCAAATTTTAAAAGGAGAAGTTAAATGAGTTAGAGGAAGTAATAGAAAGCAAAACTATACTAGTGGGTGACCTCAACCTCCCCCTCTCATATCTAGATAAATCTAACCACAAAATCAACAAGAAAGAAGGAGATGAATAGAATTTTAGAAAAGTTAGATAAGACAGACCTCGGAGAAAATTGAATGGGGATAGAAAGGAATATACCTTTTTTTTTTTTTTTTGCCCAGTGGCACATGGCACCTACATAAAAATTGACCCTGTATTAGGGAATAAAAACCTCATTATCAGATGCAGAAAGAGTAAATGTATATTTTTCAAATCATGATACAATGAAATTACATGCAACAAAAGGTCATGGAACAATATATAAAAATTTAATTGGAAACTAAATAATCTAATCCTAAAGAATGAGTGGGCCAAACAACAAATCATAGAAACCATTAATATTTTCATCAAAGAGAATGACAATAATGAGAAAACATGCCAAAATTTATGGGATGCAGCCAAAGCAGTACTTATGGGAAATTTTATATCTCTAAATGCTTGTATGAATAAAATAGAGAAAGAGCAGATTAATGAATTGGGCATGTAATTAAAAAAGCTAGGAAAAGAACAAATTAAAAATCTCTAATTAAATACCAAATTAGAAATTCTGAAAATCAAAGGACAGATAAAACTGAAAGTATGAAAATTTTGAACTAATAAATAAAACTAAGAGCTAGTTTTATGAAAAAGAAACAATAAAATAGATAAACCTTTAGTTAATTTGATTTAAAAAAGAAGGAAGAAAACCAAATTGCCAGTATCAAAAATGAAAGGGGGGAATTCACCACCAATGAAGAGGAAATTAAAGCAATAATTAGGAGCTATTTTGCCCAACTGCATGCCAATAAATCTGTCAATCTAAATGAAATGGATGAATATTTACAAAAATATAAATTGCCCAGATGAACAGAGGAGGAAATGAAATATTTAAATAACCCCAGTTTAGAAAAAAAAATTGAACAAGCCATCAATGAACTCCCTAAGAAAAAATCTCCAGGGCTAGATGGATTTACAAGTGAATTCTACCAAACATTTAAAGAACAATCAATTCCAATACTATATAAACTATTTGGAAAAATATGTGAAGAAGGAGTTCTACCAAATTCTTTTTATGACACAAATATGGTGCTGATACCTAAACTAGGAAGAGCCAAAACAGAGAATGAAAATTATAGATGAATTTCCCTAATGAATATTGATGCAAAAATTTTAAATAAAATATTAGCAAAGAGATTATAGCAATTTATTATGAGGATAATACAGTATCACCAGGTGGGGTTTATACCAGGAATTCAGGGCTGGTTCAGTATTAGGAAAACTCTTAGCATAATTGGCCATATCAATAACAAAACCAAGAAAAATCATATCTCAATAGATGCAGAAAAAGCTTTTGACAAAATGCAGCACCCATTCCTATTAAAATCACTAGAAAGTATAGAAATAAATGGAGCTTTCCTTTAAACGATATAAAACTGTTAGCAAACATTATCTGTAATGGGGATAAGCCAGGACCATTCCCAGTAAGATCAGGGGTGAAATAAGGATGCCTATTATCACCACTATTATTCAATATTGTATGAGAAATGTTAGCTCTAGTGATAAGAGAAGAAAAAGATATTGAAGGAATTAGGCTAGGCAACAAGGGAACAAAACTATCACTCCTTGCAGATGATATGATGGTATATTTAGAGAATCAACCGAAAAAAAAATGCTTGAAACAATTAGCAACTTTAGCAAAGTTGCAAGATATAAAATAAACCCACATAACTCATTAGCATTTTTATATATTACCAACAAAGCTCAGCAGCAAGAGTTAGAAAGAGAAATTCCATTTAAAATAACCATAGACAATATAAAATATTTGGGAGTCTACTTGCCAAGACAAACCTAAGAACTGTATGAACACAATCACGAAACACTTTTCACACAAATAAAATCAGATCTAAATAATTGGAAAAAAAAATATCAATTGCTCATGGCCAGGCTGAACTAATATAAAAATGACAATCCTACTAAAACTTAATTTACTTATTCAGTGCCATACCAATCAAACTACCAAAAATTTATTTCATAGAGCTGGAAAAAATTATAACAAAAATTCACCTGGAAGAAAAAAGGTCAAGAATCCCAAGGGAATTCATGAAAAAAGGGGGGGGGGGAGCAAAGGAAGGTGACCTAGCCATACCAGATCTAAAACTATATGATGAAGCAGCAATCAACAAAAGTATTTGGTACTGGCTAAGAAACAGAGTGGTGAATCAGTGGACTAGATTAGGTACACAAGTCACAGTAGTAAATGATCATAGTAATCTACTGCTTGATAAACGCAAAGACTGCAGCTTCCAAGATAAGAATTCACTATTTGACAAAAACTGCTTGGAAAACTGGAATGAAACTATGGCAGAAACCAGGCATAGAACAACATTTCACACCATATACCAAGATAAGGTAAAAATGGGTACATGATTTAGACATAAAGCACAATATTATAAACAATTTAGAAGATCAAGGAATAGTTTATCTGTCAGATCTATGGAGAAGAGAAGAATTTATGACAAAACAAAAGAGAGAATGTTATCAAATGCACAATGGATAATTTTGATTACATTAAATTAAAAAAGTTTTTGCGTAAACAAAACCAACACAATCAAGATTAGAAGGAAAGCAGAATGCTGGTTTAAAATTTTTACAGCAAATGTGTCTGATAAAGGCCTCATTTCTCAGATATATAGGGAACTGAGTCAAATGACTACAAGTCATTCTCCTTTTGATAAATGGCCAAAGGATATGAACAGGCAGTTTTCAGATGAAGAAACTAAAGCTCTTTATACTCATATGAAAAAATGCTTTAAAAATTAGAGAAATGCAAATTAAAACAATTCTGAGGTACCAACTCAAACCTATCAATTGGTGAACATTACAGAAAAGGAAAATGATAAATGTTGGAGAAGATGTGGGGAAACTGGGACACATGCATTTTTGGCAGAGTTGTGAAGTGATCCAACCATTTATAGCAGCTCTTTTTGCGGTGGCAAAGAATTGGAAACTGAGGGAATGTCAATCAATTAAGGAATGGCTGAACAAGTTGTGGTATAGGAATGTAATGGAATACCATTTTGCTATAAGAAATGATGAGCAGGCAAATTTCAGAAAAACCTGGAAAGACTTACATAAACTGATGCTGAATGAAGTGAGCAGAACTAAGAGAACACTGTACACAATAACAGCACCATTGTGTAATGATCAACTCTGATGGACTTAGCTCTTCTCAGCAATACAATGATCCAAGACAACTCCAAAAGACTCATGATAGAAAATGCTATCCACATCCAGAGAAAGAACTATGGAGTCTGAATGCAGACCGAAGGATACTATTTTCTTTTTTCTTTTTTTGTGGCTTTTCCTTTTTTTTCTGTTTCTTTTTTTATAACCTGACTCATGTGGAAATATGTTTACATGACTGCACATGTATACCATATATCATGTTGCTTGCTCTCTTGGGAAAGGGGAATGGGAGGGAGAGAGGAAAAAAAATTGAAACTCAAAATCTGATGAAAAAATGAATGTGGAAAACTGAATGTGGAAAACTATCTTTACATGTAATTGGAAAAAAATAAAACACTATTTATGAAAAATAAAAATAAAAACCTAAGTAGAAGTAATAAAATGGGAATGATCTTCTCAAAGAGATTGTAAACTGACTTTGAATGCAAGTCATTAATACATTCACTCAACAAACACTAGTTAAACACCTGGTACTCACATAATGCCAGAGGAAATTCAGAAAGGCCTCGGGCATCTTAGGAAGATCCCCTCAGGTGAACTTTGGAGAAGAACAGGATGAGAGTGGTAAAGGATGAGGAGGCAGGGATGATCAGCATCAATGGAGGAAACTGAAATTAATGACATCACAACCCCATTTGATAAGTATTTAGGTGTGTATAAAGTGTTGTTAGAATAAGGCTCCAACCTTCCAAGGACACTGAAAGGCAGCATTTCCTTTGCAATACACATGCCAATGTGAATATTTTCCAAAAGTCTCATCATTTTACAGCCATACTTCCTGTTGCTTAGACTGCAGAAGAATTGATAATACTTAACTTTTCCCAGGGATTTAGTTTGTGCCAACATCCATGCTCTCTAGAGACCTATCAGTAAAACTAAGCAATCATTCTGGAAACATAAGAACATGTGATCATAGACCTAGAGCTCAAGAGGAAACTGACCATAGAGTGGCCCAGAATCACAAAGACAGCAAACCTGAATCCAAATTCATTGCTCTTAGATCTCTTTGCAACTTCTACCCATTCACTGTTCTTGGTTGGGTGCTCTAGGGTCCAAGAAAATAGGGCTAATACCTGGAGAGATATTGGTAAATCTTCTTTCTCTAATGCAGGTGCGGTTTCCTAAATATGAGTAGGTTTAAGTTATAGAATTTACCAGCCCCAGGGTCAACAGAGCCCTCCCTTGCTAACACTAAAAACAAACAAACAAACAAACAAACAAACAAATAAATAAGTAAATAAGTAAATAAATAAATGAATGAATAAATAAATAGATAGATAGATAGATAAATAAGTAAGTAAATAAGCAAATAAATAAATAAAAACACAAAATCCAGGATGGCTATGGTACTTCTAGCCAAGGGAGAGATTAAGTGGCAATCAGAAGCTTCCCACCAGCAACACAAAATAGAAAGTATCCCTGAAAAAGCACCGATGGAAATATCAGCAGGGCCTTAATTAAAAGAAGACACAGTCTCTCCTCCAACGATGCCTTGTTCCAAGAGCATCGCTGGAGTGTGGCCTTCCTCAGCAGCTGGGAGAAGACACGGTGCAGCCTGTCTGTGTGCATAAGCCCTGCTTTTTCTATCCAGCTGTGCTGTGGCGTGTTCCATGGTGGAAATTAGAAAGCAATGTAACCTCAGCTGACAGGTTTATTAAGACACAGAAGACATTACAAAGGGCCTTTTGACATTATAATCTCTAGCGCAGTGAGGGGTAGAAACCTACTTGCCATCATTATTGAAAGTAATTGGTCAAAAAAAAAAGGGAGAGGGAGGGAGAACATTCCTATAAAACTGTCAAGTTAATTATTTGGGCTACAGGTGTGTTCAGTGTTCTTGACTCCCTGCCTGAAAGGCTGACTGTTGAAGACCTAGGGCTCCCTACCAGTGTTCTGATCTAAAAGACCAATAGTAGATTAAAAGAAGTTGTCAGTGTCCAGTTCTATTCGTCAGCTCAGTCAAACACATATTGTTCACACGATGCCCAGTATTTTCTAATGCTTCAGGTTGTATATCAACATCATTGTCATCGAGGCAGACCAAGAACGTACTGGAGAGAGTGCCGGTCCGAAAGGCCTGAATTCAAAATCTACCTCGGACACTAGCTCTGTCCCTTAATCTCTGCCAGTCTCAGTTTCCAGACCTGTAAAATGAGGAATGCTATTGCCCCCTACTTCACAGGGTCGTTGTAAGGATCAAATTGTTGCAGAATCTGCCTCAAGACACTTAATAGATGTGACTCCCTTGTTTACCTCATCCGCAAGATGGGGACAAAATAGCCCCTTCTTCACAGGGTCGTTGCAAGGATCAATTGAGACAATACGTACAAAGCACTCTACAGAAATTAGGAGACTACATGTTGGCTGTCATTATCATTACAACGGGCATTGTAATCTCAATTTTCAAAACTATGTAACTCAAGATCCAATGTAACTTTAAGTTGAAACGCTACAGAGAAATTTCTCTGGACAAATGCCATTCCTACCCCTCTTCTTTGTTTTCCTTATGTCTGGTTTTCATTAAGCTATGTGTCTATGTGGGAATCACAAAGACGCAATGTTAGATCCGGCAGAAACCTTGGAAATTACCTCACCTAACGTCCCATAGTAGGGCTGTCTCTAGAACAGAACAGGGCAGGAATCTGGCCTTTGTCTCCTCTTAGGGACCACAGAATAATAAATTTAGTACTCGAAGAGACCTTAGAGCCCAACCTTCTATATTTACAGATAAGGGCACTGAGGCATAGAAAACTTAAGAGAATTGCTAGTAATTGTCTGAAGTGGGATCTGAATCCAGGACTTCCTTGTTTCAAGTTCAGTGTCTCATACACTAAGCCACACCACCTAAGACTCCAGGACAAAACCCTAGCACCCCCCCAACATTTTATAACTACCTACTTACCTACCTATCTATCCATGTATCTATCTATCCATGTATCTGTCTATCTATCTATCTATCCAGCTATCTATCTATCTCTACCTCTCTATGTATCTATCTATCTATCTATCTATCTATCTATCTATCTATCTATGTACTCTCTATGTATTTATCTCTCTATCTGAGATCAGGATAGCATTTATCCTCTCAGCCTCAGTTTCCTCCTTTTTAAAAGGATAGGTTGGATTGGATGACCTCTAAGATATCTTCTAGCTCTAAATCTAAATCTATAACCATGAATATAACATGATTAAACTAAGCTTGGTCCCTCAGTGGTGAGGCAAAGCCAAGTGGCTGGGGAAGTAGAGGGAGATATCCAGAGATCATCTGGCAAACAGAAACAAAGTAGGTAATTAAGTCTAATTAGATAATTGAATTTCTGCTTGTGGGGCAGCATTAGCTGGTGGCAGAAATGTGCTAATTGCCCATTAAAGGCACCTAAACAGGTTACTTTCTTCTATCTGAAAAAAAAGTGAATGCCAAAGTAATTAAAAAGAGCCTCATCTAGGACCCTCAGCCTAGAAATCCACACTTTGCCACAGCAGTTCAGTATGAGGGCTCGCCAAGAAATCTACCACAAAAAGAGGCAGGTATCTGAGAGCAGTTTATACAATAATGATGACATTGTAAAGACCAACAGCTTTGACAGATATATGAACTCAAATCAAGGAAATGGCCAGCCATGATTTGGGGGAAAGATGATAAAAAAATGTTACCCACCTTCTGACAAAGAGGTGACAGGTAATGGACTCAAGGAACAGAATGAGAGATGTATTTGTGGACATGGACGCTAAGGAAATTCGTTTTGCTTTATTATGCCCATTTGATACATGAGTTTTCTTTTTTTTCTCCTTGAAATTGGGGACAGAAAGTAAATGCTTAATTGAAAAATAAAAGAAAGTGAAAGGTTCATTTTTCTTTTTGAAGACAAAAGCCTAAAGATATCTCAAGGATAGAAGTCAAGGGGGATTTTGCAGTCATCTCTAAAGAGTGGGCAATATTTTTGTTTTGCCAGGATATGGTGGTTTTGTTTGAAATCATTATCCTTTAGAATTTAAAGATAAAGATTCAAGAGAAATAATAAAATAAAGTTCAGGGGGCTGGACCATCAATTACTAAAAGCAACAAGACTATTGAGGGGTACTTTGTGAAGTCATTTCAGAATCTATAAAACACTGGCAAATATTTAAGCATCTTCGGAAATATCTGTTGAGTTGAAATGAAGGGATCTTGCCAACTGTGTGAGGTTAAGAGAAGAAGATAGCATTGTCTCCATATATGGGATCAGAGAAAGAAATCAAGACCCAGAAAGGAACATCATTGTCACTAAGGTCCTTGGCACCATCAAACAGTTCAACAGAGGAAACTGATTGGATTTTATCAGTGGAAATGACTTTTCAAAAGAAGAGTTACCCTCTGCTTTCCTGCTCTACCCCAATGACCATGGGATTTTTCTATTTGCCTTGCAGTTGGTACCTTCCATGTATATTGTCTCCCTCGTTAGAATGTAAGCTTCTGGAGAACAGGGACTGTCTCTGTTTTCTCTCAGTTTTCCATTTCTATTCCCAGTACTTAGAACAGTGCTTTGCATATAGTAAGCACTTAATAAATGTTCATGTATACACACACAAATGTGTATGCATTCCATATATACACATTAACTGTCTTTGTTGTCTCACCCACTAGAATGTAAGCTCTCCACGAGCAGGATTACTACATTTATTGTTTTTGTATCCAAAAGCATCAAGTATAGTGCCTAGCACAAGTAGGTGCTTAATAAATGCTCATTGATTCATTCATACTGCTTCTTTGGCTGAAGGGATTATCAAGTAGCAAGCTAGTGCCTGGTGGTCTTCTTCTAGCTATAAGATTAGACCCAAATGGGGGTCGGGGGGAGCTTATTTCCTTAAAGACAAAGAAAGCAGAGAGCTTATATACTCTGTCCTACTCTACTCTTTCCTGATTACAAATTTGAGGGAAATCTCTAAAGAAGCGGTTTTTAATCTGGGATCATGAACATTTTGTTAATGATAGATAGACAGACAGATAGATATGGACAGACAGATAACCACATTTCAATATAATTGGTCTCCTTTGCAACTCCCTCTTTTATTTTATGCACTGAGAAGGAGTCCATAGGCTTCACCAGTCTCCCAAAGCAGTCCATGACACATAAAAATGGTTAAGAAAAGATCCTACATCAAAAGCCTACAAGAAAAATGTGAATTGGTCTCAGGCCATGGAAGAGCTCAAAAAGGATTTGGAAAAGCAAAGAAGATAAGTAGAGGAAAAATTGTGAAGAGAAATGTGAGTGATGTAAGAAAATCATGAAGAACAAGTCGATGACTTGTTAAAGGAGACCCAAAAAATACTGAAGAAAATAACACCTTAAAAAATAGGTTAACCCAAATGGCAAAAGAGCTCCAAAAAGCCAATGAGGAGAAGAATGCCTTAAAAGGCAGAATTACCCAAATAGAAGAGGAGGTCCAAAAGACCACTGAAGAAAATACCACCTTAAACATTAGACTGGAGCAAGTGGAAGCTAATGACTTTGTGAAAAATTAGGAAATTATAAAACAGAACCAAAAGAATGAAAAAATGGAAGACAATGTGAAATATCTCGTTGAAAAAACAACTGACCTGGAGAATATATCCATGAGAGATAATTTAAAAATTATTGGACAACCTGCAAGCCATGATCAAAAAAAGATCCTAGACATCATCTTTCAAGAAATTATCAAGGAAAAGGGCCCTGATATTCTAGAACCAGAGGGTAAAATAGAAATGGAAAGAATCCACCAATAGCCTCCTGAAAAAGATCCCAAAAGGAAAACTCCTAGAAATAGTGAAGCCAAATTCCAGAGTTCCCAGGTCAAGGAGAAAATATTGCAAGCAGCTAGAAAGAAACAATTTGAGTATTGTGGAAACATAATCAGGATAACACAAGATCTAGCAACTTCTACATTAGGGGACCGAAGGGCTTGGAATATGATATTCCAGAGGTCAAAGGAGCTGGGATTGAAACCAAGAATCACCTACCCAGCAAAACTGAGTATCATGCTGCAAGGCAAAATATGGATTTTCAATAAAATAGAGGAATTTCAAGCACTCTTGATGAAAAGACCAGAGCTGAATAGAAAATCTGACTTTCAAATGCGAGAATCAAGAGAAACATGAAAAGGTAAACAGGAAAGAGAAATCATAAGGGACTTACTAAAGTTGAACTGCTTTGTTTACATTACTAAATGGAAAGATGATATTTGTAACTCATGAGACCTTTGTCAGTATTAGGGTAGTTGAAGGGAATACACACACACACACACACACACACACACACACACACACATATATACACATATATATGTATATATATAGACAGAGGGCACAGGGTGAGTTGAATATGAAGGGATGATATAAAAAAATTAAAAATAAGGGGTGAGAGAGGAATATATTGGGAGGAGAAAGGGAGAAATAGAATGGAGTAAATTATCTCACATAAAAGTGGCAAGAAAAAGCAGTTATAATGGAAGGGAAGAGGGGCAGGTTAAAGAGAATGAGGGAATCTTGCTCTCATTGGATTTGACTTAAAGAGGGAATAATATACACACTCAACTGGCTATCTTGCCCTACAGGAAAGTAGGGTGGAAGGGGATAAAAAAGGGGGGATGATAGAAGGGAGGGCAGATCAGAGGAGGAGGTAATCAAAAGCAAACACTTTTGAAAAGGGACAGGGTCAAGGAAGAAAATTGAATAAAGGGAGGCAGGATAGGATGGAGGGAAATATAGCTGGTCTTTCACAACATGACTATTATGGAAGTGTTTTGCATAATTATACATGTGTGGCATATGTTGAATTGCTTGCCTTCTCAAGGAGGATGAGTGGGGAGGGAAGAAGGGACGGAATTTGGAACTCAAAGTTCTCAAAACAAATGTTCAAAAAAAGAGTTGGTTGTGCATGCAACTGGGAAATAAGATATACAGGCAATGGGGTATAGAAATCCATCTTACCCTAGAAGAAAGTAAGGGAAAGGGGATGGGGGGTGGGCAGTGGGGTGACAGAAGGGAGGGCAGAGTGGGGAAAGGTGCAATCAGAATACATGCCATCTTGGGGTGAGGGGAGGATAGAAATGGGGAAAAAATTTGTAACTCAAAATCTTGTGGAAATCAATGTTGAAAACTAAAAATACTAAATAATAAAAAATAAATTTTAAAAAATGGTTAAGAATGTCATCTTTAGAAGGTGATGGTGACCTGTCTCTAGCTATGCTTGGCTGATCTAGGTTCTTTTGTTTCTAGTGTACTCAACTCAAATGGCCTTCAAAATGCCTGGAGAATTTGCCTAGGGGTTTAAAAATGGACTTTTGGTCATTAGGGCATGCAGGGGGAACCAGAGAAGTCATCAGCATCAAAAACAAACCCTCCTAGCTAGTCATCAGAAGGCTTTTCTTTTTACTCCCAGCTTGGTGTTTGTTGGCATTATAAGAAATAACCTGAGGGATTCTAACGTTTATTGCCAGGGTTGGTAGTTAGTTATATTTCCAAAATGAACACTAACAACATTAAACAGGATTATAATGATCCCTATCTTAGCACAAATTAAGACAAGGGAACAAATGCCTTTTCTCCATCTTTTCTCTCCAAAGAAATCCACTTTGAAAGACAGAAGTTCTGGCTTCTCTCTGCTGTCACTATGAAGGGTCATTTTCTATTTAATTTAGGCTCTTACTTTCCCAATGTTATGATGTCTATAATAAGCATTGAACTAAACAAGGGAATTGCAGATCTTTGATGTTTTCTCTAATAAATATGGATTGTGTGTGTGTGTGTGTTTGTGAATACTCTTCATAAATCAGTGTATACATCTTGAAGAGGCCTTGCAAATGGACAATGAGCTGAGTCCAGAATTGAACAATAAGTGAACAGGCTAATTATTTCCCCATGTGAGGAACTACACAGAGCTTTCAGTCATTCCAAGATGTCGTCTGCCACAAAAGCCCATGAGAATAGCAATATTCTCTTGGTGATGTTGTCTATGAATTATGGAACAACAAAGAATCAGAGATTGTACACTTACAAGAAACCCAAAGGAAGGGGCTGTAGTGCAGATTTGGGGATGGTAACACACTAGCGGAGATGACGTGCGAGAAGGGGGCACAAATGATATCCACAAAGATATGTCTGACCAGAAAAAGAAGTCAGGCAGTATTGTGGAAAGACTTGGGAATAAGTCGTAGGATTGACTGGGCATGGCACTGGTATCCATAAAGGAAAGAAATGAACATTTGAGTGCCCACTTGTACCAGCACTTACAGAAGATACATGCAAAAGAAATTCAAGGTGACCTTAAAAAGGAGAGAATGAGCTACAAGGGAAAGAGGAAAGTCCCCTTCCAGAAGGTAGCATTTGGTTTGAATCTTGAAAGAAGCCAAGAATTTTGATGGCCGTGAAGGAGGAAGGAGAACATTCCAGGTAAGGAGGAATGGCCTGTGCAAAGGAATGGGGATGGAAGATGGAGCATCATGGGTGGAGAACAGAAAATGGCATGCTCCAACAGAGCATATGAAAGAAAGTCATTTTTGAGAAGACTGGAAAGGTAGAGAGAAGCAAGGTTAAGTGCTCAAATTGCCAGACAGAGTTGTTTATATTTGATCCTTGAGGCAACAGGGAGCCACTCTGGTTTACTGAGTGAGGGTAGGGTTGACATGATCAGACTTCTAGACTATGAAAATCACTTTGGTCATTGAGTGACAGACAGCTTGGGTCATGTAGGGGCTTGAAGTCAGGAGAACAATTAAAAGGCTGTTGTAATAATCCAGGTGAGAGGTGATGTGGCACTGAATTAGGGTGGTGGCTATGTGAGTGGAGAAGACACATGTCTAAAAGATATTGTGAACCTGAATGACTAGAAGGAATATGGGCCTCAAAACAAACAGGGAATTCTGGAAGACTCGAGGATTTGGGGAATGGAAGAGAAACATAATGAGTTCTATTCTGTTTTGGACATGTTGAGTTTGATCTACTTACAAAATACTCTGTTTCAAATGTTTTAATGGGCTCTTGGTGCTGTGAGAATGGACCACAAGTGAGAGACCGAGGCTACTTTCACAGTGCCTGCATACATGGGAGCTCTTGGGATCAACAAGAGAGAAAATATAGAAAGAGAAGTGTGCCTGGGACAAAGCCTTGAAGGATACCCATAGTTAGAAGATCCAGGAAACGAGACTGAGAAAGACTTTTCAGCCAGGGAAAAGGAAAACCAAGAGAGACCTTAGTGATCAGAGAACTAACTGATCATGGAGTCAGACAGACTTCGGTTCAAATCCTGCTTCTGACATACATATTAGTTGTTTGATCCTACCCAAGTTTCTTAATGTCTCAGTGCACCAGACAATCTGACAAGACTCCTAGGCTGTGAAGGAGGAGGCAACCATGTTGGGAGAGGGAATTTTTTTTTTTTTTGCCATGAACTCCCTGCACCAATGAAATTATAAGTCTGCCAAAAAATTCAAATCATACTTTAGAAACTCTTGCTTTATAAGGATTGAAGGTAAGCAAAGTTTGGCCGCATGGTACACCAAGCAAGGGATTTAGAAGGAATATGAACCCATATGTGGGTGATTTGCCTACTTTTTCTCAAGTTTAATTTGAAGAGCACAAGGGGAGAGTATTATTAGTCAAAATGCTTTGCCCTTCATTTATAAAGTGGGCATAGACAGTTTCAAGGCACCTTCATGTGGATCCAGGAGTAATAAACATCTTTAGTGAAATCTTATCTTAAACTGTGCCATATAGCTCTAGTAATAATGGAAACATTCCAGCATGGCTTCCATAGAATGTATGTCGAATCTCCCTTTCGGAGATGTGTGTTTGTTGGTTTTCTTCTCATCATTTTTTGCTTGTCCTTTTTCACAATAACAACCTCCTACCCCAGCAGCTGAGGAAGAGTGGGTGAGGAAGGGCATAGTGGATAGAGAGAGAGTAAGTGCTTTAGTAACTATGTAAACTTTGCCAATCTCAAAAAAAAAAAAAGAATCTTCATGCCTGAGGCTGAATGAATTTATTGACGTAATATTCATTTCTGGTGTCTAGTCGCACATCCCTTGAAATATCTTTGGTATCTATCTAGTCAATGTGAAATTGGCTCTGGAATTTTGTGCATTATCCCATTACTCCTCCAATCACCATTACTTAAGAGGTTTGGGTTTTTTTCCTTTGGTCATCATTGTTGACAGATGTAAATAAAAAAAAAGAAAGAAGAAAAAAGATCAATGGATTATCATGGCATATTTATACTGGACAAGACTTCCAGAATCTTCTAGGCACCCAGCTGTTGGTGCTGTACTCTTGTCTGCTCTGTCCTTAGAGTTCTAGGTAATGAACTTCAACTCGATACTCCAAAACGAGCCTCATTCCTTTCAGTGTTCCTAAAGCCTTGCAATTCTCCTTAGTCCTCAGTCTTCCTCCTCCTGCACTAGTGAGATTCCTTCCCACTCCACTTTTCCATCCTATGTTGGGATTGAAAGTAGCTCATCATGCCATCTCCCATACCTCTAACAGCTCTTGAAATAACTGAAATCTGTTACTACACAGCCAATCACTGAGAGGTAGAAGCTGGTGGCTCAGCCCTCATTTGGGGCACAAACCAACAAATGTAATTCTGCATCTCCAGTAGCCCAGGTGTCCAAAATTACCAGAACAAAAGCTGTTGGTATAAAAGAGAGGGACTGGCAATAATCCCCTTTAAAAAAATAGAGAAGGAAACTCTGTTATAAAGGTCTGGGGAATGAATTGGTCTAATGACTGATGCATCTTTATCCCTCAGGAGAGATATCTTCTAGCCTCTCTGCAGCCGTTAGGCTGATTTAATTAATCTAACATACCGAGCAGATTTGGCTCTTCATTTTCAAGTGCATAGTCTATTAACAGTTTCCATAAGCACTCTGATTATGCAGGGCTCTTGTCAATGGATCCCTGCCAATACCAACCATGGAACTAATGATCTGTGCTTGCCAGCTTCAAGGTGAAGGACCACTCTTGGGTCCACCTCCCTGCCACTCAAGGAACATCCTCCCCTGAGAACCTTGGGAGAACAGGTGCCCACCCTCCTAGTGCCTCATGTAGAGATCTGGGGTGGGCATAGGGGGTGGGGAAAAGAGGATACTTAGGAGTTAATGCTGCTTGTGATTATTGATTAAGCCATCAACTAAGAGGAAGAGGAAAAAGCTGCATCTGAAGGGAAATTCTCTGAATTTACTCTGCCTCACATAGATGTCAGGGTTTTTTTGTTTTGGTTTTTATATTGGGTGACAGTAGATCTCCTGTGACTACATTAGAGACAGAAGGTCAAAGGTTATTTCTCTGACAATTGATACTAGCCCCATAGCAACATCCAAGCCTCACCAGACCTCCTCTTTTCTCTCTCTCTCTTTTTTTTTTTCTTTTGGTGAATCCTGTTTTAAAGTTCTCTTGGGCAGCTACTACAAAAGCCCCTGCAGACATCAGGCTTTAAACACCATCTTGACATTTGGTGATTTGCAAGGTGAGATTCTGCCAAAGCTTCCAGCATTTTCAGGAAACATAGTTCAAGGGGGCTTTTGAGACAAGGGGAAAAGCCTTGTCACATATGCCTGTGGGACCTAGTGACAAAGAATCAATGCACTGGGCTGGCAGACTATTTCAGGCAAGGCTATTACTACCAAAGTTGGTACTCCTGGGATGTGTGGAGAAGCTTAGCAATATGGTACCTTTTCTTTTGTTTCCTTTTTCTGAAGCCCCAACAATTGAGACTCAAGGGTTGTCTTTGAAGCTGCAGACATCACAGGATAATTATCATCTCTCCACAGATGACTCTCAGGTCTCTATACCCAGGCACAGTCTCTCTCCTGAGCTCTCGTCTCAAATCACTAACAGCCTAATGGATATTTCAAACTGAATACTTTATAGGTATCATTTACCATGTCCAAAACACAACTCAATTTCACTCCCCTTCAAACCCACCTCTTCTCCCAGTTTCCCTAGTTCTGGCAAAGGTACAACCATCCTTCAGGTCATCCATGTGGTCAGCCTCAATGCCATCCCCCTGTTCCTCACTTTCACTCACCAATCACATCCATTATATACATCTACAGGGATGAAAAGTTTCCAGCCTCCATGAGGAATCCAGGTGCTAGAAATAAATGCTGGAGGAAACCAATTATTTGCCATTGGGTATTCTTAATGTCTCTCTGAAGAAGAGAATGTGTGGTTCAGAGGAAAAGGTATTAGATTTCAAGTCAGAGAGTCCTCTATGTCCACTAAGATTTTTTTTTTTAAAAAAAAGAACCTGTCAAGCATAATTAGGAATGAAATTTTTCAATTGTGTTGTTTTGAGCTAAAATAAGACCATCTTCACAAGTGGATAGGAAACAAGAAAAAAGGCCAAAACCTCAGGAAATAGTGTAAATAAACACACGAGTACAAATACAAACAGTTAAGCTGATTCCTCGAAAATTACACAAACAAAAGCAGGAAAACCAAAAGCACAATGTCCACAACTTTTTAAATGTCAATAACAATAACAATAAAAATTTAACTCTTTTACTCAAATGACCAAAATCTGTGTCAAAGAAGAGGTGGGGGACTATTGGTACAGAATAATGCATATACTATCAGGCTTATATGTTATGTTGGTTAATTTTAATTATTTCTTTTTCCTTTACTTTTTATTTTTTGTTACAAAGGATGGATCTGGGTAGGAGAGAAGGAGGAGATGTATTAATAGTGATGTAAAAATGAAAAAGAAAAAAAAATTCTAAAGAGAAAAAAATTAAAAGATGATACTCATTGGATAATTCCTTGAAATAAGCCCCAAAGGGGATCAGGGTGGAATGGTTGGGGGTAGCAAAAACCAGAAAGGTCACTAGGAACATTTATATATTCTCTTCTCCATGATTGAAACACAACACATGAAATGGAATCCATTAACAAACTAACACTGTAACAAACACTTTCTTGTGGTCACAGTTATCCAAATGTTGGGCAACCTCAAGTCATGTACACAAAACAGAGAGAAGGAAGGAGAGAAAATGACTAGGGGTGGGGGTGAGATTCAAGTTCTTACTCTGAAACATACTAGCTAAGTGACCCTGCCCAAGTCACTTAATTTCTCAATGCTTTAAGACTCTTTAAGACTGTAAATCTTAAATGAGTCATTGATCCCAGAGATTGTGAGTTCCTTGATGACAGGGACTGTCTTTGGACTCTTTGTATCCCCAATGCTTTGCACAGCGTCTGGCATATAATAGGTATTAAATAAATGTTTATTAATTGATTGGTTGATTTACATTAGTAGAGGACGCTTCTATACTTGGAAATCCCTTCATAGACGGTATAGATCCTTCACAGGTATAGACCAAAGGGGGTAAAAAATGGTAACAATGTATATTTCATCAACATGAGAAACAATATACCAAATGCCAACTAAATCATAGATAGAGACTAAACAAACTTAAGAAAAGGCTCTACCATTTTTGGTCTCAGAAATATTCTAGCTAGAATTTTTATAGTGCTTTGGGGCCTACAAAGTACTTTATATTTGCTGACCATGCTGTTATGGAAACATAGACTATTTAAGAATTATACGTAAAATGTGCAACTTCTTAAAAGTAAATAACAATAGGAAGCAAGGTTCGTCCTTTTCACTGTCTAACACGGTCCCTATTCATGGTGAAATCAACTTTGTGCAGACGCAGACTGCCCGGGGCGCCTTTCAGACCATAAATCCACCACTTTGTAATCTACCATCTGTGAGTAGGTACACGCATGTGCACACGCACGCATGAAGGGCATCTTGTTTTTGCCAATCAGCATCCTACATTCCTAATAGAGGAGCCAGGCCGATTGTCTGGGCTCACAGACAGAGGCCTTAAAACCAACTTTGAGTGACTATTCTGAGATATCTAAACAGGAGACACAATCTTCAATCCCTGATTTCTGGAAAGGTTAATTAGAGAAACACAAAACAAATGGCCAATTTCTCCTTTAGAGCTAATGAGCCTGTAAAAATGGAAGCTTTCCAAGGACTACACCAGGCAGTAGCTTGGGGACCCGGCAAAATGAGATACCTTCCGTGCACCAACCAACTTCCCCTGTCGATCATTTAAAAGGTTTCCTATTGGCTCTCTTGTTCTGAATTTTATAATTTCTCATGCCATGAAAGTTTTTGGAGCAATGTTGCTTTTCTCTCTTCCCTTCATAAATTTAAAAGTAATATTTTTGGATAGGGATGGATACTGTAGGCTACTGGCTCTTCTCTTTCAGAAAACTGATTACTTCTTCCTTTGTTAGGAATAGGAACAGGGATATGTTGTTTTAGAAACAAGCTTATCATTGACTTGCCTCGGTCAATACATTATTTGGTATGATGAGATAATGCATTCAGAGAATTTCAGAAGGGGAAAAATGATAGTAATAATAGATAGCCTTTATATAGTGATTTAAGGTTTTCAAAGCACTTTGCAAATCTTGTTTCTTTTAATTCTCACAACAACCTGCAATTACTGTACTCTGAGACTGAGGCAGGAGGTTAAGGGATTTACCCACGGTCACAAAGCTAATAAGTGTCTGAGGCCATATTTGAACTCGTCTTCCTCACTCCAGGTCTGGCACTCTATCTACCGTGTCACCTAGCTCCTTCTGTGTTGGAAAGGTACCTCAGAGGTCATCTAGTCCAGCCTCCACATGAAAGAAATCTCCATGATAATACACCAGGCAAATGGGCATGGAGCCATTGCTTGAAGAACCCCATTGATGAGAACCTACCACTTCCTGAGGAATTCCATCCCTTGTTAGGAGAGCTCTAATGATTAGGAAGAGTTCCCCCTCCCTCCACCAATAACAAGCCTAATTCGTGTCTTTATAACTTCCACTCACTGCTCTTAGGTCTGCCCTCTAGAGCTAAACAGAATAAGTATATTTGTTCTTCCACATGCCAGGCTTTGAAACAGCAAGCACATCCCCATCCTGAATCTTCTCTCCTTCAGGCCAATCATCTTTAGTCCTTTCTATGTATCATTATATGTCATGGACTCAAGGCCCTTCACTACCCTCCTCTGGGCACTTTCTCCCCTATCAATGACCTTCTTAAACTGAGGCCAGCAGAACTGAACACAATGCTCTGGGTGGGGTCTCACCAAAGCAGAGCACAGAGGGATTGCCACTTCAAGAAGAGACATACCTCAATTTATCCCAAAGTCACAGAAGTTTGGGCTGTCACAAGTCACTCCTGACTCAAGTCAAGCTTAAAGTCCATTAAAAGTCTGAGACATTTTTTTTGGCCAGGAAAAAAA
The DNA here is from genome assembly GCF_011100635.1 of Trichosurus vulpecula. Classification (NCBI taxonomy): domain Eukaryota; kingdom Metazoa; phylum Chordata; class Mammalia; order Diprotodontia; family Phalangeridae; genus Trichosurus; species Trichosurus vulpecula. Next base: position 183,355,774 of record NC_050581.1, on the reverse strand, counting down.
AAAGAACCTGCCATCTAACTCTGCCACCGCATTCTATCCTTATAAAGCTGATTGTTTGAATTCTAGTGTACGATTTTACATTTATCTCTACTGAATTACATCTTCCTAGATTACAGACACCTGGCTGTTAACAATCCCCCCCCAGCTTGGTCTTGCTGGTACCGATGACTCATGTTGCACCATGTTTGCACCTAAGAGTTGTCCTCACAATGGAGGGAGCATGAGAGAGAAAGCACATACATGTGTGCAGGCAGAGTCCTCAACATTCTACTCCAATTACCTATATATTTTAGATAGGGTGTTTGGTTCTTCCTACTTTCCCTGTTTTCCCGAGCAACTGAAAAATATCCATGTAAAATCAACTCACTTTCATCAGAGCAACTGTATAAATTCATCTGTTACATATTTTTTTCATTCCAAGCATGATGCAAGCTTGCTTAAGTAAAATAAGTAACTGGAAAAGAATCACACGTATTCTGTAATATTAATAGGCCTTTTGGTAGAACTTAGATGAAAAAAATTGTACCTGTCTGCCAGATGTTTATTCCCTGCAGGTGAACAGGACTAAATAGATAAATAGCAAAACAGTAAGGGAATTTATACCACTTATCCTGCAACTGTTTTTTTCATTACTGAACCAGATATAATGGGCCATTCACATTGTTGGATGTTTCATTTATTTCAGAATCATATTCTGTTTCATTATGGTTATTCATACCTAGGCTTTAACTTCCTTGCCATCTGAGGGCAGAACTATGTCACTGTTATCTTTATACCTTGCCTAGCTTCTAGTATAATGCACTGTATATAGTAGGTACTTAATAAATGCTTGTCACATCAAGTCAACAAGCATCTATTAAGAGCTTTCTATGCACCAGGCTCTATAGTAAGTAACTGAGAAATAAAGGCTCTGCCCTCAAGCAGTTTACATTCTGTTGGGGGAGAGAATCTGTTAACAACCATAAACAATCTGTAAATAACTATATACATATACATATATATATATATATATATATATATATATATATATATATGTGTGTGTGTGTGTGTGTGTATACACACAAATACATATACATATATACATACACGCACATATAGTTGTTTTTATTCAGGCATTTAGTCACGTCCCACTCTATGTGACCCCATAGATTTTTGTCCATAAGGCTTTCTTGGCAAAAACATTGGAGTGCCACACTGGGCTTGGTCACCATAACAAGGCAAAAACAAGGGTGGAATCCCCTAATTAGCTTACTATAATTAAGCAAATGAACTTATAATCTGCAGTTCACAGCTCTGAGGCCTAATATCAGAACTTATAGTCACTACTCTTTATGAAATTATATCAAACTGATTAATATTGACTGGAATAAAATAGGGGTCCAATTAATCATCTGTCATAGGAGACAAGGAAGGGTCATGAATAATATCTATAATAAATAATCTTGGAAGATGGGTATTATTAATATTATCCTCATTTTATACTTGAGGAAACTGAGGCAGGGAAGGCTTAAGGGCCTTGCCCAAGGTCTCATAGCTAGTAACTATCTGAGGCTAGATTTGAATTCAGATCTTCCTGACTAGAGAAGAGGACTGAGAAAAGAAGCTCAGGGATCTCTAACTTTAAAAGTCAAGAAATAATAAAGATATAAGTCCATTGTCAAACATCACTAGCAAAAGCCTGCTTGTTCCCTACTAATATCTTCATATGAGAATGCTCTCAAGTCTTATATAGATGACTCCCATGAAGGTTTTATATAGATGGGAGAGCAGGTATATAGGGCAGTAGCTATTGGTCACCTTTTTTCTTTATTAAGTTCTGAGAATTCCATGCTTAAGTATCTTTCCCTCCTTCAGATTTCTTGTATGATAATCCCTCAACGTCCTCAAAATTGTTCTCCCCCTGGCATGGATCTCCCCTCTATATACTTGGTCCAATCTAGCTCCTTTTTTTCATCTTGGTTCTCTTTAGTGCCTTTTCACTTTCCTGTATGTAAGTTTACAGATCCATTTGAAGATTTAAGTAAAGGTAAAGAAGAAGAGAAGTCTACGGAAGAAAGAGTATGAATGGTTCAAGAGGTAGGAAGGGAACCAGGAAAGTACAATTCCATGGAAGTCAAAAAAAGAGAGTGCATCAAAGAAGGAAAATATGGTCCAAAGTAGTAAATGTTAGGTAGAAAGTATAGATGATGATGGCTGAGAGAATTGACTGACCTGGGACAGCAATTTTGCAGGTAGAATGGTGGGGATGAAAACTGGATTGCAAGAGATTGAGGTGTGAGGTCGATGATAAGGAAGCTGATGTAATGACTGTTGATTACTCTTTTTAAAAGATTGGCAGAGAAAGAGAAGAGAGATGTAACATGGTAGCTCATCAAAGTATCGAGGTCAAGGGTTTTATACTGAGTTTAGCACAGGAAGGATGTGTAGCTATGGATAAAATGAAAGGAACCAATAGAGAGGGAAAGATTGAAGAGGCAAGAGAAGATGACTGACTCATTTATTCAACAAGTACTATCCTTGGCACAATGCCAGACACAAAGTAGGTGCTTAAGAAGTGTTTGCCACTGACTGGTTAGAGGAGGTAGGAAGGGAATCGATGAACTAACAAGTATTCATTAGGATCCTACTATTTCCAGGCACCGTGCTAGGCCACAGGGATGTAAGCACAAAGACCACAACAATCCTGTACTACCAAAGGTGAGAGTTAACATTCTAATGGGGAAAACAGAGAGGAATAAAGGTCCAGGTAGAATGGTCAGCCAAGGCCAGGAGAAGAGGCCCCTCATCCCCTGAGGGAGGAAGAAACAAAGAAATGAAGAATGAAGACTTGGAGGGTTTTTTTGAGGTAGAGAGGGGAGGACTTGAGGGAATTTAACTCTTATCTTCTTAGCAAAGTAAGATACAAGGCAGATGGGAGCAGAAATGGTTTAGAATGTCTGGGGGAAACTGATGAGGGATGAGTCAAGGCATCTCCAAGCAGCAAGCAGAGCCCAGCTGGAGTTAAATAGCACATTTTGTAGCAAACCAAATCAGAAAAATTATATGACTTTTACTAGCAATTCTCAGCCTACCAAGCATTCAATTTTGAGCCACTGCTATATCTCCAAGCCACACAAGGGGGAAGTTTGGATTGTGTCGAGAGCCTTCTAAATTGTCCCCAAATGATCCAGGGAATAGTTTCTTTTATTTCTAAAATCATTGTTACCTTGAAGATCCTTTCTTGGGTGCTTTTCCAGAAGCCTGCCATGGTGAGCTGTGTGACTATTTGGGAATGGGGGTTGGAAGAAGGCAGAATTAATGAGAGTCCTTTCCTGTGCAACTGGCTGGCCTCTGTCTACCAGCTGCCCAGAAGAGCATTGCTTCTGAATAGAATTTAATCGCTAAAGTTGCCTAAGTTGCCATGCAAACACTTGCTTCTAGGTGCTTCATAAGGGCCCTTCAAATTTTATCTTCTGTAACAATGGCACTAAGTTATCTCTATCGTCAACCACTAGCACATAGCATTAATACTGCATGCCCGTAAATACTGATGCCTTTACTCTAAGACCTAACTATTTGGGAAGATGAGGCAATAGGAACCAAGGTAACCAGCACACAGCCCATTGAATGCCTACGATGTAAAACTGTGAAATACCAAATCTTGACATGCTGCTATGTCGACTACAGAACTAATGTGACTTAAGTGCAGGAAGAGAAGTATTTGGAATTATTGGTCGGTTGAATCCCTGCCATTACACTGGAAATAATGACATAGACCTGAGTTTGCGCTACAGGGCATGCCAGGCTCAGAGATAATGGCATAATTGCAAATGTGCATCTATTTCAGGCGACGATACCTTAGAATGGGGGAAGACGTGACAGATAAAGCCAAACAAAGAGAAGGCCCTAAACTATTTCTCCTCGCTGTAATGGCACTTTGGAAAGCCTAAGTGGCTACATTAGTGAAATTACAATGTACACCTCAGAGCAGTGAGATTAGATGACAGACAAAGCCTTAGTCCTTGTCTTTCACAATTCCATAAAGGATAATACCAACAAAAAATGCATTATTGTTCAGCAGTAATACCAGGCAAAAACATTCTGTTCTAGTCCATTGAAAAGTCTGGAAGTCACCAACAAACCTTTCAGCAAGTTGGAAGTGGTGGCATGTTAGAGCTTAAGTTTCCTCACAATAGTGTATTTAAAACCTAGCAGAGACTAATGCATCAAAAGTACATTGACTACTTTATTTCCAGAGAAAAATGATCAGGCTTCCCAGAAGGCTCTTGGCACAAGGGACAATGCTTATGTACGTATCAGTCTGACAATGGCCTTGACCATTGGCCAGTGGCCAATAACAAGGGCTGACGTTTCTAGAATACTTGGAGGCTTAGCAAGCACCTTACACGGATTGTCTCCTTTGCTTGTCCCTTCCAGCCCACCCTGATTTTACAAATGAGAAAACTTGGGCTCAAAGGGAAGGGAAGTGGTTTGCTTATGGTCATAAAGATGGTCAATGTTTGAAGTATGATTCGAATTCAGTCTGTTGACTGTAGTCAAGTTCTTTTGGCTACACCATTGTGTCACAATCTCTAGTGCAAACCTGCTACATTAAATTAGTTCAATTCAAAATAACTTTAAAGTAGCAAAAAAATACTAAAATATATCTTGCTTTCAACAATTTTGAAGCTCCCTCAAACAATGCAGATTCCAATGCACTTGTGCCTGCTAATTCTGGCTGACTGTTGTCAGTCAACTGATAAACATCTTTTTAAGCTCTTACCATGTGCCAATAGTGCTAGCTACTAGGCACTTGGCTGAGCTTCCTCTCACAAGTGTCCCACAGGGAGTCTGCCCTACATGCCAGAGGAGGTCCTTGCTTTCTCCTGATAGTTTGAGAGTACCCATGGAATGTTCCAGTCATCTACTTGTCACCTCTCATCCTCACCACGTTAGTAGCCCATCTTCTCTTCCTAGTAAGTATACATTTCTTGGATGACCTCTTTCCTCTTCTTCTAAAATGAAGAAGCTAAAAATCCATATTAGTGAAATTGTGGGGAAATAGGCTCTCTGATACATTGTTGGTGAAATTGCAGACTGGCATAAAAGTTTTGGGAAACAATATGGTGATAAACATTCATAAAACTGACTAAGGGATGCCTTTTGTCTGAGTGAATCCATTATGAGGATTTTATCTTTAAAATTATCATTACAAAAAGGGGGAAAAGACCCATATATAGAAATATTAAGAGCTGCTCTGTTTGCAATAGCAAAAAATTGGAACCTATGTTTCTGGAACTCAAACAACAGCTGGATGATATATTAATTTAATGTGATATTAGGATATTCTAAAATATGATATGAGGTCATGTGGCAAAGTGAGTAGAGATCTCTAGAGAAGGGACTGACATCACATGTATTGGAGGTTTGACTCTGGGCAAGTCATTTAACCTTTGAGTAACCCAGATTACTTTGGAAGCCCAGAAGCTACACAACAATTACAAATGTGTATTGGTAGGGAATGCTCCCCACAGAATCATAAAATCATAGGTTAAATATAAATCATAAGTAGAAAAATGGAAAAACCAAACAAAATCAGTAGAATGAAATATGTGGGCACACTGACTATAATTGTGTGGATTTGTATCTTTTCAGGATGGTTAGTAAGTGTATAATGAAAAGAATTAAATTAACCAAATAACTATAAGCATGAAAATTGAAGGACTGCCCAGTAGGCACCTGATGAGAGAGCCTAGAGTCCCAGGGCTTCTCCTGGCCCAGGTTAGTGGAAGTGTTTAGCAGCAACAGCCAGCAGAAGCAAAGAGACAAAATGGCTTTTTCTCCCAGAAGTCTGAATGCACAGGAAGGGATTGTTTATATGCTATAACCAGACTGTATGTCATATGTTGACAAGCCCCAAAACGATACAGGTGCAGGAGCCCCCAGGGCAGCAGCCCAGGGGACGGGCCCATGCAAATGAAAGTCAGCAGTACATCTGATGCCTCTGCTGCCAATGCAGTCTCTCTCTCCCCACTTTTCACTCCCAATGGAAAATTATTTATGTATGGGCCCCATCAATGGAATGGAAATCAGCATGCACATTTCATGGGCTTCTGTTAACTGCTGACACTAAGTCTGGTTCTGGCTCTCTGCCCCTTGTTTATTGTTAATATTCTGGTTTATCTTGTTGGCACCTTGTCACGAGTGAGCAGGAAGCTCGACCTTGGTTACCATGGAGGGGTAGGACTTACTTGAAAAGTTGTGAAAGTTAAAGACATCATGAAAGATGACAATGATGACAGCAGCTAACGTTTACATAGCGCTTCCTATGTGCCAGGCACTGTGACAAGAAGAAACCACGGCTAACATGGGAAAAGCTTCTCCGTGTAAATAGGAGACGTGAAAAGTATACGCACGCATCTAAATCCCGATTGAACAGAACAGGGTACGCATGCTAACCACCACGTGGTGGCAGATGAAGTGGGTCAAACCTCAAAGTGTTAGAGAAATACTAGCTGTGTTTCTCTCTATATTTTTTAACTTGACAAATGATTTAATTAGTGTAGTTGCAGGGTACTCCAGTGAGGAAATTCCTTCTATCAATTCACATGAGCATGTGCTCTGCAATGTATAGTTTTAAATAACCATAATAACAGTAGCTAATATTTGTAGAGTGCTTACTATGTTGTCAGGCATTGTGCTAAGCCCGTTACAAATGTTACCTCATCTGTTCCTCGTAACAACCCTGTGAGAGAGATGCTTTTATGATCTCCGTTTTACATGGAAACTAAGGTGGAGATTAAGAGACTTGCCCAGGGTCACAACTCCCATACATATCATAAGCACTTACACTCAGGTCCTGGCCACCATATCATGTCACCTCTCCATAATAACTATATTGGCCTAATGAAATACTGAGATTCTCTCTTTTTTCCCTCCCCTCCCCGCCCCCGCACGTTGCCTCCCCTGTTATTACAGTAAATAGTTCAGATGTCATGGGTTATTTCCCTTACCCCAAATTCTCATACGTGTTATCTGGGGGAAAGTCATCCCATTGTGAAAAAAAAGAAAAAACCTTTTAATTCATTTAGTGATGGTCACCTTTCTCAAACGCCTTCTCCTTGATTCTATGTGTTACACAAGACTGGTTCAAATATAGAATGCACTTTCCCCTCAAATCTAATTTACACAAAACTCAATGCAACCTATAACCAGCTCCCCATTAGCATTTGTCCTTTTCGATTCTAGCTTCCCATGGTGGAAGCCAAGAGTAGAAACATGAAATGTGGAAACCTTCAGTCAATGAATAAGCATTTATTAAGTACCTACGACATACCAGGCACTGTGTCAGGGGCTGGGAAAAAATAAAGGCAAAATTATGAAAAAGTTTCTGCCCTCAAGAAATACATTTTATTGAGGGAGACATTTAAATCTATATAAAATACATAAAAATAAATGTTTTATGTAAATAGGTATATGTATGCATATATATATATATATATATATTTAAAATGATATGCTCCCATTTTTCTTTTGTTTCGGTTTTCTTGAAAAAATAATAAAAAAAACTAAAATTCTACTGGAAAACCACCAATGCCTTGGGCCCTATGACCCCAAAAGATATTAATCTCCCACCGTGATCCAGCACGGACCTATTTAGATACAAGAAAGTTGGAGGCCCAGATAGGAAAGTGATAACCCACTTCAAGGTTATATTTTCAGTTGTCTCTCTGAAATTCAGAAACCCCTGGGCAGTGAAGGCTGACTTCTTTAAGAGATGGAGCATTGCTTTAAATATATGAATAGGGAAGAGGAGAAAGCAGATGATGAGCGTGGGCTGTAGCTCAAATACTTCCTGGGACTAAGAGGATGAGGTCTGCCAGGTGGGTGGCCGGCTAGCAGAGATGAGCTACTGTAAAGTCAAGCAGCAAAGACAAAGGGGGTTATGGAAAGTAGGAAACTCTCTGGGCTTTCTAAAAGGCAGAAACATGACTCATTGTAGCTGCTGCAGCAGCCCACAGATGTTTCTTCCAAAGGATCCATCACTCTGCAGCTCCTCCTCCATTATCCTCCCCCCCCACCCCTGCCCGGGGCTCCTCTGTGTTCTTGGCTCCCAGGTTATAGGAGAGAAGATGGCAGGGCAGGGCGGGGTGAACATGGAGAGTAAGGGGAAGGGTACTTTGCAATCACTACAAAGGTGAAGGAGTGAAAGGAGAAGAGAAAAGGTCAGGAAGGAAAGTTACAGGCACCTAAGGAGATAAGAAGTTCCAAGGGAGAAACTAGGGGAAAAACAAGGGAGAGAAAGGTTGAAATTCTGGTAAACTTAAGAGTTTAGATACCATTTACATAAAGTTAGAAATGCTTTGGCCCTATCGGAAATAGAAAATTCTGCAGAGGAAACACCCTATGCCTGTGAGCGTCAGAGTTAGAGATAAAGAGGAAAGATCCTACAATGAATGAATGAATAAATGAATGAAAAGCATTTATTAAGCCAGGAACTGTGCCAAAACAACAACAACAACAACAACAACAACTTTGACATCAAGAAACTTGAATTCTATTAGAGGAATGCTGGCCATGGAAGGTGTTCTAGCTTGGACACCCACAGAGATGGTGAGTGGATATACATAACACTCTTTCTAGAAGTAATGATGCCATTGATTTGAATAATGTACCCAAAGTAAGAGGTAAAGATATGCATACATGTGTGTATTCATGCACATTTGCATATGTGTGTTGTGCATGTCTTGGGTATGTCTTGTGAATGTGCGTATGTACATTGTGTGAGTTTGTATGTGCGTGCATTTGTCACACACGTGTGCACATGAGTTATATGTCTCCATATCTGTGTTCATGGCTAGGTATGTGTGTGCATATGTGTACATGTGCACATGTAGGTAAGAGGGACATGCACAGAGACATGTAGATGGTGAGATGATCTGGGTCAGTTATTGGCTGGCCAAACAGATGGTTGGGGGGAGGCAAGGGGGAGCCTGGTCTGGTGTCTAGGAGAAAGTTTATCCCCTGGCTGCCACCCTCCTGACCAGGACTGCCATCTCTGCTACAGCTACAGGCTACACCTGTCTTCTCTCATTCAAACCTCATCTGTCGGGAAGAGATTCTCTATTTTCAAGACTTCCTAAAAACAGCAGCAGTAGCAGCAGCAGCAGCAGCAGCAATCTACTTGGGGCATTTGTTTCTGGTCTGCTTGTTTGTTTCTTCTACTGGATGTCAAAATGGTTTCTGGTCTCATTAATATAATTGTATTGCCTACAATCTCTTGCATGTGTAGAATGGCAATTTTCAATGCTGTTTTGTCTAGGCAGAGAAACATACAAACATGCATACACATACACACACATACTCACACACACACACACACACACACACACACACACACACACTGACTGATCAGCTTCATTTCTACAAGACAATCATGGAGTTGGGGAAGTGGATTCAGTAGTTCATTCCAGCAAGGAACCAACACCATGCCATCCACCTTGAAGCTCTCTATACCACACACATACACACACACACACAGACACACACGTACATACAAACACACACACACATATATATACATACATACATACGTATTATATATACACATATATACATACACACATATATATATATAATGAGACCGGTGAGCAGGTGCCCAGATTGGCAAATACCCAAATGGATCAAGGAATGGTGGCACCATAAGGCTCTTAGACAACATCTCCTATCATCCTGACCATCTCTAAGATGGGAAAAAATGAGACCTAGAGAAATAAAATGATTTGCCCAGGGTGACAGCTAGTAAGAGGCCAAGCTGGTACTCAAACCAAAGCTAACCAGCTCTCTTTCCCCTTCACACTGGGCCAAGGTTTTGCTTTGTTTTTTTTTTTTTCAAGGTCATTGGAAGAGTTAAATTAAAAACAAAAACTGCCCAGGAAAGAAATGGGTATAACGAGTGCTTTTAAATGGGTAGGAGAGTAGGAATTGAGCAGCATTCATTATGACTATTTCAAAGGATCTGCACAGCATACAGACAAGTCAGGAAAACCTGGGTTCAAAATCTGCCCCTGATATTTAATAGCCATGTGACCTTAGGTGAGTTATTTGATATCTCCATGCCTTGATTACCCCATCCGTACAACAGAGATAATAACAGCACCTGCCTCACAGGGTTGTATCCAATAAGCCAACAAAAAGTTCAGTATTTGCAAAATTTAAGGCCTTATGTAAATAATGACTATTTTTTTAAAATTTGCTTTTTAAAGTGATTCATTTTAATTCAAGAAGGTGATTATCTGCTTCACTGTACTTTCAAAACTAGTCCTTTGAGTGCACCAATAACAGCCAACATAGGATTTCAATCTAGAAGACAACTTAGACCTCATATATCCCAGCTCTTTTCATTTTGCATATAAGGAAACTGAGACCAGAGCTCAAGTGACTTGCCTGACATGATACAGGGTCATAACTAGCTGAAGGGTGAGATTCAAAGTCACACCTTTTGATCCCAAATCCAACATTCTTTTCAGTGAACCAAGCTTCTGGACTTAAGAAATGAGAATGAATGAACGAATGGGCATTCATCAAGTGCCAACTGGGCATTATATAAGAAAAGAAGAAGCTTACAATTTCTTCTCTTAATGTATAATGTTGGTCGGAAAGGGAAATGGTAGTAAAGAAGAACTTCTCATGCTGCAGTGGAATCATTAGGGAAATAGATGGTGCTTTCATCTGGTTGGAGTTGTGATATGACTTACTGCCCCTGCCTCATCTCACCTCACCTCCTATCGTTTGACTTAAGAAAATGAAAAACAAAAGCAGAAAGAATTTTGACTGCTACAGAATAAAGCTAGGACAAATCCTGCCCACAGCCCCTTGACTGGTCTGTAAGACCCTTCAGAAAGAAAGCATTGTTTTTAATGGTTCCATCTATTTGGGGCCTGGGCATATGTGTGTGGTGTGTTCTAAATTAATGTAGCTAGTAGTTGTCTTCAGCTGGGAGAGAAGCTGAGGATAAATAAAGCTAACACAGTTAGAACAATAGCAGGTCGAGTATAGGAGCCTGCCCCATTTTTGTTTCTGAAATCTAGAATATTATTGCTTCTCTAAATAGGAAACTGCTATTTAAATTTAGGGATATGAGGAGGAGACTGAATTCAAATGCCAGGGCTCTTTTAGGCTACAACAGGTGATTTTCATGGCCAAGTAAAGACAACTTATTCTCTAAAAATTAGACCTCCTTTTAAAAAAAAGTACGTAGAGAATTCTAGGAAAATTAAAGAGTAAAACAAATGAAGATTATTTGTGAATGTCATTTTGTACTGTGTCCATAAGGCACAAAATTCTATGAAAAGCAAACAAAAGAAGCTAATAAGGACCTAATCAAGGTCCTTAGTTACAAAGTCCTTAGTCTTTTTTTTTTTGTCTTTTATTGCTTTGTTGTTGTAAACTTCCACTTGCTAGGGAAGGATCTCAGAGCAAGTCACTTTCATTTTTGCAGTCATCTGAATTTTAAATTCTGTTTTCACTAAATGGGAAGTCCCACCCAGATAATCACTACCATTCTCAGAACTGAACTGATTTTCTGTTGTTAGGAAGAAATTTTAACAGAAAAGAGCGTGAGCCCTAAAAATCCAAATGTGTCTTTGGCACCAAGGATACACAAGACTACAAAACTATTTGGAAGTCTATTGTGTACAAGTTTAATTGTGCCATTGGATTTGCAGTTAGAAGACCTAAGCTCATGTCCTGGGTCCTAGAACCTCTGTGACCTTGCTCAAACAGAGTGGTAGAATAGATAGAATGCTGGTCTTGGAGTCTGGAAGACCTAGGTTCAAATTCAGCTACGACACTAACAAGTCTTGTGTGACCTTGGGCGAGTCCATAAGCTTCTCTGAGTGTCAGTGCCCTCATTTGGAAAGATGAAAGGATCTGGTCTTAAAGACATGACCCTACAATGTCTCAGTTTCCCCATTTGTCCAACTGGTGGGATGAACTAGGGGATGTTCCAGGTACCTTCAGACTCTAAAACTATGATCTTTGGTAGCTCAGAATTCTGCAGGTGGTCACCAAGACACTACTATGTGGTGCTTGTGCCTATGCTCCCTATGATGAAGGATGTCAGAGACACTCATGAAAGACATATTAAGAAAGCAGAAGGGGAGGGAGGGAAGGAATGAGGGAGAAAATAGAGCAAGAGAAGGAGGGAGGAAGTGAGAGAGGAAGGAAAGAAGGGAGGGAGATAAGAAAGGGAGAAGAGAGGAAGGGGGAAGAGATGAAAGGAGGGAGGGAAAGTGGAAGAGAGAAAGGAAGGAAGGCAAAAAAGAAGGGAGGGGAAAGGGGGAAAGGAAGATAGGAAGGAAAGAAGGAAGGAAGGAAAAGGAAGGAAGGAAGGAAGGAAGGAAGAAAATCTTTGGATACTATTATATTCTAGGTTTTTCTAACATACAGCACCATGAATAAAGTGTTAATTTTTTTTTAAAGTGACCTCTGTTTCCAGAAGAATCTTGGAGTCATTAAAGACACTTAGAAATTTCCTCAAGGCAATCCAACTCACTCTTTCAGTACTGTTCCCCTACAGGGCCAATTCATTGCCCATCTGAACTGTTTGTCCCAGATATGCATAGATAAACAAGTTGTAAAGATTGTCCATATAAATTTATAATCTGAAGAAAAGATACTTTTCATATACTTGGTCTTTCCTTCGTAAATGGTTACTGTGGAACCTTTCCTGCCAAAACCTTAAGAATGGTTCTAACTCTGTTCCAAAGGTTCTGCATTGTTCTGAGGCTAGAGGCAGCCAGCGCGATGTCATCTTCTAACAGGAGCAAGGGGAAGAACCCAGTATGCCCAAGGAACCCCTCTTGGACCTGGATTCTCCTTTGAGTCTCTTTCCTCACAATGGTGAGCACCTTTGGGCGAGCAGACCCCTTGTTTCATGTCATGCCTGATGTTTGTGATCAAGAAGTCATTTCATGGGGTTATTTCTGTTTGGTCTTTCAAGGAATCTGGAATGATTTTAATAGACAGAATCAGCCCTTCTTGTTGGAAGTGAACCTTTAAGGCAGCACTTTGCAAGAAATCAGCTACTTTTTCATAATCAGTGAAGTCTTGCTTATGCTTAAATAACAAGATAACTATAAACAAACTACAATAATAATAATAACTGACCTGTATATAGCGCTTTAAGACTAAATTATGTCTCATTTGATTCTTGGAGCAACCTTGTGAAGTATGCACTACAGGTATTAAGATTCCCTCTTTACAGGTGAGATAGTTGAGGTTCAGAGATTAGAAATGACTTTCTATTGGTCCCAAAACTAACAAAGTTGAGATTGGCACTCAGAGCTTTCTTGACCACAAACCTGATTTTTGGTGAGCATCTTCTTTATATTATCCAGGTTCCTGGATATACACACAATCTCATTCAATTAAAAAAAAAAGTGGTTATCAAGTAATTAATATGTACAAAGCACTGTGTTAGGTTCTGGGGTTACAAAGACAAAAATGAAGTAGTCCCTGTCTTCAGGGAGCTTATAGTCTATTAGGAAGAAAAACATCTACACAGATGAGTATTAGACAGTAAATACAAAGCAATTTCAGGGGAATGAGGTGATTGGGAAAAGCTCTACGGATGAGCACATGATTAGCACATGAGCTAAGCCTAAATTTAGCATAGAACCAGGCCTATAGTAGACATGTAATGTTGTAGTTTGTCCTTCATTCTCGAAGCAGACCATGGCATCAGGAAAATGATGTCATGATGTACAAGTGAATTGGATTTAGGTGAGGGAGGGCTATGCAAAGTTACCAGCCTCACTTTCTCCTCCAGAATCCTCTGGGTCTAGTAGAGAGATATAGATCAAGTTGACTGGAGATGGCCCTGGATGTGGCACTGATTAGATTATTCTCTGCTTGTTCGTCATTAACTCTTGGAATTCATGAAGATGCCATGCGTTGGACTAGAGCAGGAAATCTGAACCTTTTGTGTATCATGGACCTCTTTGGCAGGCTGGTGAAGTCTGTGGCACCCTTCTCAGAGGAATATTGCAAAGTGCATAATATAAAATGCATAAGATTACAAAGAATACCAGTTGTGCTGAAATAAAGATGTAATTGTCCTCCCATCCCAATTCACCCATTCCTTGGAATCTATCTGTATTCTTTAGACCCTAGATTAAGAACTCTTTTACTAGAATAATTCAACAAATGGTACCTTGTTTCCTGGATTTATGGAGATGATTGAGAACAGGAGAAGGGGAAGAAAACAAGCATTTACTAAGCACCTACTATGGACCAGTTCCTGTGCTAAGTGCTCACAAATAGCCTTGGAGGCAGGCAATCTCCAGAGGTGGCCATGGTAGAAGTTATTCCTAGCCAAAGACGTGGGACCCTTGTGGTCAGCTCTAAACCTCTAATTCCACAAAATCTGACTGCTGTTCTTTATGGACTAGAACTCAAAATCCACAAGGGAAGGAACTGTCTAAGAAAAAGGAGAACTGAGCTCAGCATGAACATAGCACATACAAATACAACTTGTGTCTTGTCTTCTAATCAGAACCCATGGATGTGTAGACAGAGTAAACAAATCCAGCCAGAGTCCACAGATTCAGGTCCCTCCAGAATACAGACACATTCACGGGACCTTTATGAACAGCTGAAAAGTTCTTTACTCTCATATATTTTATAGTTAAACATAAAGAAGACTGATGCATTAATAAAACTCCTGTATATAGTGTCACTAAAAAAACCCATAATTCAGTAATATGCAAGGTGGCCTGGGTTGAAGTGGCAATGTTAGATCCCCAGTGAAGGCTAAACACATTGCTGAGATGGGCTCTGGCCTTGGCAGAGAATGTCAATTGCTCCCATCAAACCCATGCCCTCCCAGCCCTCCCATGTTGTCACAATCTTGCTGCAGCAGGTTCTAATAGCACCTCTATCTAGCTAAGGGCACTGTCAGCAGATTCTTTTCTTCCTCTTGAGTTGTAAACATTCACAGTATGGAAGATTTAAGTCAATGCATATTTTCCTTTCCCTTCTCAAAAGAATCATTTGATTCTCTTTCTAATCTCCATTAATGCCAGAGTTCAGAAATAGAAAGTTAAAATAGCATGAAAGATTTGATGGCTTTTTTTGGTTGTTGTTTTTGCTTGATTTTTTTTAAGGATATCTTTAAATCACTATAATTTCTGTCAGTTTATTTGAGATCCCTTATCCCCTTGACTGTCTCTAGCATAAAGTTGGATCTCCATGGGGTTGAGGCAATCAGCAGAAAAGTAAAATATTTAGACTTTTGTAAGTTGCTGTGTTATTTATTTGTTTTTTGTTTGTTTGTTTTTTTGTCTGGCCTGGATATGTGTATGGGGTGGGGGGGAGGGAGAAACTCCCAAAGTGGAAATTCCTTCCACTCTCCTCCTTCCCTCAAGACAAACAAGTAGGTTATTTACAATTCATAGCCTTTAAAGAGTTACCTAGGGGCAATTAGGGATAAGGTGACTCACCCATGTTCACACCTTATGAGCCACAGTTTGTATTGGAACCCCAAATTTTCTGACTTTAAAACCAACCCTCCGCCCCAAAGTTGCTGCATCTTTTGTTGTGAAAAGCACTAAATAAGTAACTATTTTTTTCACTCAGTTGTTTCACCAGTGACTTTCTATCACATTCCCTACATTCCCTTCCTTTCTCAAGCTCCTAACTTCATAGTCCTGCCATCTCTATCATCTTCTTTCTTAGTAAATGATCTCACCACCAGTTTATTACAATGATCAATATCATCCATCTCATGTGCCCCCCTCAGAACACTTTAACCCATCTCTGTCCTATCTTCTCTCCTCAAAGGATGAGGCAGTCCTCAGCAATATCAGCACTATTATTGGTATGGGCTTGATGATTTACTATCTTTCAGACCCATTTACAATCCCTGCAGCTCCCTAAGGCTAAACGTCCCTTCAGGGACCACTACTCCCTGTAAAACAGTAGAATGTAAACTCCTGGAAGGCAGGCCAATTTTGTTTTTGTCTTTGTAAACAGTAGGCACTTGATATATGCTTATGATCTAATGAACTGGATGAATGAAGGCTAGCCTTTTCACTCCAGTCTTCCCATATCTTGTCCTATTGATGACTCCTCCCCATCTTCACGCTCAGGACTGGCTTTTTCTCAGCACCGAATAAACATTCTCAGTTTCCTGCTTTTCTAAACAAACAAACAAGAACAGCAACGGGCTCTTTCCCTTAAGCTATTTTCCTATCTCTTCTCCTTCACCAACAAACTTTTAGAAAGCATAGCCTACATTCATTGCTTCCATTTCCTTCCCCCAATACACACACACACACACACACACACACACACACACTCACTCGCCCTTGGGAATATGCCTCTTTAACATCATTGTAATTATCAATTGACATAGAATGGGGTAGTAGAAAAAGCACTGGATTTGGAGACTGAGGACTCAAATTCGAATGCCACTTCTGCTACTTACTAACTATGTGACCCTAGTTAAGTCAGTTAAACCTCTCTAGACTCCAGGTTCCTCATCTGCAAAATGAAGTTGTTGGACTAGATGTCATCTTCGGCATCTCCTTGTTCTAGATCTATGATCGTTAATCACCGAGTGACTTCTCACATGCCTTTCGGTTCTAAATTCTATGACGCTAAGACACCACACTACCTTCTGGTTGTTTGGAATGAGTCTCCACCCCAGCCTGGCTACCCCCAAAAGAAGAGGCAGCTAGCAACGGTTTTGTCGCTGAGTTAAAGGAGTGTCTTCTTTGTTCCTTATAGGGCAGGACCTCCATGATGCCAAACTGCCCCCATCATCCTTCAAATTACATCAGCTTTGTCTTAGAGTTTGAAAAGTAAGGGTTTTTGTGTGTTTGTTTATTTTTTGCTTGTTTGCTCTTAATATGTCCCTTAAGCCTTCAGGAGGAGATAAGGAAAAAGCTATAGGCACTTTAGGGAGAGGGAAAATGACTGTGACCTAACTAGACCAAGGGAGAAAGCAATAGCAAAGAGATTAACAAAGAACTCCTCGTTTCTCGTCTTGTTTCTTCTTTCACTGGTGGACTGGGAAGATGCGTACATACGGCTCCTTCCTTAATCTTGGTCTTTTTCTCTTTTCTTGTGGGCAGGGGGAAGATCTGGAGTTCTCCACCAACCCGTCCACACCCAAGGTTTTTGTTGTTGTTGTTGATTGTTTGTTCATTCTTGTTTGTTTGTTTTTGCCTGGGGACAGAGCTTTCCCTTCAGAAGTTCTGACTTTCTTTCTCTCACCACCACCCCCCCCAATAGCAATCAACCCTAAGATAAGGAATCCATTTCCATCTTTATAAGAACTACAGTCTCCATTTATTAAGGTTATTTTTGATGGATTCACATGTTTAGAAATTTAAAAAATTCTTCTAAGTCTAAAGAAGTTCATTAACAGCCTGTTAGAGTCCTCATTTACTGCCTGTCTGTCTCTCCTTGTATTTCTCCCTCTCTCCTTTTCTCCTTTCTACTCCTCCTTTCTATCTCTCTCTTACCCCTCCCTAATTGAGCAATATTTGAGATTGAGTCAGTCAACCATTCTCCTGGTCACGGGCTAAAAGAAACCAAGAGTTGCTGGCTGAGACAGGAAGTCAAGCATGCCCCGAAATCCCCAGGCCACTCACACACACACAGACACACACACAATGTATATATGTATGCGCATGTATACATGTATATGTACATATACACATTTATGTGTATCTACATGTATATATGTTTATAACACATAAATAAGTATATACACATGTATGTACATATATACACATGCATGAGTGTATATGTATGTGTGTGGATGGATAGATAGATAGATAATACGCATCATAATAGCCATAGCAGCCCTTCCTGCCATAACAAAGCATTGGAGACAAAGCAAATGGTTGAGAGAACTATAACATGAACGCCATAAAATATCACTATTATACATTAAAAAAATAATGAATATGAAGAATTTAAGGAAATAAGGACAGGTTTATATGAACTAATGCCAAGAAAAATTAACAACGCAAATGAAAAGATCACTAAAAAGAGCTCAAGCTGATGCTGAATGCAGCTAGTCCAGCCTGATCCCAGAGCTACAAATCGCCTGAGGATGAGCAAAACCAGTTAAAAGGGAGCTATCGAAACAGGAGCCCCCTCCCCCACTCAGACCAAAAGTCCCAAACTCCAGAGCCTCCCTCGGCCATCTCTACGGACTTTATGTAACTGCTTCTGGAGGCTGGGGGTGGGGGGGGGGGCCCATGAGATCCCTCCCATGTTTAAATGTATTTAGCCTGGGCCCCCTCTGCCCCTCTTGGGCACTCCTGCACCCTGCTGCTGCCTAGTGGCCCCAGACTGCGATTCCCTTGCCTTGGTGTTCAAAGACCTTAGTTTTTGCTGTTTTGGCGATCTTCTTTGTCTCAGGTTAACGCTGAGTAGGAACTGAAGTTAAGCGATGGTCCTAAAACAGAGAAAATGGGACATACCTCCTCACTGACCGCCAAGATCCAGGAACTATTTGGCCAGAACGTTGTGTATACGGTCAGATATGGTGGGTCGGTTAGTCCGCTACCAGCATTTACCAAGTTACCTACTATGTGCCAGCACCATGCTACGCTCTGAGGATACAAAGAAAGACAAAGCACCGTCCTTACCTTCAAAGAGCTCTCAGTCTAATGGAGAAAACATGCAAACAACACACACACACACACACACACACACACACACACAATAAACTGGGGGTAACATTAGAGGGAAGGCACTAAGATTGAGGACTGGAAAAGGATTTTTTCTTTGCCATCAGCTAGGATTTTAGCTGAGACTTACATGAAAGAAGCCAAGAAAGCTTGAAGGCAGATAACACATTATTGCCTATGGAAGTAAGACCACTGGGGATGAAAGGTAAAGAGCTCCATTTGCCTAATTCTGCATCAATCCTCCAGTTTTCAGATAACATCTTCCCTGCTTCCTCAAGGTTTGATTTTAGACTTTTCTCTTATCAATTCCAACTCTGCCACTGACTCAGGTTCTCCCACAACAGAAACACAGTCAGGATAAAACATACCCAGAAACAAGGGGTTAAAATGAGAAAAGCCCCAAATGTTTGCAAACTCTTAGTTCTTTCATTTTAAAGTGAAAAGGAAGAAGGGGGAAGGTGACTGTGGGAAATTACTGTATCTAAATAAAATTATTGGTATTATTAATCATTATACAGCCTTAGAGATTTTTGTCTTATGTACATTTCAGAGGCCTACTGAGGCATTCAATTTTCCATCCTTATTCATTAAATAGGGCTATTAGTATTTGCTGGGCCTTGATGTGCAAAAATAATATAAATATAAATATAAAATGTAAATTAACAGCATTTGATACATAGGCAAAGAAAAGGAATGAAGAGGGTTATCTGTGACCCTCTTTGCAGAGCTTAAGTTGCAGAAGGATTCAGCTTCTCTGAATGACTATAGTGGTCCATCAAGGGAGAAATGCCTGGAAAATAGGTTGTGGTGAAGAGGGAGAGGAGAGGAGGAAGGGAATCATTATGAGAATACAGTAACTATATTCATATTCTGCAATGAAATTATAAGACTATGTAATTTATAAGTCTCCCCCCAAAATATGTCTGTAAGTAAAATCAAAATGTTACAACTAATATATACAATTGGTTTTTATGGAGAGGTGGTATAAATAATGAATGGGGTGGGGGGACTTCTCTTGGGAGGTAGGAAGGCCTAGGTTCAAGGCTTGCCACTATCTCATGCTAATTGTACAACCCCAGGTACCTAAATCAACCCCTAAGAATTCCAAAGAACTCTGTTCAGAAGCTAGTAATCTTCCATAGGAGAAGGAGTTCCTCAGAGGGAGATCCCTTGAAATCCAAACAAAACAAAAATAAAAATGAAACCCTAGTTCAAAAGTCATCTTTTCAGCCAAAGAATGTTTTCCATGCCTGTCTTTGTAACCCCAGCACCTACAGCTGTTCCTCACACAGAACAGGTGCTTAATAAATGCTTTTGAATTGAATTAAATATTAATAGGAAGTGGCAGATGACACATGTGATGCCTCCTTTTCTAAAATAAAAAAAGAGCACCTTGATATTTTTCTTATTTTGAGGGAAGCAATGTTAATATATGGCCCCTTTCCATGTCTGAGTCACTATGATTTAGAGCTGGAAAGGACCTGAGAAGGCAACTAGTCCAACCCGTCAGAAACTGAGGTCTGGGCGGCCCATTCAACCATGGGGTTGGCTTTTAGTGTTATACAGTTTTCCATGATATGCGGCCTAAAAAACTCTTTGCAAATGAAACCATTGCCTCAAGTTCTTTCCTTTGGGGCCACCTGGGGCATCCAATTCAGATACCAAATCTCTTTGTTTCTTGCTTCCCAACATGCCACGCATGTCTTCCCTTCAATCCAATTCACATAACTATGAGTTTCATCCCTTGTACGTTTCACCTGGCCTGTTGCAGGAGACTCCCGACTGGTCTCCTCACCTCAAGTTTCAACCCTCTTCAGTTCATCCTGCACAAAGGTGCCAACGTGATTGACCACATCAATCCCCTATTCCAAAAACTCTAGTGGCTTTCTCTTGCTTATAGGATCAAATAGAAATACCTCTGGCCTTAAAAGGCCTTGGCTTGACCCCAACCTGCCTTGCCAGGCTTTTACACACTGCATTCTCCATCTCTGGTATAAATCCTACCTGATCATGGTGTATGATCTTTGTAATATAGTGCTATAATCTCCTTGCTAGTGTTTTATTTAAATTGTTTTTGCATTGATATTCATTAAGGAAATTGGTTTATAGTTTTCTTTGTTTGCACTATCCCTAGTTTAGGTATCAAAACCATATTTGTGTCATAAAAGGAAATTTGTAGGACTCCTTCTTTACCTATTGTTTCAAACAGTTCATTTACTATTGAGATTAATTGTTCCTCAAATGTTTGGTAGAATTCACATTCACATCTATCTGGACCTACGGATTTTTGCTTAGGAAGCTACTTGTTAGCTTGTTTAATTTCCTTTTCTAAGATAGGGTTATTTAAGTATTCTGTTTCCTCTTCTGTTAATCTGGGCAGTTTATAGTTTTGTAAATATTCATCCATTTCACTTAGCTTGTCAGTTTTACTGCGTGTAATTGCATAAAATAACTCCTAATAATTGCTTTAATTTCATTTTCATTGGTGGTGGATTCACCCTTTTCATTTTTGATAGCAATATTTGACTTTCTTCTTTCTTTATTTTAATAAAATTAACCAATGATTTCTCTATTTTATTGGATTTTTTCATAAAACCAGCACCTAGTTTTCTTAAGGGGTTTATTTTTAGAAATTTCTATTAACCTCTCATGATTTTCAGGATTTCTATTTTGGTATTTAATTGGAGATTTCTCATTTGTTCTTTTCTAGTGTTTTTTTTTTTTTTTAAGCTACATGCACAGTTCATTGATCTGTTCCTTCTCACCTTTATTGTTGTATGATGATGTACAACCTATTGATGTATAGGGACACAAAATTTTCCCTAAGTGTTACCTTGGCTGCCTTGCACAAATTTTGGCATGTTGTCTCATTGTTGTCATTATCTTTAATTAAGTTACTGATTGTTTCTACAATTTGTTCTTTGACCCGCTCATTCTTTAGGGTTAGATTATTTAGTTTCCAATTAATTTTTAATCTATGTGTACATGGCCCTTTATCGAATGTCATTTTTTATCGTGTTATGAGCTGAAAAAGGTGCATTTAATATTTCTGCTTTTCTGAATTTGTTTGTGAAGTATTTATGCCCTAATACATGGTCAGTTTTTGTGAAGGTGACATGCACAACTGACAAAAAGATATTGCCCTTTCTATTTCTTTTTAGTTTTCTCCAGAGGTATATCACATCTAAATTTTCTAAAATTCCATTTATTTCCTTAACTTCTTTCTTATTTATGATTAGATTTATCTAGTACTGAGAGAGGAAAGTTTAGGTTCCCCATTAGTATAGTTTTACTGTCTATTTCCTCCTACTCATTTAACTTTTCCTTTAAAAATTTGGATGCTATGTCATTTGGTGCATATACATGTAGTATTGATATTACTTCATTATCTAACATGCTTTTTAGCAAGATGTAACTTCCCTGTTTATTATCCCCTTTAATTGGGTCTATTTTTTTTTCTTTTGTTTTCTCTAGATCATGATTGCTACCCTGGATTTTTTTTTTTAACTCAGCTGATGCATAATAGCTTTTGCTCCAGCACCTTGTTTTCACTCTGTGTGTTTCTCTTCATTTCAAGTGTTTTGTTTTATTTTGTTTTGTTTCTTTTGTAAATGACATATTTTGGATTCTGGCTTTTAATCCATTCTGCTATCCACTTCTGTTGTATGGTTGAGTTCATCCCATTCACGTGGCAGTCTACTTGCCAAGACAAACCCAGGGCCTATATGAACACAATTATGAAACACTTCTCACACAAATAAAGTCAGATCTAATTAAATGAAATAACTTCAGTTGCTCATGGTTAGATTGAGCTAACATAATAAAAATGACAATTTTACCTAAATTAATTTACTTATTCAGTGCCATACCAATTGAACTACCAAAAAATTATTTTACAGAGCTGGATAAAATAATAACAAAATTCATCTGGAAGAAGAAGAATATCAAGGGAATTGATGAAAAGAAATGCTAGGGAAGGTGGCCTAGCCATACCAGACATCCAACTGTACTAATTCTGCTTTTTAAAGAGTTATTTCCATGAGTGAATTTTTTATACCTCTTTTTCCATTTGACCAGTTCTGTTTTTTAAAGTGTTATTTTCTTCAGTAATTTTTGTGTCTCTTTTACCAATCTGTTGATTTTTCCTCTACCACTCTAGTTTGATTTTGAATTTTTTTTAAAATTCTAGTAATTCTTGTTGGGCTTATATTTATTTCACTTTTTTCTTTTTACTTTGATGCCCTACTTCTAGCTGTTTTCACTTCATTGTCTTATGAATTTGTGTCTTGATCTCTGTCACTCTAGTATCTTTTAATGGTCAGGTTCTTTTGTTATTGTTGCTGTTTCCTCATTATTCCACCTTATTTCTTGATTTTGAACTATATGTTAAAGTTTGGCTCTGTTCCTGGCACAGGGTGGTGGATAGGAAAGGAATTGTCTCAAGCTTCAGTTTTTTTTTTTTGCACTGCTGTTTTCAGACAGAGCTAGTTCTGGAGGGTTGGATGTTTGCAGTGCTTCCAAGATGGTGTGAGCTGGGGAGAGGCGCAGTCACTGCTATCCTGGTCTGCACTCTGGTCCTTACCCTCAAAAGACCCCTGATCTCTTGAGATTGCAATCTATACTGTTCCTCCAGGTCCCTAATCCCTTGTGACCTAAGATGATACTGTTCCTTAGGGCTCTTACTCCCTCTTGACCATAAGTGCTTCTCTCTGCCCATGAACCATGAGCCAAAAGTAGGTATAGGCAATGCTGTTGCCAAACAGGATCTGGTCTCAGTGCTAGCACAAGGGTCTCCTACAATAGCTTTCTAACCAGCTGCCAGGTCCCTTTAGCATTTCTGGCATAAGAACTCCTAAAGCTACTGTTGCTTCTGTCACCACCACTGTCACTACCCATTCCCACCATTGGTGTTTCATCCATGTGGGCTCTGGGCCAGCCTCTACCCTTGTCTTACAGATCTCTCTTTCTGGCCTCTTAAGTTGTCTTGGGCGGGAAGAATGTCTCAACCCTGACCTTTTGCTGGCTCTGCCACTTAAGAATTTGATATAAGTCATTATTTTAAAATTATTTGAAGGGGAATGTTGGAAGAGTTCTACTGAGTGCTTCCTTTACTTCATCATCTTGGCTTTTCCCCTGGAGCTCTGAACTCAAACTAATGAAAAGAGAGCATGAATGTCTCAACACCAAATCATAAGTCTGTGTCCCAATGAAAGTAGTATGGCAGTATTATCTTTGATTCTATAAGTTAGCATTATATTGTTAAAATAGTGGTGATAATCATAGAGAAAGATCTCACACAAAGTACTGAACATTCACTATAAGACTTACAACCTCTAATTAGCAATTCTCTAGTTTATTAGTTTGGACAACAGGAAAAGAAGGTGCTGAGATGGATTAGAAAAAAATGAAAAGAGGAATTAGAAACAAAAAAAAATGCATGCAAAAAGAGCACAAAATTAGCTGTACATGCCTACTGTCAATGACAAACCTGGAATACTAAAAAAAAATAATCCCCCCATTTCCCTACTGTACCTTTAATTCACACAAACGACATTCTAATGCAAGCTTTTAAAAATTCCCTTCTCAAGTGTTTTTTTTTTTGTATTAAGGCCATGTGATCCTTTTTACATTTCACTAGTTTGCAACAGTGTTAGAGTTCAGGTATAATTTATGAAAAATGAAAGAGATCGTAATTAGAGCCTGCTATAGAAAAAATTAAAACGTGCCCAGCAATACAATGATACAAGGTCAAAGCAACCTCTTTTGTCTCCTGAGGGTCTCTATGGAACAGAATTGTAAATTGTTTGACAGTCAGTCTTTTCGTGTGCCTGTTTACACATGGCAACAATGGTTCTCAGGGAAAACAAAATCCAACCCTCGCTGGAATCAGGCCTTAACTTCGAAGCCCCCTAATGCTATACTTGAGTCAACACAGTCTAAGCCTGTCATTAGGTTGGCTTTGCAAAATAAAATAGAAAGAAATGTGGATGAAAATATGGCAGATATTACAAAATTAAAGTCAGCAATGATGTTGAAGTTCAGACAAAAGGTTGTCCTTTGAGAACAAAAGTCTGTCTATAACTTTATAATGAGACTTTGTGAAAGAGGTCTCAGAAATTGTTCACTGTCGCTGCGGTCTGAGGCCCCATGAGATTGCCTGTGCATCAGAGCTACATACAGTAATGATCGCTAAATTTGATCATATTTCCACATTAATTGGTCTTTGGTCTGTGGGGAGTGTGCTAGCAGTTTTCAGTGGCATCCTATGAGATATGGATGGCCAACTGTGGCTGCAACATTTACCCTGAGACCATAACGAACAGGCGCAATCAAACAGCACATGGAAAAGGAGTATCAATACACAGATTTATTGGCCTATTTCAATACAAATCACTGGTTATCAAGAATAATGTACTTTGGGCTTCCCAGTGATAGTCGAAAACCCTGATTTAAGAAGAGGATTGTCTTTTCTAATTTGATTCATTCATTTGCATCCCTCCCCTCTAAATAGGATATAATTCAGCCTTTCTTAGCATGACCAGTAATAATTACTCAGTTCTATTGATCAAATCCTATTTTCTAATCACAATTACTTTGGTTGCTTTGAGAGGTTTATATTATGGCTGTAGATATAAAGGTTATTAGGATGTAACAATGAAAATGGAGGGTGGAGGGAGAAATGGTAAATTACTCCATGGAATTTTCCTCTATTTTCTCCTTATAAATACATTCACACCACACCTACCATGCCATTTCAGCTCATTTTATATGATTAAGATAATAAGGTGAACTGGCTTATCTACATGAAGCCTTATGCCTATTTAATTGTTAGATTTTTAATGTAATGTTGAGTAATAACTCAGAAGTACCAGAGGTCAGTAGCTCTAAACAAACAAACAAAGATGCCCCTAAGGGAGGCATTTCAATTGAAGTTAAACATTTATTAAGTGTCTACTACATGCAAGGTCCTGAGCATCTGGGAACACAAAGATATGTGATTTATAAGCTTTGAAAGGGATTGTACCTGGGATTTCACAGGTATAGGAAGTCAAAGAAAAGGAAATCCTCTTCACTGATGTAGGTCAGCACCTTCTCTGTAACGTAAAGGGTTGGAGTTGTGAGAGCACTGAGAAATTAAGGAACAAGTACATGTCAGAGGCAGCACTTGAACTCAGGTCTTCCTGGTGTTAAGACCAGACCTCTTTTCACCCACTGACTTTTTCTTCTCTCTTTCTTCATCATGCCTTAGTAGCTCCATGTTTGGTCTAGAAAAATGACATGTAAAGATGCTAAAATTTTGCAACTATTTATTTGAATGCTTATCATTTTCCCTTTCTAACTGGTTGTACTTGAAAATCTTACTACAAAATAAATACCCAAGGGATTCAGTAAGTCATTCAAACAATTGTAGCAGCATAGGTATGGAGTTGGGAGAGACAAAAGATATCACCTGGTCCAGTCTTCTCATTTGGCAGATATGTAAAACCAAAACTAAAAAGTCAAGTCTAAAAAGTGTAAGGGGCTATGAAGTGTCTGAGGTGGGATTCAAACCCAAGTCTTTCTGACTCTGAATCTAATACTCTATCCATTTGGCCATCCTGCCTCCCTAGAACAGAATCTATTCACTCCAGAGGATGGATTCTGGATTTAAAGTAGCTATGCTTTGTTCTGAACAATTTCCATTGAACTCTCCATTACCAATTCCACACCCTCATCTTCTAGCATGAAATGATAATAACTGACATTTAACAGTACCTCCTTTCAAAGAGCTCTCAGTCTCAGTGGGGGAGCAATATGCAAACAGCTATGTACAAACAAGATATAGACAAGATAAATTTGAGATAACCTCAGAGGGAAGGTGAGAGCGTTTAAGGGGTACAGGCAAATGCTATCTGGTGAAGCTCAGATTTACCTGTAACTTGGAAAAGTCAGGCAGGCCAAGAGACAGACATGAGAGGGAGAGAATTCCAGGTATGAGAGACTGAGAGAAAATGGCCAGAGTCTGGAGATCTGGCATTTTAGTTAAGGAACAGAGAAGTGGACAGTGTCACTGAATCACATAATATGGAGTAAGAGGATAGGGATAAGATGTAAGAAGACTAGAAAGGCGGGAAGGAGGAAGGTTATGAAAAGATTTACACGTAAAATGGAGAATTTTGTATTTGATTCTGAAACTAATAGGGAACCATTGGGATTTGTTGGATAAGAGAGTAACATGGTCAGACCTGTGCTTTAGGAAGATTGATTTGACATCTGAGGGTAGACTGAAGTAAGAAACAAGTAAAGCAGAGAGAAAAATCAGAAAGCTATTACAGGTACAAGGTGATAAGGTCTTGCACCAGGGAGGTGGCAGTATCAGGGGACAACAGGTGCCTTGTTTAAGAGATTTCATGGAGGTCAAAATGCTAGGACTTGGCACAGAATGGATAAGATAGGTGAGAGAGAGTGAAGCGTCTAGAATGATATCTGGGTTGAGAGCCTGGATAGCTGGGAGCATGGTGGTGCCCTTGATAATAATAACAAGGATAGGAAAAAAGGCACTGTTAGAGTTCTCTGCCCACCCCCCACACCCAGGAGGAAAGGATTAAATAATGAGTTCAGTTTTAAATGTGTTGAGTTTAAGATGACTGTGGGACATCCAATTCAAGATGTCCACAGGTAGTTAGAGATGTGAGAGTTTAAAGCTGGATAAGCAGATTTGAGAACCGTTGGCAAGGAAATTAAAACTGAATACACGGGAGCTGATGAGATCACTATGCAAAATAGTATAGAGGGAAAAGAAGGCTTAGGATGGAGCTTTAGGGAATACTCATGGTAGGTGGGTAAGAACTAGATCAAGAGCCAGCAAAGGCAACTGAAAAGGGCCAAACAGACAGGAGGAGAATCAGAAGAGATTCAAGTCATGAAAATATAGAGTGAACAAAGTAACAAGGATAAGAGGGTGAAGGCCAGTGTCAAAGTCTTCAGAGAGGTCAAGAAGGATGAGGACTGAGAAAATGGCCATGGGTTTGTACAATTGTGAAGTCATCAGTAACTTTGAAGAGAGCAGTTTCAGTTGAATAATGAGATCAGAAGCCAGAATGCAAAGGGTAAAGAAGAAAGTGAGAAGAAAGAAGCAGAGGCACCTACTGGGAGGAGATTTTGAATGGCAGGAGTGGGGATGAACAGTTCAAATGGAGGGGGTTTGAAAATGGGGCTAAACATGGGTGTATTCATAGGTAGCAGAGAATCAGCCAATACATAGATACTGAAGATTAGTGAGAGTAGAGATGATAAAGGGGTAAATCTGCTGGAGAAAATAGGTTAAAATGTGATTACTAGTTCATGTAGTGGGGTTTGCCTTAGCAAGGAAAAGGGCTACCTCTTCATGTGAAACAGAGGTGAAGGAGAAGATATCGGAGGGTGGCATCTGGGTGATAGGAGATGAAGAAGAGGGGAGAAGAGGAAACTCTCAATGAATGGCCTCTTTTTTCACTGAAATTTGAGGCAAGGTTCTCAGCCAAGAGGGTGAGGGAAAGAGAAGTCACGCAAAGTTTGAGGAAGGCTGAGAAGGTTTTCAAAATCCACTTTGGGGAGGGAGAGAGTGAATCAATGATGAAAGGATTGCCTTGCCCAGGTGATGGCCAAGTTGAGATTACATAACATGAATCCGTAGGAGATCTAATCAATCACAGTTTTGTGATTTCTCCAGTTTCCCTGAGTAAGAGAGAAGGCAGCAAGATGGTGGGAATGATGCAAGGCTAAGGCTTGGCAGGGCAAGACTGTTTATAGGGCTGAGGGGGGCAAAGGACTCAAGAGAAAAGACCAGTATGGAGTGCAACTAGATCACTAAGGGGTCAAGATACGAAAGGGAGAAGCGCATAAACAGTATAGGGGTGATAGGCTGGGGAAGAACTGAGGGATTAGAGATCCCAATGAAGACCAAGAAAGGGGTTTGGGGTAGCAAAGCAGAGGGAGAGAGACAACAGATTGTGATCAGATAAGAGAATTTCAGAGTCTGTGAACATGAAAGTGGTTCACAAAGATAGCAAGTGTGAGAGAGTGGAACTGAACCCAGGACTGCCTGATTCTGGGACTGGCCATCTCTCAGTTGGTCAGACATTATCTTATTGTGAAAACCCTTGATGTCAGTGTAGTTTTCAATCTATTATTTGCATCAAATTCTGGAATGCTTTCTTTGGCTTCCATCAAATTTTGATGAAAATGAATTTTTAAAATCAAATAAATAATTTCAAAAATTCATTTCAGCTCAACAAACATTTTTAGAGACTCAGGTTGGTGTAGTGGAAAACATTCAAATTTGGAATCAGGTTCAAACCTTGACTCGTAAATATACTATGTATGGCCTAAAGAAAAATCATTTAACCTCTCCAGTCCTCTTTTTCACTTCCTCTGGATAAAGAAGCAATTGAACTAACTTAGCTCTTTACTTTCTTGGGCTTCCTCCAAGTCCCAGCTAAAATCCTGCCTTATACAAATGGCCTTTCCCAATCCCCCTCAATACTAATGTCTTCTGCCTCCTGCTTATATCCAGCTTAGCTTGTCAATGTCTTGTTTGTACATAATATAATCGTTTTCCTGTTGTCTCTCCCATTAGACTTTAAGCTCCTTGAGAGCAGGGACTGTCTTTTGCATTTCTTTGTATCCCCAGGGATTAACACAGTTCCTAACACATGGTAGGTACTCAATAGATGATTGTGGACTGACCACCAACCTTCCTTCCAGTACTAAATCTCTGATTGAATACTCCTTTAAAGTACCTAATATGTAAAGAACATGCTGCTAGGCACAAAGGGAGTTATAAAGCTTAGATAAGTCAGGGTCCTTGCCTCCATCATGCTCATATATAGCTGGTGGTCTTGACCCAGAGCACAACAATCAATAATACCCAATAAGTGTACCGAACAGAGCAGTGTCCAATCAAAATTATGGAATGTCGGGGGGGGGGGCGGGGAGGAGGTGCAAAAACCTTAAAGTTCCACCAATATAATGTACCTGCCTCACTTACTGGATAGCATATTCAGAATACTTCTTTTTTTAGGCAAATCAGCCTCTCAGCTCAAAGTTAAAATTTTAATACAGAGTCAAATACTGCATCACGTGTACACGCACACACACACACACACACACCCCGTTTTTAGGCTCTCAAGAGTGTACACTTGCCAAATGCTGCCTTTCTGGACCTGCCTTTCATAGAACAATTTCCTTTTAGCCACAGGGTGCCATCAGAGATGCTGAAAATAGATTACCCTTCTTCTTATTCATCCTGAGGAAGAACACTAATGCTCATGGTAGAGGCCCTATTTTGTGCAGTTCACCAGAAATCAGAAATGAGCGGCAGCCCAGCAGAGGGACATGGTTCACTTGTTGAGCCTGTAGCATTTCTATTTGAGCCTGGCTCTTGAGAGCCAGTTTGAAACAGCCCCTGCCTTCAAATTGCAGAGGAATTATTGTCAATTACAGGCTTCTGTCTGTTAAAAGAGATAGTCAGTGATCAGTTCTGACCTTTTTTTTTTCTCTGACAGGTCAAAATGATGAAAAAAATGACAGGCATTCAATTTTGAAGCTTTGGGGGGGGATGGGAGAAAGGTTATATTACTCAACCAGATATCAGCCCTCTTTGTGACATTCATTTGTTAAAAATCCTCTACTTTCCCACTGCTGAATAAATTGCATGTGGCAATGTAATTTTGCTTAAAGCTACTCACTTAATGTTTTAATTTTGGTATCATGTACCGTAATCTTCCAACAATCAATCACTGGGGTGGTTTTGCAGAACACCCAGATCTTTGCTTTTCTCCCTTCCTAACCATCGTGTGAGGAAGCTAACAAATAACTTGGACTAGATAACCTCCAAGCTAACTCCCAGATTGAAATCTACAATCTTGAACTTCTTGTAGGTGACCTTGGCTATTGATACTATGCGTGAACAATACTGGCTTTTTACTCACTTGTGGAGACACAACTGAGCTGATTAAATTTCAGTCAACTGGGTTTGATTGAATGAGTGTTTTGGAAAAGATTAAGACTGTTAACCCATAAGTATCATATTATTTGCTTTCTTAATGGGTAGGAGAGGAGCTGGAGGGAAGGAGAAAATTTGGAATTCAGAATAAAAAATGAATGTTTTTTTAAAAAAGAAAAAAAAAACACACATATCCCTTTCAGTAGTGCTTGGGGCTTGGGGGTGGGGAGTAGAGGAAAAAAGTTAAGAGTTAACCCCCAAACATTCTACATTCTTAAGACTAAGTTTGTTAGATTCTTGATAATCTAGCTCCTCAGCCCAGCTAATTAGGGGTGGGAGTTATTTCTGCATCAGAGCTGCCACTTGATGCTGCCACTTTGGAAGACTTCAAAGAGATGAAAAGGACCCAAGAATATGTTTTCCCCTTAGGAATGCTTCTGACCCACATTTAGATCAGTTGATGGCTGTTCCCACCACTGTTTGAAAGTGTAAGTTGACTGAGCCTTCATGAATATATGTCCCTTGAACATATTAATGACTCTAAACTGTACCATAAAAGCCAACCAGTCACAGGATACCAAGGAAGGCTGTATACAGCCCTTGGAAATTCAGACTTCTAACTGACTTGCTGATGACGTCACACAACCAAAATAATGCCCCACTTTCTCTTTTCTGCTGTGCTATTCCTGTTTCCTCAAGAACAGACAGAATTGCGTTTCTGAGACTGGTAATATAATTTCTTTAGAATGGCAATGTTGAAGGGGCTGCAAATATAGCATGGCATCAAAATAGGATTAAGAAAAAAAATGGGGGGGGATGTACTCCAACATTCTGAATATCTTATAAGACAAAAGGCACAAGCCAGTCCAACAATTCAGCTCATCCATTCATAAAAGTGTGTAGGGTAGCATAGCTTTTACATGCTTAAATCACTCCAAGGAGGACAATTCCTAGAGTTGAAAGGAACCTAAACCTAGATTTTCTAAAAATGCCTGATTATGGCAGGAATACCTGGTTATAAACATTTATAGCCAATCAGAAACTCTTATTAATTCTTAGCACCACTCACCATACTTCTGCACCATCATAAGGACTCATAATTTTTCAAAATTGGTCCAAGGGTTTGACTAGGAAGAGGAGGCAGATTAAAGGTGTGTCAACAGCAAAGACCTGCTATCCAAACTAGAAGAGTTAGCCCTAGTCAGAATATTTCTGGAGTGCTGGATTGAGTGCTAGGCATCCCATTTTAGAAAGGTCATTGACAAACTGGAACATATCCAAAAAAGGACACCTGAGATATTGAGAAGACTGAAAACCAGGCCATGTAAGGATCAGTTGAAAGAACTGGAAGCTATGTAGCCTAGAGAAGGGCTGACTTGGTCAGGGGTGAGGGTGGGGGACATGAGAGCTGGCTCCCAATATCTGAAGGGTTGTCATGAAGGAGGGATTGGACATGTTCTGCTGGCCTCAAAGAGCAATGGGAAGCAGTTATAGAGAAAAATTCAGGCTCCATGTTAGGAAAAACCTCCGAAGGATTAGAAGTGTATAAAAGTGAAAATGTATTTCTTTAAACAGAGATCAAACAATAAATTCTGGGGACCTTATCCAGGGCATCCCTGTTCTATAATATGGAGGACAAGTTCACCACAGTGATCCCTCCCAGCTCTGGGGTTCTGTGATTCATTAATAGACAGATACAGATGAATAGCTCACAAATCATATTATCAATATCCAAGAAATGCTTTTAAAAAATGAAAGAAAGGAGGGGATCCAGTGCACTGAGAACAAACAAAAACTGCAGAGGATTTGTGGAAAGATCTGGACAAGAATATCACAGGAAGGATGAGAAGGCATGGGGGGAAGGTACTGTGAGCAGCACCTATGGACAGGCTACCCACCCCAATGGAATCATGAAATCCATGGAAAGATCCAAGCCTGCTCATGGGACAATATGGGGACTTCATGATTCATACAACAGTGAGTACTTGGAGCACTGGCCAAATGCTTTGCCTTTTTTATTATATGTTGTTTTATCCAGATCTATGATTTCTTCAGTGTAGGGAATCCCTGGTGGTAAGTTAAACTTCCTCTCTCTAATGCAGAACACTGTTCTGTATCTTAAAATCTGAGAGGTTTGCCCGGGAACATTGAGAGGGTGAGTGACCTACCCAGAGTCATATAGTCAGTATGTGAAAGATTTGAACCCAGGTCTTTCTGACTATTATATAAATTAATGATTTATTTTTTTAATTCTTCTTATTATTTAATTATTCTTAGCATGGCTAGTGTTTCTCCTGGTTTGATCAATAAGAGTAGGGAGGAATACGTTCTTACCATTTATTATAACATTTGGCCATATCAGTCTATGTACTCTAAGAATCTGACCCCGAATAACATAGCACAAGCTTTTCTGCATTCAGGGCTCAAACATTCATTAAAGTTACGACATGCTTTTTGGCTGACATTTGAATTTAACTTTGCAGAACCAAAGAGTGATAAATATTATCGAATGCTTTTCCATATATTCTTCTGCACAGTATTTTTTTTATGAATCATACATGCATTCATGCAAAGATCTCAGGTCACCTCAAATACCTACACAATCTAATTTCAAAAACTTTGGTAGAGTTGGAAAAAATATTCTTATTGGAAGGCTTAATGCTCTCTTTTAAGTAGTCTGCTTAAAGTTGTTTTTTCTCCTTTCTCAGATATACCAGATTCTTGCTCTCTACAATGTAATGATGATTATGAGTACAAAAAAAAAATCAACAAGGAGGTAAGCACAGCAAAGATAAGGAGTGAATTAGGCTGACAGCAGGGAACTTTTCTCCCTTGGTACAAGGATGAGATGATGAGCCTGGATGCCTCCAAGATCCTATGGCCCCATACAGTCTCCCTGGAGCTGCAGAGAAGAAATGCTCTAAAGATCCAAGAAGGCAACATGACATCTGTCCAATATCTGGGGAGTGACAAGTACAGACACTTCAAGAAAATAGAAAAAAAAAAAAAGGCACGAAATTGCTCAGGTTCTAGCTAAATATTGTCTGACCACAATAATTAAAGTCAAAGTCTTGGGCAGGAATACGTTTTACAGGCAGTTGAAGTTATTGCTCAAAGGCTTATCAAGCTTCCCAGGGCAGTGTGGTACAAATGGAAACAAACACTGGAATTGGAATTAGAGATGCCGGGTTCAAAGCCCACCACTGGAACTTACTACCAATCTGGTCATGAGAAAATAATGTAATCTCTCTGCCTCAATTTCCTTATCTGTAAAATGAAGTGGCTGGATTCTAAATTTCCTTCTAGCCCAATTCGGCGATCACTTTCCATCAAGCACAACCACAGGGTAACAATAGCAGACTTACCTACCTAGACTAACCATTTTTGTCCTAGTTTTCATTCACTTACCCAATCGGCGAGCGTTTATTAAGCTCACTGTCAAGCACACGGGACTAGGTTCTGGGAATATAAATATCGACAATAAAATGATCCCGACTCTCAAGAATCTAGGTCAGAGTTCTAGCTCTACTTGCAAGTCCTGTTTCCATTCTGGGCTTTAGTTTCCTCATCTGTAACATGAGGGTGTTGAACTGGATGATCTCCAAGTTCCCTTCCAGTTCTAGAGGCATGATCGCATGATCTCATGGGTAGAAGGAGCCTACTTTCAGCAGATATTTATTAAATACCTACTTCAGGACAAGGCAATATGCTGTGTGGTTGAGAGGGAGAAAAGAATGGGAGTAAATGAATGAATAAGCAAGTAAATAAACATTCAGAGACAGATAAAGAAATGAATGAATGAATGAACTAACAATGAACAAACAAACAAATAAATAAGTGAAAGTTATCCACCCTCCTAGAGTTTATGGTCTGGTAAATAATTCAAATCATATAAGGAAAAAAGACCTGTGTTCTTCTCCTGCCTCTGACACATCCTGGCTGTGTGACCCTGGGGAAGCTGATTTATTTCTCACTGGTCTAGGCCAGTTGTGTAAAAATCAAATCAAAACAGATCCCTGAGCAACTAACATCATCAATATTGTACTGTATTTGGATTTATTTTGTTAAATATTTCCAGATTACGTTTTCACCTGGTTCCCTTGGCCAAGCAGTGGGCCTAGAGTTTTAGGTGTCCTATCTAGACCACTCTCAAGGCCTCTAACCTGGAGAGGAGTTGTCAACCTGCGCTGCCGGAGGGAGTTTTGTTATGGACAGTTGCCAATATGAATGAAATCCCAAAGAAGGAAAAGAAGCTGAAGAATCAGGCAGGTAGAAGAATACAGCTTCTAAAAAGGAGTAGCTGTGAATCCAGTGTGCTTGGCATGCCTTGCTTTCTCTGCCTGGCAGGGGCTAGCAGAGCTGCTGTTGACTTCAGGGGTTAAGGGAGATGGGGCTGGGGTGGGGCACATAAGACACCCCTGTTATTGATCAATGCAACAAGCCAGTAAGGTCGAGGAGGGTTGGAAGAGTCAAACTCTGATGCCTTTTCTAACCATAAGCAACTGGGATTCTGAGTCAGCTTAATTGCCAAACTTGGCAGCTAAGACACCCTTCTCTCCTCCACCTTATCCTTCCCCCTTGAGGGGGCTTTCCTGGAATTTGATTTCAGCTCTCAGATTTGCTCCTTAAGTGCTTTTGTCTGGCTGTAGCTTTGTTTTCCCCAAGACAGGAATTCCACCTGCCATCTCTCTAGACCTCACCTTTGATTACTTTAAATCCAAGCCCTTTACAGTCTTATCTCTAGGGTTCTCAAGTGGGAACCTGGCTCCCTCCCACCTTGCACCTGATCTATATCACTGCCTTTTCCCAGACCAGCCCTTCAAACTGATCTGGGTTGGAGGAGCTAGGCTCCCACTGCACACAGGGCGAGGGTTCCCGGAACATAGTAATGTTGAATTCTCCATCTCCCCTCTCCCCCCACTCCCTGCAGCCAGGTTCAACCATTTATCTGCTTCACGGCAGGCCTCAGGCTCCCGAAACCCAGACTTTCCCCTCCAATCCAGGAGGGAGCATATGGCCAGTTTCTGGCTGACATAGAAATGGGCCTGAGACCCCCCTCCCATCAGACTGCTTCTGTTTGCCTTGCTCTATGTTTTTTCCCAGCAGCTCTCATTTGGTTCAAGACCCCTTTATATGCTTAAAAATTATCAGGGACCCTTCAAAGAGCTTTTGCTTATATGGATTATATTTATTGATATTTATCATACTGGAAATTAAAATGTCTTAGTATTACTATGAAAATGTTTTTGACCTCAACTCTAGCCCCTTTGGACTTTCTGGCCCACTCTTTGAGAACCACTGCAACATCCTTTTGTAGGAGGGAGGTAGCTGGACACCTGCTCTGAAATCAGAGGATCTGGGTTCAAATCTCACCTCTAATGCATACTATCTGACTTTGGGCAAAGTCATTTCTCTGGGCCTTGGGTTTTTGTTTTCTTTTGTTTTGTTTTGTTTTCATCAGTAGAATCAGGAGGTTGGCCTCATGGCCTGTAAAGTTCCTTGGGATTTCTATGTTTTGCATCTTTCCTGATTGCAGGCTTAGATGTTCCTCATTACTTTGTTTTCTAGGATGTGTCTTCTTGATTCTCGGCTGGGGGTCAACCTGATTCTTTACCCACCATTGGTGCTTTTATCCTAACTTCCCCCTCCTTCCCACCTCTCCATAGAATGTAAGAGCACCTTGAGGGAAGGGTCTTACTTTTGTATTTGTAGGTTCCTGTGCCCAGCACTTAGATGGACAGGGAACAAGAATCAGACCTGTGATTTCATTGGTGTGAAGAACTTCAGGATGGAGAAACTCTCTCTACCAGGGGAGGTTGGCACTTTGTCTTCAATAGCATAGGGTTAAAGAACACTGAGAGACTATGAGAACTACCCAGGTTCTTCCTGGCTTTGAGGTCCTCTTTGTCCCTATTGTGATAATGATTCTTGGTAGAGAACCTTAGTAAGTGCCTATAGATGGATTGATTAATTTGTGTATGACCAGGAACCAGGTTTCTCACTCCCTCCTTCACTCTATCCTTTACCTGGTACATTACTGGAGCCCCTTTCTTGTCTATCACCTAACCTGGGCCCTCGATTCTGGTGTATTCATGGGTCTCATACAGAATCATTGGATCTCCAAGTTAGAAGTGACCTCAGAGGCCAGCTAGTCAATCCAGATCTGAACAAGAATCCTGTTCCTGTCCCCTGACCTAGGCTTTCTATGCTCTTCCTTATGATCCATCCTCTCCTTCCCTAGCCGTAGGGCTAAGATGAACTAGAAAAACAATTACCAGTTTGGCTCCCTCATCATCACTGCTGCTGCTGCCACCACCATCACATAAGGTGTATTCACCACCCACCTGCTTGTGGTTGGTCGTACTGTACAACAGAAGACCATGAAGGGGCTTCTAGACCAAATGCTCATCAATTAGTCCGTCATTGTTCCTGCCAGCAAATACATAAGGGGCATTTTCAAAGTGGTCATGCATACTAAACAACCCGGGTGGTTTCAAATGAAAACCAATACAGCGTACGATGGCAACATCAGAAACATCAGATGGCACACAGAATAAATACACAGCTCTGTGCCATGCTCAGAAACTTCCAGTGTGATATTTTAAGGATCTAACTTAAACAAAGTGCACTTAGAAAATATTTAACACTTTATGCAGTACTTAAGACTCTACCAAGACTACCAATTAATCTTCCCCCAAAGTGGAGAGGCAGGTCTGAATCTAAGTGCCTTCCAGGGGAGGGGACCTCAGGCCCCAGACATGACCTGCCCCAGGCCATAATGCATTAGAATGATGGAAATGCCAGGAGGGTGCCTGCCCTGCTTCAGCTCCTGTTTGGAGAAAAACCAAAATCCAGGCCATGAGCTCCATCAGGCCCTTACATTTTTAATGGCAGATTAAAAAGAATGGCAGCGGGGCTTCATTTTAACTTTCTAGGAGAGATTTCCTACTGAGTTGAAATGAAACAAAGAAATCTCAAGAAGGCACAGAAGTCCAACTCGGATGTGTTCCAGAGGCTCAGATTCCATGATGAGGCTAGAGACTTCCTGGGCCACCTCCATGAAAGTATTTTTTCTCAGTGGCCAGAGGTTTCACATCCCCAAGGACCCATGGATGCTTCCCACCTCCTTACCAGCTTCTGAGTTTCCTCTGTACAGTGTATGTGGATGGAGGCACCTGAAGCAGCCCTGCCAATCATGCCATACAGAAGGAATTCTTTTCAAATGAAGAGTGGCCATCTATGGAAGGATTCCTTATTTTTAAAATAGGGAGGTTGGGAAAGAATCAGGAGTTCTTAATCTGATGGCAGTGAACTTAAAATATCTATATCTATATGTATGTATGTACATGAATATGTATATGTGTATGTGTGTATATATATATATATATATGTATATACTGATAACTTTATTTCTACACAAGCGTTTTTCTTTGTAATCCTATGTATTTTACTTTATGCATTTCAAAAAGCTCTGACAAGGGGTCCAATGGATGCACCAGACTTGGCCAAGGAGAGAGGACACACAGATGGTTAAGAGCCTCTGGAGGGGATGGTCATGAAGGCCCCTCTCCAGCCCTATGGCCATGATTCTATGATCCCATGTGTCTTCTTACACCTCGTCTATACTATGCAAAGAACCGTAATAACAGTAAGTATATATTCTGTTTTAACATTTGCTGACTACTTCATACTAAGAATCTCATTAAATCCTCACAAGAACCCTGTGAGGTTGACGCTGTTATTACCTCCATTTTACAGATGAGCAAACAAAGGCCAACAGGAGTCAAGTGACTTTCCCAGGGTCTCATAGGCAGGGGTTTGAGACACGGTTCTCCCGGCTCCCATTTCCAAGGCTCTATCCACTGCCCATAAAGTTTCATGTTACCAACAGAGAGACCCTGGGCTTCATCAATGGCATACGAGTTAGCTCTCAATTATACAGATACCTGGAGCACGTTCTCTCCTTCTACATTCTATTGTCTCTCTCTC
This sequence comes from Trichosurus vulpecula, assembly GCF_011100635.1. Lineage (NCBI taxonomy): Eukaryota > Metazoa > Chordata > Mammalia > Diprotodontia > Phalangeridae > Trichosurus > Trichosurus vulpecula. The sequence goes on along the minus strand of NC_050581.1, from coordinate 183,317,131 downwards.
CCCTTAAGATGCAAGTCCATCATGATCAGTATGGAGCCTTTCACTACCTTCCCAGGTACCAGTGATCTCCTTCTCAAACTGCCTTGCCTTCCATTGTTTTGTCTATATTTGTATTCATTTGCTTTGTATTTAGGCTGTATGTGTGTATGGATGGATGTTTGTATATACTTGTCTTCCTCATTAGAATATCAGCTCTATGTAAGGATTTTTCATTCTTTCAACTTGTATTCCCAGCACAGAACAGTCCCTGACACATAGAAGTCGCTCTACAAATGCTTATGGGTTGATGAGTTGGTTGATCAATATGACAAACAGAAAGACTTGACTGTAGTCATTTATTTGGAGTTTCAAAATATGGGGTGTTCCAAAAGTCTTAGTACAGCTTTAATCTATTATAACTTAGTCTTAGTGTGGTTTTAAGCTATTATAACTTAAAGCCATAAGACATTTGGGACCCCCTGTACATTGCGTGACTACCCCTCCAAACAGATGTGCCCATCAAATTATGCTCATTTTAGACATTTTCATTTTGGAGATATTCATTAACTGCTTTCTATGTCTGATGAAGGGGCAGCTGTGTGGCACAGTGGATAGTTTGTGAGGCCTGGAATCAGGAAGACTCATCTTCCTGAGTTCAATCTGAGCTCAGAAACTTACTAGCTATGGGACCCTGGTCAAGTCACTTAACCCTGTTTGCCTCAGTTCCTCAACTGTCAGATAAGCTGGAGGAGGAAATGGCAAACCACTCCAGTAACTTTGCCAAGAAAATCCCAAATGGGGTCATGAAGGGTCAGATATGACTGAAAAATGACTCAACAACATGTCTGATGAATTGTGTTAAGATTTTAGATTGGATGGAACTTAAAAGAGCAACCAGTCCAACTTCCCGTTGACTGTACCTATGAATCCCTTCCCTAGCAGATGATCACCCAATCTCTTATTGATTATCTCACCTCTCAACCTACCCTAAACACGGTGCCTACTCCCTCCACCCAAGTATTTATATGATAAATAGTTCTTTAAAAGACCATTTGATAAATACCCATAAGTCTACTAAAAAAGCACAAGAAGACGAAACCTTTTATTCTGACCACAGACATAACCAGCTATCTGGTTAGCCCTATGTCTTTGAACATATAATTTCAAAGTTGAAGTTAACTATGAAATACTGGACAACCTCAAACATCTTAGTTACTTCACAAAGCTGAAATGCTGCACACTTGGAGAAAGATAACTTTACTACAGGCATTGACCTTCCCCATTGATGAACTGAAGTCAGGTATTATGAAGTCTGATACACGTTCTCTGCTGATAGATAAAACAAATGGAGGCCCCTCACAAGTACAAAAGGAATTAAAAATGCATTAGCCCATTGAAACTTCAGATTGGGGTGGGCAACTGTGTGGCTGATTTTTTTTTTTAATGAATAAAGTATAGATGAGCTAGAAATCCAGCACAAAGGATAATTCTGGGACTCCCTGGGTCCAGTCGAGTACTTGGACCAAAATCAAATGCATTTTATCTAAGGTACGGCACTAACTTTCATCAAAAAATTATCATATGTTCCGTCACAAATGGTTATTGTAAAATCTTTATTAACCTAAGTACATATAAAAATTGTGAATTCTTTATACAAAGCCGTATTTGACTTTTAAATTTCATTTTAAGCTTGGCCCGTTCACTTGGAATGTGATTACAGAGTAAATTAAAAAGTAATCACATGTGAATTACATTTCCTCATGAATGTAATGACTCCAAGAGCCTGATTAATGTTAAACAGAGCCTGTCCTACCTCATGCATACCTTCCCAGGTGAGATGTGCAAGATAGCTGTCGTGAGCTGATTTAATTTCCTTTTACTGGTATTCCGGGGAGAAATGCCAAACAGATACAGATTCAGCACGTTCATTAGGGCTGCATGTGCTCATCTCTTTTGTCCATCCAACTACCACCTACAAAACACAACCACTGTCAACTTATGGTTGTAAGACACACCCAAGGGAGGTGGTGAAACTCATGTAATGTTTTCTAACAAGTCACGTCGGGTTTTTTTTCCAAAAAAAGAAGTTCTTTACATCTATGTGGAATAATTCAGGAGACTCATTGAAAAATGCATTTGTTCAGCAGTAAAGGTAACAAATTTTCACACAAGGAATGGAAACATTAATAATCTATAGTGGTATTACTGTAGAGAACAAAATTTAAGCCATAAATTTAAGACTGTGGAATGCAAGATCATTAAATATTCCCCTTACAGGAAATGGAGCACGTACTTGGATACTTTGAAGAATCTGTGATTTCATCAGAAAGGATATTCATCCCACCTACACAGATGGCAGACCTTCTACCACCTTCCCATACTGGGAAATTCTTGTCCCTACTTTCCTGCAAATTCTTTTTAAAGGCACTGACATACTACCCTGGAACCTCACAGATAAATTGAGAGTTTAATAGATTTATTACTGTTTGGCAAATTCAGGCCAATGATGTTATTTTCCAAATGAACCATCCGCATCAGAAGTATGCAGTCCAAAACACTCCCAAATGTAGCCTGTACCTGATTAACATATGATTGGTATTTTTTACAAATGTGTAAACTTTTATATTTTAAAAAATAAAATACAATCGAACATATGTAATGCTAATATGTGGTTTCCCAAGTCAATATGTGACCCACAGGGATCTTTGTGTACAGTTCAGTGGTTCCTGAGCTGACATTACTAGTTTACAGAGTCACGTTGTACTTCTTACTGAAGAATGAATTAATACTGTTATTTTGTTGTTGAGTTGTTTCCGGTGTGTCCAACTCTTCGTGACCCCATGTTGTGGTTTTCTTGACAAAGATACTGGAGTGATTTGCCATTTCCTTCTCCAGCTCATTTTACAGATGAGGAAACCGAGGCAAACAGGGTTAAGTGACATACAGCTAGTAAGTGTCTGAGGCCAGATTTGAACTCAGGAAGAGGAGTCCTCCCGATTCCAAGTACAGCGCTCTGTCCACTGTACCACACAGATGCCTTGATACTTTTATACTCCTCCCTTAAGTAGTTTATTCTAGATTGGTTCAGTCTGAGGTTCACACTGAGGGGACTTTTAATGATAAATTATCTTGTTTAATGGCTTATTTTTGTCCCTGCCCTGATATATATATATATATATATATATATATATATATATATATATATATATATATGTATATATATGTATATATATATATGTATGTATATATGTATATATGTGTGTATGTGTATACATGTATATACATGTATGTGTGTTTATGTATATGAAGTCACTTGAACCTAAGCTTTTTACTTCTAGACTGGCTAACAATTCAAAGGATACCAATAGGTTTAGAAATATATAACATTTATCCAGGACTCAAACGAATAGTAAAGTCCTGGCATGTAATGACAGACCACATTCCCAGGTACTTCAGTTTTATTTATCCTTCCCTTCTGAGTAGTTTGGGTCTGGAATACTTCTCAGTTGTTATTATAATGGGGAAGACCTGGGCAGCATCTCTCTGAGGCTGGAATTGCAGGGTTGAAAATTTCTGGGTGGAGACCATCTATCTCCTAGTTCCCTTCAGCTTTCCACAGCTAAGAAGGTTACCTGTCCCTGCCATTATTTTCCTTGAGTATCTGTCTGTAGTTAGCTGGGCAGCCAAACATTTGATGTTGACCTTGACACCGTTACTGAACCATTTGTGACTACCTTCCTTAAAAACTTACGTCTCTATACAATCTAAAAGTTGTACCACGGTCACATGACCTCATGAAAAATGAAGCCTTTGATTTTCTTCAATGAATCGTCATGTTCTGGGCCAAGGCATCCAGAGTAATAGAGTCCTTTCCCCATAAGATGCTTTTAAAAATTTGCCGAGGACAGAGTGCCTCTAGAAGTGAAACACACACACACACACATGCACACACACCACAAAAGGTCCGGTTCATTGAGAAAAGATATAGATGAAGATTCAAGCTTATCACCTGAGTGAGAAATGGGACTCAGTGACTTCTGACGTCCTTTCCAACTGTACAGGGTTCATAAGTCTATTTCAACATCATTCTATTTAGTTGGGTACCTTTAGATATGTGTGTCACATATGGCCAGCAGCATCTTGTGAGATTTATTATGGATGATTCTAGTTTATGTGAACACATTCAAATTGCTGGCAAAATATTCACATTCTTAAAAAGGAAAAAAAAAACTATTTTTGCCTTATCATTCCTTACTAACTTCTGTTGATGCATTGATTCTATACTCTGCTGTATCTGGCTTAGCCAAGCACAAAAAAAAAAAAAAAATGGAAAAGAATGTACAAAAATTCACTGAAGGAAAAAAAAGAAGCTCCTTAAAAAGTAAAATTGGCCAAATGGAAAAGGAGGTATAAAGGTTACTGAAAAATAAATGTTCCTTAAAAATTAGAATTGGGCAAGGAGAAGCTAATGGCTCCATGAGACATCAAGAAGTAATAAAACAAAATCAAAGGGATGAAAAAATAGAAGAAAATGTGAAATATCTCATAGGAAAAAACCAACTGACTTGGAAAATAGACTGAGGAGAAATAATTTAAGAATCACTGGACTACCTGAAAGCCTTGATCCACTAAGTGATGGTGTAAAGACTAGCAGAATTATTGGTACAATCAGCCTCTACTCCTTCTACTGCTTCCCACAGTCCCAAAGTACTGGAAGCACTGGAATCTACCTCGTCTGATATGTACGTTCGTGCCCTCTCCCACATCTATGGCCTGGAGTCTGATAATAGAGATATCTGAAAATAAGTCATTCAAATTAAGTTCAGAAACGTATTGTGGGATTCCACCCCCAAACCCTCTGCAACTCAGTAATTCATTCAACAAACATTTAATTGCCTACTATATTTGATGCACTGTACCAAGATCTTAGGATTGGAAGGGACTTTAGAGAGTTACGAGTTCACCTAAAAGTGCTTTGTGGCATGCAAATTGCTATACAAATATTGTTGTGGTTATGGTTAAGTCATTTCAGTCATGTCTGACTCTTCCTGACCCCACTGGGGTTTTCTTGGCAAAGATACTAGAGTGGTTTGCCATTTCCTTCTCCAGCTCATTTTGCAGATGAGGAAACTGAGGCAAATGGGGTTAAGTGATTTGCCCAGGGTCACACAGCTGTAAATATCAGAGACCAGATTGGAACTCAGGTCCTCCTAACTCCAGGGCTGGCGCTCTATCCACTGTGCCACTTAACTGCCCAATTCATGTCCTCAGTAAATATTTATTGAGCAACCACCAAGGCAGGGCAAGGACTTTGGGGAGACAGAAACTATGTTTTTAAGGCTATGAAACAAATGTCCTTGAAGAGGCTGCCACTATTTTCTCAGGAGGCAATAGCAGAATCCCCTCCATATTTTACCTCTACATTCTTCAGTTTTCCCTGGCCCTCCAGAGACAATCAATACAGAGAGTAAGAGAGACGGACGGCCGCCCAAACTTGCATTCTTCATCGGGGAATAAACTCAGCCCTTAATTGGCGTTGATTTCCTTGTTCACAGTTGTACATGAGATGTTACTCACAAACAGCAGCCATGGTTGCCTGATTACAGATATGTAATTAATTCTGGAAAAGGCTATTATGTGATAACAGTCTGATGAATCTCAGCAGGTGTCACTGTAGGCAGAAGAACACATCACACAAACAGTGTGCATTTTTCTAGCCCTCAAATCCTACCAGCCCCATGAAAGAGGCTGCCCTCTTCCACCAGAAGATCAGAGAATAAGAAAGACCTGGGGCTTGCAAAAGTCAGTCTAGCCTCTCCCTTAGCCACCAAACAGGGCCAAACTTGAACCACCCCAGTTAGAGGATGAGCATTATGTTTGTATTTGGTTTTAAAAGAAAGACCTAAAAATAAAAACAAAAGGTATGCAAACCTCGGCAAACATCCAAAAGTGATTTTGCTTTGACAAAAAATCAGTGTCTTTGCTGGCTATTCTGTGAACCAGATTATGGCTTGACCTAAAAATAAAAAATAAAATAAAAGAGGCAGGGGGTAGGGGAAGTGTTTCCATTTTAATAGAACCAATAAATGAACCTATAAACTTAGCATTTATGATTCAAAATGCAAACTGAGAAGCCTGGGCTCCTTTCAATGAGTGCTTTTGTCATCAGGAAATAGCTTTGCAGCAAAATGTATTTCTGGCATTAAAAATAAAATCAATATCCAGCAAGGAGGGCGATACCTCACTAAAGTCTATTCCCAGGAGACAGAGCCTCTCTCTTTTTGATGTATTAGAAAAATGGGAAAAGACCCTCAGGGCAGGCCAACCTTTTTTCAAGACTAGATGCCTTGCCTTGTAACAGTTAGGATTGCAATTACAGTGCCAGCCAGAGAGACCCACTTTCCAATAGAATTCAATGAGTTAAAGAATTCAGTCAAAGGCTCATGATTTAGAGATGGATGGAACTTCAGAGGTCACCTCATCTAATGACCTGATCTTATAGATGAGACATAAACTGAGACATAAAGGATTGACGTGACTTGCCCAGGGTCACCAAGCTAATAAGTGTCTAAGGCAGGATTCAAACTCAGGTCTTCCAGATTCCAAGACCGGCACTATCTACTGTGCCACCTAGCTACCTAGTTCTTATTGTTCCAAAGCACAGGAATATCATTTGGTGAGAATGATGCTGAAAATGGGGTAGGTAGAGGCATGTGTGTATTCCAAATGAACTGAAGATAAAATTGCTCTAAAACATTTCAGAGATTTTTGGGAAATCAAAAGTAAAAATCTTCCCTTATTTACTGATCTGCTGTTTTTCATGGAAAACAGTCCTTATGTTTCATCCAAGATATGTATTAGATATGTCTAAGTCTTTTTTAGGCCACTAAATAACTATAAATAATAAAAATTATGGACATCTCCACTGACATTTAATGTTTACAAAGGATTTTACATACATCATCTCATTTGATCACTGGAACTTGAAAAAAAATACACAGAACCAAATACCTAGTAGAGAGTAAATTACTCACGTACAAAGGAATAGAATCGGTATCAAACCTCTAGGTGACATGGATTCTTTTGTTTGCTAGGTGCCATTTGATAAAGGGGTGAGTGTGACTGATCAGAGAGTCGTCCTCCCTCTCCCCTCTTTTCCTGAGCTCATTTAGGTGAATGGTAGTACTAAGCACAGTGCCTGGCACCTTGTATGCTCTTGATAAATACTTATTAACTCAATTTGATTTGAAATGGCATTATCCTAAGGACATGTATAAATTTAAAATTGCTTTCAAAAGACCTCAAACAGACCACACGAATCCTGCTTGGGGAAGACTAAGTAATGAGCACATTTTGTTGTTTTGTGAAATTTAAATAGGCTGAAATAGAAGTAACTGAGGAAGGAGGAGAGAGCATTATGATGGATCTTAGATCCAGACTGGGAAGGAAACTCAGAGGTCATGTAGTACAACACCCCTTACTTTACAGATGGGGACACTGAGGCTCAGAGAGGTGGCCCGAGGTCACACTGGTAGTCAGGGACTTGTTTTCAATCAGATCCTTTGGCTCCCAAGCCCCTTTTCTGCTTGTATTACACTGCAATGAGAAGGACTCATGGGCTGTTAACAACAGAATAGCACAGGGAAATACCGGGGCCTACCTGGTGAGAGAAGTACCACAGACTGAGTTAGAGAAACCATAGGGTCCAACCTTGACCTGAACTAGAAACCCCTCTACCACACACCTGACAGACAGATGGTCATTCAGCCTCTGCTAAAGACTTCTAGTGAGGGTCTTTAGCTGCCTTGAAAATGGCCTTGCACTCAGTCACAGGCCTTGGGTTCAAACGCCATGTCTGCTATTACTACCTACATGGCCTTGGCCAATTCACTTAAAATCTCTAGGGCCTCGAGTTCCATATAAAATGACGGGTGGGATTAGTGACCTCTCACACCTCTTCCCACTCTAACCGTCTGATTTCAGCATGAAGTGCAGCACCTGGAATAAAGTAGGCACATAAATGAATGATAAATGACTCATTGATTCATTGATAGAGCTCACAATTCTGAAGCCCCTTCACTTACTACCTATGTGGCCTTGGGCAATTCACTTAACTTCTATGGACCTCAGTGTCTGCATTTATAAAATTATATACTAGACGGGCTCTGAAGACCCCAGATTATGACCTTCGTGGGTCTCAGTTTCCTAATTTTGTGTAAGAGAACTCAGAGATGAAGAGTTTATATGGGTGAGCCCTTGGGGCTAATGATTACCTCGTCCAGCCATCCTGAAAAGCAATTTGTCATTACAACCTAAGAGTCACTAAACTGCATTTCCTTTGATGCAATAATACCACTTCTAGGTATTTACCTCAAAGAGATCAAAGAAAACAGACTAGTGGTTATTTATTCAGGAACATCGGTTTTGTTTTCCTCCTTCTTTTAATAAAACTCCCTTTCTTGGTACTGGGAACATTGTTGTGCTTACAATTGAAGAGTGTCAATACCCCGAGTGAGACCTTGCAGAAATGTCCCTACATTTCCTTGGTGGGGCCATATGAGTGTGGAAAGCAAGAAATCCCTCATGTGGACCCAAATCTCTTTTTACTTGGAATCTCTCATCCTGACTTAAAAGAATTCACATTAAACCACCAGAGCAAAACTTGCTAAGTTATTTAAGTAGATGAGAAGAAATAAATTCATCCATTTCAAGTCACAGGCCTAGCTGTAGGATTAGCCCGGACTAAAAGAGTGGTGAGCTGTCCAGCCTGAAACAGCACTTAACTGTCCATGCAATTCAATTCAGTTCCATCCAAAAGGCATTTACAAAGTGCTTATTATGTAGAGGTCATTGTTCCCAGGTAGGAAAAAAAGAAAAGTCCCTAACCTCAAGAAGCTTATATTTTCTGTTGGGTACTTGGAGAGGAGGGAAACATGTTTACAAATAAGAAAAATACAAAGAAAATGGAGAAGGGAGAAATACTGATAAATAAAAGAAAGTCCCAGGGAAGGCTTCATGTTAGACATAATATATATCTGAGTTGAGTTTCGAAAAATGACAAAGAATTGCCTAAGGGGGGAAAAACATAACACAAGTAATTCTGGGTGGAAGGTTTCATTTTGATATTGACTTTATTGGCTACCTTCTCTCTCTCTCTCTGTCTCTGTCTCTCTGTCTCTCTCTCGGTAACATAGCTGAGCAAAAGTATAGTCCCCCCCCCCCCGAAAAAAGTTATTTTTCCTCACCACCCATTAATCATAGAATTATAGATTTTAAGCATGAAGGAAACATAGAGGTCATCTCATCCAGTCCCATGATTTTAAAAATGAGGAAACAGAGACCAATAGAGATTAAATGACTTATATGAGGCGGCAGAGCTAGTAAGGGCCAAAGATGGGATTTGAACTCATGACCTTGGACTCCAAATGCGTCATTCTTCCCACTCCACAGTTTTGTCTCTGTCAGTCAATAAACACTTAGTCAATAAACATTTATTAAGCACCACTGTGTGCCACGCATTGTGCTAAGTGCACATATAATATGCAATACATATCAGCACAATGACCCTTCCTTAATCAAAAAACATGTGCTAACCTCTTTCTCCTATTGTTAAAATGTAGTCTATGCACAACTCAATTTTGTTACTATAATCCCCATTCTAGTAAATTCAACATTTATTTTAACCTTTTGGTAATGTAGGATGATTCTTTAGGCTATTCTTTACAGAGATACCTGAGGTCCTCTAGATGTAACATATAATTTATTATATATAATATGTAACACATATATATCTGAGGTCCCCTATATATAATATTCAGAGTATCATAAATCTAGATATGGATGGTACTTTGGTAGTCCCTTAATTTAACCCTGCCATTTTACAGATGAGAAAACTGAAGACCATGGAGGGTAAGCAAATTGCTCGAGGTCCCACAGGTAGTAAGCATAAGAGATTGTATTTGAACCCAGTGTTCTTGCTTTGGATTGTGGGCTCTTTCCACTGTAACATGACATTAAATCTTTACTCTCAAGCAACTTTCTTTCTCTTAAGGAGCCCATGTAAGAATTCACTTAGTGAATTAGTAAGAATCAATAGTAAGAATTGTTACTATTCTTCAAAAGAAGGAATAAATGGAAGGATGAGGTTTCAATAGTCAACAAGCAGTGAGGAAATTTCCTAGGCCCCATGACAACTTGACAATCATGGTTCCATTAGATAAACTTCACTTGCCCCATTTAACCAGCAGTCACTCTTATTATTAAGAGAGATTTAAAACCGGTCCTTTAAAAATGTGTTTACACTTAATCTGTGTAGGAGAAATGCTGACAAAGCTCAGCATGATATGTCATGCTGATGATGGGAAAGGGAGAGGAATTCAAACTGCCATAGGCAAAGTCCAAGCCTCTCGGAGCATTTTAATCACATTTTTATTGGAAGAGCTTATTAGGGGATGTAGATGTTGAGAGGCTGACAAATTTTCCTGATAGTTTGCCAAGTACACTCTGGAATCACCTGCTCTGAACTGTAAACTCGGCTTAAGAAATTAGATGTTAACATTTAGCCCAGTCTGAAAGTTAAACCCTACAAGGATGGTAGAAAAGCTAAAACACCCAAATGACTTTATTATGGAGAGAGAATTTGTTTAAGTAAGGTACAGGCCAATATGGGAAGGTATTTTAAAATGGTTTCATTCCCCTTTCTACAGTAATAATTATGTAGTAAGAAAGCCGTTGTATTCTTTTATGACAAAGTGTGTTATCATTTTAAGGAAGTATCCAATATTTCCCCCCCACCCCCCTCTCTCCCTCTCTCTCTGTCTCTCTCTGTCTCTCTCTCTCTCTCTCTCCCTCTCTCTCATTCTCACTCTCACTCTCTGTCTATGTGTGGTAGTTCTTGGTACTAGCTTTTCCTTGACAAAAATAAAAAAGGATCTAGGGTACAGCATTGAAATAACCAAGCTCTGAGGACACAAAAGAGCATGCCACCTAATAGTTGAGATGAACAGGTGTTTGGACTACCCAGTCTAAATTTTTAGGTCTGCCACTGGATGGACTATGGATAAATGGTCCTTCTCCTCTTCCAGTTTTCATTTCTATCCATAAAGGGGCAGAACACTGACCATCATCTTGGCCAATCCCCAAAGATGAAAATAAGCAAGACAACATTTATGAAATACATTGAGATCTCCAGGATATATCAACCAAGAACATCCAAACGTCACAGGTTCCTGGGATGACAGATAGGTATTACTATCCCTACCAGTCAACATATTGTTTTGTCATTTTACACTTATATTTTTCCCTTTTGTACCTCTCTGGAAGCATATACCCGAGTTACTATATGACAATAATAAAAATAAGTAATGATAATGGTGAAGATGATGATAACTAGCTTTTGCATATTGCTTTAAGGTTTGCAAAGTGTTTCACAAGTGCTATCCCATTTGACAAAGATTCAAAAATGAGGTGGTAAAAAGAGCTTTTATTCTGTCTGTGTGACATCTCTCTGCCCTAGGACTCATTCCTTCTCTTCCTTCTCTACTATCCATCCTTCCACTCATTTGTCTTCCTCCCTTTCTCTTTCAATAAAGTTCTAGCAGAGTTCTTTCCTTTGAAGCCAACCAAGTCCCTTTGGGGGAGGGTAAAACGGAGGCTGGGAATTAGTTAGGGGAATCAGGAAGGACTTCACACAGAGGATGGCATCTGACCTTAGTTTCGAAGAAGAGGGGGTCTCTGGGAGGTGAGAAGGCGGCAGATTCCAGGCAGAGGAGTCAGCCAGTGCAAAGGCAATGACATGGGAGAAGGAGTATCAGGAATGAAAAACAGAACAAAGTAGATGCCCATCAATTGGAAAATGGCTAAATAAGTTGTGATATGAATGTCATGGAATATTGCTACACAGTAACAATTCATATGGATATGAATATGAAGACATCAGTGAAGCAAGGGAGCCCTTCTACGAACTAAGGTGGAAAGAAGTAGGCAGAACCAAGCAAATAATTTAAGTAACAGCTACAATGAGGTAAATGGACAGGAATAAAAAGCAAGGAAGGAGGGAGAGAGGGAAAGCATGAAGGAAGGAAAGAAGGGAAGGAGGAATGAAGGAGGGAGGAGGGAAGGAGCGAAAAGGTAAGAAGGGAAAGAAAAAATCCAACTGTAGTTATAATGGCTGATTTGGGACTGGAAAACACGAGAAATTGTGTCTTTCTCTACTCTATGCAGAGGTGGGGGACAATTGATGCTAAATACTGCATATACTTTTAGATTTGAGTGATGGATTGAATAGTTTTGCTGATCTTTTTTTTCCTCCTCTTTATTTGTTACAAGGAGTAGTCTTTGAGGTAGGGGAAGGGGGTGATCTATTCAGAAAAGTTAATGAAAAAGAAAAGATATCAATAAAAATCTTCTTAAGAGAAGACAACATTTGGATTAGATCTTAATAAAATATCACAAATACAGGGCAAAAATGATACAAATATTAAATAGCTGGAATAACCCACTGAATTAAAATGAATAATTTTAGGAAGCGTCTTTTAACTGATAATTAAATTTCTATAGTAGAAATCATCCTTAAAAAAATATTCCAGGACTTAATTTTTCCTTCCATTTGCATGAAAGAATGCCCACTCTTTGGCCTCATTATTCCCCTCTCTATTCTTGCAAAAATAAAATTAAACAAGGCAAAATAAAATTTAAAACAAAATGAGCATCTAATCAAGAGGAATTTTGAGGGAAGCAATTTTGAATACACTTCCTAGAAAACAATGACTTTTGAAAGGTGTTATCAATTACTGTGTTAAAACAGAGACCTGCATTAGAAGAACCTGGCAGGTAAATCTGGGATAGTAGGAGCTTTTGCAATAACAAATAGCTCTTTCCTAAGCCAAGAGCAAAAACAAGAAAAGCTTCGACCACAGTAAGCCTGGGGACGATCTCTTTCTGAGTGCCTGCTGGAGAGACTGTCCATAAAATAGTAGAACCCATTAATCAGCTGCTCAGGAGCTCAGTTTGCATGCTACATTGAGCCTTAATAAGGTGCAAGAAATGGAACAGGCTCCTGTCCAGGAGCAGTACTCAAATGGAAGGAATCTTAGGTAATAGGAAAATCAGCTCTGGAGGTTCTAGACATTACATACAACTTCATATGATCCTTCATGATGTTCCCAACAATTCTTCCCTTTTTAGAGATGGCAACATGCCACTCTTTAGCAAAACCCTACTCTGATGGTGCATCATGGTGTGGCCAGATTCTCGAGGGCTATGCCACCATAGTTGAAGCACTTGTAGGTTTTACCCATCTTAACAGGCTTCAAATATGACACCTGCAGTGGACCATGCCTCTGTTGTCTAAGGTCCACTCTTAAAAAACTTGAAAAAGCTGAGAGGTTCTCCATCAAGTGGTAACCTGACTTTGGCCAAGAAGACTCCTGAAACATCATCTAAGGAGTAGAGAAGTCCAACTCCATTCAACATTTATTACACACCCCTCGTGTGGAAGACTGACTTCCATAGTGGTGGGTGAGTTTCCCTAGATCTTTGTGCCTTTTCCTCTAAGGTTATCATCCATTACTCTGTATGTATCTTGTAAATACCTATTTATACACATTGTCTCCCCCACTAGCATGTAAGTTCCTTGTGTGTAGGGACATTTGTTTTTGTATCCTCATCACTTGGCACAATGCCTGACATATTAAATGCTTAATAAATTTTTTTTTGGTGGATTGATTGATTCATTTCTCACATGGCTGTTCTCCTGGACTTCATCAGTGTTTCCAGAAACTCATCTTCAGAAATTCACATTTCCTCAGTTGCCCCTCCTCCCCTCTGGCCCCTCCCTCCCTTTGATTGGACAGTGGAGGGTGGACTTGGAAGGCTCTACCCAGATCTTCCACTTAAGGAGGGGTCCCAGGGCACCACCAGCTGTAGGACTTCAGTGCCTACTCCCTAACCTTTTTAGCATCTTTTTTTGCATGTCTTCTTCTAATAGTTTGTGAGCTTCTTAATGGCAGGGACTATTTTATTGCCTCTTTTTATATTACCAGCATTTAGCAAGTGCCTGGCACACAAGTAGGCACTTAATACATGTTTATTAACTGACTGATTGATTGCTAAAATGTAGAGATTAGATAATAGTACAGTTAGGTAGATTTAGAACTGTTTGAATAATTTAACCAAAATAAACTATCATTATGAGTCTAGGCAACTTTAGAGAAAAGTCTCTAATGGAAAACCACATCCATCTTTTCTTTGTCCCATGCTGTTCAGAATTTTTAATTAATTATTTGGATAAAAGTATAGACAGCAGTTTATTAAATTTGTAAATGACATGAAACTAGGGATTGTTAAAATTCCAGAGGGAAGAATCAGGATCCAAAAAGATTTAAACACATTATAATAATGGTCTAAATTCAATAAGCTAAAATTTAATTGAGATAAATGCAAATTCCTATACATGGCTTTGAAAAATCACTTTCCAATGTAAGAAAGACACTGAAAGTGTGGTCAGAGTGTAATTTAAGTGAAAAAGATCTGGGTGTTTTAAGTGGACTGCAAACTCAAGCAGAGTTAACACTGGGACAAAGAATAACAGAATCATAGATTCCTCCAGTTAAAAAGGATCTTGGGGCCATCAAATCTAACTCTTGTCTGAACAAGAATCCTCCATACATCTGCAACAGTGGTTGTCTAGCCTTCACCTGAAACATCCGTAGTGGTGAGGAACGCATCACCAGCTGACTTTGCCCGTTTTGCTTTGGGGAGTTCTAATTGTTATTTGTTTTTCCTAAAATTGAGGGAACATCTGTTTCTTTTTAAGTTTTTTCCATTTGTCTTGGTTCTATCCTCTATGGTTAACTAGAACAAGCACATTCCCTCTTCTGTATGATGAGGAGGAGGAGGAGGAGGAGGAAGAGAAGAAGGAGGAGGCAGCTAACGTATAACTTAGGCTATATAAGAAAGCTAGAGTAAGCATAATGAGGCTGGTGATAGTCCCACCAAACCCTGACCTGGAGAGACCACTCTGGAGTCCTGCATTCTATTCTGGGTGCCACATTTTTAGGAAGTTGACACACTGTAGAGCATCTAAAGGAGGGCAATCAGAAGAAAGGAAGAGATTGGAGACTGTCACATAATGATTGGTTGAAGGAAATGGAAAGACTTGGTTTAGAGAAGGTAATATTTAATGGAGCCATTACTGCTGACCTCAAGTATTTGAACAGGTGACATGGGAAGAGGGATCAGATTTGCTCTGCTTTTTCCCAATGGGAATAACTAGGAGGAATGAGTGGAAATTACAGAGAGACAGATTTGGGATTGGTACAAGGAGGGGCAGCTAGGCGGCACAGGCACAGTATATAGAGCACCGGCCCTGGAGCCATTAGAAGGATCTGAGTTCAAATCCAGCCTCAAACACTTACTAGCTATGTGACCCTGGACAAGTAACTTAGCCCTGATTGCCCAAAAAAAATAAGATTGGTTCAAGGAAAGACTCCCTAACTACTAACTACTAAAGCTATCCAGAAGTCTCCCCTCAGTAGAAGCCTTCAAGTTAAGGCTGGGTGACTATTTACTTGTCACAGATATCATAGAAGTTATTTCTCTTCATATAAAGGTTGGATTAAATTGCCTCAGCTATCCCATCCAACTTGTGAGATTCTTTGAACCATGAAAATGCATTGTTTTGGAAGCCAAGAGGCAAAGATTGAAAAGTGGTCCATTGTGTCCAGTGCTACCAGGAGAGGAAAGAGGATGAGAAGATGGGGGGGAGGGGCCATTGATTACTAACAAGGAAACCTCAGAGAAAACTGTTTCAGTAGGCTAGTTGTGATGGGAACCAAGTTGGAGAAACTGAGGAGTGTGAGAAGGTATTAAGGAAGTTTTGGCAGTTAGGTTTTGAGACCTTTCTTGAGAAATTTATCTATGAAAGGGAAAAGAATATGAGGTAGTGGCAGGATTAAGGGGAAGTTGAATGTTATGTACGTGTTTAAAACATAGGGAAATATATTCAAAATCTGATGGGAAGGGAGAGGTTAAAGATGGAAGAAAAGAAAGAGATGGTTGATGGAACAGATTTGTGACAGAAATACTAAGAGATGTGAGCAAGTGGAACAGTCTTTTATAAAATTTATTTTTCACTTTTTATTTTATTTTTTAACATTCATTCTTGTTACAAACTTTCTCCCTCCCTTCATCACCTTCCCTACCCACTGAGAAGGCAAGTAATATGATACCCATTATACAAGCAAAGTCATGAAAAATATATTTCCATATTAACCCTGTTACAAAAAAGCAAGAAAGTGAAAGTGAAAAAAACTGCATCAATCTGTTCTCAGGGTTCATTAGTTCTCTCTCTGGAGATGAATAGTATTTTCATCATGAGTTCCTTGGAATTGTCGTGGATCTAGTATTGATCGGAGTACATAAATCTTTCACAGTTGATTATAATTACAGTATTGCTGTTGTGTGTGATGAACCGGCTCTGCTCACTTCACTTTGCATCAGTTCATATAGATCTTCCCAGATTTTTCTGAAACCATCCCTCTTGTCTTTTTCTTTTTTTAGTATATAATATTTTATTTTCTCCCCAATTGCAAGTAAAGATTTTTTTAACATTTGGTGTTTTTTTTTAAAGTTTTGAGTTTCAAATTTTATCCTTCCCTCCTTCCTTCCTCTCTCCACTCCCTGAGATGGTAAACAATCAGATACGAGTTACACATGTGTAATCATGTAAGAGATTTCCATATTAATCACTTTGGACAAGAAGACTTTTATTCAAAAGAAAAATAATGAATGAAAGTAAGTAAAAAATAGCATGCTTCAGTCTGTATTCAAAAAATAGCAGTTTTCTGGAGGCATTTTGCTTCATCATTAATCCTTTTTATAGAACAATAGTATTCCATCACAATCATACACCACAACTTGGTCATCCATTCCCCAAATGCTAGGCATCCCCTCAATTTCCAATTCTTTGACACCAGAAAAGAGTTGTTATAAATATTTTTGTATATGTTTTTTTTTTCCTTTTTCTCTGATCTCTTTGGGATACAGACCTAGTAGCAGTATTGCTGGGTTGAAGTATATGTACAGTAATTGTTCTCCAGAGTGGTTGAACTAGTTCACAATAACATCAACAATGTATTAGTGTCCCTATTTTCTGCACTCCCTCCAGCAATCGCCATTTCCCCTTTTTTATGTTTGTCAGTATGATAGGTGTGAGGTAGTACCCCACTGTTGTTTTAATTTGCATTTTTCTAATATTAGTGATTTATATTTTATATGACTATTGATAACCTGGATTTTTTTTCTGAAAACTTCCTGTTTATGTCCTTTGATTATTTATCAATTGTAGAATGTCTCTTAGTTTTATAAATTTGACTCAATTCCCAATATGTTTGAGAAATAAGACTTTTGTCAAAGGAAATTTCTGTAATTTTTCCCCTATTTTCCTACTTTCCTCCTAATTTGACTGCATTGATTTTGTTTGTGTGAAAGGTTTTTTTTTAATTCTATGTAATCAAAGTTATCCATTTTACCTCCTATGCTGCTCTCCATCTCTTATTTGGTCATAAACTCTTCCCTTATCCATAGACCTGATAGGTATTTTTCCATGCTCCCCTAATTTATGGAAGTTAGTCTTAATAAGGATGAAAACTATGTCTTCTATGATGGAAGCTTGAGAGAAAGAGATGATGATGGAGGGAAGAGATGGTAAGTAAGGACCCTAAGAGGTTCACTGGGATATAGATGGGGAGAGAAGGGGATGGAGGTCACATTACATGGTCTTTGTCTTCATGGAAAGTGTGAGGCAAGGTGATAAGTACTGAGAATTACATGGCAGACAGTGGAGTTAGTGTGTTGAGGAGAAGAGATCAGAGAAAATTTGGAACAGCCATTATGGGCAAAGTGACAGATCATCCATCAGAGACAGATAAAAGGGGCGCTGATCTATGTTGGTGAAAAGAATTGCCTGGCTGATGAAATCACAGATCTTTTGAATTATTGAAGTAAGAAGATGCTAGTTTTTCATTGAAATGATAAATTACTCTTGGTCTCTTACTTAAGACATATTTCATTTTATTATGTGTCAAAAGCTTTCCCCCTCAATAATTATGGTTAGATGTGCTTCTTAGTCTCTAAAAATAGTAAGATGCAGATATTTCACCAATTTTCAGATGTAATTAAAATGAACTCAGCTTGCCTTTAAGCAGAAATTGTGTATAGATCATTTTGCACAGTATCTAGAAGAAATAAAAAGTTTAGATTAGACAAGATCCTATGATCTCTGACTTTATGATGCTTATAGCTCAATAAAGGATATGACATACACAAAGATACAAAATAGCACGGTAAGGGCATAAGAGAGGAGCAAACCAAATGTTATCTGAGGGACAGAGTGTTGAGAGGTGGGAGAGGTCATTACTGAATAGGAAAAATCAAGGAAGTTTTCCTTTGAGTTGGGTTCTAAAAAGATGTGGAGAAAATCAGCAACCTGTGAGTGAGAACAGAAGGTATTCCTGGTCTAAGAGCAGTATGAATCAAGATGGCCAAGGATTGGGCAGATTGGTGAATAGTCAGCATATCAGTTTGCCTAAAGAGTACTTAAAGGTAAGAAGAAAGGATGGAGAGATTAGCCAGTGCAAGATTCTGAAGGACCTTGAATGACAGGTGAAAAAGTTTATTTATTTGGCAATAGGCACGGAAGACTTCTGTAAGTATAAGGAAAATCACAGGATCGAGAGCTGGGGGGGGAATCTTCAATCTTCAGGTGCCTAATGAATTCCAGACACTGTGGAGGAGATAAGACAAAAATGAAACCACTCTTATTCTTATGTATCCTACTCCAGATCATATAATCCAACCCATTTAACTCACAGATGGGGATACTGAGACCAAGACTGGTTAAAGGACTTTCCCAGAGTCACGTTACCTTCAACCCCAAGTTCTTTGAGATGTAAGAAATATTATGGAAGTATAATTAACAGGACTTGGTAACTGATTCATTATGAGAGAGTAGGGGAAAATGAAGAACCCAAGGCAATTCTAAAGTTTCAAATATAGATGGATGATATTGGGAATGACAGAAGGAAAGGCAAGGTTTAAGTAGGAAAGACCTTAGGCTTGCTTTTGGGGAACGTTGAGTTTGATATACAAGTGAAACATGATATTAAAAGTATCCTCCAGCATCTTTGCCAAGAAAATCCCAAAATAAAGTCACAACTGAAATGACTGAACAACAGCACAAGAAGTTGGAGTCAGTCAGTCAGTAAGCATTTATTCAACACCAATTATGTGCCAGACAAAGAGCTAAGTGCTGGGGATACAAAGAAATATGAAAAGCAGTCCTTGTTCTCAAGGAGCTCACAGTGGGGAGACAACATGTAAGGACATATGTACAAACACACGCTGGATAAATCAGAGATGATCTCCAAAGGAAGGCACTAAAATTAGGAAGGACTGGGAAAAGCTCATTCCATCTGGAGGTGAGGGTCTGGAGGTCAGGTAAGAGGTCATGGCTAAAGATACGCATTGGTGAACACTTCTTAGAGGTGAATCATGGAAGTGGTGGATCATGAGGTCGAGTTTGGAAAAGGCAGGGACTTGGAGAATTTGGATGGGTGAAAAGATCAGAGGGTTCCCTGACAATGAAGGATAGGTTTTGTGGAAGTGAGACATGAGAATTTTAAAGATAATAAAGTCATAAAGACTGTGGTCTGATAGGATAAATAACAGCGACAGTAGCTAGCAATTACATAGCACTTTAAGATTTACAAAGTCTTACCTGTTAGTCAGTCAATAAACACTTATTAAGCACCTACTATGTGCTGGGCACAGTGCTAAGATCATTTTATCCTCACAACAACTCTATGAATAAATGTGATTATGATCCACACTTAACAGATGAGGAAACTGAGGCAGAAAGATTAATGCCTAGGATCTCAAAGCCATTGCCAATTGTCTTGACTTTTATCTTACCACTGGACTTCAATGACTCTGGAAGAGAGTAAGGCTGACACCTCCGCCTCACTTAAATCCAATTTATGCACAAGTCAAGACATCACCCCATGATGTCACTGGACCTCTTCAAAAATAAAGGACCAACTCAACAGCAGCAACAGCGGCGGCAGCAGCAGCAGCCAGTGAATGTCTCAGGCAGGATTTAAATCCTGGCCTTCCTGACTCTAAGTCCAAGCCTCTATCCCTTGTATCACCTAATGGCCATGATAGGGGTTTAACCCGAGATTTCAACAGAAAAGGAATTTAGAATCTTAGAGAATTGCCTCAAACACCCAGAGGTTAAGTGACTTGTCCAGGGCCACACAGAAGGCATGTGTTAGAGGCAGAGATTGAATCCAGGTCTTCTTGGTTCCAGGCCAATGTTCTATCCATGATACCATCCATGTTACCTCTCCTGATCAAATATACATGTATATTATATATATGTATACATGTACATATATATACTTCATATGCTTCCCCTAAAGCTGCTTTTTCTATATTCATAAATTACAGAGGAAACTGTCTTTCTGATTGTAACTTTTTTTTAGATCTGTTAATCTATAGATGCCATTTAAATAAGACTGTGTAAGAGGAGAATACTGACAAATGTAAGAATTCATAAGCCAGTGCCATTATTGTATATCTTAGGCTATCACCTAAGTCACAAAGAAAATTGATTTTTCTAGACATGTTCCAGTCCCTGCTCCTCTCTGCTCCCCCCTCGCTGCCAACTGTCGTTCTGTCTCCCCAGATAAAACTCTTGACGCCTTCCCCAGCATTCTCTTCTTCTTTCCTGTTCCAAACAGCTGTCTTCCCTTCCTGGCAGAAACTGCCTGACATCTGGCTACTCAGGATGGCCACTGCGATGATGGGCAGAAACTATTTTCTGTAACTAGTCTAACCAAGGGACCCTGTACTACTATCCCAAAAGGCATTTTGAGAAAAAGAACAGGAAAGCCTCACCTGGAACATAATGAATAGAAAATACAGGCTTGAGTAACGATTACATCCACATATTGATGGGTTTTTTGCTTTGTTTTGTTTTTTTTTTAGCAGCAGAGGAACAATATTGTCATCCTTCCAGGAAAAGGACATTATAAAAACATTAAGATTCTGAATAGAAAATCTTCAAAGTGATGTTTGAGGTATTAATCCAAATAAGGCCATGACAAACTCAAGCCATCAGTCAACAAACATTTAGTAAGAGTTTACTATGTGCCAGCCACTATGATAAGAACAAGGGATACAAAGAAAAGCAAAAAAAAAAAAAAAAAGACAAAATCAAAACTGCCTCTGTCCTTCAGGCATTGATATTCAAATGGGAGAGACAATATATGAATGACTAGGGACCCGCAGAAGTTGGTGTTTGGGCAGAGTCTTGAAGGAAATCAGAGATTCTAAGAGTCAGAGTAAAGAGCATTCCAGGCATGCTGGAGAGCCAAGGGCGTGGGATGGGAGATTGAGCACTGTATTTGGGAACTACAAGAAGGCAATTTCTGGAAAGAAAAGTGTGTGTAAAAAGGCTAGAAAGGTAGAAAGTTGCCAGGTAAAGAGCTTTAAATGCCAAACAAAGCAATTTACATTTGATCCTATAGCACCTACCTCAACTCACTGAGCAGGAAGGGCGACATGGTCAGATCTACATTTTTTTTTTTTAAATCATCTTGGTAGCTGAGTGAAGGATGGATTGGAATGGGGAGAGACTTGAGGCAATTAAAAACCAATTGTGGTAATACAGGAAAGAGATTTTGAGAGAAAGTGACCTACATAAGAGATGTTGCGAATGTAGAAGTTACAATATTTGACAATGGCTTGGATATGTAGAGTTAATGAGAGTGAAGAATCAAGAATGAAACCAAGGTTGTGGGCCCAAGTGACTGGGAGAACGATGGCCATTTCCCTTCTTATCCTGAACACATTAATTTTGTTTTTGCCAAAGTTTTTCCATTTCATATAATCACATTTTTCTTTCTTTTTCAATGGCAGGTGGGGGAGACAAGAGAGAAAAAAAAAAACACTGATTTTTGTTCGTCAAAAAACCAAAGAAATAAATATAAATGTCTATGAGAAGCATTTTATCAGAGACCTTTGAAACTGAATTTTGCCTTACCGAGTCAAAGAGGAAAATGGATCTATATGAGTATTCCCACCAAAGATATAAATCATGACCCACGGGGGTCTATTCATTCTATGTAACTCTTATCTTTGTTCTCCAAAGTAAAAAACAGCAACAAAGGGATCTACCAACACAGTGAGATCTTATGTACTCACTTACTCTCTATGTCTTTCAGTTAACTGTGACCAAGAAGCTATAACCTGTCATTTGTTTGCAAAAATCTGCTTTCTCCCTGTCTACAATTACACCATGAATAGTCTTCACACACACACACATGTATATACATATGTCATTCTTACAAAGATGTCCTAGAGATGAGAAACTAAGTCCACGGATTGCAGTTAGTTAGTTGCTCTCAGCCATAATTTTTGGTACTGATACTGACTGTATTTCTAGTAATGCCTTATCTTCCCACCTTTCAGATATCATAGGACTCTAGCCCTCAGTGGTGCTTTCATCATAATGGGGCCTCCAGTATCATGGAGTTCTTCTCCATGTTCTTGTTCTGTTTCCACTACTTCTCCTAATTTTTCCTTTGTTTGACCATTTCTGTATCTTTATATATCATGTGGAGGATGAAGGTGTTATTGAATGGAATGGTTTATTTGTTTGGCTCCATGTTCACTCATTGGTTGTCCATACAGCTTCACTTTGAAAAGCTCTCTAGATGGTCTACATTACCTTGGTCTTACACAAAGCTTCCAAAAGATTCACGTCTCCCTCCACTATTCCTTACTGTTTTATAGACTACCCTAATTGTCAACATCAAACTGAAATTTACTCAGCCACCCATTGCTCCTGGCTCTGCCCTCTGGGGCCAAATAGAACAAATCTAGTACCTCTTTCATTTGATAGCTCTTTTAAATACATCCATATAGCTATCATGGTTCTCCTAAATCTTGCCTTCTTCAGGCTAAACACCCTAATTTCATTTATTTTCTTTTCAATCAATCAAGAAGGACTTACTATATGCCAGGCACTGTACTAGAAGTTAGGCATTCAAAAACAAAAAAGAAATAATCCCTGCCCCAGAGGAGCTTTTGTTCTACTGGGAGAGATAAGGTACACACATAGATATGCAATAGAAATTTTCTGTAGAAGGCAGAACTAATAAATTTCTATTTTGCCTGGAAAAAAGGTAGAACAAAAAATGGCTAATGGGGAATTAAAATCTAAGGTAAATAAACAGATGGAGATTGGGTCATCTTTTTAGATTATAGGTAATCTCTTTGGATCCTGACTTTGTCATCAAACATGTCATCCAACTTTCTTAGGTTAATGTCATCTACAGCTCTGGAAAAGCCTACCTTCTATTCCTTCATCAAGTCACTGATAAAAATATTGAGAAGCATAGGACCCAGGACAATCCGTTGAGACACTTCATCAGCGATCTCCCTCCTGGTTGACAATGAAGTGTTCATGACTGCAAGCAACTGAAAATGCACTTCACAGAGTCTCTTGAGAGCAGGAATTGCTTCTTATTTGTTTGTTTTTGCCTTTCTTGGTAGAGTCAACACTGAGTCCAGTGCCTGGGACACATTTGGTTCTTTAAAAGTGCTAGATGACTGACTATAACCTAGCCCACACATCTCCATTTGGACTACAACTATTTCTTGAAATCTAGGCATACCATGTTTATGGCTATTCCCGGATTTTTTCCCAGTTTTGCACTCCTGACCAAAAAGAAAAAGGAAATAAGGTTAGTTTTGCATGATCTGTTATCCATGAAGCCATGTTGATTCATTGTAATCACCTTTTTTCCTTTCAAGATATTTAGAAACTGGGGCAGCTAGATGGTGCAGTGAGTAGAGCACCAGCCCTGGAGTCAGGAGGACCTGAGTTCAAATCCAACCCCAGACACTTGACACACTTGCTAGCTGTGTGACCTTGGGCAAGTCACTTAACCCCAATTGTCCTGCCTTCCCCCACCGTACAAAAAAAGATATTTAGAAACCACACTCCTCAAGATAATCTCCTGTAGCTCCTGCAAGAAAACTGGTCTACTCAACAAAGACTCTACCATGCCACCAGAGATGTCCCTCTCCTCCCCTAGGCTATCCAGATGCTGCCTCCTTGAAACTTTAACCTAACCTCTCTATCCATATGAATCTCTTCTCCAAACTACTAGAGACCTGATTTTAGTCCAGCTTTATTTTGTTATTTGACCATTTAATGTGTGTATTTCATTTTCCCTAAATATCCTAAATAAAAAAAAGTAGCTAGCATTTATATAGTGCTCTAAGGTTTGCAAAGTGCCTCATATATGGTAACTCAATTGAGCTCCTCAAAAGTAGAAATGGGACCATGTACTGATGTATGCACTTTTTATTACATACCCCGCACACTTGGTACAGATTAATTGACACTTAACACATAGTAAACACTCAATAAAAAAGTTTCTTGAATGCAATTAGAAATTAGTTGGAATGGTTCTATAATGTTTCTATTTATGTGCATGTAGATGTAGTCATAGTTTACTTTCTCATTCTGTTCTTATTCCCCTGGCTAATCAACTTACCAGGTTTTCCTATTCAGCTTGTGTATCCCCTTGATAGCTTTCATTATTCTTTGGGATTTGGTTGGCAATTCCAGGTTTTACCTGAATGCTGCCCTTTCTTTGGCATTGAATCAATGCATTGTGTTCCCAGGTAATATGATTGTTTGGGGGATAACATCATGAAATATTACCCCTTCTTAATGGTCCCACATTCCCTTTGTTCAAGGTCCATTTCTTCTCTTTGTGTAACAGATACTGTAACTGGCCAGAGTTTTGGTTTCCAGTAATTGAAACAAAAAATCTTTATCCAAGGTTAACTGTACTTAAGTCAAACAGAAGGCAATTTATATTCTTGAAATGAATTAAGTTACTTGACCTATCTTAAAGTGCCTTGATTAAAACACCACTCTGTTATTTAATAAGGAACCCTGAAAGCAGTCAAAATTGGACCGAAATGATCACCGAAAATTTTATAATTAAACAGTGAATGACTTGAGGGCCCTTAAGATAATCTGATTTCCCCCCTTTCTTTTTGGTCTTATGTCAAGAATGCAGACAATAACAGCAATAGACTTCTGAAGAGCTAAAGGAAAACAGCTCCAAGTCTCTGCTAAATGCGAGGAGGACTGGACTGCCTCCCCTTCACCTCCTCCCAGCCTCTCTGAAGGCCCAAACTATACACCTCAACAGGGTTTGCAAACGAATCTTGCTTCTGTGTCTCATATCTGAAAACCAGAAGGCTTCTGGAAAGGCAGGAGAAGATTTAAAGAGGGAAAGACCAGAAGGGACATTGTAGTGAGACAGGAAATGGATTAACTCTGGTTTTCTGTCTCTATCTCTCCTCTTCTCTCTTCCCCTCCCACTCCCTCTTCCTCCTTCCTTCTTTTCTTACTCCATAGCCTGCTCTCCTCCTCTGTCTCTGTCTTTAACCTCTCTCTCCCTCTTTCTCCTCTCTCCCTCTTACACTCTCTGTTTCTCTCTCCTGCTTTCTTCCTTTCTTCACCTCTTCCTCCTTTCGCATCCATCTTGTCTCTCTCCCTCTTCCTCTGCATCTTTTCCTCCTTTTCCCTCTCCCTCCTTTCTCTTTTTCTCTCCTCCTATATCTTTCTTTCTCCAGTTCTCTCATTCTTTTCTTTTTCTCCCTCTCTCTCCTCTTTTTATCCCTGATTTCCTCCTCCCTTTCTCCCTTTCTTTCTTCCCTTCTCTCCCTTTATCTTTCTTTCTTTCTTTCTTTCTTTCTTTCTTTCTTTCTTTCTTTTCTTCTCTTTTTTCTTGTTTCTTTCTTTCTTCCTTTCTTTTTCTCCCCTTCCTTCCTTCCTTCCTTCCTTCCTTCCTTCCTTCCTTCCTTCTTTTCTTTCTTCCTCTTCCTACTTTGCTATTCTTCCACTTCTCTCATTCCCTCCCTCCAACACCCCACTTCTTTCTTAGTCTATTCCCTTTTGTTTCTTAAGCATAAAATCAATGGGGAATTAGCAAAAAATCAGAAGCAAGTATATTGATTATTGGGTGTTTTTATCAGTTACTAGAACTGCTGGGAAGAAATGAACTTTAGTAAGAATTTAGATAACAAAAATCAATCATTATTTTTAAATAACAACCTCACACAAGTTAAAGCAGAGGCTGAAAGAGTAGCAAAAAGGAAGAAACATGAATAGGTCATTCGTAGAGCTGTGAGTTGGTCCAACCATTCTAGAAAAGAAATTGAAAATATGCCAAGAAAGTGACTTAAGTATTCATGCTCCTTCTCCAGAGATCCTTTTTAGATGTATATCCTGAGGAGGTCAATGATCAAAAAGCACATGGTCTTTCATATACGTTCAAATATTTGTAGCAGCTTTTCCCCACCATGATAGCAAAGTACTGAGAACAAATCCATGCTCATTGTTCAAGGAACATCCAAAGAATCGGTGTCACCAGGAATGTAATGGAATATTACTATGCTATAAGAAACAATGACTGTGACAGATATCAGAGAAACTGTAGATTTTTATGAACTGATACAAAATGAAATAAGCAAAACTAGGAAAATCCTAACGGTAACAACAACGGAGATGGAAAGAACAGAACAAGAAAATGTTTGGGCCTGACCGCTGTGAAATGACGAGGACCAAGTTCAGCTCTAAACTTGCCATCTGAAGGGAAAGAGGACTTGCCTGCCTCCACTTCACCTTTGGTAGGAGAAAGTACAGCCTCCCCCAACTTCTATGTAGAGAATAAAGACTAGGGATATAGCAAACTGCATGAAATGCTAGATATTTTCTGTGTTGGTTAATTTTGTTGAACTGTTTTTCACCTTTTAAAAGTAATTCTTTTTTTAGAAAGGACAGGAGAGATATATTGGGAAATACAGGTGATATAAAATAAAAGATATGTGTATGCGTTTTAGAAGAAGATGATCTGTGTTCAAATCTGACTTCTGATACCAACTGGTGTATGACCTTGGGCAGGTCAATCAACCACAAGTAACTCTTCTGTATATACCTACATAGACACGTCTCTCCTGACAGAATGGAAGCACTTTGAGGGCAGAAATTGTTGTACTTTTGTCTTTATATCCCCAGCACCTAGCACAGTCCCGGGTACATGGTAGGTGCTTAATAATGCTTTTTGATTAAGTGGCTCCTCATTAGGCATTATCTATTCCAATGCAATCATATGTGCTAGCCAAATACATTAAAAAGGGGAAACAAAGTACTTTTCAAAGTTAGGGCTGGGGACTGTCAGGGGAACAGAGAGTATATAAGATGAAGTTTCAGAGCTGAAAGAAATCTTATAGGCTAGTGAGTCCACCTTATAGATCAGAAAATTTTGTGGCACGGACAGATGAAGTGATTTTGCTCAGGGTCACACAGCTCAAATATCTGAGGAGGGATTTGAACCTAGGTCCCTCTGGCTCCAAGTCCATACGTCTATCTTTATGAACCACAATTACAACTATCACAAAGTAGACAAGCCACAGTAGGCACCATTTGTCCTGAATAGGGTCCAACTCTAATGGATGCACCATAACACTACAATGCTCATTAAAGCTCAAGCAACCTTTGTGTAGTGTTTTCATATTTTTTCAGGGCACTTGGGCCATGGTGAAAAAAAAAAAGGTAGGCTAGTGGCATGAATTAATAATCATACATTCCACATGCTGCCTGCCGCAATTAGCCAGGGCCTCCCTGTTGCCTTTAATGTACACTCATCAAAACTAAGAATCTCATTGCGTTACAGCATACAGTTGTGCACCAAAATGACCCTCAATGGTTAACGGAAGCAACATTCCCCTTGAAAAGTGGTTTCCTGCAGCCAAAACATGGATTCGCTCTCTTTTCATCAGAGATGTCTGGTGTGGTCTCTGATGTGTAAAATGAAGACACTGGACTGGATGGCCTCTAAAGTCCCTTTCTGACTCAAGCTATATTCCTATCATCCCATACCAGCATTCTCCTTCATCTTAAAGGTCACTTCCTGAACAGGTGAGCAATCCTCAATTATAATTAAAGCTTTTTCTAGTTCAAAGGGTTCTTATGGATTGTTGAGATCAAGGGTTCTTAAGTTGGAGTCCATGAACTTTTTTTAATAACTCTCATTTTAATTAGTTTCTTCAGTATTTTTTTTTACATTTAAAAACATTATTCTAAGAAAGAATCCATAGATCTCACCCAACTTTCCAAGGGGTCCATGGCACCAAAAAATGGTTAAGAACCCCTGGACTAGATCCTGAGCACCCTGTTTTATAGATGGAAAGACAGGCTCAGAGGAGGAAAGTGATAGGTCCAAGGTCACATGCATATGACAAACCCCAAGTCTCCTGACTCATAGCTCCATGCCAGCAATATTGCTGAAGGGGAAATTTGATGAAAAGTAAAGGGGAATATTCTGTGAAAACAGCTGCTTGGTTCAGTCCTGGAACCCTGACATTAGGCTAAAGGTGTCCTCAGCGTGAGGACAAGTGATCCCCATGACACCTGCTAATGTAGCCAGGCCATTCTGGGAAGTTCCAAAGAAATCATATCCATCAATACATCCTTTGGTTGTTAAAGGTGGCATTTTCTGAGGGATAAGAAAATCAGCCCAGAGATCAATGCTTCTCCCTTCAATGAATGGAGAAAGGACTCAAAGCTCAGCCAATGACCTGAGTTAGCCCGATGTCTGCATTTAGGAGACTGAACCTCAAGGACTTTCTGTGTAGTATAGCCAATAGGATCCCAGCCCTTAGGCTTTTGGGAAGGGGGACCTGAGAGTAACAAGTATTACGCCACCTACCCCAGTCTGCTTTTTCAGGAAAACCAATATTCTTATCAACCTATCTTTTATAAAATGGAGCTATGCTAAGTATTCTGTGAAGGTTGCATTAGGCCTACCTGACTTTGAGACTCTACCTTTACCTAATATTCAGTAAAAAACAAAACAAAACAAAAACATTTATTAAGTGCCATGCACTGGCTAAGTTCTAGAGGTACAAGGAAAGGCAATAAACTCTCAGAGTTCACAGTTCTTCATAAGGGCCAGACAGTATTGTTAATAGTTATCACACTTAGGTTTACATAGGATTATAGTTAGAACTTAGAGTAAGGTCCAACGCTTCACTTTAAAGGTGAGGAAGTTGAGGCCCAGAGAGGTGAAGAAACTTGCCTGTGATCACAGAACTAGTAAACCCCCCCCAAGGTGGGATTTGAACCCAGGTCTTCATGGTGTTGTACAATTTACAAAGGGCATTCCTTACCCAATAAAATGAGTGCGGAGGATAGCGTTAGTATTATTATCCATATGGATGAAGCAACCGAGGGCTAGAGGGATGAAGAGGCTTGCATGCCAAGTAAGCAGCTGGGATTCCAGCCCAGATCTTCCTATTATAAGTTCAGCACTCACCACGCTTTGCCATGACAATACCCCCACTTCTCTTTTATTTTTTTCCCAAATAAGCTAACCAGAAAACATTTTATGTGAGCTCCATAGATGTTTCTCTTTCTCACTTGCATTTCTACCAGGGGTGGTTATAACAATGGCCTGCCCATTGTGTAAAAATTTCACAACTCAACCTTAGTTGTAATATTCAGCAAAATGCCAGTTAATGGTAATCAAGAAGGGAAACAAACAAACCAACGCCCAATAATAAGAGAGTTCCTGCTGCAGAAAGACTACTGGACTGGAAGGCAGGAGACTGGATGGGAATATCCTATCTTACATTTGACATTTGCGTGGCCATGGTAAGTTGCTTCAATTTCTGTGAGCCTCACTTTGCTCATCTATACTAGGTAAGTTATTATTAATCTTAGTATTAGGATACTTTAATTCAACTACAAAAAAGTTACTCTGTTGACTTCGTAGTACAATAAAAATGAAATAATACTATCAGGACGGAGACATGGCTTAGAACCATTTCTCTAGGAATTGAATCCCACAAGGTGAGAATTACTCTTCTATAAAAAATTAAAATTAATAATAATACATATCTCTTGATTTCATTTAGGCAAATAACACAGACAATAAAGTTATCAAGGAAAAATCTGTGACAAAATATTAAGAGACACACTGGCATCCTGAAAGCGAAGCTTAGTGAGAATAACACATTTAAAGCCATGTGTACCTACGCAGTAGCAATCTTAATGTATACTTTTAGAATTATAAAACGAACCACAACAGATTTGGAAAAGATCCTTTAAAAACTTTACAAGGTCAAAGGAGAAAACTGAATAAAGAGGGACAGGACAGGATGGAGGGAAATATAGTTAGTCTTTCATAACATAACTATTATGGAAGCGTTTTGAATAATGATACATGTATATCCTATATTGAATTGCCTGCCTTCTCAAGGAGAGTGGGTGGGGAGGGAAGAAGGGGGAGAATTTGGAACTCAAAGTCCTAAAAATAAATTTACATGCAACTGGGAAATAAGATATAAAGGCAATAGGGTATAGATTTTTATCTGGCCCTACAAGAAAGTAAGGGGAAAGGGAATGGGGAGGAAGTGGGTTGATAGAAGGGAGGGCAGACTGAGGAAAGGGGCAATCAGAATACATGCCATCTTGGGGTGGGGGGGGGGGAGGGTAGAGATGGGGGGAAAATTTGTAAGTCAAAATCTTATGGAAATGAATGTTGAAAACTAAAAATAAACTTAAAAAATAAAAATAAATAAATAAATGAAAATAAAAAATAACCCTTTTAAATATTAAGAAATAATAAGACCCATTGTCCCTGAGGTAGCTATGGAAAGAAAAGCTGTTAACACTACTTTGCCAAAAAAAAGAAGATGATTGATAACAATAATAGACGCATTTATGTGGTGCTTTTTCTTTGAGAAACACTTTACATATATTATGTCATTTGACCTCACAACAGCTATGGGAAGTAGGTGTCATTATCATTCCCACTTAACAGTTGAGGAAGCCGAGACAGACAAAGATTAAGTGGCTTGCCCAAGTTACAGAGTTAGTGACTGTACAAGGCAAGATTTGAATTCGGGTCTTCTTTATTCCAAGTCCCAAACTCTATTTACTCTGCCACGTAGAGCAAATGATGAACAGAAATACATGCACTTGTAAAATAAGCATGTATAAATTCATTAAGCAACAGTAATGGTTGACAAGTGCATTCTAATAAATTTGCTTAATGTAACCGAAAATGGTTTATCTCCAGGGAGAGCACAGAAAACAGCTAACATCCATGAACAGAATAAAAACTCCTTCCATGGGAACCTCTGCATGGATTCTATCAACAATGTGAGAGTGTCAAACAAATGACTAAATCATGTAGATTTGTTTATGATAGCATTTCAGCAATGGGACATCACCACCAGAATCTGCCAGCAAGTTATCTTTAAGGAGCCTGGACTTAATGTTCAATGAAGATTATACCAGGAAATGATAGAAACTATGTAATACATCATGATAAGCTGCAAAAACATTGTGCCTACCTATCATCTTGCAAGATATGACTCAGTGGTTAGAATTATACATCAGAAGCTCACCATCTTTCCTGAAGGAGAACCATAGTCCATATTACTAATATAGGCTTCAAAACGTGCTTGAAAACCCAACTAAGAAACTAAGCTGGAAGTGGATTATTATAAACTGGATTATATTGGATTACCAACTACAATCACAAAGACATTGTACTAATCTGTAAAAAACACACAGATAGCTTAAGAACAATTTAATCTATGTCATCATCCAAAAAAATCTCACATTCTATAAGATGCATGGAGCGAAAAGCTTTCAAGGTATCAAGACTTAGCAGAATAAATCAAAATCACATGGGAACTGGATGAAATATACACCATCACCATCATTCTGTCCACTACTAGGCTTATCTTAAGATACTTTTAGTGAGAAGCTAAGCTTATGTTCCAGTACTTTCAAAAAGGCAGTTCTTTTCTCTATCTATGCAATAGACCATGGAATATTAAGTATAAATAACTACAAGATAATAACTTGTCCCAGGACAATTTCTATCTGAACTCCATTAAGTAAGGTGAGAATAATGACATTTTAAGATTAAAAAATGAGACTGACCAGAGCACTAAAATAAAACTAAAAAGGAAAAAAATATATCTAGAACAATTAACCCATTCACAATGCCAAATTTAATGTATACTTTGGGGACAACAGACTTGGAATGTAGTCACCCATACAACGTTAATGAAATCCAGGATATATCACCTACAAGAAACTATAGAAACAGAAATGCCTTATTGCCAAAAAATGAGGTTGGGGATTGGGGATGCTCTACTATTATACCATAAGCAGGTTAAAAAAACTTACAGAAATACGTCTGCAACAAACAGACATCGCTTTATAGATCAATAGTAAAAGCTGACAAATAGGTGCACACAGCTGGATTTATTGGACATAGCAGTAAGTGGTTTACCCCTAGAAGGAACCTATGAAATGGCAGAAATCCAAAAATGCCATCAAAAGGCCCTCCCAATGCAACATCTACGATGATCTCAACAGATACTATGCCAACAAAGAAGCTTTGCACAAAGAAATGGCTGAGTCCTGTGGATTCATTTACAGAAACAGAGATATTTGTGAAAGCGATACAAGAGCAGGTCATAGCCATCACAAATTATGGAAAGAGCATGCTAAAGGAAACCATACTTCTTTGTTGATGCATATTTTTCAAGGAAACACTTAGAGCTCTGTGGCATAACTGTATATTGGTAAAATGGAGCAAATACCCAATTTCTGGAAAGCTGAGACTAAGTGGTCGGAATCATACGCCAGAATTTTTCTATCCTTCTTAAGCTAATAAGACAAATCTCCATGCTACAAATACAGGCCTACAACTATCCTGAAGAATTCAAAAACTAGAGTGCAATGAAATCAGAGCAGTATTGTAGACAAAAGTGTCATTGACAATAGTCCATACATAACGTGGACCTACGGCAATTAAAAAACAAGGTTTTAAGTAGAAGCCGCCATACTGAATATCTCTAAGCTCCAAACCATATGGAATGAAAAGCTCTCAAAATATAAAGAGCTAAGAAAATAAATCAAAATCATGGGAGAATAAGGTGTATGCATCATCTCCATTATGTTGTCTCCTAAAGCTATCACAAAGGCATTTTATCAGTGAAATATCAAAGAAGAAGAACTGGCATCCCTATGTTTTTGTTCAACTACAAAAAAACAATCATTTTATACAACTACAAAACAGTCTATGCTGCATTAATAATAATAATAATA
Source organism: Trichosurus vulpecula (assembly GCF_011100635.1). Classification (NCBI taxonomy): domain Eukaryota; kingdom Metazoa; phylum Chordata; class Mammalia; order Diprotodontia; family Phalangeridae; genus Trichosurus; species Trichosurus vulpecula. The sequence goes on along the minus strand of NC_050581.1, from coordinate 183,283,866 downwards.
ATGATAATGTTTAGCATTTATATATAGCTTTCAGGTTTGGAAAGTGCTTTAAGTATATTAATTCATTTGATAATGATATATATATATATATATATATGTATATACAGTATATATATATGTATATATATACTATATACATATATAAATACACAATTTTGGGGAGAATCCATACAACCATATATGAAGAGGACTTGGAACCCCTGAAAGTGCTATAAATGGCAGTTATTATTATCATTATTTTCATGATTTTTATTTCTACCATTCTATTGAATGCCAAAGCAATGGTTATTTAGTCAATAATAAATTAATAAGCATTTATTAAGCACTTACTATGTGTCAGGCACTGTGCTGAGTGATGTATACTTATTAAGTACGTACTAAGTGCTGCCCTGGACTTTAATTGGAAATTGAGGAAATGGGAAAAGTTTGGGGTGGGCAAGGAATAATGAGTTCAGTTTTGGACGTCATGAATTTAAGACAGTTTTAGGACCTGAACTAGGTGTTCAATATTCAGCTGGGAATGCAAGCTTGGAGGTCAAGGAAGAGGTTAGGGCTGGATAAATACATCTGAGAATCGTCTACATAGAGGTGATAATTGAGTGAATGGGGGTTGATGAGAACTGCAGATGAAACATTATAGAAGGAGAAGAGAAGAGAATCCAGAATAGAGCCTTGGGGTTATCCATGGTTAATGGGCACAACATGGATGAAGATTCTGCAAGGAGGCTAAGGAGCAGTCGGAGATGCAGGAGGAGAACCAGGGATAGATTAGTGTCATGAAAACTCAGAGGGAAGAGATTTTCAGGAAGCTCAATGATATCAAAGGCTTCAGAGAGGTCAAGAAGGATGAGAAGAGAATGAGAGGAAAGGGAGCAGAGGCATTAATTATAGATGAGGTTAACCACAAAAGGGAGGAGAGAGAGGGGTTGCTAGCTAGGAGGCTGGATGAATCACGTGAATGTTTTTGGAAGATTAGGGAGACATGGGCACAGTTGGAGGAAATGAGAAAGAAGCCAGTCAATACGGGAGACAAGACAAATGAGAGCAACATTTTGTTTCATTTGTCCTGATCTGAGAACTTGTAGGTTATGGCAACTTCAAAGGCTGAAAGGTCCCCTCCCAATACATATCTGTGCCTGTCCAGTAACTTAGAGAATTGTCTGGGTGACTAAGAAGTTAGGTATTTGCCCAGAGTCACATCATTTTATGCGAGAGGCAGGATTTGAGCTTTCTCCAGGGCCAGTTTTTTTACCCAATTCACCAACTACCTCATAGCAATCATTATTGCCTTCCTGGCCTATCTAAAATCATGATTTCTGAGTCCTTTCATTGGATACCAACCATCCAAAGCCAATCTTTCTACATCAACCTGAACTGGTCATACAAACTACCCCTTTCTTCCCAAGTTGTACATGCAGTAGCAAATTTTCTAAATACACTCATCTCCTCTAGCTAGCAACCTCCTCATTGTATGCCTACCACAGCTTTGATTCCCTCTCTGAATATACCTTTTCCCTCTTTTCTTTGGAAAATTGCTCTCATCTACCCAACATTATAATTGAATCAAATTTAATTTGAGTCAAATCAGAAGTCCCTTCAATGCATCTACATAAGAAAATATTTAATCTCAATAAACTACCAGTTAGGACAGAGAGCAAGTCTGTCTGAGTTCTGAAATATTTAGCAAACCAAAATTCACCCTGTTCTTGTAAAGGGATGGAGCCAAAATCAGCTCTTGTCTCTATTTAAGGCATATTACACAGCATATAAGAGAGAGATGGGGTGAGCTGATGAGTTAGGACCATGAGTGATTTGCTAGGAACCGCCCCTCCCACCAGCTTCAGAAAACAGCCTTTGCTCCTCAAAATGGTATTCAGTGAGACTCAATAAAATGAACATCTTTGGAGTCTTTGTATTTCATTGGATTTTTTGGCATGTGACGAAGCAGACAATTTTATACCCTATCCTGCTTGAAATTTAAATATGGATCCTCATGGGAAACATGCGCGCACACATACACACACCACACACACATACACATATACACACACGCGCACACACACACGCACACACACACTGAGTCACACAAACGCCATCTTCTTTCTCCACCGATGCAAAATAGATGAGCAAATCAAAGTGCTTCTGCTAGGTAAGAATATAATTGAAGCATCCTTGTTTTTGTGACTGACATAGTTCATGGAGTCTGAAGGTCCATAGCATGGGTATTCTGACAGGGGACAGAACTTTTGCGGGAAATCCCTATGGGGAGTAGCAGAGTCTCTAGTGGAAAAGAACATTGGGTGTGGATCCTAACAACCAAGGGTTCAAATATCAGATATATGCAGCTTTGGGAAAAGCACTTCATCTCCTCAGGCCTTCCATTCCTCATCCTTAAAATAGTTTAGCTGAATACCATGGACCACTAATATCTCTCCTTGTTCCCAGTCTATGACTCTATCACGCACCTCTCAAATTCCTTTGTTCCCATCAAATGGAGAGGCGGTGTAGAGTAGTAAATAGAGCACTTCAAAGTCAAGAAGACCTGAGTTCAAGTGCTGCCTCTGAGGCATGGAACGTTACCTCTACAACTCTAAAGAGCCTATGACGTACAGATCCACACTAATAGAGGGCGTCTTCTCCGGACAGGTTTCCTACACAGATGAAATCTTAGGTCAGATCTGGAAGATATAACAACAGCAAAAAAAACCCAAAACCTATCATAGCAGAGCAAGTAAGCGAAAGTCACCTATATTTCAAAAGCATAACTAATAACTGGGAAGATTGGATTATAATAAAAATGATAATACTAAAGTAATATTCCTATCAGGTTTTAAGATTTGCACAATTCTGTGTAAATATCATTTCATTTTTGTCTTTACAATAGCCATGGGAAGGGGCTATTTTTATCCCCATTTTACAGGTGAGGAAACTGAGGAGGAGAGTGGATAAGTGACTTGCCCAGAGATGAATCTTGTGTCAGGATGACTTGAGTTCAAATCCTGCCTCAGACACTTGCTAGCTGTGAGACCTTGGGTAAGTCACTTAATCTCGCTTAGCCACAGTTTTCATGAGGATAAAGTGATATAATATTTGTAAATGTTTTATGAACCTTAAGGCACTATATTTTTGTTGTTGTTCAGCTGTGTCCAACTCTCCACGACCCCATTTGGAGTTTTCTTGGTAGAGATACTGGAGTGCTTTGCCATTTCCTTCTCCAGCTCGTTTTACAGATGAGGAACTGAGGCAAACAGGGTTAAGTGACTTGCCCAGGGACACATGGCTATAAAGTATCTGGGGCTGGATTTGAACTCAGGAAGATGAGTCTTCCTGACTTCAGACCTAGCGCTCTATCCACTGTGCCACTGATGCTGGCTATTATTAGTTTGTAGAAGTTGTTAAGTAGTGTAATGCCGTTTGGCTTGATTTAATTTGAATATCTTTAAGTGCCCATATTTTCTACTTTTTAAATACTGACTATTTTATGTCTTCCATTGTAATAAAAAAGAGTAAATAGATCACATGTGCAAATCACTATTCAGACACCAAAGCACGTGATAAGTTTGTTCATATGGTAAAAGTGCCACATGCCTTGATTCACACCCTCCTTTGGCCAGGCTACCTAAATCTTGCCTTGCCAGACTTTGGACTCTGAAATTCAATCCTAAGAGTCTTAGCTGGTGTTAAGTGTATCATGTCAGTGTATCAAGTAAGCTTTGATTTCCCTTCACTTGTTCCCTGTTACCGCAAGAATTGATTTTGAGATTTCTCCCAATGACCTTTAAGGTTTTTCAAGGAATGGTTCTCCTTAATCTCCGAAGATTCAAGCTGAGTTTCTACCTGCTGGTCATTGTTTAGATGCCTTGTGCTGAGAATATGCCTTTATGAGATTGAGAAATACAGATGTGTGAGTGATGGGGCATTGTCCATAGGCATCATACCCTCTCTGAAATACTCTTCCAGTAATGAGGTCTTGGCTCAGTCTTATTCTTTTTTGTGGCTCGTAATGCATAATTCTAATATGTAATTTCAAAAACCCAAACCTTTGAATGGACTATCTTTTTCCTAGTATACATCTTATCATTTTGAAGTTTTTAATAATATGATAACCAGCATTTGTAAAGCATTTTAAGTTCAAAAAAACACTTTACATATTTTATCTCACTTGAACCTCATAGCAACCCTGTGTTTCAACAATCTGGCTAGCAGCTGCTGTCGGGGTATAAAACCAACAACAACCAGTTCACAGAATGCTGCAAGCCCAGGATCTTTTGATCTGCTTTACTAAGGAAAGCAACGTTAAGGGGTTAACAATCCTACTTTAATCTAGCATACAAATATCATTCACTTAGTTCAGGGGAAAAAGCCAGCACCCTGAACTTCAGAGCAAATACAAACAAATTACAAACATACATTTATAAACAGACCAAATACAATTTGTAGTTACCAACATCTGAGCTCTGAAAAAGGAAAGCCAGCCCCTGGTTTTATATATCTTGTTCAGGGTCAAAGGTGAATCACATATGCAACTCACCCATGTGACCTAAAATCATCACAAAAATGCAACTTGAACCCATGTGGTCTAAAAGCCTCTGATGTCACAAACATGTCATTCAAATCCATGTAAACTAGGGTTTCCCTTGAGGAAAGGAGGTCACCAAAGACTCCTAATTTAATCAAGGAAACAAAGGCCAAACTCTTCAAGGGCACTTGGTTGAATGAGTGCTAAGAGCCCACCTTGATTCCCAATACACCCTGTGAGGTGGTCACAACATCCTTAAGAAGCAGGTCCTTACACCCATTTTATAGATGAGGGGCTGAGATTCAGAGAAATTTAGTAATTTGCCACAGGTCACATGTCACACAGTGACGAGATTTGCACCTACCTCCCTGACTCCAAGTCTACCACACTACTTGTTACTCCATGCTGCCCATCAATGATGAACTCAGAAGCAGTAGCACATACATTTTAAAGCAGACGAATAAGTAATGGCCCACAAATGACAGAAAATTCATTTGTGTAAATGTGTAGTAGAGGAAAGGCTGACATCTTGCTTTTCAGTCCCTTTCACGGAAAGTTAGCAGGTTAGCAGGCAAGGATACTAAATGGAAGTTAAACATCAGATTCTAGGAGCAGGTTCAAGAAGGGGAAGCACAGAAACAGAAGGTATCTAGGTTACCGAGAGAAACCAGAAAGGACTGAAGTTAATCCTGGAGCTCTTGGAAGTTTGTACAATGAAGGAACCTGCTCCAGAGACCTACAGAGTATGTGCTGTGCCTGCTATCCTGTCTGAGATAGTCACCGCTTTCCATGCTACTGAGACAAATTAGTCTCCTTGATATAGAAAAAGGGTATGTGAATAGAAGGGGAGGAGGTGGGGACAGAACTCTCAGAATGTCTCCACAAACATTTCACTAATTTGCCAAGAGGAGATAAATGACAGGCAGGGGTAATATTGGTATAGACTCTAAGGTCATTTGTAAGACATTAAGGAAGGTGATGGTGGAAATTTGTGGTGAGAATGTTGCAGTTAATTTCATAATGTCAGCCTCAAAATGTTAGGTACTTAGCCCCAAACATTTCTCATTTTTCCCTTAATAACCATTTGTGGCTTTGTCCTTATTCTGAACCATCTTAAAATATAATGTATACATACAATAAAAAAAAAAAAGAGGCGGTATGATTTGCCTAAGGTTCCAGGATTATTTAACAGCAGGATCAGGACTGGACCAAAAGGTCTGACGATTCTTCCCTTGTTACTTTTAGAGTTACCAAGGACCAAAGGGTTATAGATTTAAAGCTGGAAGAACCTTCAACATCATCTGTTCCTACCCCCTTGTTTTATAGATGAAAAAACTGGGTACATGAAGATTAAATGAGTTTCTAAAGATCACACAACTAGTTAAGAGCAGAGATGCTATTCAAGCCCTCATCTCACTTTAAATCCAAAGTGCTTTTAATTGTGCCATGCTGCCTATAAAAATAATAATTAATATATACACACACACACACATTAGAGAGAGAGGGGAGAGGAAATAGAGGGATTGAGGGAAGAAGGGAGAAGAAGGAGAGAAAGAGGGAGAACTAATCTGGTGTAGTGACTAGCTTTCAGATCCTGCTTCTAACATACTAGTGGTATATCATGGACAAGTCCATTAATCTCTGCACATCCCCACTTGACTGTAAGACTAACCTACAAATGAGGTGCATTGGTGGAGGAAATTCTCCATGAGGTGTGTTATACAGTTGAAATTTCAGATCCAGAACAAAAAATATAATGACTGAGTTACTCTACAGGGAACTGAGTCATGCTCTAAGAGCTCTCTTGGGAGATGGGGGCACATTTGGTCTTTCAACGTGCCCAAAATAGATCCTGGCCCAAACAGAAATTTTGCTCATAATGGAACACTGCCCCCTTGAAAGTTCCACCTGACACCTTTAACTGGACAAGGCTAACAGTGAGTCTCCTGTACCCCGATCCATACTCTCCCCCGCTCTACCAGTCCTTAACAGAGGACATGGTTTTTTTCTCACTTCCCCATTATTCTCCATCTGTCTTCCTGGTTTCCCAAGCTCTCAAGCTTTGAAGAATTTTTTAAATTATCATTCTTTCTTCAAGACTCCCATCCACTCTATTCACAACTTTGAGCCCTACTTCCAGCACCGTTTTCTCAGTCAGTTCTTTATTTTTGCTTAGTCCTGATAACCTCAGGGGTCTTTGATATTTCCTCCCTTCTTTTCCCTGTTCCACTTTACTCCTCCCAAAAGAAAATAACAGAAATCTGTTACACCCCAAAGAAGATCACTGAGTTCCTTCTGGGTTTAATAATTGCCATGGCTTCCTACGTACCATTTTGAAGTGTACGTGATACTGAATTTGGCTTTATTTCCAGAACACAAAAGAAGAATATTTTGACATGACTCACACATACCTGCATGGTTACCATACAAAACAAAACCCCTGACAGTCTACAATCAAGTGGTTGGAGTGGTGGCAGCCATCCAGCCTGATGCCGCCATTCCGATGGGAAGTCTCTAAAACATCTCGACAGGAGGCCATCATTCTTTCTTTGACTAAAGAGACTGGAGCCCACTTAGCAAACAGGCTGATGCTAACAGCAAATTGGAAGAAATGGAAGCAGCCCACAAAATCCGCTGCAGAAAATCTCCTGGGATCACAAAACGATTTTCACCCAATACAGAGCTCCCATCTGCTCAGTTGCTTATGCATTTTTCCCCTGAGAGACAACTTTTTTTTTTTAAATGCAAGTATCCCAAAGTCTGAATCTGAATTTGCTAAAGGCTGGCCAGGAAGAACTATGTGAATTTGATTTCCATCTCCATGGGTGTAGTCCATTCTCAGCTTTTCCTTCCAATACTTAAATTAGTGATCTGAATGTGATATGAGAGCACCCCCTTATAATCAGCTCACTATTAGGAAACACGATCAGAAACATCTATGTTGAGTAACTTCAATGATAGCCAGCTGCCTCTTTTGCAAACAGAGATATAATAAGTGTCCCTTATAGATCATTCTATGGACCATACACAGACTCCCTTAGTGAGAAAATATGCACAACTAGGCCTCTGGACTCAGTGATTGGCATGTACACATGGGCATTAGGACTTTTTTGATGACCTTTTCTGCACCCTTATCCCAGTGCCACAAACAAAGGTAGCTAGGAGAGTATAGTATATAAAGTGCCAAACTTAAATCCATGAAGACCTGAGTTCAAATCTTGCCCCACACTAACTGTGTGACCCAGGCGAGTCATTTAAATTTTCTCAGCCTTAATTTCCTCCTCTGGAAAACTGGATATAAGTATAACATGTCTCTTGGAGGGCTTTTTTCAATTTAAAGTGAGAAGACAAAGTGCTTTATAAAATGTAAAGCACTGCATAAATGGTAGTTAGTAATAATAATATACTTAAAACACTCACATAATTTAGACCTCATGGAAGGCAAAGTAAGGGAATTTCGCCTTGCCTAAAGTGTACCAAGGAAATACAACCTAGCTGAGTAGAAAAAACATTGGGTCAAATGATCCGGTTTCAAATTCTATTTCCAATTTTTATTACTTGTATTACCTTGAGCAAATGGCTTAACTTCCCTAGCCTTCAATTTCCTCCTTAAAAGGAAACAGTTGGAGTAGGTGGATTTTGAGGTCCCTTCTAGCTCATTATCTCCACGTAAATGAGTCTTAGATCCATTTGTCCAGCCTTAGTCTGTCTCTTGACCTCCACTCACATCTCCAAATGCCTAGTGGACTTCTTGAACTTAATGTTTTGTAGGCATCTTAAACTCAACCTGTCAAAAACCAAACTCATTATCTTTCCCTTAGAAGCCTCCTTACCTCCAAACTTCCCCATTATTGGGGAAGAGCTCATAAAATACTCCTATAATTAAAAAAAATAGGCTTGCAAAGATGACAGTGAAGCAAATGAGGACAGATAGTATGCTCCCCCCTTCCCCAACACTCACATGACTTGTGATCTTATTGATACAGAAAACACCTGATGAGAATATTATTGCCACAGTAATACAATAATAATAATAATAATAAATGGCCACATATATACATGTATTCTGCAACTTAGGGTCTAGAGTGTCCTAGGCAATGAGAAGTAAATGAGTTATTAGATGTAAGACTTGAATACAGGCCTCCTGACTCCAATTCTTTCTTTATTCTCTCCTCCAAGCTACCTCTCCATTACATTTATTAGATCAAATAATATTTAGCAGCTAGGTGTTACAGTAGATGGAGCACTGGCCCTGGAGTCTGGAGGATCTGAGTTCAAATTCAGCCTCAGATGCTTACTAGCTGTGTGACCCTGGGCAAGTCAGTTTCCTTATCTGTAAAATGAGTTGGAGAAGGAAATGTCAAACCACTGCAGTATTTTTGCCAAATGGGGTCACAGAGAGTTGGATATAACTGAAACAACTCAACCACACCAATATTTAGCAATATGTCTTTAAAGACAATTGAGAGGCTGAGAGGAGGAGACAGTGAACCAATAAACTCATGCTTGCCCTGTTAATTCATGAAATGACGACTTGAAATCTGGGCCATCCATCAGTTATGCCTAGGGTCCAACTAACTCTCCTCATTAACTAATCATTTTATTTCTTTTTTAATCAAAAAAAGTCCTTTTGTCTCAAAAGTAAGAAAGAAGAACATAAAGATTTCCTGAGATGCTGCGACCCACAAGAGGGCCACTTGTCTACAGTTTCCTTTATGCTCACGAGTATCTTGGAACCCTGCTGCATCTGCTGGCTGGAGAACACGCAGAGAAGATTCCTGGATGTGTTTCTGAAAATAAAGTACGATCAATTCATTTTTAAAAGCCTCTGTGCACTGAAGCACTATTTCTTTCTCCTGACAGGTGACAGGTACTGGAGAGGCAAAGATCAGAGGTTCACTGACAAAAGAAAGTTGTCATGAGATTTCTTTTACCTTCATGCCAGGCCTTTATTCTCCCCTCTCATAAAACAAAGCGAAAAGAAATAAGAAGAAAGGATACTGAACATGAAAACCAGCAGCATTCCCCCTGATAGAACTGTGGCAGGGACAAATGGAGCCCATGTTCAAGCTTGTTCCTATGACCTTTTCAATTATGATAATCCCTAAAAATTGTTTCAAATGAATTTTTAAGAAGTAGTGCAAGTAATTCACTTCAAAAAGAGAAAAGAAGAGAAAAGAAAAGAAAAATTGAGAGGGAACATGCCTGGTATTTTTTCAGGGTACTTATGTTCTACAGCCTTTACTACAGGACAACTAGGTGTAAGAGATACAGCATTGGCCCTGGAGTCCGGAGGACCTGAATTCAAATCCAACCTCAGATGCTTACTAGCTGTGTGACTTTCAGCAAGTCACTTAACCCTGTTTGCCTCAGTTTCCTTATCTGTAGAAAGAAATGGTAAACTACTCCAGTATCTTTGCCAAATAAAACCCCAAGTGGGTCACAAAGAGTCAGACACAACTGAAATGACTCAACATCAAAAATGACTTTTTCTATAGTCTTTCTGCAAGGGTTCATTTGTAGAACAATTCGTTAGCCAAAAAGGTAAAGACTATAATCAACGTATTTATTAAGTACCTACTATTGCTCAGTGCAACAGCCATGTCATAATGAAATATGAGCTGGCCTTGGAGCCAGGAAGACCTTGGTCCAAGCCCTAATTCCAAACCCACAATGGCTTTGTGCTCCTACACAAGTCACAACCTCCCAGTGCTGTGGCTAGAAACTACAAAAGGGTCTGCATTGATAGAGGGAGATTTATCACTGGAAGTTCTGTATGACATGAAATCATATATGACCATACATATGCATGTATATTCAAATTATACACAAAATAAATATGAAGTTACTTTGAGAGAGATGCTATAGCCTAGCAGTTAGATCAGGAAAAGGCTTCATGAAGGAGATGGCGTTTCAGTTGAACACTGAAGAAAATGAATGACTCTAAGAGACAGAGGTGAAGACGGAGGGCATCCCGAGCCTGAGGGACAGTCTGTGCATAGGTCCAGTGACAGAAGATGGGACTGTGTGTGAAACAACAAGAAAGCTAGCTCTCATACATGAAGGAGAGGAATAATGATCTTAGAAAGGTAGCTAGGAGCCAGGTTGTCAAGGGCTTTCAATGCCAGAGAAGGAAATAGCCTTGGTTCCTACATTCTCCTCTTTTGTTCATTTTTCCCCATGGTTATTTTTTTTTTCTAGAAAACACTAAGCCTTAGAAATAAGTGAAGCCCACACTTTCTCTTAATATGGGATCCATGGACTGTTAAAATTCCAGGCAGTCCATGAACTTGGATGGGAATTTTTTTTTTCCACTAACCTCTAAATGTACTTTCAATTTTTCTCTGATTATTTAACAATATGATGCTGAGAAAGGGGTCTTTGGCCCCACCAGACAGAGGGCCCAAGGGGGGACATGACACACAAACAGTGAAGAACTCCTGGCCTAGAGGAGGCATTGAATACCCTGGAGAAAGTTGGGATGTCATCTATTTAAAATGCTACATTGCTTTGGTCATGAGAAAGCAGAAAGGGGGATTTTATAAGCAAGTTGCCTTATTGATTCCTGAGCAACAAACTTTTCCAGACAGTTTCGATAAAAATAGAAGTTACCAATGAACTCCCTGCCATTTGTGAAAGTTGAATGTTCTTTGTGTCAAGTCCCTAGTTGGAAAGGGGGAAATTAAACAGGAAAGAAAAAGAGGAGTCGCCCTGGAGAATGAGGGACCAGACATGAGTTAATCCGAGCCCCGCGCCTATTCAAATCCCCTTACACTGAACAATGGCGGCTGATTTTCTGGCATTCCGAGCACCTTTTTTTTTTTTAACAAGATATCTTCTTCACAACCCCTTAAGGTGGAACGCACAAGTCCTGTTATGCCTATTTGACCAATGAAGAAACTGAGGCTGAGAGGTTAAAGGAAGTGAGAACAGAATCTTGAATTCCGGGGCTCCAGGTACAGTGCCCCTCCCCCTTTGCCACATTGCTTAACTAGTCAAGGATCTGAAAAAACATAAAATCTGTGTATAATCTTTTGACTTGTGGAAGTTATTTGCAGTTCAGGTTGGGGTATCAAAGTTGGTAACTTCAATACCGAGAAACCGTGTTTAGGAATTAGAAGACCTGGTTTCTAGTACATTTCCCAACCCTGACTCTTTTATCCCTGCCTCCTCATCACTCAGCTGCCCTCTCCCACTATTTCCTCCTTCACTCTTCTCCCATATAAAGCGGTTGCCCTTCTCCTTTCCTCATCTCCCTCCCCATGCAGCAGTGACCCCATTCCATCTATTTTTCTCCAGTGGTTTGTCTCCATTATCATCCCACTTTCATTCATCTTCAGTCTCTCCCTCTCTGCTACGTGCTTACCTCTTTCACTTGACCCATCCATCCCTGCTAGGTATCATCCTATGCCTTTCCTCCCTTTCGCGGCTAAATTTGCGAAAGTCTTTTATAATTGATGGTCCCGTTCCCTTTCCTCTAGCTCTGTTCTTAACTCTCTATAGTGTGGCTTCTGACCTCTTCATCCAACAAAAATTGCTTTCACTAAAATTACTAATGAGCTGTTCGTTGTCATATCTAGTGACCTTTTCTCTGTCCTCATCCTTCTTGACTCCTCTGCAGCCTTCGATACCAAAGATCACCTTCTTTTCTGTGACACTCTCCTCTCTCTAGGTTTTCATGACATCTCTCTCTTATGGTTCTCCTCCTCCCTCTCTGACTATCCTTCTCAGTCTCCTTTGCTAGATCTTCTTCCAAACTGTGTTCACCAACGCCGAGTATCTGCCCCAAGCAGAAGGTTCTCTTCTCTCTCCACACTCCACTCTCTTCACCTCCCATACATTAAATTATTCTCTCCTTGCAGATAATCCTCATATGCATTTATTTTTTGTTTGTTTGTTTATTTTGGAGGGGGGGAAAGGCAAGAGAATTGGGGTTAAATGACTTGCCCAAGGTCACACTGCTAGTAAATGTCAAATGTCAGACAGAATTTGAACTCAGGTCCTCCTGACTCCAGAGCTGGAGTTCTATTCACTGAACTACTGCCCTGCCTCATATGCATTTATCCAGACCTAACCTTTCTCTTGACCTGCAGCCTTACATTTCCACCTGCATATTAGACGTCTATTCTTATATGTCCAGTAGACATCTTAAACTCAACATGTCCGAAACTGAACTCATCATCTTTCTCAAAAACCCTCCTTACTTCCTAAATTCCCCATTGCAATCAAGGGTTAGCACCATCCTTCAGTCACCCATGCTTGTAACCTAGATTTCATTCTTGACTCTTCACTCTCTCAAAATTATTTGTAAAATGTTATTGAGCAGAATGGTAGAAGATTCTGAGCGGGACTTCAGTGCCTTAATGCTCCATGATCTCACTGACACTTATATTCCCTAAAGGGGCACAAATCACAAATCAACCATGTCTTCTCATTCTGTATCTCTTGGCCATGTCCTTCCATAAATCCTCTGCTGGGTCCACCCAATGGGATGGAGGCCTTCCTTGAAGGCTTTTAGCATGATGTTGTGGATTTCAGTGCAGGATGCACACTATCCAACCTTGCTAGAAAACAGAACTTCCTTCTTTTTTTCTGACCATATTTAGCCTAGCTGACACCTTTTATGTGATTAGAGTCTTAGAAAAATATGAAAAAGTGGTAGTGGGGAATAATGAGCTTGTAGACAGTATTGTGAGAGAGCCACCTAAACCAGATCATCTCATTGGAAGGACAATAATAAATAAAATGTGGAATAATTGGTCAGCATTCATTTTTTCAATTATTTATTTTATTGATCAGTCAATCAACATTCATTTAGATGATGTGTTTAAATCCTGCCTCTAATGCCTACTAACTATGTGATCGTGAATAAGCCAGTAAGTTCTCAAATTCCTAAATTGCCTCATGTATAAAATATAGGTAATAATACTTCCTCAGAGCTGTTGCAAAGAAAACAGTTTGCAAACTTGAAGTGATATATAAATGTGACATTTTGTGAATAACAATTTCACAAAATAACCAATTAGCAATCTAGAGTAAAAATAAATATGGAGGACAGCAAAGGAACTTATGATACATTTGGACCCCAAGATTATCAGGACGCAGCTCGCTTTGATTCAGACTTCTTTATCTTTTTTTGCTTCAAGATAGCAGCAAAGTCTCCCAATGGAGTAATTCCAACAACCAGTTTTCTGGGTTTCTCAAAAGGACAACACAGATTTTAAGCTACACAGCTTAAAAATGATGTTGAGTACTATAGTAACTAAGTTTACTGACATTCTTTGTCGTTGTTCATCTCTGACAAGATGTCATCTTCATCACCAGAACAGGAACTGTCAGTATCTCTATTCACTTATCTAGTTATAAATCCATGCAGAGCTCCATCGATTACATATGCACCTTGAGAAAATACACCCTTTTACACAGGGCATGTTCTTCCTGAAATATTGTCTGTTTCAGATGCAAAAGGCAGGGATGTTACTGCTTTTGTCTAGAAGAAGGACTGGAGGAATAGACCACGAGAAAAGAAAGACAAGGTGAATAAAGAAAAAGTTAGAGAATCCTGCAATAATGCACATTAAGAATTTCATCCTTCCTGAACACCAGGCCTACCAGTCTCACTTCAAAGCAGTGCATAAAAATTAGAAATGTCTCTGGATGGTAATATGTTAGCTCTATTTTAAGCCTGACACATGGCTCAGGTGCATAGGGGAACTGGGACCTTAAGTACAATCAACAAAACATCTCTATCAGGTTGTTGAACATTATGTTCATTATTGTTATTTATTAAAAGTTTCAAGGACTTTTAACGTGTTTGTTAAAGTAGTTTCTAGCTAGGAATGAATTTTACTGACTAGCAAATGACTCATCATAATTATCAGTTAGCAGTACTGAATGAATGCACAATGTAATTATACTAAAAATTTACTGAATTTGCTAGTCTTATTAAATATGTGAAGCAATGTTAAATTTTTAAAAAGATTACATTCATCTCATTTTCTCATCTCCAAGCTTTTCTTTGATACAAATCATCATTTAAGTAATAGCATTTCATACCTTTATCAAAGTCCTGGAAAATCTTGCTTTGAATGCTCCTTAGCCATCATTTCAAATTCAATTATGATTCCACTTCCCTGCAGAAACAACTAATCCTACATTGTTTTTAACTAATGACTCAGGTTTGCTTCGCTTTCCACAAATGTCTTCCTTAAGGCTTTTCTTAATCATGTATACTCTCTTTTTCAATTGTGGTTTCATCAGACTGGCCATCTTACGGTTCTTCACATGCTGCACAATCTCCCTTTGTACCAGAAGTCCCCAAAGTCTAGAAATCACTCCCTTCTCATCTCTCTTAGAATCCCCTAGGTGCTATTCAAGGTGAGCCCTGAGAAGCACCTTCTACATGAAGCCCTTCCTGATCACTCCCCTTCCAGAGATTAATGTTATTCCCCTAAATTGTCTTTTATCCACTTGGTATATGTTTACATGGGTATTCTTGTGTATAATATACAGACACATGTATATACACATATATATGCACACAAATATGCATACATATATTACATAGTAAATGTGAAAA
Source organism: Trichosurus vulpecula (assembly GCF_011100635.1). NCBI lineage: Eukaryota > Metazoa > Chordata > Mammalia > Diprotodontia > Phalangeridae > Trichosurus > Trichosurus vulpecula. The sequence continues at coordinate 183,268,768 of NC_050581.1, read as the reverse complement.
TTGCATAAAGTTTTTATATAGTTTTTATATATAATCCTTATTACCTACTGAGTATATGTGTACATTTGACTATATATATGCACACAATACATATATGTGTGTATGTGTATATATATATGTATATATATACATATGTGTGTGTAGATATACACACACACACACACACACACACATATATATATATATATATATATATATATATATATATATGTAAATATGTATGTCTACATAGCTGTTTCCCTAATAGACCACAAAACTCTTGTAGGACAAGAACTGTTTCACTTCTGTCTTTGTATTTCCAGCACACAGTGCCTGGAACATAGTAGGTGCTTTGTAAATGCTGATTAATTGATTAAATGGATCATGTCACCCTGCTCTCTCCTGGTTTCCCTCTGATCATTCCTTAGTCTTCTCATTGGTTCATTTACCTCCTTCTACCCACTAAAAGCTGGCACTCCCCAAAGGTCTGTGTGAGGTCCTCTTCTCTCTATATATGTTCTCTCTTCCTTATTTCATAGACATCCATGGATTTAATTATCACATCTATTCAGATAATTCCCCAGGCAGCAGGGAGTGTTGAAGTTGGAGTCAGGAAGACAGGAGTTCAAATCCTATCTCAGACACTAGCTGTGTGACCACGAACAAGTCACTTAACCTCTGCTTGCCTAAAATAAAGGAGTTAGAGCCAATGACCTGTAAGAGCCTTTCAAGCCCTAGATTTAGATCTTATGATTCTTCAATGGCTCTTTATCATGTAAAGCTTAAAATACAAATTCCCTAGTTGGGCATTTAAGGCACTGTTCTTCCTCAACTCCTACCTCCTCAACACCTACCTGGATTCAACCTCCCTTTTCCCCATTACTTCACATTATCTTTTATGCTATCTACATGATACCCAAGCTGAAAAAGTAGCTATTCTCCACATTTGATATCTGGTATGCATACACACCTCAATCTCCAGGAGGCAATGTGGCACAGTGGGAAAACGCCTGACTTGGACCTGGGTTCAAGCTTTCTACCCACATGACTATTGATAAATCACTTCATCTACTCATGCCTCATTTTCCTCATTGATAAAATAACATAGACTAGATTACTTCTGAGGCCCCTTGCTTCTCAAGACCTATGTTCCTACAATTCATCTGCTGAACTTTCCAAGACTGAGCTCGAATGCCCACTCCTCCATGATACCCTTCCTAATTGTACCACCTAAAGGTGTTTTCTCTCCCCTTAAATTTTCCCAGATTCCTTTGCTTTATCCTTCCCATCACACTTAACCTTGTATTATGTCAATTTTCATATATATCCTAGCCCCCTTAGTAGAACATAAACCCAGTGGCCAAGACTGAGTCATTTTTAAATCTTTATAAATCTGGTGCCTCACAGTGCCTTGCACACAGCTGGTATTTGATAAATGTGTGTTTAATTGAATTGAACTAAATATTACTTTATCTAGGTCTTTCCTTATCCTGCCACTCCCCTACCTGCTTCCATCAATCTTTCCTTAACTTATTGTAACAAATTTATGTGGGACCTAAGTTTCTATTCAATTTGTCCCTTTTCTCCATGATATATAATTTTTTTCACACCACGTTTCTAAAAGACATCACATATATATGTATTTATGTGTGTGTATATATCCTGTTTCCTCACTCTCTCTTCTCAATATAGCTCCCAAGCTGTGCCACTATGAAATCAGTCAGTGGATTGATGTTCACATCTTGAACTATGCCATGAATGGACTTGCAATCATTGACCCTTTTTCTCTCTACAAGATTCATCGTCCTTCAGATATCAAACATCCGAGTGAAAATGAAAAAAAAAATTAGCAAAAAATTCCAATGGCTCAGACTGTCCTGCTATTCAATAGTAGACAAAACATTACCATATTTCACAAATTCAAGTGTCAATCGTACTTCAATGGATTTCTGCTCTCATTAATCAAAAAAGCAATATACATTTGTTAAAAAACTACTAAAAACCTACTACGTGCTTAGCTCTGGAAATACAAATACTAAGGATGAAATGATCACTACCCTCAAGGAGCTTACATACTACTGAGGCAGATGATGGTACAAATTGAGATTTATTTACTCCTACCTGATTCTCATCTATAACCTCCCATAAATCCACCGAAGAGGATTTAACCAATGTGCTGGCAGCTATCCTCCACGTCTTGTAATATTCTGTGGGTGCCAGCACAGTACTTGTATTGTTCACGTGTTCTACCTTACTTTTGCTGGATAACTAGTACATCTTTCTTAATCCTACTCTAGATTTTCCAACACACATTTCAAAATTCTTCCCTATACCTAACTTAGCATTGAAGTCAAGTAACCATGCCTAACTGGACAATCTTGTTGAATTCTTTGTAGAATTGCTCTATCTCTTCATACTCTGCAGAAGGGTTGGAGCACAGCAGCTACAATAAAGATTGTTGTGGGCTTTTTTTGTCTTTGTATTTTTGGAGCCAACAGAGTATCTGCACATAGTAGGCAGTTAGTTGCTGTGGCCGACTGAATGGTTCATCTTCTTAATGGTCTTCTTGCTTATGTTCATCATGAATACTACAAGGAGAGATAATCAAATGTCACATGAAATATTTTTTGTTGCTTTCAGATACACAACAAAATCAACTCCATCAACTCTGTCATTTCCCTTCCAAGGAGAACCTGAGAGGAATCCTTCCACTTAGATACAACTATCTCATATCTTCTAATCTCATGTATGGCAAGAATGTGTTTACATGACTTAGTTTCTCCAATAATGTTGACATGTTGAATGTTACACAAGGATCTCAAATTCAGAGTTCCAAAAGACAAATCTATGTGGAATTTGAGTAGGATTTATTATACATCTTTCAATCATATTAATTTTTTTTCATTTTGAACTTAAATACAAAAAGACCAAAAAAATTCCCATGTACACAGCACAACACAGAAGAGAATTCAATATGAAACCATAAATCTCCATTTCAGTTTACTTTAAAAAGAAACTATGCAATAAATACTACATATCTTTTCTCAAAGCTACCCTGCTTTGTGGTTCTTTCAGTCACATTTTGTTGTGCTTCTATAGAAAAAGGCATAGAGTGGTGCTTCCTCTATATATCACTCATTTATATAACCCATGTGTTGTCTTGTTGAGGAATCTACAGAAGGTATTAAAGAAGCAAGGAACAATGTAAGAAGTGTTGAATTTTAATTTATATAAATTAAAGTGAAAATCATACTCTCACTTTTAAATTAAATGGAAATGAGGGGAGGGATACATTAATTGTAAAATGCCTAGCACATCGTAAGCACCAGGTAAATGTTGGTTGTTATCATCATCATCAGCCTTTTTTTTCATATCATGTTGAACTTAGATTTAAGAAGACCTCAGTACAAATCCTGCCTCAGGTACTTACTGACCATGGACAAGTCATTTCACCTTCTCTGAGCCTCTGTATTCTCACCTGCAAAATGGGGATAATAATACCTGTGCTATTCACCTCTCATGTCTTTTGTGAGACTAAAATAAGATTATGTGTCTAAAGTGATTTATATATATATCTGTACAACCAATTAAACTTGCACAACAACTATTTATATTTTACTTAATTGATTTCAACTTGTAAAACATTATAGCAAATTTTTATTCACTCCCTTTAAGTTTCCATTCTGTTTCTTTGTTCAGCCATCCATCATCATTTTTTTCTCCTTCTCTAAGCCAGAGTTAACATGTGTTCCATTTGTTCCTTTGTAATACTTCTTAAAGGTCATTTCAAATTTCGTTGTATCACGCATACATGCAGGCTTTAATAGAGTTAGGGAGTTTCACCACAATAACATATGACAATTTATTTAACCATTTCCCTACTGTTGGCCTAAAGGGAAGCTTAGCTACACAGGTACATCCCTCATTATTTCCTGACTTAGAGATACAATGATACCTCTTATCTCTGAGAGACCCTGGGATGTTGTTTAGAAATCTCTTTATAAAGCAGTCCATTCGGAGTAGGTAAACTATAATTCAGGAAGTAATGGGGTAGAAGATGTGATCATAGCCAGTCTATACTTCTGAGTGTACTGTTTAAGTAATGCTTGGCAAAAACAGCTGAAATCACCAACCAGAAAATCAGAAATAGTTTATTCTGGGTACGCTGTTAAAATCATTAATATTCTCTGGTCACTGATTTGCATGAATCAGGGGCTTGGGAGGTGCCAGAATTTTGTTCTGCATCACTTATGCTACCAAAAATGGTATTGAAATCTTTTTTTTTTCCCTGAAGTTAAAGATAGAATTTGTTGCCAATGCAAGAGGTCAAAGAAGATTTGTTTGATCCCTAGGAATCTCAGGGAGTTCAGAACTCCCAAAAAGTCTAAAAATATAACAACATTTTCTCCTTCATGTTCTAATTTTCATTATTGGAATTATTATGCCTAATATTTTCACCCATAGAGATGGCAACGAAATGGATTTTTCCGCACTTAGGAGAGATTTATATTTTCCTTTTTCTTAAAAGATAGCTAAAATGATGAGAGAAAGGAAAGGTCACACCATTGTTACTCTCTAAAAATATCTTTCTAGGATTTATATTCTTGAAAGGCATGCTGAATTATTCATCAATACTTATTAGGAGAAGAAACTTAAGCAATACATCCTAGAACTTAGATATAACTTAGAATAATGTAGCGGAACAATCGAAAGCCATTCACTTAAATTTGTGTTGCTAACCAGGAACCAGAGCAACCAATAACAACAAGGCTCACCTGCACTCTCTTCAGATTCTACTTTCTACTCCTCTCCAGCTAAACTGTCACCTAGGGAAACCTTTGACCTTGGCTTCTCCTCTCCCCACTAGTGACTACCTTCCCAGGATCACCATTTTGGAAAGAGAAGGCTTCATTCCCTTGTCCTTCTAGAACCCCTTCCTATAATGTCTCCACACGCTAGAATGTAAGCCTTTGGTGGGTGAAGGCTGTGTCTTGTTTGCTTATATCTGTATTCTTAGTACAATGCCTTAAGCCTAATAATTTCTTCAAAATACTCTAATATCTAGCTAGCTATCCATCCGTCTAAGTGAGGAGTGAGAGAAATTCATTGCTTTCTTAGAGAATACAAACTCCCTGGGTGGGCTCTGTGGGCAGTCAAACCCCTCCCTCCCATATAAAGGGAGAAATGACTTAACGGATATCTTAACCTACGGAGTATGTGATAAGATTTGAGTCCTTAGAACAATAAAAACATTTGCAATTGCTCATTGAGGTATTTACTCCCAAAGAGGGCTGGTTAATAAGACAGAAATGACAACTAATATATTGAAGTTTTTTTTTTCAACATTGAAAAAGCCTATGACAGTTTTGCAGAACCATGAACTTCTATTTGATCAACTTGGCTCTTATCTTAGTTTCAATTATTTCAACATGCCTGATGATATTTTTTGACATCCTCAAAGGACAAATTATTCCTGCCTGTCAACCAATTTTAGCAAAGCTCATAAGTATATCACTTCATATAATTAAAAGATTCATGCAGTTTACATTGAATAAAGTAATATGTGCTATTAAATAATTCAAAACTGTATTTGACCATAGTATCTGTTTAATTAAAAGGTAAAACCTGCAACTAATCCACTGTGGCGTTGACTGAAAAGGGACCTATGTCTCAATTTAACTCCCCAAGGATAGAAAACACTGACCTGGATTCTAGAAGTCATGAACTCCATTTAATGAATGTGATGAAAATTATCCCTATAAATTTTGCAGAAACATCTTAGACATCGAATAACATCTAAGTTCTGATTAAATTTTTATTTACTCACTAAGAATTCTATACTTTTACATAGCAAAGGCTTTTTTTCTCATGCATACTTTTAATATACTTTAATTTATACCTAGTAAACTTTCATTCAGGATACTGCAGAGGTTCAGTCAATGAAGATTAAAGATATCAGAACAGAGCAAAATCTTTTAAGTTTCTCAAGTGTTGTCTAAATCCTTAATTATTCATGATCATACTATCATCAAAAAATTCTTACATGAACAATTTATGACCAATATTTAATATCCAGGGTTTTTTTTTATTTATAGGCATCATATGACTTCATTTCATTATTTTTATGGGTTAATGTTTCACATTTTACTTTCCCATGAAGGAAAGACTGAATCTATTTTATTATTCTTTTATTATTTATTATTATTTATATTATTTATTCTGTACATGCCAATTCAATTCGATTCAACTCCACCAAGATTTATTAAGCCCCTACCCAAATCCAAGCACAAAAACCAAAAAATGGTACTTGCCTTGGAGACAGCTTGGTGGTACAGTGGATTAAATGAAAGAGACCTGAGTTCAAATCCTGCTTCAGGCACTTACTTGCTCTGTGACCCTGGACAAGTCACTTAATCTCCTCAAGTCTCAGCTTCCTCATTTTTAAAATGGGGATAACAATAGCCCCTACTGCCCACAGTTATTATGAGGATAAAATGAGATCCCTCTAAAGCAGTTTGAAATCTTTCAAGTGCTATGTATTTACTAGCTATTATTCTTTGGACTACATTCTGTGCACATTTATATGTGTGTATTCATATATCTGCATGTGCATACACGTATACACATATGTACATGTAACTGGTAAGAATCATAGCTAACAGCGTTTATACAGAGTTTTAATATTTGCCGTGATTTTCACAAACATTACTTCGCTTCACCTCATAACCACCCTGGGAAGCAGGTGCTATTATTACCTTTACTTTTCAGATGAGGAATCTGAGGCAGAGACAGGTTAAGTCAACTGCTCAGGCTCGTACCGCCAGTAAGTGTTTTGAGGCTGGATTTGAACTCAGGTCTTCCTGATTCCAGGGCCAGTGCTTTATCCACTGGGAGACTTAACTGTTTTGTATATAAACACATAAATAAATACAAGGCAGTTTGATGATGATGAGAACACTGACCATGAGGGACATCAGGAAAGACTTCTTGAAGGAAATGGCACATGGGCTAAGCCTTAAAATAAACCAATAATTTTAAGAGCCAGAAGGGAGAATTAAGTGAATTCCAGGTATGTGAAACAGCCTATGCAAAGGCATGTAGATGGGAAATACAATTAACATCTCAGATAAAAGCAAATTGGCAAGCTTGGCTAGAATATCGAGTGCATAAATCACTCAGTAAGCATTGACTAAGTGCCTTCTATGTGCCAGGCACCATGCTGAGCACTTAAAGGGCAAGAGGGTGAAATTAGGCTGGAAAGGCATGCCAGTGCCAACCTGGAAAGAGCTCTAAAAGCCAGTCAAGGAATATGTATGTTATCCTAGAAAGAGTAGGGAGCAACCAAAGAATACTGAGCATGGGAATGGCATGTTCAAAGCTATACTTCAGGAAGCTTATTTTGGCTACTGTATGGGAAACAGACTGATGAGAGGAAAGACCAATTATAAAGCCACTTCAATATGATAGGCAAGAGGTGACCAGGGTCTGAACAAGCAGAGTCTAGGGTTCGAGCAGAAAGAAGGGGCCGACTGACAAGACATTACTGAGACAGAATCAGGGGGATTTGACCATTGGTTTGGATGTGGGAGAAGAGATTAGAGTCATTCCCAGACTACTGAACTAGATGGCCAGAAGGACGACGGTGATGTCCTTGACAGAAACAAGGAAGCAACCAGAGGAGAGCATTCTATAGATGGGTACTCAAAAGTAAATGTGCTTGAGGTATACATACATATACAAATACATGCATATATACATACATATTTGTATGTGACTATATATTGTGTATGTATATGTGTCCATGTATGTCTATATACATGTGTGCGAGTACATATAGACACATGTATATACATGTACATGCAAACACATATCTATGGGTGGGTTTTAAAAGTGTGATTTTATAGGTATTGGAAACTTCCTGTGTGGAAACTCTCCATTGGTTCAGACTCATCAATAACACGTTTCTTACACTGTTGCCTTGAGCAATGACAAATTCAGTGACTCACCCATGGTCTTACACAGAAGTTGTGTCGGAAGGATGACTAAACCCAGACCTTCCAAACCCCGAGGCCATCCCTCTATTCTCTTTTAGGAGCCGCCTGCCCATTATGGAAATAATAAAAAGATGCCTCCTTCCTAAGTGGAGGGCTATGCATTTGGGGCTGTCACTACATATCAAACAAAGTGTATATAGAGTGAAAGCAACAGATGATTACCTAGATGGTTCACACTACATACATACATACACACATGCATACATATAGATAGAAATATATGAGAGAGAAGAGATGTGTGTGTATGTATGTATGTATTTTTCTACCTGGGTTAATTAGATAACAGAAGCAGAAGTGGATCAAGGGTTTGAACTCTCCCCCTCCCCGACAACTGTCTTAATTCTGTATTTCAGAAAAATATCAAGAATGTGTTTGCCTCTCCTTCAGGATCAGCCACTGTCAATGAAACCACAACTTGGAAATAGACTGGTGCATGAGTTTCCACAAGCAAAAATACAAACTTTTCAATATTACTTTTTATAAATAGTAAGAGGAACGAAAACCATCAAAAACAAATTCTCAGTGAAGATGGGCTATCCCTATTTCCATCGCACTAATCGGTAAAATAAAGGGTTATTGGTAGCTGGATTTTTTTAAAACATTCACACCAAATATCCTGTGGATTTTCATTTATATGAAGATTACAGGGCCATCCGAGCAGAAAATGGTAGTCCTTAATTAGACAAACCAGGTGGCAGAGAGCTCCAGAAGGTAAACATTGGCCCCATTCATGCCAAGCACTAACAGTCACAGATCTGACCTACAGAACTAATTTTTAGGGTGAGAAACACCTGTCTGTAAGTAGTCGTCTCTTGAGTGGAATCTGACCTCTGTACTCCAGCATGTTGAATTATGTTTATTCTTGCTTCATGTGAATTGTTTTGCTCTACAGATCCATCTGGACTTTGTTAGCTTCTATTAATTAAAATTTCCACACAGATTTGAAGCCCTCATTCCAGCAGGTAAAACAAGCTTTTTGTCTGCTAAACCTTCCTGTCTGGCATCTACCTCGATGCACTAGTAAGACAATTATCATACATATTTTTAACACCACTGTAACTGATAGTAAAATTCTACACGTCACTATCAGGTTTCTCCTATCTATATCTGCATATAGATATCTCTATCTCCATCTCTATCAGGTTTCATTACACATACTTTTGTCTTTTTTCTTACCAGACCAGTAATTTCACCATGAAATGAACGCTATCGGTGCGTTTCAGAATCTATTGTGAAACTTCTAGCCTTAGCAAGTTGCTTAGTGGGGGAAGTCACTTGGTCGGTATGTGTCATATGTCAGTCTGTATCCTATGTCGGTATGTGTCAGGGGTGAGATTTGAACGTAAGTCTTCCTGACTCTGAGGCCAGCTCTCTGTCCACCAGGTGACATGGCCTTTTGTGCTATATTTAGATTAAAGAGGCACTTCCATATTTAGCTGGTAAACTCCTCCATTGGACTGAGCTCCTTGAGTACAGTAACCATTTCTTGTGTCCATAACACTTTCTTTCCGCAGCACTTAGACAAATGACCCACACAGAGTAGGCGCTTGATAAATGCTTGCTGATTGACTACAAAATGGTCTTTCAAAACATAAGCTTAAGGAGGGAGATCCGTTATATTTCTTTTGAAACAAACAACATTATAAGGCAATTACAACTTAATTCAGGAGAGAAGATGAGGAACTACTTTCTTTTCAATATCGAGGTGACATAAGGCAAGTATGATCAGGGGCTGACCATATCCCATTTAAAAACATTTTTAAAAATTTTAAAAATTTGGCTTTTGAACAATTATTTCAACATAGTCCTTACTGGGGTTAGTCATTGGAATACATACTCTTGAGAATTACAAATGATTTTTTAAAAAAATAGATCGTATTGAAACTCACAAAAGAATTTCAGGCTCCACAAATTTGGTTTTCCAGCTCCGTTTGAAGCTACCACAACACCTCCCAGTAGGCATCAACTATTCCTTAAACTGGCAAACAGCTCTGTTGTTCCCTCCCTTCTATAGAGGAAGCTTCATAAGCTGATTTGCTAATGACAATAAGTTTATTTTTCAGAAATAAACTATCCCTGATCTAATACAAAACAATAAATAATTCAGGAGCTTCACATTATTATGGGGAATTGCATTTTGGAAATCAACTAGGGATCTCTGCAATGAGAAGCATTCACCTTGCTAGGAGAAAGCTACTCTGAATTTAATCTTGTGATATTCCCTCCAGGGTGCGCACAGCAGCTTGCTGTAAGACAGAATGATTCCAGTGGCACATGGAAATGGAACCATAGGGGGAATGAAGATAAATAACATACAGGCATGGAAATGAACCTTAAGTTTGAATTCCACAGTAAGGGATTGACATTCCAAAAGATTGCATGCGTGCAAGTAGGGATTTTTTTATTCTTTGTATTTGCATCCCTGGTGCCTAGAAATGTGTCAGGCACATGGTAGTAGTATAATAAATGCTTGTAGATAGGTTGATTAGTCAGCTACTATATTCATTTATCTCTTCAGTTAGAACAGTTAGACCTCTGGAAAATATAAGTCATCAGTAATGGTAGAAGTGAAAAAAAAAAGATTATCCTGAACATCATTTCAGAAATAAAAAAATAAATAAACTGAATATAGAGTGAGTAGAAAGTCCAATGTGTACACAATGGCCAGAACACTGGAAATATGAGCCAGTCTGAGTTTGACCCCAGAAGCCAAGAAGACCTACTCATCAGGCATTGAGGTATTGCTTCCTACTGATTGGAAAGAAATGCTATTTCTGCCTTAAGAAGACCCTCAGTCTCCAAGAACAAACATCTGTTGAAGACATGAGTGACTTGTTAGCCAAGTTCTGCAGCAGTGAAGCTGACAGAGAAATAGACCAGCTCTCTCCAGGAGGTATTTATGTAATGAGTATCAATTACAACTGAGAATTTCTGGGGCATAGGGCTAAATTATAGAAACATTAAAAAGCTCTGTTAAATTTGTACATTCATCTTGGAGATTTCCAGGGTAACTACATTGTAATTAAGTAATTTTCTTCTTTTCATTTTTTTTTTATCACAATTTTCCTTTCAGGCTTGGCAATCACCCACTGCTACAGGGCACCTTCACTTAGGGGAAGGAAAACCCATTTCACTAGCGATGTTGAAATAGAGGACAGCTCCATCTCTGCTGCCTGCTGAGTGATGGATGCCGATGGATACAGCCATTCTCTAAATGAGTTACTTCGACAATACTCATTGTCTCTACCAACCCAGAGCCTTCCAGAAAATTATTAAATTGTCAGTGTGTGTGAGTAACCTCACCACACACACAAAAAAATTTAAAATAACGGTGACTGCAGCTGACAGCAGTATTATATCTCACCAACCCATTACCCAAGAGGTGTATTTTTAAAACCACCCATGGGAAATGTGTAAACAAACTCCATTGCTGCCTGTGGGTTTTACATCTATATGCCTCTTGGAAACAGTATTTTGAAAAAAAAAAGTATCTTTCAGGTTTTCTGGAATCAAAAGGAAGGGTGCTCATTGCCTCACTGTACAATATCTGACATGTAGCAATATAATTAAAGATCCCATTTCCAATTGCATTTGCTTCAGGCAAAGTAGCACATCTGATCCATAAAAAGCAGCCTGCAGCCTTTAAATTTTAGGTCAACAGCACTTTACGATTACACTTGCCTGCGGAAACGCCACAGCGATTTCTATTTATGTTAGAGAACACTTCTGTGCTCTGTGTGACAGGGTGCTATCGAGGGCCAACTCCTGTTACAAGAAGTTGATGTAATGCTGGCCCAGGAATGATCTAATCGCACCTGACTGTAGACAGGACAACAATCTTACATCTTTCATGTGGCTCAGAAAACATCAAGAGTGTTTCAGTGCAGACAGTTTTAATGAAACCTGCATAGCATTATACCCCATCACCTGGGGGCATAAGCCAAGAGGACTGAAATGTTAAAAGATTGCTGGATCCTAGATAAGCAGCCTTGAAACCCGGCAGAGAGATGCTGAAATAATCTATTTATTCTCTATTCAGAAGTCTATAGACAGAGTGCCATCATTGAATCATAGATTTAAGGGGCCTCAGACATCATCTAGTCTGATCTTCTCATTTTACACATGAGCAAAATGAAGCCCAGAGGAAGTAAAGTGCAATCACGGGATCCTGGATTCAGGGCTGTAAGTAACTTCGCAAGTGCCTGCGTCCATCTCCTTCATTTTATAGATGATGAAATTGAGATGTCGAATGATTCACCCGAGGTTAGCTGAGATTTAAACCAAGGTCCTCTGACTCCAAATCCATTTTTCCCTACTATACTACTGCCTCATATAAATAACCCAGATTTTTGTTGTTCTTGAATCTTTTCAATTGTCTCTGACTCTTTGTGACCCCATTTGGATTTTCCTTGGCAGAGATACTGGAAAGGTTTGCCATTTCCTTCTCCAGCTCATTTTACAGATGAGGAAACTGAGGCAAACAGGACAAAGTGACTTGCCCAGGGTCACACAGCCAGCAAGTGTCTGAGACCAGATTTGAACTGAGGAAGATGAGTCTTCCTGACTTCAGGCCTGGCGTTCTATCCACAGAAGCACCTAGCAGCCCCAAGAGTAAAGCCAAGTTAAAAAAAAAAATAAAACCAAGGGTTGAACTACTATTGTCTAACTCTAAAGCCAGCATTCCTCCCCACTACATCACACGTAATTCATAATTTATTTTTGTTTGCTCGTTTCATCATTACTTATTCTTATATTCTTGAAGATTATCTGTACTTGCCACTGGAAACCTTTTTTTAATTATATACTCCAATGAAATATTATTAGCTCTGTAGGAACTAGACTATAAGTATATTCACAGAAGTGCTGAAAGACAGATAAGAGTGTTTAAGTCCGTGATACTGTTTAAGGTGTTTATTCTTATTTTTTTTTAATTCTATCAGCAATAACAAAATTGCTCACATTTTTATGATGCTTTAAAGTTCACCAAGTGCTTTATTTGTAACCACTTCCTAAAATTATTTTAAAAGTTAGGAACCCGAGGCCAAGAAATGAAATTGTCACGGTCACACAGCTAGATGAGAGGTAGAATGTAACCATGAATGGGGCATTAGAGGTGGAGTCATGAAGACCTGGGTTCATGTCCTGCCTCAGACACTGACCATCTGTAAAATACTGGGCAAGTCACTTAACCTCTCTGTGCCTCAGTTTCCTCCTCTGTAAAATAAGAGAGTAGCACTCAGTGGCCTCTTAGGTTCCTTCCAGCTCTAAATACATGGTCCTAAAAACAGCAGAGGAGGAATCCCAGCAAGGTATCAAGGGCTCGTCTCCCTAATATTATTCTGTTTCTTTAACAAATTCACTCACTGCCTAGCCAACTTGCTATAGACTAAGAATTAATGAGAAACCACGGACAGAGACAGAATCAGAGATTATGTCATCCATAAGTTATTAATGTCAGAATCAGAATAAGCACCATCCTGATAGCACAAACGACTAATATTAAAAGTGACAATCCCACGGACGACCAATTGTCTACAGGTCTCGCTTTAGGTACCCACACTGCAAATGAATGGCATGTTGGTCAACTGGTAGACACCAAGAACATCATCCTCCACATTTGGTACAGTAATCACCTGCCAAGATGATGGACGTGGGAATGAAGAGAAGGTCATGGACAGAAATCTACCCGTGAGGGTGTCATTGACAGGACCGGGCAACGATCAGATGGAAGAGGTGAGGGAAGCAGACATTCTCTTATCTCCACTCTGTATCTCCCTTCATCAACATTGCTGCCTTCCTATATAAGAAGGGCAGCTCTCTTCACTGTTCCAACGGATTTAATAAGCAGTAACTGCTCTCTGAACTTTGCCTTCATACTGTCTGTTATGATTAAAGCCCACATTCCACTAATATCTGCAGTAAACAAGAGCAAACAGCAAATTTGTGTTGCTGTGTTTCTCCAGTTTATACTTAAGTTCTAAAAGTATATAACAAAACTCCTTTTACCTGGCATTCAAGGCCCTGCAAAATCTGGCACTATTACTTTTTAGTCATCTCATATTTCTCCCCTCTTCTCACCCTGATCACTAGCCGAACCAAACTCTCCTCTGCACCCACCTCCATGCCTTTGATGAAGCTCTCCTCTGTACCTGGAATGCACCTTCTCTTTCAGTGTTTACTGAATTCATACAATCGTTAAAGCCCAAATCAAAAGCTACCTTCTCCAGGAGCTAGCAAGGCGCCGTGTCCCCCTAGTTAGCAAGTCTTCCCTTGGATCTCGGAGCAAGCTTGCTTTTGTATCTCTCTAATGCACTTTTCCTCTGCTATTTTTTATGTAGTTGTATCTATGTTGGCACCTTTCTCATGCCCACATTACTCTTTGAGGGCCATGAAGGCTAGGTGTGCGTCTTATTGTGAAATAGGAACCATCATCATTAACATGTATTTATTAAGCAATTACCATGTGCCAGGAGCTGCGGATACAAAACCAAAGCAAAAACAGGCCCTGCCCTCAAGAAGCCTCTGTTTCAATACTGGTATCTGTAGGTCCTACTTCACAGAGGATGAAGCCCAAAAAGAGTTTTAGAAACCTTAAAGCCTTATAAACATCACCTATCGTTAATTCGTTTTGTTTAGGATTGAACCTATGATTCAATAATATAGAGAACTCCCTGTGAGGAAAATCCCTTCATCATCTAGAGTCGGCAAGGTAGCAGAAGGTGCCACTGTGGACAAAGCCACGGGTTTGGACCATGTGCAAGTCGCTTAATCTTTCAAAGCCGACTTCTTTATATGTAAAACGGGGATAATAAGAGCTCCTACCTCATAGAGCTGCTATGAGGATCAAATGGCATAAGAGAGGTAAATTCCCTTACAAACCTTACAGTGCTTTGTAAATGTTAATTATCATCTTCGTCATTTCCTATCTTCAGCATGGGCATCATCACCATTGTCATCACATGCACATTGGTGCCTGTTCTACAGTTCATAGTCAGAGGGAGTTGTATGGGGCACTAAGAGGCTACATCATTTCCTAGGGATATACAGCGATCCCTCGTTTGAAACTTCTCTCCAAAGTTACCAATAGTCTCCTAATTGCCAAATCTAATGGTTTTTCCTCAGTCATCATGCCTCTCAATTTCTCTGCTGCATTTGAAACTGTTGATCAGCCTTTTTTCCTGGAGGGTCTGTCCTCTCTGGGTTTCCATGACCTTGCTCTCTCCTGGTTCTCCTCCAGTCCATCATCTGTTCACTCTGCTTTGCAGGCTCATCATTCATATCCTACTGTGGGCATCCCCCAAGGCTCTGTCCCAGGCTCCCTTCTCTCCCTTCCCTGTTTTGGTGATCTTCTCAACCCCTATGGGTTCAACTTTCATTTCTATCTCCAAAATTGTACACATCCAGTCCCAGTTTATTTCCTGTGGTTCAGTCCCATATCACCAGTTACCTATTGAATATTTTAAAGTGTACGTCCAGGGTATGGCTCAAAATCAGCAAGTCTGAAAAATTGTCTTTCTCCTCAAACACTCCCCCTTCCCAACCTCCTGTTTCTATCAAAGGCTCTAACATTTCTCCAGTCTCTCAGGTTCATAATCTCAGCCTCATCTTTGACTCTTCATTCTCCCTCATGCTGTGTATCCAATTAGCTACCAAACCTTGTTGTTTCTACCTCAATAATATCTCTTGCAGCTCACCCCTTGTCTTCATTCACAGGACCTTAGTTCAGGCTCTCATCACTTCTCCCCAGATTATTTTAGTAGCCTCCAAATCGGTCTCCCTGCCCCCAATCTCCCCCTCTTCAGTCCATCCTTCCATGGCCACCAGAGTCATTTTTCTTACATTCATTTCTAATCATGTGATTCCTCTCCTTTCTTGAATACAGTAGCTCCCTATTGCCTAGAAGACAAACTATAAACTCCTCTGTCTAGTTTTTAAAGCCCTTCATAGCCTGGCCCTAGTCTTTTTTGTCAACATCATTGGACATTAATCTCACTCTGTATTCCATCATTCATCCAAACTGGCGTCCTCTCTATGCCTCACACGTAACACCCTATCTCACACCTCTGCATTTTTGCACTTCCCACCCACATACATGGAATGCATTCCCTCCTTATCATGGCCACACAGAGCTCCTCCATTTCCTTAAGATGTACCTCAAGCACCACCTTCTGATCTCCTCAACCCCTAGAGCCCTTGTTCTCAAAGTATTGGCAATATAGTTTTACCCATTCATATTACATTTGTGCCAAGTATATTTATAAAATTATACTTGTCTCCCCACTTCAAACATAAGTTCTTAAGACTAGGGATTATCTCATTTTTTGTGCTTTTATCCCCAGCACAAACACAATGACATGGTAGGTGCTTAATAAATGCTCTTTTAAAAAAAATTACGTTATTCTAAACTTAAGAAATAAAACAAGGATTTCTATAGCATAGTAGAATAGGAAAAAGAAAAGATGATTGCCCATGAAACTGCAAATCTATTATATGTAACTTACTATTCCTTTTAAATAAATTAAGTACAAAGGACCTGTGAAGGAAGATACTATCTGCATCCAGAGAAAGAACTGGTGAAACGAAGTATAAATAGAATGATTTTACATATATATGTATATATATATATATATATATGTGTGTGTGTGTGTGTATTATATATATATATATATATATATATATATATATATATATATATATATATATATATATAAAATTGTGTCTAATGATAGCCATCTCTAGAGCAAGGAAGGGGAGGGAGAAGGAAGAAAAAAAGGGGAAAAAGTTACATCATAACTTTAATAAATGCTTTTTGATCGATGAACTGATCCCTGACTCCCAAGCCAATTCTTTCTTCACTACAGCATGCTGTTTTTCTATTATGATTTTTATAATATTCTAAACTTAGTAACTCCTTTAGCACTATCTGCATACAATAGGTAATTCACAAATGTTTATGCTTTCATGGCAGGGGAGGGGAAATACAAAGCATCTAAATGACTTGATCAGCTCAGAGCTAGTTGGTAACAGAATCAAGGCTTGAACCCCAGAAGTCTGACTCCCAGCTCAGTGCCCATTCTCCTGTCATTCTGTGTTTTTCTATCACTTGCTTACTTATCACCATGTTACCTTATGTAAGAATTTCAACAGGCAGGATTAGTGGGGGCGGGGACAGAGATAGCATTTGACCCACTGGCTTTAGCTGAGAAAAATATGCCCAAGACTGAGTGATATTTAAAATTGATCTGAAACAGGTTTCAGGAAAGATAACTGATACACCTCCATAGATTTCACAAATCTCCCTTGTCACTCTTCATTCTAGCTGCATTTTTATCTAACATGGAAGAACACACCACAATATCCCCCTCTTGGTATTACCGGTCTGTACATCTTCCCTTGAAGTAACTGGGTTCTCAATCAATGAAAAACCATTTTAAAAGCATTTAGAAAAGATGCTGCCAAAGCATGATGTGTGTGTTGGGGGGAGAGGCATTCAATATTTTTAGGCTCTTAGATCCACAGCTTAAGCTGTATGCAACAAACATCTAATAAGCATACACTAACTACCATCAAAGGCATGGGGAATACGAAGACAAAAATCAAATGATGCCTACTCAAGCAGCTTACATTACTATTATTCCTAATGATAATGGGACGGCTAGCTGGCGCGGCAGATGGAGCACCCGACTTGGAGTCAGAAGACTTGAGCTGAAATCTGGCCTCAGATACTTAATACTGTGTGACCCTGGGCAAGTCCCTTAACTGCTATCTGCCTCAGTTTGCTCAACTGTAAAATGGGGATAATAAAAGCATTTTACTCCCAGGGTTGTTGAGAGGATCAAAGGACATAGTTGAATAACATTTAGCATAGTGCCTGGCACAAATTAAGTGCTTAATAAATGTTTACTAATGACCATCTCCATCCAGAGATCTACCTCTACCTCACTGCCCATTGGACATCTATAGTTTGAAGTCCTATAAGCCCCTCCCCATTGACATAAGTAAATTGAACTGGAATTTATTATGTTTTTGTTTTTTTTTGCAGGGCAATCTGGGTTAAGTGACTTGTCCAGGGTCACACAACTAGTAAGTGTCAAGTGTCTGAGGCATACTTGAGCTCAGGTCCTCCTGACTCCAGGGCTGGTTCCCTATTCACTGCACCACTTAGCTGTCCCCAGAACTCATCTTTAATAACATTAAAAAGCTCCTCTCAGATTCTGCCCCGCCCCCCATTTGATGAGGTCATGTGCAGAGCCCTCATTCCACAGCCCAGAGACAGGGCTTCATTATGTACCCTCAGGTCAACACCTCCTCCGCACCTCCTATGTTTCACCTTTTCTAAGTGCTGTCTTCTCCCATTAGATCATGAGCTCTTCCAGGGTAGGAACTACGCTTTGCCTCTTTTCTGAATCCCTAGTGCTTAGTGCTGTGCCTGGAAATAGGACCTTAATAGATGTTTATTGACTATTATTTAACAGCAAGCCTCACTCTTCCTAACTCTTCTACCTCTTTGGTGGAAAGTACAATCTTTCCAGCCATCCTCAGTCATCCCCAGTCCTTTCACTCTTCCCTCTACCATGGCCAACTAGGTGGCGCCATAGTGCACAGAGTACCAGGCCTGGAATCAGGAAAATTCGAGTTCAAATTGGACCTCAGACACTTACTAGCTGTGCAAGTCATTTAACCTGGTTTGCCTCAGTTTCCTCATCTGTAAAATGAGCTGGAGAAGGAAATGGCAAACCGCTCCAGTTTCTTCTCCAAGAAAATCCCGAATGGGGTCATGGAAGTCAGATATGACTGAAAAAACTAAATACCAACAAAACTGTCATAGTCAATCAGTCTCCAAATCTTTATTCTACTTCCTCGAAAGCTCCCTAATCCATCTTCTTCTCTCCACTTATTACTGTAATAGCCTCCTTGCTGGCCTCCCTGCATCCAGTCTCTTTGATCTAGCCTAGAGCACTACAATGACTTCCTCGCTGCTTTTCCCGTATCCAAACTCTCTCCCCTTGTCACCGCACCTCACACCTCGAGTATGGTGAAAGCCTCCTGTCTAGTCACCCTGCATGTTCAATCTCTCCCCTGGTCAATCTCCCCTCCACAAAGCTGCCAAACTAATCTTCCCAAAGGTCACGCTGCCCATGTCACCCCCCTGCTCAGGAAGCTTTAGGGGGTTCACTGTCACTAAGGGGAAAAAAAAAACTACCCACTACTTTGCCGTTTGAAGCATTTTAGAATATGACTCCAGCCTTTCCAGACCTACTAGTTCATATCACTCCCCCTCATTGTCTACGTTTCTGCCAAACAACTCTGCCTCTTCCACACAGATACCATCCATCTCTTGCTTTCCTGTCTGTGCACAGGCTGCCACTGACATCTGGGACATCCTCTCTCCTTATCTCTACCCTTGGGAATCCCTAGGGCTACTTCCTAAAGCAGGGTTTCTATGATCCCCTCAGTTGTTGGTCCTTCGTCCCTCCAGCACACCCTGAGCCCCCATGCCTCGGTGTCACTTAGTATTTTTGTCTTTTCATCCCTAGTATAGTGCTTGGGCAGAGTAGTCCCTTAACAAATGCTGGGGAATTAAACTGAATCTCCCTAGGAGCATCTAGGACCTTTGAGTTCAAGGCAGGGTTTGTTTTTGTCTTGGTATCATAACATGAGTAGTTACTTAATGAAGGCTCACTGACCTGAATCCATTTGGCCAATCAAATGGCACACTAGTAATAATTAAAATAGCGAGCATTTACATAGTCCCTACCATGCACCAAGGACTTTACTACTGTGCTAAGCACTTTGCAAATATTATCTTATTTGATCTTTACAACAATCCTGGGAGGGAGGTACTATCAATATCTTTGATTTACAGTTGAGGAACTGCCTGAGGTTAAGTGACTTGCCCAAGGTCATACAGCTAGTAAATGTCTGAGGCTGGATTTGAAGAGATAAGATAGAGAAAGGTGGATTCTAAACTGCAGAGGGCCAGGAAAGTCTGACTAGGGCACTCAGGAATACCATGATGGGCTCGGTGCTCATTTGGCAGCAGCAGGCAGCATAGATTAGAAGGGGGAGAGAACAGTCACCAGGCCATGAGCTTGAGGGGGCGGGGGTGAGGGGTGCGCAGAGCAATCGTCCATAGGCATCCTCAGAATACGGCCCAATTAGCTCCATTTGCTTGACATAGAAAATACATCTACGGGCTATGTCACAGTCTGTAACTAACAGCATTCAGCACAAACACACCAAAATAGGATACATTTCAATTAATTAGGTTTCCAGAGGAGTAATGTGATATTAGTTTTTGTCATTAAATCAACATTAGCCTTTGCAGATGTTCCAGATGCTCCAATCTCCCTTTTCTCCAACCTCCCCTCCACCCCAACCCTATAATAAAATCACGCATCAGTTATAAGAAAAAGTAATCTTTAAGCAAAAATAGGAATCTATGTTTTAACTGTAAATGTCTAAAGCTTAGGGCCTGGAGATTTCCTTAATGGGTGCATTTGATATGACTTGTTATTCCTACATTTGTTTTCACAAGCTTAGCATAAGGGGGGTTTAAAGGTTTAAGTGAGGCCCATAAATTAGATTTTCTTCAAGAAATCATGTCCTTGACATATTTTTTTCATTATCTGAGAAGAATGAAACAGATTTTTTGGTTAATTAGTGCTAAGACATGTATTTTGCATTAGCATTCAGTTTACCAAAATGGCTTTAAAAACTGGAACAGATGGCAGAATTATAATAACTTTTACTTATGATTTGGGTTAAGAATAGAGTGGCAGGAGGTTTCTCCTTTTGCCTAACTTTTCCACAGAGCTAATGTTGATCATATATTTATTATGTTTTCCTAGTGAAGGTGTAAACATGTCCGTTTTGCCTGAGCTCAGCAGGGAATGAGTTTCAGGAGTTGAGAGATGCCTGCAGAGAAGGGAATTACCATACAAATATTCATTAAGTGCCCACTATGTGCCAGGAACTGGCTTATGTGCTGGAGATACAAGTACAGAGAATGAAACAAGACCTTCTCAACAAAGAGCTTCCTTAAGGCGCTATGTGGCTCAGGGGATGAAGCGACTGGGCCTCGAGTCCAGAACTATGACTTCCTAGGTCCCAACTGGTCCCAACTGGAATGTAAGTTCTTAGAAGGCAGGGATTGTCCCTTTTTTTTTTTCCTTTTTAAATCTTCAGGTCCCTGACACATTTTAGGAGCTTAATAAATTCTAGGTAACTAAGAATTCCTTTTTCATTTATTGATTCACTTGTGAAGTTGATTTTTTTAACCCATATATAAAATCTTACATTTATTCTTATTAAATATTATGTGCTCCTACCTCATTGAGATCAATAAACATTTATTAAAGACCTACTATGTGCCAGGCCCAGTGCTAAGTGCTGGAAATACAAATATAAAAAAGAAAGATAGTCCCTGCCCTCAAGACACTTACCATCTGCTGGGGGAAGACAGAGCACAAAAGGAAGCTGAAAAGGGTGGAGTCAGGCCAAATGTTAGCTATCTTTCCTAGGTTTGTATCATCCGCAAGGTTGACTAATATGTCTTTTATACCTTTATCCAAGTAATTTCTAAAAATGTTAGGTAATAGGATTTCATGGAAAAGGTCATGATCTTGGTCCTAAGGTGACTTCAATTCTGTCTGCCTCAGTTTCCTCAACTTTAAAATAAGGACAATAAGAGCACCTACCTCAGAGGGTTGTTGTGAGGATAAAATGGAAAAAAAAATGTAAGTGCTTAGCACAGACCCTGGTACACAGTAGGTGATTAATAAATGCTTTCTTCCTTTCTGTTCCCTTTCCTTCCCTAAGGGATAACTGGGGTTTGGATTTAGAGAACCAACATGGTAGAGTGGATGGTGTACTGGACTTGGAATCAGGAAGACTTAGGTTCAGATCCTGCCTCAGACACGTACTGGCTGTGCCATCCTGGGCAGATCATTTGACCTCTGTCTGCCTCAGTTTCCTCATCTGTAAAATGAAGGGGTGGGGCTTGATGACTTCTCAGCTTCCTTCCTGTTCAAAATCTAGCATCCTATGGATAAACAGAAAGGGAGGAAGCATGTGCAGGATATAGCAGGGCAAGAAAATCTATCAGCGCAGTATACACATGTAGCAAGAGATGACAGACGGCCGGCCTGAGGACGCCCACAGAATGTGAAAAGACCTCGAGGAAGGCCTCCAACAGGTGGGGTAAACCATCTATCAAGGAACGAGGGGAGGACGTAGACGTGAATTCCACAGAATGAGGACTGGATGGATTATGAGTGACTGCACCATTGGAAGTAACATCCACATCAGTGAAATCATGCATCCAGAGACAGAAGAAATGAGGAGACAACGAGGAGTCGGGCATGACTGGAGTGGAAGGATGGAATGAAAACAGGAATCAGTATGTTGGGGGAACGTACATGGAGCCATCCATACCAGCCATCTTCCTGCCCTGGAGAAACCTCCAAGTTCTCCTGATCGGTGAAAGGACCTCCTGGACCAGTATGTCAGGAACTAGCCCAACCATGCTTCACATCACTCACAACCCTCCAGTCATCTCCTCGATAGCCTTGCCAGCTACACTACCCCTGCATGGGCACCCTTTCCCCTCTCCAAATCCCCACTCCCAATTCTGGAATTAGGACTATGATCGAGTCAGCTCTGTAATCACTCCTGGCTGGGGTTTGTTAATCTAGTCCCCCTGGCTTCACTTACCTGGCTATACTCATCCTTCCTGGAACATCCCGGGCCAAAGCAACCCTCCCTGGCCACTCCTCCTCTTTATGTTTTGGTTCCCTCTGCCATTAGAATGTAGTTCCTTAAGGACAAGGACCATCTTTGATTTTTATATTTGTGACCCCAGAGCTTAGCACATAGTAAATGCTTAATACAGGCTTTTAAATTTTTCATTAATTCACTCATCCTTAAAAGAACCAACCCTTTCCAATCCATCTTCGTTATAGCTACCAAATTCGTAATACCAAAACACCAATCTGATTGTGTCAGTTCTGTACTCAGAACCCTTCAATCTGTCTCTGATGCCTCTAGGATAAAATACAAAACCTACAACTTGGCATTTATGTGTGCATGTGTTTTAAGAGACCAAACTGCCTCCCCCTGTGAACATCCAACACATTGTGCATAAATGAACCATAAATACCGATGCTACCGGGGGCTCCAATGTACTATAAAGCAATCACACACACACACACACACACTCCCCTGTTTGTTACTTAAAACTCTTCACAGTATGCCTCTAACCTATTTTTTTTAAGCCTTGTAAATATTATTCCCCTTTACTCATTCTATGATCCAACCAAAAGTCTTCTTGCTGTTCATCACAGGACACTTGTAACAACAATGTTGCTAGTAGCTACTGTGGCTGTGTAAGGCCAATAACACCTGCACACAGTAGGGCTGCCAACACAAGACTTTTTGGTCTGCTTTTCTGAGGAAAGCAACTTTAAGGGGTTAACAATCTCCGTTTAATTAAACACACATATATCATTCACTTAGCTCAGAGGAAAAAGCCAGCACCCTGAACTTCAGAGAAAATACAAATAGAAATTACAAGCAAACACTATGAACAGATCAACTAACACAAACCAGTCTATCCACAGCAATGCATAGTTACCAGAGAAGCACTAATATCTGGGTTATCAAAGCCAGGGGGCTTTGCCCAGAGTCTAATCACTCTTTCAATGAATGTACCTCCAACAGTCAAACACTAACCTTCCGGTATGTATACCCTGTTCAGGACCCTGAGGGCTGAGGTCAACTTAGCATTTAGGGTGTGGGAAATCACCAACACCAGGGTATGGGAAAATCCTTCATTCACTAGCACCACATCGTATACATTGTTTCCAATCAGTGACTCCCCATTGCTTTAGTGTTGAGAACACTCCAAGACAAAAAGATGTCCCTTTACCTGCCCCATTAAAACAAAGGCCAGAGTCATTAGAGGCACTTGATAGCCTAACATCCCAAAAGAGAAGAACAGCAAAAAATCCTTCCCTGATTACCATTACCACACTCCTGGCCATCCCTCATACCTGGAAATGTGCTCCCTCCTACCCTGCACCTCTTCAAAGCCCTTGCTCCCTCCAAAGGTCAGTTCCAGGGCTGCCTTTCTTAATCCCTGCACTCATTCATGCCTTCCCCTCCCCCAATTACATTTCATATCTTTGTATAGACTCAGTTATGTGCCTGTTGCCTTCTCCCCAGAAAAAATGCAAGTTTCCTTACAGGCTGCTGTTCTTGCTGTTTGTCCTTTGTTTTTGAAGAGGACCAGTGACATCACGGGTGATGTCTTGACTGATGCATGAACTGGATTTAAGTGAGGTAGCATTGCACAAAAACAACACTTCAGCTGACAGTTACTCATCCCCCTATATCCCTGCCTCTCCCTGAACCCTGCAGAAATGGATGAATGCTTTAGTAAATAGTGGAGAAGTACAGGTGTTAATTAGGTAGCATTCAAGATGAACATTGAAATTCAAAGTGTGGAGAAGGGGGACTATTTTTCATCAGCTGCTCCCTTACCCAAGAACCTTGCTCTCCCCCCCCCCACTCTGAGGAAATATTCAGATGTTTTTTAATCTCACTTCAGGGGGTCCCCCTAACCACACCCCCACCTAGTGGTTCTGGGTAGAGGGCAGAGTGAAAATTTTCATACCAACTTTTCTACCTCCCATTCCCTCCCCTAAGGCTTTTATATCTTTGAACATACCAAAGTCAATTAACATGATTAAACCTTTTGCATAACATAAACTTTAGGAGTTTAAAGCTACACTAAAACTTTTGAAAGAGCCTGTATTTCAATATTCTTAAATTAACAAAATGGTATCAGCTCTCTAAAGGATATGGGGCAATGACTGGGCCTGTGTTCTTATGGGTACAGGGAAGTGCTGGATAAAGAAACTGCTTCTACCAAAGAAGGCTGGCACCTTCTCTGCACCTTGGAGAGTTGCCTAGAATATGGAAACAGTGAGTGACTTATATAGGGTCACGCTGCCGTTACATCCGGAAAGATGGAGCTGAACTTAGATTCCCCCTGGCTCCAAGGCAGCCTCTCCATCCACTCCCTCAGAGTATCCCAAAACACTAACAATGAAGATGAAATGTTTTTTTTTTTTCCATTGCTTATCCAACATCCTTCTTTTCCCCTTCCAAAATGGCATTGGTTCACTCAGACCATTTCACCTCTGAACAGTATAGCTCCATTTCTCACAATCTTGGAATGTTAGAGCTTAGAGACCACGTCTTTAAAAGCCTCTATTGGAGAGTTGAGGTGGCAGAGATCACTGTCACCATGACCTTCAAAGTCTCTTGCTCTTGAGCCTTGATGCTCTTATCAAATCCAGAAAAGCTACTCATCTTGTCTCAGCTCCCAGGGTCACCAGCTAGGGAGCAAATAACACTCACAATGTGCAAGGCACTAGGGATATATTGGCCTCCCTCAAAGTGCCCTTGCGTTCGAGAAGCTTCCGTTCTATTGCAGGGGAACATGTTTTCAAGTACATCTAAACGTATATGGATATGGATATGGATATGCATATGTGTGTATGTGTATGTATGTGTGTATGTGTATGTATGTGTGTATGTATACATGCACACACATATATATATGCATATATATATATACATATTTATTTTGTATTTTGTTTTTGTTGTTCAGTCATTTTTTAGTCATTTCTGACTCTTAGTGACTCTGGGATTTCTTATATGCATGTATGTGGATATATACCTACACACATACACACACACACACACACACACACACACACACACACACACATATATATATATATATATATATATATATATATATATATATATATATATATATATAGGTTTTTCATTGGAAGCACACTGTTGTGAGTTCATGAATTGAAGGCTTAGTCATCCACAAGATTAAGTCTAATAACAATAGGTAGCACTTATATACATACATATATATGCCACTTTAAGTTATATATGTCATCTCATTTGATTCTCACAAAACCCTGTTACATAGGCACTATAATTATCCCCACTTTACAGAGGAGGAAACCAAGGCTAAGGGAAGCTAAAGGAGATGCCTAGGGGCACATAGCTAACAAATGTCTGAGGCACAATTTGAACTCAGGTCTTCCTGAGTCGTCTTGACTTCAGGTCTAGCAAAGGTTTAGGTTTAGGCAACGTTAGCAGCCACCTTCTGAGAGTCCAATCTAGGAGCCTAAGGGAAAAATGTGGAATCTCTCAGAGGCATTGCCACAGTAAAACAAAGTCATTTGCAAGCATGATACCATTTGAGCCACACAGCCTCACTGTGGGTTAGGTGTTACAGATTTTGTTGTTCCCTTTTACAGATAAGGAAACTAAGATTGAGGTATGTGAGGTAGTGAGAAAATAAAACGTGAAGACTTTTCAGGGAATATATATGTATAAATATATATCTATACCTATTCATATCTATACTTAGAAATGTTTAAAAATCAAGAAATAGGGAAATAGGGAAGCAGAAAAATTCTGAGGCCATGAGAGCCTGATTGCTCAGCCTCTGGGAAAGTTCCTTTTTTTTTACCCTGAAACTTTTTGTTCTTTCTTCTGGTTTTGGTTTAAAGACTTGCTAACTAAGAATAGGGTCACTCTGACCTGCTTTCCCTTACTGTAAATGTACTGTAGAAGAATGGAGAGGGTCTCCCCCTCCCCTTATCTTATTCTCCTTCTTTACATTTATAGATGTCACCTCAGTTGTAATCATTAACTAAGGGAGTGGGAATTGGAATTTCTGTGCCTTGATTTCCCAGTTCTTTGTCTAGTTTTTCATGCTCAGATTGTAAGCCCGCCTCCCAGCCAATGGTGAGAAGGGTCAGAGATGGGCAGGAATTCTCTTGCATTAGGTGTAATATTGGTGTTTTGTTCTTTGTGCCAGGGCTTCCTTTGCTAGATCTGTTCTGCCAGAGGATGCCCTATTCTCGCAAGAATCGAATAAAATTTCATTTCTGTTCCCACCCTGAGATGGCTCCTTATTAAAAATTATTTTTTTAATTGGTGAGGGTCTTTCATCCCACACAGTTTTGGGGGCTCGTCCTGGGATCTGCCCACTTTGTAAATGAGACTCCCAATTGGTTCTGAGACTGGCGCACACTCGGAAATTTCTCTGATAGTCTCTGGACCTGTTCGGGTATTTTAGCTTGGGAGAAGGAGAAACTCAGGGGAACAGAAACCAAAGAGCTCTGATTCCAAAATTAAAACTCTCAACTGAAACTCCGGCCAGCTGGTGAGAGAGAGCAATCACATAAGATATACAAGTATAACCCAGGGAGGGCAAAACTTGAGGGCCCTAGGGTGTTAATTAGAGAGTCATTGAATCGGAGGCTCCGGCAACGAACCTCATCTAAATTACGGGCCAACCCTGATTGGGGCACCTCCAATCTTTATTAGCTTGGGATTAGTGAGGCTTGCTGTTTAAGGCAAAAGGCACTCGAGACCATAACTAATTTTGTTTTGAATTTAAATTTGGGTATAGTTGTCTGCATTAAATCAGTATCTGAGAGAAATGCCACAAACTACTCAGAGAGAATGTGATCCTGTATTGTTAACAGGTGGAGGTCTACATTTGGGAAAAAGCTAAGGGGACAATCTTAGCCTCAATCTAGGATGGGATCCTCCTGGCTCAGTTTCCCCCTTGTGGTCCTTTGGAAAGGAATGTTCCCACTTGACTATTCCAGAGTTTAGTCATGAGGTGGAACAGATACTGCATCAATTGTAACTATATCTCCATTTAAACAAAGCCAAGGATGTTTTATCCTGTCATATTTGGCATGTCACACATCCCTGCTTTCTTTCCTTCTATAGCAAGTTTCTGTGATCAGAGCAAGTAGTCAGTAAAAGATATGAGCTCTTTTGTGTTATCTTATTGGGCAGTCTAATATTATTTTTATCTAGAACTAGAACATGAGTAGAAATTTATGCAAACTGCCTAAGATTCACCCTAAGATGCTTCCCTTTCTTTAAAAAGGATTCTAAGAGCAGTAGTATTTTTTTTTCTGTAATACCATAGGCCTGGAACTAGTGTTCCTGTATTATTATTTTTTATTTTATTTTGTTAATATCAAGCTTGTCTAAGGTTTTGTTACAAATAATAATATTAAATGAATAATGGTTTGTGGCTTATTTTGTAATGCCATCAAAGAAACATGGAATGACTGAAAGGTTAAGATTTACATGTACTATTTTAAAAATTGGTTATTTAATGTATTTTATATATGTACTGGAGTCTCATACTCCTGGTGGAGAAATTAATAATGAGTCAATGTAAAGTATGAGAATTTGGGTTCTGATGTGAATTTCTTAAACATGGCAATTGGCCAAGGCTTCAATTTTGAATTTGTAAAAATGATCAGGGTATAATTACTAGAAATGGTAACTTAAAATTGTGCTAAGATAACTTTTGTAGGAGGATGGACAGAAAGCTTGTTCCTACAAGAAGAAGAATCTGTGGAAGTGGGTGAAACAACCAAGGACCAGAAGACTTCATTGATGCTCCCTGCCAGACAGCTGTATGGGAAGAGACCTTTGAAACTTAAAGGGACAGTTGTATTATTGTTTTCTTTTGGGTCTCTGTATTGTACTTATAAAGGGGACTGCCCCTTGTGATTTGTCAATACATCGATCAATCCTTCCCACATTTATTAAAAAGGGTAATGGGGATACCAGTATGATGGGAAAGAAAATGTGGTATAAAAGTGTGATGAATGAAGAAGATAGGTGGGTGGATAATTCATATCAGCAATGGTGTGTGAAGTCTTCAAAATAGTGTCAAGGAGAGGAAGGATTGTGTGAGGTAGTGAGAAAATAAAACGTGAAGACTTTTCAGGGAATATATATATGTCGATATGTCGATATATGTATGTCTATATCTATATCTATTCACATCTATACTTAGAAATGTTTAAAAATCAAGAAATAGGGAAATAGGGAAGCAGAAAAATTCTGAGGCCATGAGAGCCTGCTTGCTCAGTCTCTGGGAAAGTTTCTTTTTTTTTTTTTACCCTGAAACTTTTTGTTCTTTCTTCTGGTTTTGGTTTAAAGATTTGCTAAGTAAGAATAGGGTCACTGCGACCTGCTTTCCTTTACTGTAAAAGTACTGTAGAAGAATGGAGAGGGTCACCCCCTCCCCTTATCTTATTCTCCTTCTTTACATTTATAGATGTCATCTCAGTTGTAATCACTAACTAAGGGAATGGGAATTGGAATTTCTGTGCCTTGATTTCCCAGTTCTTTATCTAGTTTTTCGTGCTCAGATTGTAAGTCCGCCTCCCAGCCAATGGTGAGAAGGGTCAAAGATGGATGGGAATTCTCTTGCATTAGGTGTAATATTGGTGCTTTGTTCCTTGTGCCAAGGCTTCCCTTGCTAGATCTGTTCTGACAGAGGATGCCCTATTCTTGCCAGAATCGAATAAAATTTTATCTCTGTTTCCACCCTGAGATGGCTTCTTATTAAAAATTATTTTTTTTTAATTGGTGAGGGTCTTTCATCCCACACAGAGGGAAGTTCAATGACTTTGTCCATGGACACACAATGCCAGGAGTAGGAGCTGAGCCCAGGTCTTCAGGACTCTACCCAATCTCTGAGCCCCAGCTTCCAACATCACCAAGGCAACAGAAGGCTCTTCCCCTCTGCCCTCCTTCCAAAGACCCCTCATGCTCCATCTGGGGAGTTATTTTTCCTCTCTCACAGCATTTGATTTTGATAGAGTGGAGTAAGGCAGGGAACATAATAGAAGAAAGATTTTACCTAGAATACCTGATTCCAAAGATGCCTGCTTTTCAAAACCCTGGGAAAGTCCTTAGTGATGGCTTCAAATATTTAGATAATACAATGACTATTTTGGAAATGATCAATGAAATTATTTGGAATGCCCCTGCTGTTCACTCCAGGTGAACTAATTAGAATAGACAAGCTTCCCTAGACAAGTTTTATAAGACAATGGGCCATCCAAATGATCTTCCGAAAGCCCTATGAAATCCAAGAAGGCACGCAAAATTCATTCTTAACGTTTCTTAAAGCTAAAATATTAGTTATGGGTCAAATTTATGAGAATAGTGTTTTATTTTTATGTGCCACATAGCTCTACTTTATAATACATTGGGTCCCCTATATAATCACCATTTATAGTATATTCATGGCCAATTGAAAGGATACTCACAAAGAAGGCAATTCTAACTACGGAAAAGAACATTTGACTCGTAAGAAGGTAGCCAACTCTCAGTCTGATGCCCTTACCTCTCTCCTATGCTCTAGTCTCCAACAGCCCACTAGGTATGACCACTTGGATATTCTATCAACATAAAAACAACATAGAAAAATTCAGATTCTTAGACATATCAGCCTGAACAGAGATACTAGGGAATCTCTGACAAGTGTTATCTTTGGTATCTTTGGTATCTTTGACAAACCTTACCTCCTGTCTGACCGTGGGCAGATTACTAAACTCCTCTAGGCCTCATCTATAAAATCAGTGGGGTTTGGAACAAATACCTAGGAGATCCCTTCTGGCCCTAAATCTCTGATACTCCAATCTCCCCTAAGTCCTCTCCAGGATAATTATCCTGTTACTTACATAGTACACTTTGAGGCTTCCTCTAAAGCTAGTAGCTTATTACCTCCTGGGGCAGCCCATTCTACATCTGGACATCTCTAAGTCATTGAGATATAAATTGTAGAAATACTCCCTTGTCCATACTCTGATCCAGTGACACTCGCTTGCTGTTCCTCACACAAGATACTCTACCTGTCAACTCTGGACATTTGAGGGACTGTCCCCCATGCCTGGAATGTTCTACCTCCTGGCTGAAGTGGCTTCTTTCAAGTCTAAAATGCTGGCCTCTTTAAGGAGCCTTTCTCATTTTCCTTAATACTTGTACCATCCCTTTGAGATTATTTCCAATTTTTCCTGCATATATCTTGTACATACATAGTTGTTTGTAGGTTGTCTCTCCACCATCCTGTGAGCTCCTTAAGGCCAGGAACTGTTTTTTTCTTTCTTTTCTTTGTATCCCAGTTGCTTGGTACATGGCCTGGTGAATAGTAGATGCTTAGTAACTGTCTTTTGATGGTCTCTTATCCCTCAGTTTTGCTACATGAACAGTTTACCTCCTCCTGTAGTCATACGTGTGTAGGAACAATCTGGCTAGCACACATACAGTGGCCAACACAGGTTTTCTGATCTGCTTTTCTAAGGAAAGCAACTTTACGGGATTAACAATCTCAGTTTAATCAAACATATACATATACATATACATATACATATACATATACATATACATATACATATACATATACATATACATATACATATACATAGATATATAGAGAGATATATATATATACACATCATTCACTTAGTTCAGGGGGAAAAGATCAGCCCCCTGAACTTCAAGGCAAATACAAACAGAAATTACAAAAATCAACAGAAAGACCTTGTCTGATTGAAATCACAATTCATAATTACCAGAGAAGAACCAATGGGTCTGGGTTAGAAAAGCCAGGGCACAGTTACAATGGCTTGCCCAGAATCTCAACACTCCTTCTGTGAATGAGCCCCCAAAAGTCAAACACCAAGCTCCCCTCAATTATATCCTGTCCTCACCCAGGCTGAGTGTGTGAAAGTTCCCCATCCCGAGTATCATATCATATACAATTCAATGACTGCAAGGCAAAAAATCCCACAGTACCTGCCCCATTCCAACAAAGAACAGTGAAAAGTCCCATTTTGCTGGCCATTACATTTAAAAGGCAAGAATCATTAAAGGCGCTTAAGAGAAGAACAGCAAAATGCCCCACCCTGATTATCATTACAACATGTCATTGATAATGACTTTTATATCAGTTCTTGCAGAGAAGTCACCATTACCCATACTAAGAATGTGACATTTTAGGTCAGCTTTATTTTTGAATCTTCCAAGTTCATCTTGTTCTATGATTGTAAGTCATAGAACCTCAGGGGGAAAATATTTGCATTGAAAAGATCAGTTTTTGCAACCAGAAGTTTGAGGTCCTTCCAAATACTGCCTCCCTCCTAGATGTGATCCTTCCCCATTGCTTCACTCTATTAAATAAATTCTGTGTCTTACTAGGAAGGCATGAAAAAAGCTGCTATTGAAACAGTGGCTATGTGATGTCATACAAAAAGACAGTCTGACTCGTGTTGTAGGATGTGTTTCTAAGCAGTGTAATTTGCTATTGAATTCAATAACTATGATCAATTAGGATGCAAATTTGTGTATAATAAACAAGGACAAGTGGACAAAAGTTTACTGAAATATATGTCATCAGATTTGCCTCTCCTTCCTGTCACCCATTACAAGAGGAAAATGAAGAGTGGTCAGAAGAGATAAAAGTTGGTTTTTCTTTGCTCAAGGGAGGAGAGATCATGTTAAACTTGTTCTATTAACTCTTGCTTTGAACCTGAAAAAAAGATATACATTCAGAGAGACCATGGCTTTTTGTGGATCTGGATTTAGTACAACGTTCCCTTTATTAAATGTTTTCAAATAATCCTAATGAGATGATTTCATCTGCAGCTTTATTCTTATATCAACTGTGGAAGAAAAAGAAAGGGGAAAGAAAAGAGACAAATACATTAGGTAGCGGCTTAAGTCCGACATCAGGCAGTAGGCTTTTGAATTTAGGTTATAGAAATGATACCTTCATGAGATCCAGAGAGACAATCCTGGACAAACTTATGACAATGGTATTTGGAACTGAAAACAACCTGTTAGTGGCCTTGGCATAAAAACTGCCTCCTGATGAATTCAGAATAGGAGTCACCGTTGTGACATGATGTGCGAAATGCATCAGAATTTGCATGGGGATAAAAAGAAATGTTCTTGAGTTTGTGTTTTTTTTCCTTGTTGTTATTGATTGTTTTTTAAGTGTTCCCAACTACAATTCATGAAAATGCAATGATCATACCTTAAACAAAGTAGATGGATTTGCTACAAGTTACTCCAGCCATTATATACGATGCTTTGGCCTTGGCCAGTCAAGGTCCAGAATAGACCAACATTCTTTTACAGAAAACATGATGAACAGAGATGGAGCTCCTGGTCTCTTGGATACTCCCCTTGTGCAGGGCTGGTTGAAAAATGCTGGTTATCAGGGCTTCTGAGGAAGCCTCAAAGTGTACTATGTAAGTAACAGGAAAATTATGCTGGAGAGGACTTAGGGGAGATTGGAGTATCAGAGATTTAGGGCCAGAAGGGATCTCCTAGGTATTTGTTCCAAACCCCACTGATTTTATAGATGAGGCCTAGAGGAATTTAGTAATCTGCCCAAGGTCAGACAAGAGGTAAGACTTTGAACTCAGTTCCTTTTAGTATCCAAAGCTATTTCCATCCTACTTCCATGATGACAGCAAGCTAGTTTTTGAAGAGCTGATCTATAAAGGAGGTATTCAGACTGCTTGATCCCCAAAAGCAGAACTAAGAATGGTAGGCATGAATCACAAGGACCCAAGTGTAGACTTCCTATAAGGAGGGTGGAAGAAACCTAACAATCTGAGCACTCCAAAAGGGAAACAGGCTACTGTGAGAAGGGATGAGCTCTCCATCACTCACGGTCTTTGCTTCAGGCTGGATGATCAGGCATATTGTCAGACTGATCCCTCTTCAGGTCCATTTTGACTTCTAAGACCTTGAGGTCTAGGATTTTGTGATTGTAGATTATTGATTCAACCCAAAGTTAAATATGAAACAATTTAAGAATGATTCAGCTACTGAATATATAGGAATAACTTTCAACTCATTGCAGATGGACTCTGAGGACATGGCCTGGCTTGGGCGTTTAGCATAGTGGCTGGCACATGATAAGTGCTTAATAAACTCGTGTTTGTTGATTCACTGATTAATATGTGTGGGATGCCTGCTTTTCGGCCGATGGATGATGGAGAGGTTTCAAAATTGGAAAATGTTCATCTGCCCTCTATTTATTTCAAACTATGCATCCCTAAAGGTCTTAGGATTATTTGAACTCTCAATCAAGTACAGATTCTTCTACTTAATAGGATTTAATCTTTGGAATATTGAACAGAAGTTTTCATAACAACAGGTAAATCTGGTGTCAGAAAATTTTTCAACTTTCATAAACAGAGCTGGAACAGTTATTCAAAGGTCATGGATGGGAGAAAATTATGAAAAATAGCATTAATGATTATCTATTATCTTGGTAAAACATTAGCTTAGAACTAATCAGTCCAGATTTATACCACTATGTGCCAAGAAATCAGCAGGAATCAAGATGGGAAATGGGGTACAAAAAAACAAAGATAAAATTCAATATTGATTTGTTGGACACCTGATGTGATGACTGATAGGGGCAATTAGATGGATTCATGACTAAAGACTCATAAGGCATATGGCGTTTCAGACTCAAAACTAGGGCTGACCTGAGACAACACAGTTAATCAAGAAAAGTTATCCAATGCCCTCATTCCAGAAGTACCTTGTCCTTCTCTCTTTGACTTCCATATTAAGTTCTAGAATATAATTCTTTTCTAATACACGTTTTCTCTGTAGTTCTCACACTATCTAGGATAGTGCATCTTATACCAAGCTAGCTGCACAAATATTAATTGAATGAATGTTGACCCTCATGACCAATAGATGATTATGAATCATAAGAAAGATGAACTAGAAGTTTCTTAGGTAAGTTGTAGAGAGAACTATTATGCAAGAATGGGTTGGACTAGATTCTAATCCATCGGTAAGGAGCACAGGATATGAGAGTGTAGACTCGGGAATCTAATACAGATTCTGTGACCACCTGTGTGACCTTGGGCAGGTCACTTTAATTCTTAGGCAGGGGTAGGGGGGATATTGGACCAGATGACCTCAAGAGCCCCTCCCAGTTCTAAATCTCTGAGCACGGGTAGTCTCTGAGGTCTTTCCTAGATCTCTAACCCACCATGGCAGACTTCACAAGGCGTCTAACCCCTTCATTTTATAGCTGAAGAAATGGGGGCCCACAGAAATGACGTGACTTGCCCAAGGTAATACAGATAGTAAATATCAGAGTAAATATCTGAGCCCAGGTCCTCTGAGGCCAAAACCAGTGCTTTGTTCACCCAACCCCAATTCTTTTTCTATCTCCCTCTTCTCTTACTCCAATTTACTTTCCTTCAGCTCCCTGATTCTCTCTTGGACAAAAATGGCCTGATAAATGTATTCAGAGGAAGGCATGAATGACTGACAAGCGCATCAAGTTACTCCTCACAGCAGTACTTTTTTTTTTTTCAAAAGAACTCCTAGTGATTCAAAGGAAAGTAATGAATTTTTAATCATGAAAGCCCCAGACACCAAAGCAAACATGTAAAGTGGTTTTTGCCTTGGGGGGTGGGAAGGGAGGGTGGAGTCAGAGGGGTCTTCTTGGTAACCAGTAAACTGCCCTACGTATGAGACCAGCACAACTTTGCCCATATCTGAGGTCTGCCATGCTCAGAATCGATGGCGAGTCTGGAAAGAGAGTGGAGCCCATGTTTCAGCAATAACGCAGTGTTGTATAAACAACTGAAAATTGAGGGAGGAAGCTCTCTGGATCACATTCAAATACTTGTGCATGGAAATACATACTAATGAACTTAGCATTCACTGAGGATAGAAAAAACTTACAATAATTTAGGCCAATTGCTTTAACATAAATCATTTTTAACCTGAGTTTTATGAATTGGCATCTCTGATGTCATAAAGCTACAGCAATAAAAGTCTGGCTAATGCCTTTTTAGGAGGGAAGAAAGAAAGTGGACAGTCCTTTACTACGTGAAGGCACGCACCGGAACCTATCATTCAACCTTGAACTCAGCCGTTGGCACTTGGCAGTGATATACATCCACCTGAAGTTGGCTCCATTTCAAACTTGCTCAATTCAATTCAGGCAATATTTATTAAAAACGCATCTTGTGCCAGGCATTATCCTAAGTGCTGAGGAGGAGGAGGAGGAGATGAAGGACATGGTCCCTGCACTATAAAAGAGCTCAGAAAGGATAGAGTTAATGAACAACCAGAGAAGGAAGCAGAAAGCACAAAGAACCAGCATGGATGGCTTCTTCAGGAAGACATAGCAACATATTGGTCTTTTTTCTCTTTACACGGTGGCTCAACCGGTAGATTCGAGAAAGGCTGTGGATATAGCTTACCTAGATTTTTAGCAGAGCGTTTCATAAAGTATTTTCTCCTTTTCTGTGGCAAGGACTGAGAGATGTAGAAGAGACAATAGTACGATAATGGAATTGGTTGATGGTCCTACTCAGAAATTAGCTGTGAATCATTCCATGTCACCTTGGAAGGAAGCCATCTGTGGGGTGCCCCAGGCCCTTTGGTGGGCGCTCTGTAATTTTGCATATTTGTCAATGACACGGACCTTTAAAGGTATAGGCAGCATGCTTATTGAGTTTGTAAATGACAGGAAGCTATAAGGGATAGTTGTCAAACTAGATGACAGGGTCAGGATCCAAAAAGCTCTTGACAGGCTAGAACATTGGACTGAACTTAATAAGACAAAATATAAAATGGTTAGATGTAAAGTCTTAACCTGGTGTTTAAGAAATCAACTAAGTAAATGACAGAGGGAGAAGGCATGCCCCTAACTGTGGGTGTTTCCCTAGGCTCCATCCTGGCCCCTTTTTCCTCTCTTTGCCTCTCTATATCCTCCATTGGTGACCTCGTCAGCTCTTTCAGTGTCTAACAAGGTGGGCTTCTCCTTGCCAAAGCCAATCCCTCCACACGTGCATCTCATCCCATTCTCTCCATTGTCTCCAGCAGATTGCTGCCATAACCACGCACACACATCCCTTTTCTCCTCCTAATCTTTAACCTTTCCCTTTCTACTGGTTTCATGACTTCAAACTTTCCTTAAAAAACTTTCCCTAGACCTTAGCATTAGCTCAAGCTATTGTCCTATCCCTCTCCTTTCTTTCCCAGCCAAAATTCTTGAAAAAGCTGTCTGCACCTCTCACTTTCACTTTCTCTTTTCACACTCCTCCTCATTCCTTTGTAGTGAGGCTTCCAATTTCATCAGGTGCAATTGCTCCCTCTCAAATCACCACTGATTTCTTAATTGCCAAGTCTGACGGTCTTTTCTTGGTCCTTATCCTTCCCAACCTAGCCGCTGCATTCGGCATTGCTGACAACCCTCTCCTCCTGGGTGTTCCTTCATCTCTGGGTTTTTGTCACACTCCTCTCTGTTTCTCTTCCAACCTAATGACCACTCCTCAGTATCCCTTGCAGACTCGTCATCCATAGCATTCACCCTCATTACGGTTGTTCCTTAAAGCTCTGTTCTGGGTCCTCTTCTCATCATCCTATGGCTGGCTGTCTATGTCCACCTGTCTCTGTCTCTGGTTTCCTGTCTAAATCTCTCTCTTTTCTCTTTTTCTCTCACTCTTCTCTATTTCTCCTTTCCTCGCCTCATCTCTCCCTTCCTTCCTTCCTTCCTTCCTTCCTTCCTTCCTTCCTTCCTTCCTTCCTTCCTGCCTCCCTCTCTCCCTTCCTTCCTTCCTTCCTCCTTCTCTCTACCCTCCCACCCCCCTCCTCTCTCTCTCTCTCTCTCTCTCTCTCTCTCTCTCTCTCTCTCTCACACACACACACACACACACACACACACACACAGAGCCATAAACATATACTTAATCAGCTCCCATGGATTCCAGTATCACCTCTATGAAAATTATTCATACATCTGTATCTCCAGCTCCAGTCTGTCCTGAGCTTTAGCTTGTCACAACTGATTCCTCTGTGGACATCTCAAACTGGCTGTGCCAGGGGTATACTCAGCACTTACCTAAAACTCAACAGGTCTCAAACCCAATTCATCATCTTTTCCTCCAAACCCAGTCATCTTCCCATTTTTTTTTTTGCTTTTTGTCAAAATGCAACGTTGTTCTTTCATTCTCCTAAGTTTGTAACCCTCTTGTCTCTCTGACCCCTCAAAGTCAGTGTTACAGCTAAATCATGCCATTTCTGTCTCCACAACATCTCTCACATGTGATCCTTTATCTCTGCTCACGTGGCCCCCACCTTAGTTCCAGTCCTTAGAATGTCTAACAACTTTGTTGTTGTTCAGATGTTTCAGTCATATCCGACTCTTTGTGACCCCATTTGAGGTTCTCTGGGCAAAGATACTGGAGTGATTTGCCATTTCCTTTTCTAGCTCGTTTTACAGATGAGGAAACTGAGGCAAACAGGGTCGAATGACATGCCCAGAGTCACACAGCTAGTAAATGTCTGCGGCCACATTTGAACCCACAAAGATGAGTCTTCCTGACTCCAGAATCACCAGTCTATCCATTGCAGAGCCACCTAGTTTATTATAATATAGTCCTAATTGGGCTCACTGTGGTAAGTGTCTTCCCACAACAGATCATCTTCCTGACTGCTTCCAAAAAGATCCCTGAAGCCTAGAATCAAGTCAGCCCCTCTCACACTCCTTAAAAAATATTGCCTATAGAATGCAATGTAAACTCCCTTGTTTTCTTTATCACATGAATGAATAGCTAACTTGTATATTAGCTTTAAGGTTTTCAAAGGGCTTACCATGTGTTGCCTCACTTGAGCCTCACAACGCTGTGAGGCAGGTGCTATTAAAATCCCTATTTGACAGAGGAGGAAACAGGCCATAGCCTATTATTAATAATGAGTTTATACTTAATAAAATTAATTCTTATTTATTAAATTTAACTTAATAATATTTAATTAATAATAACATTTCTATTTAAACTAGCTGCCTCCCATGCCTGGCACGAACTCCCTTGCCTTCACCTAATGAAGTATTATTGGAATTATGGCATTTATATTCATTTAATAATATTAATTTAATCTCATTATTATTGTTTAATTTAATAATATATAATTAATACTATCATTTATATTTAAATTGTCTCCTCTGCCTGGCAGGAACTCCTTCCTCACCTCCACCTATTGGAATAATTATTAATAATAATAGCATTTGTATAGCACTTTAAGATTTGTAAATCACTGCCTTACAAATGTTATTTCATTTGATCCAACATCCTCGTAAAACAGGTGCTGCTATAATACACCCCCATTTTACAGATGAGGAAACTGAGGCACAGAAGGGTTAAATGAATTTCCAAAGGCTACACATTTACTAAGTGATTGGGGCAGAATTTGAATCCCAGTCTTCTGGACTCCAAGTCCTTTGTCCTATCCACTGTCATGGTGCCTTCCATTCCAAATTACCTCGCAATTGCCTACTTTTTCTTCGCTCTTATATTATATTTATGCTTATTGTCTCCACACTTAGGATGTAAGCTCTTTGAGAGTAAGGATTTATTCATTCTTTTTTTTGGTATTCCCAATGCCTAGCGCATAGTAGAAGCCAGTGAAATGTTAGTTAATGGGTTGATTTTTAGACAGCAATTCTGATTAAAAAAAAAAAAGATGTGGGAGCTTTAACGGACTATTTGAAAGTAATTGGAATTATCAGTTTGATAGGACAATCATTCTTGGGCAGCATTAAGGCAAAGCTTTCCATAAAGTTGGTGACAGCCCCTGGCTAATCCCCATACTCGGTCCTGAGCAGATCATATCTGGAACTGTGCTTTCACTTCCCGGGACCTAAGTTTAGGGAAAACAAGGATATGCCAGAAAGCTTCCAGAGCAAAGCAATCAGGCCTTTGAGTCTCACTCTTAAGAAGCCTGGTTGAAAGAACTGGGGAGGAGAGAAGTCGGGGGCAGGGGGGAGAAGAGGAGTGCGGTAAATGAGAGAATCCTCAAGTATCGGGAAGTTCTTTCCCAGGGAAGAAAACCAGTTCTGTTGGCCCCTAGAAGGCAGAAGCAGGAAGAGTAGTTGCCACACACAAAGAGGTAATTTTAGGCTCTTTGTAAGGCAGATCTTCCTAACAATTAGAGATGCGCATAAACAGAATGGGTCACCCAAGAAGATAGTGTATTCCCTCTCCCCAGGTCTTCCAGCCTGGGCCAGACGGACTATTTATAGTTTAGTTTAGTGGGAAATTATTTTTCTGGAAGGGGTCGGATCGCGTGACGGCAGAGACACGGTCCAGCTCTGAAATTCTGGGGTTCTTTTGAAGGCTTACAACCCAGAATGCATGTATTAGGCGGGGAGATTTGTGTTTGCTGTTGAGTCATTCCAGCCGTGTCTGACTCTTCGTGACCCCATTTGGGTTTTCTTGGCAGACACAATGGGGTGCTTTACCATTTCCTTCTCCAGCTCAGTTTACAGATGAGGAAACTGAGGCAAACAGGGTTAAGGGATTTGCCCGGGGTCACCTGATTCCAAACCCCCTAGCTGCCCTCGGTGGAGATACAGGGGGATAATTAATCATTTAACTTGCATTCCCCAAGTGAAAGTTCATCAGAATGCTAGGTTCTGAGGTTCACAGCGGGGAGGGATCACTTTTGGTGGAGAATCAGAGAAATCCTTCCAAACCACGGGGAGGGAAGAAGTTAGCTGAGGCTTCCTCGAGGGGGAGAATGATACATAGTATCCACTAGAAAGGGTAACTCACCTTTATTGGGTACTTGGAGATTTGCAAAGTGCTTTCTTCATAACAACTCTGCTGGGAGGCAATGGATGCAGGAATGTTCACATACCCATTCTACAGAGAAGGAAACTGAGGCTGAGAGGGCATTTGAACCCAAGTTTCTTGATCTTCAGGGCAGAGAAGGCTGATCTCCTTCCCATCCAGTCTAATTTGTTCTCAAGACACAGGGGCTATTTAGCCG
Organism: Trichosurus vulpecula; assembly: GCF_011100635.1. Lineage (NCBI taxonomy): Eukaryota > Metazoa > Chordata > Mammalia > Diprotodontia > Phalangeridae > Trichosurus > Trichosurus vulpecula. The sequence continues at coordinate 183,227,984 of NC_050581.1, read as the reverse complement.
TGCCCTCCAAGAAATGCCTTCCCCATTATAGGACATTTGCCTGAAAGCATCGTTGATCTCGAGAGCCTAACAGTGTTTGATGGAGGGAAAAGGGCATTAGATTTGAGGCAGGGGGAAAAAAACCTAGGGACAAGTCCCAGGCGTATCATTTAGCAGCTGTGGCCCGGAAGAATGACCAAATTAGAGCCGAGGAATCTTACTAGGAGTGTGACCCGAGATAAGCCACTTTGTTCTGGGCCTCAGTTTACCCATCTGTAAGATGGGGACAATAAGATCTACATCATGGTATTGCCCAGCAGATAACACGTTGACGCATGTTTAGTGTTTTGCAAACATTGGTGCACTTTTAAGCATCAGAACCCTTGCCTCTGGAGTCACAAGTGCTGGGTTCGAATCCCGCCGGCAATCTAACCAAGCTATTTAAGTTTTAGTTTCCTCCTGTGGACAAGGAGTGAAGTTCGACCCACGGACACTTAAGTCCCCCGCGAAGCTGCCGTTATTTACTTTGGCGCGGCAGGGGGCAGGGGTCTTGTTTGCTGAATGACCCTGAGCTCCTGGGGTTGCTCCCGCTCTGGTTCTTTGCTTGCACTGGTCCCTTCAGAGAGGGAATCCGTACTGCTCTTGCAAGCTTCACAAAAAGCAACGTTTAGCAGAAGTCCGGGCTGTCTTTGCACCAGGAGAACAGCAGCAAGTGGCGGGAGAGAGTCTGAACTGCGCAGGCGCCGAAGGGACTCAGTCTTTAGGTAGAGCCCCAGGTTGTAGGAGGGAGCTTTCTCTGCGCTTGCTCCTGGCTGCAACCCCGGGGGCATCCAATACCACGCCTGCGCCGCGGTGCAACCAGCGGTCAATATACAGGGCGCTTGCGCAGAAGCCGCCGCCGCCGTTAGGCACAGCCCACTCTGAGGCTGCGCGGCCATTCGAGCCTCAGGCAGCAGAGGAGGCAGCAGGAGTTTGAGTCGTGCAGGTCCGAGTCCCTCTTCTCCAGACCTCGCTCGCCCGCGGCCACCCGGCTGCGCCCCTGCTGCGAATCCAGCCATGGCTCCGAAGCAGGCCCCTAAGCCCGAGTTCCAGGAAGGCGAGCGCGTGCTGTGCTTCCACGGGCCGCTGCTGTACGAGGCCAAGTGCCTCAAGGTGGCCACGGAGGACAAGCAGGTGCGCTACCTGATCCACTACAGCGGCTGGAACAAGAACTGGGACGAGTGGGTGCCCGAGAGCCGCGTGCTCAAGTACTCGGAGGCCAACCTGCAGAAGCAGCGCGACCTGCAGCGGGCCAACCAGGAGCTCGTAGCCGAGGGCCGGGCGCGGGGCGGGGGCCCGGGCCGCAGGGGCGGCGGCGCGGCCTCGCTGCAGCAGCAGAAGCACGTGGAGACGCTCTTCCAGAACATTCGCATCACGCCCGCGGCCTCCACCTCCGAAGTGGCCACGGGCGCGGCGGCCGCCGCCCCAGCAGAGACCCCCAATCCTGGACCGGGCCGCAAGACCCGCAAGAGCAAGCAGAAGACGGGCGGGGGCGACGGCGGCGCCGGCCCCAGCACGAGCGCGGCCCGGGAACCCCCGCAGCCGCAGCCTCAGCCCCGGCGCCGCGCCCGTGGGGTCCAGGCCTCCACCAGCGAAGCGGCGGCCGCCGCGCGCCCCGAGCCGCAGGTGGAGATCCCCGCCGAGCTGAAGCCGCTGCTGGTGCGCGACTGGGAGCTGGTGACCCAGGAGGGCCGGCTGTTCACCGTGCCCGCCGCCAAGACCGTGGACGCCATCCTGGACGAGTACGTGGCCTTCCGTCAGGCGCAGGGCCGCCGCGACAGCCTGGAGTACGCGGCCGAGGAGCTGGTGGGCGGCATCCGCGACTACTTCAACGTGCTGCTGAGCACGCAGCTGCTGTACGAGAACGAGCGGCCGCAACACGACCGTCTGCTGGCCGCGTACCCCGACGAGCCCGTGTCGCGGCTGTACGGAGGCCCGCACCTGCTGCGCCTCTTCGTGCGCATCGGGGCCATGATGTCCCAAGCCCAGTTCGACGAGAAGAGCCTGGTGCTGCTGTTCGGCCACCTGCACGACTTCCTGGGCTTCCTGGCCAGGGACCCCGACGCCTTCTTCAACGCGGCCGAGTACAGGCAGCCGGCCCATGATCTGGGCCCGAGAGGCCCCTGAGCGCGGGGCGCCGGCTCCTCCATCCCCTCCGCCCCCAATTGTGCTGCGGGCCCGGCGGGTGTCCCGGGGCGGTGTCGGAGGCCTGGGTGGGGTGGGTACAGAGGTTCCCGGGATGGCCCGGGGCCCATCACAGAGTCCCTGCGCTTGTGTTGTGTTAATGCGCGGTGAGGAAACGTAATGCTGCCTTGTTTTGAAAGTTGGGGTCTAGTTGGGGACTCTCTTTTTCCTTCAGTTTCTTTTTTGATGCTTGAAGTCAATGGTACTTTCAGATGCGACTGCCGTTCCTAAACATTGTTTTTTCTTTGCCTAGACTGGGGAAAAAAGGTGTTTTTTTTTTTAATGGGTTTTGTATTCTAATGGATATTCTCACTTTGAGAAATGCCATTCTTGTGTGGTTTTCTGGGGGAAATGGTGTTTCAGTAGCTACTTTGCAGGTCTTCATTTTTTGAAATTAAATAAAAGGGAATTGGACTAGAGTATCCCGGAGGTATCTTTCGTTTCTGACAATTTTTTTTCTTATTCATGCCAGAGCCAGTAACCAGGTACCAATGGTACATACAGATGTATGGTGATTTACATGTTCTCGTTCTTCCTAGAACTGGCATATATTTTCAGCATTCATGTATACCTGCTTAATTTTTGCAAATATTAATGTAAATGTTTTGCATACCCAACCTAGTTGCTAGGAAGTCATTGTTAATTGATAATGGGGATGTGGTTAACTTAGAAATTACTTTTTTCCTGCATTATATCTTTAAAAATGTAGTTATTTGCTTTTAATTGATTTCAACAAACTTATGGCTGGGCTCAGGATTCTGGTTACAGATAAAAGTTTGCCTTGTAATCTTAGGTTCCAGAATACAACTATGTTTGTGTTAAAACAGAAGTACTGCAAATATCTGTGAAGGACACGTTTTATGTTCAATATTCTGATTTACTGCTTTTATGAAAAAAAAATGACCACTCAGCCACAAACCAAGAGGTACTCTTTGTACTTTAATTAAAAAAAGCCTTAATAAATCATTTTGAAATTTAACCAGAAATATGGATGTCATTCAGAGATCTTAAGACATGTCCGTGAAATACAAGATAAGCAGAAAGATTGAACGTTGACACTACGTAGAAGGATTTAGAAAAAATTTAGTTAAGTTACTGTAAAGTGTTCTGTTATATTCCTTGCAATGATTTAGGTCCAAATTACAAAATTCTTAGTAGACAACTCCTGCCTTTTAAGATACCTAATGACCTTTTCAGAATAGAATATATGATACAATGAAACCTTTGATTAATTTTGCCAGGTTTTCCTTATATTCCTAGTTGAGTCATTGGGGTTATAGCTCCCTGAAGATAATAGTTCAGTGTATGTATTGAGTGCAAATTACATTATTTCACAATTGTTTGAAACTGTCTACAATACATAATTTACATGTTCACCTTTTTACCCACTTATATGGTGCTTATAGCATGGACCCTGCTTATGTTTATGTGGTACTTTAGAAAATTAATTTCAGTTCACATATAAATGAATTGAGATTGAGAGGGATTGGGTGATCTGGCCAGTGATAGACAATACACAGGTCATAAGTAGCAAAGGCAGGGTTCAACCACATCCTTGACTCTAAGCCTAGTATTGCTTCTACCAGAGGAGGATGGTCCATCTTGCAGGTGAGGTGAATACTGTTCTCTTTATTGCATTCAGAACACTTGAAAGGAACAAAAATGATGAGTTCTGATCTTGAATTTGAGGAATTTTTATTATGTTATTAATGTATGTAAGGCACAGCGTGAAGATTGCACAAGAAAAGTCCCTGATCTTCAAGGAGCTTATAGATAAAGGGACCGAAGCAGGTACATGGAATGAAAAATTGAGGAATCAAATAGACTCCTTTGGCTGGACTGAAAGTAGGAAAGGAAATGATGACCAAAAAAAGTCTGGAAAACATAGTTGGGGGGAAGATTATGCAGCATTTCAAGTATCTGAGGTTTTATACTAATAGGATTTTGCTTTGGTTATTCTAAGTAGGAGGGTTGAATTGGAATGGGGTATAAAATTAACCACTGATACACAAAATAATCCAGTTGATTATGCAGAGCAGGCACATCTGAATCGCCTCCTTCCACACTCCTATCATTAACAAAGTGCCTTCCATTCTCCCATCCATGCCTCCTCTTCTCATATTGCTTGACAGGGAAAACTTGCTTCCTCTAGAATATGTCATTTCCTAGTCCACCATCTCCATCAGGGTACCGTTTTTTTGTATACCTGTGACATAACCAAGATTGAGATGGGAAACAGGCACATTCTGCCCCTCACTTCAAGACCCGTTCAGTTCTCTGCTGCCCTCACTCACCAACCTCTCCAAGGAAAAGCAAAAAACGTGATGTCTGCTTCCAAGAAGTTCCGGTTCTAATGAAGACAATATGCAAAGACTATGTATATGGAAGATGATCTCAGAGAGAAGAGACCAGGGGAGAGGCTGGAAGGAAGCTAGTTGGAGGGACATCATTCTGAGCATGGAGATAGCTAGTACAAATGTCAGATCTGGAGATGGAGTATCCTGTGAGGAACAGTAAAAAGGCCAGCATCACTTCCATCAAGTGTGTGGAGGACAGCAAAGTGTATGAAGCCTCATACAGAAAGGGGCCAGGTAGTGAGGGGCTTTAAATGCTAAACAGGCTCTTATATTCTGGAGGTCATAGGGAGTCTTGGGTTACTGAGTAAGGGAATAACCATGCTCACACATAAGGAAGAACCCTGGTAACTGAATGGAGGGTATATAGTGGAGAGAGAGAGACTTGGAACAGAGAGGCCAATTAGAAGAGACATGAGAGATGGTGAGGTGGCTAGGAGTCCTTAATAGAAAGTGCTTTGTCCCTAGTAGAAGTTTAATAAATGCTAATTGGATTTAATTGTATGCCATAATTATTAGCCAAGAAAATAACCAGTATGAAAAAGATAGGTGCAGGTGTTAAGAACTTAAAAAATCACAGTGAGTAGAACACCAGCCCTGGAGTCAGGAGGACCGGAGTTCAAATCCCACCTCAGATATTTGACACACTAGCTGTGTGACCTTGGGCAAGTCACTTAACTTCAATTGCACTGCCTTCCCCTCTCCAAAAAAAGAACTTAAAAATCAAACAACCCTTCCTATTCAAATTCTTCAAGCTGTCTAAGGTCAGCGTTTTCAGGCCTTGGAGACTGAATTGAAGTAGTTTACAATCTCCTGTTTCTTCAAGTTGTTGCAGTGTTTTCTTTCTTTTTTGGGGGTGGGGGGAGCTTTTTGGCTTTTGTCCATTTATTCATGGTGGGGGAGGTTACAGTTGAAAGTGATTTCCATTGATCTGCAGCTCTTCTCAGGAGATCAGTAATTCCTGGCACCCTTTTGGGGTTATGTGCATAGTCTGAGACCTGAGCTTTCATCCTCATGAAAGATGCTCTCCTTCCTCCTAACATCATTTCTTACTAGATTATCTCAGACCGTCCTACCTTCAGCTAGTCAGGATATTGTTTTCTATTTGTTTGTTTGCTTCAAAGAGAATGTTTTTAAAATAAAAGCACCTACACAAGAAGTTGGATTTTTATGGATTAAAGCTCCTAATGAAATGATATTATTTTAAACACCTGTTGTGAAATTTGGAATTCTAGTTTGTTGTTTCTCAATGGTTCAAACAATTTTTTATCAGTGACCTAATTTGAAATGTGGGGATGTCTTTCCTTTAAAGTAGGGGTTCTTGGGGTGTGTGTGTGTGTGTGTGTGTGTGTGTGTGTGTGTGTGTATAAATCCCTGGGGCAGTCTAGTGAAGCCAATGGATCTTTTCAGAATAAATTTTTTGAATGAATAATTGAAAAAATGCTAAGCTTCAGTTTAATAACTCTGGGTTTAATTCCAGATTGCTCTTCAAAATGGTTGGATCGGTTCACATTTCCACCAACAGTGAATGTGTCCCAATTTTTCCACATCCCTTCCAACATTTGTGAGTGAAGATAAAGACGTAACTTTTGTTAATTTTTCCCATCTTTGTTCATGGGCTGCCTGGTTCGGAAACCCTGCTTTAAAGGATATGTGAGAAACAGACAACATATGAAAAGCCCTTCAGAGATAGAGTACTGTATCAATGAAAAACTTGGCAAACAAGTCTTTTTCTTTTCATGTTTTTTTATCTTTATCATATTTTTATAAAACATGGCTAATATAGGAACATACATATTTTAAAAAATCTATTAGTGCATAAAAACAGGTAATGAATTTTCAGCAAGAAGTGTAGGAGGAAGCTCAAATTTAAGTGGCCTGTGTCTCAGAGCAGGGCTAAGTTTTTTGTTGCATAAATGAGTTCTGCTTTGGAATATGATATGTGGGAGTGATAGCGGATAAGAAGGAAGAGGTGGGGGGAGAGAAGAACACCATGGAAGGAAAGTAACAAAAGATTTCTCCATCAAACAAAACTCAGGTTTTGTTATTATATCCTGTAGTTAACAGATCGAACTAATTATAGAGAATTAATTGCAGTAGGATTCAATAAGCCTATGTACCTGACACACAGTAGGCACATACAAAATGCTTGATTTTATTCAGAAACGTTTTCTGAATTGAATTGAAATATGCACTGAAATCTTTGGATTATGAAGCAAAAGGGGGAGAGAAACCTCAGGGTCTACTTCATAAATCTCTGAGCTCTAGGTGGGGGCATTAGGGACAGGAAAATTAGTATTACTAGAAAAAATAGATATACATACACATTCACAAAAGTATATACATAAATGCGTATATATTATATATGTCTATAGATACATCTATAAGTGTATAGATATACCTAGACCTCGATGTTGGGAGAGATTGAAGGCAAAAGGAGAAAGAGATACCAGAGGATGAAATGGATAGATAATGTCCTGGAAGCAATGAACATGAGTTTAGACAGACTTTGTGACATAGAAGAACCTGGTGTGTTATGAGTTCATGGGCTCATCAATAGTCAAACACAACTGAACAGCTGAATAATAACATCCACCTCTCTCTCTCTCTCTCTCTCTCTCTCTCTCTCTCTCTCTCTCTCTCTCCCTCCCCCCCCGCCCCCACTTCTCTCTCTCTCCCCCCCCCACCCCCACCTCTCTCTCTCTCCCCCCCACCTCTCTCTCGCACGCACGCGCACACACACACACAGAGTAAAAGAGGCTCTTAGCTAATCTAGGGATAATGTGGTGCTGGAGAAATCATTTATTGCTAAGGAAAACCCTGCCCCCTGCCCCTAACTAAAAAACCCCAGTTTGCATAAGGAAAACAGACTTAGTTCCTGCCATTTGGCGTTCAGCGGGTGTGCTTGGGCCCCGTGAGTGTTCTGGGGAGTGTGGACTGGTTGGCCAGGGGAGGGACCTGATGCTAACAATCTCTTTTTGCTTCACTGAGTGGGCTCAGAGATGTTTCTATCTTGTGTCAACAAACCCAGCTGGAGCATCCCTTGGTCTGTCTATGGCCTTGAAGGATGAAGGCCTCAGCCCCACACATTCTCTAGAATTATGTGACTGTTCCTTATTCTTACCTTATGCTGTGGGATATAAATGGCAAATTGGACATAGAGATCCTGGGTTGTAACTCAGTTGACACTTTGTCAGCTGTCTGATATGCTGTATTTACAATCTATTCAGGAGGTTCCTCTTCATGTATCATGATCATTAAAGTGAAATAACAAAGGCTTGCTGAGCCTGCTAAAATAACATATGTAAGTTTCAAGAGATAATTAACCACTGCACCTTGATCTTTTGTATAAATTCTACTTCTCCACCCCAACTCCTGGCCATTCTGATTTGGGTTGAGCCCCTAATGACCACCGGCTAATAAATTCTCCATTTAAAACTTATACTCTGTGGTGTGTCTCACTCACTCTTGGTATAACAATATATTACAGGGGCATGCTAGAGCCAGATTAAACCTGCTTGCAAATAACAATTGTTAAGTTTTCAGTGTGAGCATTTACACCTTGGAAACTGGCAAACTACAAATTGGGGCTTGATTTTTTGTTTTGTTCATTATCTAGACTTAAGAAAGTGATGGAGGAAGTGTCTTCTTTTTTTTTGAGAGGCCGTTTAAACATTTAATGGCACGCACACTGTGTGTATATAAGTATGCGTGTATATGTGTGTATACATGCATATATACATGTATATGTTATATATACATCTATAAATTACATGTATATATAAAACACATGTGCATGTATGTTTATATTCTATACACACATATACATATGTGTGTTCATATATGTATGTATGTTTTGTGCCTGAGGCTACTTTTAAAATATGTACAATATTAAAATATTACAGTAAAATAAATTGACATTTTTGGCTTAATAATTTCATTGCCAACTTCTAGTTTGTTAAAAAAGATGAGCTAATGATTTTAGAATGTGCATAAATTTCTGTAATAAGCTTAAAATTAAATGTAACTTTCATATTTTCATTCAGTCCTCTCTAACTGAAAAGAGCATTTTATCAAATTAGAAAAGTTATTCCTTGGTTTAAAAGAAAAAGCCTACCTGTTTCTAAGATGCTTCTCTTGATAACATGGATCTAGTCATTGCCTATAAGCAATATGACAATAAATAACCACTTCAAGGCAGCGATTAACATAATGGTACAGTCGAAGTTCTAGGTTGCTTGATTCAACTTGAAGGCATTTTTAATGTTGGCTGATCCTTTGATGACAGTGCAGTCTTTATGAAGGACATGTTGAAAGATCTTTCATAAAGGCTTAAATCATAGAATGACTGGTGTTTCGAAAAGTGCAGAGATAGAAAAAGGTGTACAACTCCCTTTGTGGATTTAAAATGTAAAGCCCCGTGTGACCTTTTCAAAGATAAAAATTGAGATTTATAGACAGATAGAGATATTATCTATATATCTACTAATTAATGAGTATTAACTGGTGTCTTCATTGTCCTGGTTAATTTGCTTTGACATAATTAACAAAGCTCCTCCAAGACATGGAAATTTTTCCTTTTGATTATCAATATACAAGTGGATATCTAAATTTTGTACCCCATTTTTCAAAATTTCAATAAACAGTGAAGATTGGCAATGCATATTTAAAGTTGATTCATCAGATTGGTTTACAGTGATCAAATTTGGTCACCACAAATAGCATGAAAAATTTTCTAATTAACAATTATTTCCAAACCCCAGACAAAAAACTCTTATAGTTTGGTAACTTGACACATAATGTGGGAGTAGTGGGTATAGTGCTTGGCTTGAAGTCTGGAAAACAGGTTCAAATCCTATTTCTGACATTTTCTCGATATGTGACCATGAGCAAGCCATCGACTTTCCTGATTCTTAGTTTCGTCATAAGTCAAATGGAGACAGTAGTTCCAGTAGCACCCATCTCTCAAAGTTGGTATGAAACTCAAACAAAATAATGGACTTTGCATTGCAAGTGTTAAAAAGCTGCCTAAATGCTACTTAACCTCCTGGTACCCCGAGGAAAATCTTTACAACTCTCAGTGACAAAATAGTTCCTGATCCGCATTGGTGGAGGGAGTTTAGATTCTGGGAATGATCTTTCCACCATTTCCCTGCCCTGACAAAATCACAGGTGGGTTCTCATGCATTGATGGCAGATCATCATCATCACCATCATCATCATCATCGTCGTCGTCATCATCATCGTCATCATCACATAACCATCATAATCACCACATTCAAGTAAATCACAGATAGTCCCTTAGATCCGCTGTAGAGGAAGTGTGATGTCGAAGTCAGAGTACTAAACTTGAAATCAGGAAGAACCTGGTTCAAATCCCACCTCAGCCATTTGCTAATTGTATGACCCTGGGGAAAGTCTCTGTGCTTCAGTGTTTCATTTGTGAAATGAAGAGGTAGACTTAATGCCCTCTAACAGCTCTAAATCAGTGATCCTTTGATATGCTCTGAAAAAGGTCATTGTCAGCCAGAGCCTAGTGTGTGGTTGTTAGATAGCAGAATATGTGGGGTGTGTGTGTGTGTGTGTAATCATTAAAATAGAACTTGTTCACAATCTGAACCAGTTATATCATGTGGCTGGGACTTTTTATTGGTGAAATGACATCTCTGCCTTATCTCAAGTCAAGCCAAGTCAACAAGCATTTATTAAGCCTGGGGATATAGAGGAAGACAAAGGAGCCCCAGCACTCAAGGAGCTCACAGTGGAATGAATGAGACAACATATGAACAACTATGTGCAAACAAGATATATTCAGGATTAATTGGACATAATCTCAGAGGGGTCTGGCAGGATTTTGGACTCCTGGCAAGTCCTACAGTGTATCTTTCAGTTTAATTGGGTGTGGTGCCTGGCGTGTCTTGTGCTTGGGGGTATTTAATAAAATATGCACACATGTGTGATCCCCACTGATTGATTACGTGTGCTTGCATCTGCCACCAGCCTGGAAAGGATTCACAACATCAATATGTACTTGTTCGTTCAGTTGGAGGGTTGAAATTTTCCAAGTTACTTCATAGTCCAAAGCAGACATGTTTGAGAATAGCAAAACAGGTTCCTCTAACTGTAAGGAAGATGAGAGTATCAAAGAGAAGGAGGCTTCTTTTCTTGAATTGAACAGAACAAATTTCTATTTTTTTTTCACCCTTTCATCTGTATCAGCCCAGATCATAGAGCTTTAAGCACATGAGGCCATCTGGTCTATACCAAAGTATGACCATCCTGGTTGCCTTTTCTTTCTTTATTTTATTTTTAATTTGTGGAATAAAACAGGCATTTCCATAATAGTGTAATAAAAAAAAAGATGATCACATATGAAAGTGCAAATCTGCTATGTTTAATTTGCCATTCCTTTTAAACATACAACAAAGTTATCATCTAAATTTCTTTTTTATTTTTTTCTTCCTCCCACCCGCATCCTAGAGATGGTCACCATCACACACACACACACACACACACACACACACACACACACACACAAAATTATTCTATAAATACTTCTATTTATCAGTTCTTTCTCTGGATGCAGCCTTTCCTTATAGGTTGGGGGTGGGGGGACCCAAAACTGCCTAATTAAAGCTATATGGCATAAAATTCAGTTTGATATAAATTCACCAGTCCTCTCTCAGATCCTGGCTTAAAAATGTCCTGGGGACAATAATCCAGTAGGTCAATCTCTTAACACCTGAAAGTTCAAGGTGGACTTGAGGAGCCAAGTAATGATTTTTAAATAATCTTGGTTCCTTGTGTCCATCTTGGGTCAGGGAAAAGGGAGTGGATGTTGCCAACTCCTTTGGAGCTGATAGAAGCCAGAGCTGAAATCCTTAAAAAAAAACAACCCACAAAATGCCCATTCCACAAAGGCTGGCAGGATCTCGAGGAGCTCTGCAGAACTTTTGGATTGGGACCCTAGCTAGCTAGAAAAATCTGCAAATCAGACAGAGTATAGAAGTGACCTGCATTAAAGTGGAAGAGCTGATTTATGAGGGAAACTAAAAGGGAAAATGTGCAAAGTCTGAGGAGGGGTTGATTGCTGTATTCAGAGTACTTAATTTCATTTTGGTCTCTCAGCTTCCAAATAATACCAGTAACTGCTGTTTGCATGGTGCCTGAAGGCTGGCAAAGTGTTGTGCCTCATTATATCTCACATGACCCAGAAGAGCCCTTTCTAGGGCATATATTAGACAAAAGGAGGCATTCTTCACCTGGGGTTCATAAACTTAAATTTGTTTTTTTTTAATATGTTGATCACCGCACTTTAATATAATTGGTTTCTGTTGTAATCCTATATATTTTATTTTATGCATTTAAGAACCTGATTCTGAAGGGTCTGTTGAGTCCACCATACTGCTAGTGGGGTACATGACTCTAAAAAAGGTTTAAAAACTCCTGTTAACTAAATAAATACAATCCAGCAAAAATTTAATGAGTACCTATTATATGACAGACACTATTTTTGCCTTTTTAAAAAAAAATCCTTAGCTCTTGGTACAGTGCCTGGCACATAGTAAGCTCTTAAGCAATGCCCAATGATGATAATGGTGATGGTGGTAGTGGGTTTCAAGTAATAACTTTATTGTTTGTTTGTTTGTTTTTTTTAATTCATCCCTAACTGTGCCACATCTGATACCAAGTTCCTCTTTGGGTTTTTTGTTTGTTTGTTTTTGAGAGTCAGTGGGAATAGGAGAGAGAGTCTAAACTACCTTTTGCTGACCTCATGACCCAGAAGTTACTTATTTGTTATGTGTTATATATTTGTTATAACTCCCATCCACCAGGGAGTTCTTCATTGGCCTCTGGGTAATACCTAATTTCACTCCTCTAGAAAATGTAGTATTCTATGACTTGTAGCCTAAGAACCCTGCCAATAGAATATTGGGATGAAAAAATGGGCCTTTGTTTCTGGGAGAAGTCAGGGGTCACCGAAAGCACTTTGTTAGATTCCTGAAGGCAATCTAACCTGCTCTCTCCACTTCATCCCCATTTGTTTCTAGGCCCAAAATTTTGTCCATTTGTCAGATCTGTCCCAGATAAATGTGTAAGTGACCAGGCTCTTCAGGGTGTCTCTCTAACTGCACAACATAATCTGAACAAGAGATAGCTTTCTAGAATACTTATTCAACTTGTGGAGGTCTGGCCCTTCAAGGAAAGTATTCCAAGACTCTTTGATTTATCTGTAATTATTAGAATTCTATAACATATGATAACATACACTGAATAACAAAAATAAAGTTGAGAGTAGATGTACTGGGAGGTCAAAAAGAAAAGCCGGCACCATGGTTTCAATAGTTATAAGAATGCAAAAAAAGTTTCTAGGGCATTGCGGAATGACAATGGATTCTGGTGATTACCTTTATTAGACACTATGCATTAAAGAGCCAATTCATTAAAAATTAATGGCAGCGGGATACCATCCACATATTATAAATAATCAGTAAGTGAAGACCGACAGCTAAGTGTTGGGTCAGTCCGGATTAATGACAAAAAATGAAGCCGGCACTGAGAATCATAAAAAAGAGAGATTTATAACAAAACACCTTGTAAGAGGAAGAAGGAGGAATAGATATTACCAGATTTATCTGAAGAACAAACAGGAAAATGAGAACAAATTCACCATAAACCTCAAATACCTTCCATGAACAAAGCATTTATTTCCTGAATATGAATGTCTTAAAAAGAAAGAATCTCAGTAGACAAAGTGTGACATTGGACCATAGTGAATATAATGATAAGAAGAGGAACAGATGTTCTCCTGCAAATCGGGGGAAATGTTAATCTAAGTTGAATCATTTCTCTGAGTTTCTGGCCACAAGGGGGGCTGATATTAGTAACAGATAAGACTATACATTTCAAAATCCCTGATTTTATTAATAGATCAAGCCCCGACACAAAGCCTGCTTTTCAGAGTAAGGTTTTTCTAAAGTGAGTCCTCTCTTGTGTGGGTTAGACACTACCAGTTTTAAAAATTCGTAATCTGGTAGGGTGCTGGACTCCTAATCAGGAGACCTGGGTTGTAAGCCCAGCTCTGGCACTGATTACATATTCTTTGAGCAAAAGCCACTTTGCTTATTATCTTCCTTTCCTCATCTATAAAATGAGGGGGTTGGACCAGATGGGTTCTAGAACTCTCTGAGTCCTTAGTGCCATTGAAATTTATGTTTTTTAATGTCGAGGACTAGCCTACTTTATTTGAAAATGCATCCTGCTACTTTTAGAATAATGTGATAAATTAATTTCAAAAGTATTCCCATGGGATTTTGTTGAATTTCTGGTCCTGTGATACTTCTAGGAGAATCACACCAGGCTCTCTCTTGTGAGAAATTCACTGCAGCTTCTATTTTGAAACACATCAACTAATGTAGCCACATACACACAACAGGGAGGCCAGTTTCCTTGTCTCAGAAGTAAATGGTGACTTAAGATGATTGAGAAGATGGTATGATTGTGCCACCCTGGTCCATCAGAGAGTGAGGTTAAGAGACAAGGTATCGTAGAAGATCAAAAGTTTCTCCAGATTACCTAAGCATCTGGGTTGAAAACTTTCATGAAAAAAGGATAATCCAGTGGTGGGAAGATGTCACTGCAAGGCAAAGAAACTGCTTTCTGGATTTAAGCCGGCTTTGGAGGGAATGTATATTAACCCCACTAGACTGAGCTCCTCACGCCTGCCTGTCTTCAGCTGAGCACAGTACATGGCACACAGTTGGTACTTGAGAATTACTAGCTGACTGAACCAAGTCAGTAATGAGATTTATTAAAGCATGACTGCATCACACTAAGACCACAGGACCATACGAGTCTATAGAAGGAAAGGCCTGGAGAACTCACTAGCTTAAGTGGAAAAGATACTTACTTACTTTTGAAGTGATTTCTAAGACTGCGTTCAGTGAGTCAGCCAACATTTATTATGCCCTTACCATGTTCCAGCCACTGTGCTATGCACCAGGGATATAAAGGCCAAATACTTTGATTAGTCTAAAATAATTTGTATATTTTGTGCTAACAAATAATTACATCTAAGCCATTATAACGATTTCAACCGAGAGCTCTTTAAAGGAAGGGATTGTTTTTTGCATTTTTTTTTCCTTTCTTTATATCCCCCAAAACTTAGCACGGTGCCTAACACGTTAATAAATGCATGGCGATTTCACTTGACTCTAACCAGAATTGTATGTACAACATAACAAAAACAATAGTAACAGACATGGAAATTTGCAAAGCAGGTGGCATACCAGTTATCGTTTGAACCTCATAAAAGCCCTGTGAGGTAGGTAATATTATTTATCCCCCCCTTGCTGTGGCTGTTCAGTCCCATCCCCAGTGACCCCTTTTGGGGTTTTCTTGGCGGAGATACTGGAGGGCTTTGCCATTTCCTTCTCCAGCTCATTTTACAGATGAGGAACTGAGGCAAACAGGGTGAAGTGACTTGCCCAGGGTCACACAGCCGGTATTTGAACCTATGTCTTCCTAACTGTACACTCAGCACTCTATCCACTGCACCATCTGGTAGTTCTCCAATCAGAAAACAAGCCCAGAATGTTAAGTCACTTGGTCACAATCTCAGAGCTGGCGGTGAAGCAGCAGAGAAGGATCTGAACTGGGGTATTCCCAAGTGCCATGCTTTCATCCTATCCACTATGCCCAATGCTACCTCTCTGCACAGGAAAAGGAACACAGAGGGACATCACTCTGGCACACATTATCCTACCTTCTATAAAATGCACTGTGATGGGCGCCATCCTTCACTGTTAGCATTCATGAAGAATCCACTGGAACTCTTAAAATACCTGCTATGTCTTTTACCACAGAAGATATTCTGTAAGCATAAAAAGACTTCAATGGCAAACAGAGACCCTGGAGTTTTCCTTGCAACTTATGGGCCAATCTACAAGGGCAAAAGTAATGAAAATGTTATTTAAAAACCTGACAAACTTACACTTGAGATGCTCAGTGTTGCCTATTTAAATGTTGTCTCCCCCCCTTATTAATGGGTTTAGAACGCACAAAAGAAATACAGACTCATTTTGTTTCCTCTCATTTTAATAGAACTGAAAGGTCAAGGAATAACCCAGTAAAGCTCCAACCTTCCCGCTGTGCTGCCTTTCTGTTCTGTGTCAGCAATTAGACCTAAGGTCTAAGATGTCTGCAAACATGGCTTTCACACCTACGGAAACAGGACCGAAAATGAAGCACCGCAGCACACAGCCTCCAAAGGAACCTGTTGCTTCTCTTCGAACCTCCATCACTGGAGTATGTATCAGCCAACCAACGAGGACTGACAACAAATACCTGCCGAATGCCAGGCCACTGTCCTAGGTGATGGGGATACAGATGCAATTCTTACTTTCAATGACTTTGCATTCTAGTAGGGGGCAGACGTAAATATAAAATTGTATGCAGTCTAAAGTAAACACATTCATACATACATAATAACAGCTAGCAATTATATAGGCTTTTAAGGCCACCCCATTTGAATCTTATAACAGCACTGACAGGAGGAAATAGACAAGAGAGTATAGTATAGGACAGATGTGTACAGATGGTTTGCTATCTGCACCATTGGAAGGACTATCTGTAAGAGCCAATTCTGAAGAAATCTAGTGTTAGGGTGAGAAAGTCAGAACCAGACAAGGGAGAGGATGAGCTGGCCCTGGCAGAGCCTACAGCTCAGGTGTGAAGTGTTGGGATCCCCCTTCACCTCACCCCAATGTGAATTCTTAAAAGCAGAGATTCACTTCCATGGAGAAAGGAGTGAGGTTTGTTGGTCTAAATGTTTTCCTATCATAAGTAACTATCTAAAATATAGACCAGAAATAAAATGAATGTAACTGTAACCCAAACCTATAAATAACCACAACCAATTACCATTTCTGCCAGACAAAAGGAAGTAATTCATTTCACAATCCGCGTAATGCTTGCGTATGAGAAGGGCTGACAAGTTAACACATCAGAAATATTGGTTGATCCACTTCCCCAATTAAAACTGCTAATCCAGTCCTACTCAGAAGATATATTTCCATCTGTATGAAAGTCTGTAAGACCCACTTCCCAGAATCCTAGAATTAGAAGGGAGCTGAGAGTCAATCAATGAACTAGAAGCTATTAATGTCTACTATGTGTCAGGCACTGTCTAGTCTCCCATCCCAACTAAAAAATTCCTTCTACAGAATGCTAGACAGGCATTCATCTGGCATCTACTAAAACACTTCCAGTGATGGAGAACTCACTACCTTTGAAGATAGCTTGCCCCATGCTTGACAACTACAATCAAAAGAAAGCTTTTCATGGGCTGAGTCAAATTCTGTATCCCTATCACTTCTCTTTATGATAATAATCTAGGGTTAAAGCTTGCAAGGTACTTTACAAATTTTATCTCCTTTCCGTCCTCCTGACAACCCTTGGACGTGGGTGATACGGCAAACGTTTATAAAGTACTTTAAAATTTGTCAAAAACTTTTCCGTTATTGTCTTATTTGATCCTTCCAACAATTCAGTGAGGCAGGTGCTATTCTTATTCCCATGGTATAGATGAGGAAACTGAGTCTCAGACATATTAGGTAATCTGGCCAGGATCACCCAGCTAATAAGTGCCTTGAACTCAGGTCTTCCCAACTCTGTTAGCCACAGGATGCAAAGATATGAAATCTGAAGACATATCTGGTTGGTTCAAGAGCTTTTGCAAGGATAGCCCACCCCCATCTGCCCTGCCCCCACCTCCATTCACATGTACTCACTCTTTCTTGATAAGGGGTATGCCAATACTCTAGACATTATAGGTTACCTGAGATTAAGGCAGCCGGGTCTGGTCATAGGGTTAGGGAATAGCTATACAACCAAGGACAATGATGCCCTGAAAGGATAATAGCATGAAGACTTGTAACTATGGCCATGAGATAAAGGGAAATTAGGCTCCAGAGGGAGGGTACTGACTGCAAAATGTACTGTGGTAACTTTAACTCTGTGCATGCTAAGGGGTTCAGGGGAGGAAGTAAAGTCCCCACACTGAGCTAGGGGTCATCCGTAGGGTGCTTTTGGGTGTGAGATGGAGGAGTATGAAGGCCGGATAGAAGGGTACCTGAATATACCACAGTAGGGTGGAGGATCATGGGCAGGGCGGTGGCGGGGGAAGGGTAGGGAGGAATTATACATTTCGTCTCTGATTCTATAAGCAGTTTAGGCTTTAGATACAGTTCCTAACTCATTGATGCCTGCTCATCCTGTGAAATTCGTGCCCGTATTTTCCATAAAATGACCCCAGTAAGTGTATACAATGTGATAGCTGCTTTCCTCACTCTCTTCTCGACATTAGTGGTACACAGGGGCTCCCCATCGTACCTACTACCTATGTCAGTCTCAGACTTGTAGTGGATGTCACGCGTTGCCCTACCCTCCCCGTTCTGTTGTTAACAAACTGATCTCTGAGAGAGACCCGTGTTGTGCCCCCAGAAACATACTTTGTATTTACTTTTCCATGTACATGTTGTCTTCCCATTGCAGAAGGTCAGTCTCTTGAGGGAAGGGGACGTTTCATTTGGTCTTTGAGTCCCCAGCATCTAGCACAACGCCTGGTTTAATGCTGGGTGCTGAACAGACCACTCACATTTGTTGCATTGAATCACGCCTCCTCCCACTTTACAGATGAAGAAACTGAGACTCTAGACATTAAGGGATTTTGCCCACGGTGACCCAGCCAGGAAATGTCAGGGGCCCGATGATCACCTGGGGCGTGTTTCTTAATGAAGAGAAGCTACTAGCTGACATTTATATGGTACTTACTATGTGCCAGGCACTGTGCCAAGTGCTATCCAAATATTATTTGATCTTCACAACAACCCCATGAGGTAGGTGCTGTTATGATCCCCATTTTACAGTTGAGGAAATTGAGGCAAAGAGAGGTTAAGTCACAAACATAATAAGTGTTTGAGGCTGAATTTGAACTAAGGTCTTTCTGACTCCAGTCCTCGGACCCTAATCTGCAGCATCACCCAGCTACACTAAAAACAAACAGGCAAACAAATGAAAGCAGCATTCCTGACCCATTTGTGTATCACTGCAGGGTTTTGGAAGCACTTAACTTGTACTATGTCTTTTAATCCTTATAATGACCCTGTGGCACATGACTCTTATGGGTATATTTTGCATGACTACACATGTATAACCTATATTGAATTGCTTGCCTCCTCAATGGGGGGCAGATGGGGAGGGGGAGGAAGGGAGAGAAGTTGGAACTCAAAGTTTTAAAAATAAACGTTAAAATTGTTTTTACATGTAACTGGTGATAAATAAAATACTAAATTAAAAAAATAAAAAATAAAGCATGCTTAGGATATGCATACCAAGAAATAAATTAATCAATAACCCTGTCATGTAAGTGTTTTCGTCATGTGCATTTTATAGATGACTAAACAGAAACTTGAGGAGAGTAAGTGCCTTGCCCAGGGTCACACAGCAAGGGAATGTCTAAGGCAGGGTTGGTGCAGAATCCATCACTGTATATACTATACCGTCTGGAAGCCTGGTAGTCCCAAGTACTCCCAAAGTTGTGGCACCACCAAAAGATAAGTTAACTCGGTAGCCCGCTGTAGGATGGAACACGGTATCATTTACTTAGAATTCCTTATAAACCCTTTCCCAAGCTCTGCGTTCGTGCCAGTTTGCCAACACTCTTATTAAACTGTGACACCCAGAGGTGAATGCAATACCCTAGACACTGTCTGAATGACAGAAAGCATAATTGGACTAGTGTGTCCTGTGACCCGAACAATAAATACACTTCTATTAACTAAATTTATTTGCAAGTTCATCCTGTCTTTGGACGACTTGGTATATCAGGGAGTAGGGGGAGGGATCCTAGGGTAATGTTATTTAATTTCCCTGACAACCAAGTGATGACATTTCTGGTTTCTTAAATCTCTCTAATGAGATCCTTAGCAGTCCTATTAAGCCCAAATCATTCTCTCCAGGAAGCCTCTCCTGGTCTCCTTAGCTGATGGGCTCTCTCCGACCTTCTCAAATGATCATGTATTAACTGATCTCTTTACATATTTTATCTCTCTGAGTAGAATGTAAGTGCTTCAAAGGCAGAGACGAATTCCCCTTTTGATTTGGATTCTAGTGCCCAGTGCATAGTAGGTGCTGACTACAAATGCTTATTGGATTGGGTCTCTAAGGATGAGGAGGATGCATTGAAAAAAAAAAGTTAAGAGAAAATGAGGATCATGTTGCTTCCTTGAGCAATTATTAACAGTATCATCATGAATTCGAAAAGCAGAATGTTACCACAAATTCTGGCATGTAACTGTGTATGAGAATGACTACATGGAAAATTTATTTTGTCTTATGAAAAAATAAATTTCTAAAAACATAGAAGGCACCACAAGTTGCAGTGTTATTGCAGACTATTTTCAGAACACACCTACAAGGACTTTTAACTCACTCTGGAGTGGTCAGGAAGAAAGAAGGAAGAAAGGGAGGAAGAAAGGCTTGGAGAGAAGAAAGAGGAAGAGAATATTAATGAGAAAAATACAAATCTAAAAAAAGTGATTCCTATTAAATTTACTCTGGCACACATGAATATCCAATTTCTTATGTCTCGCTTCCATTTCAAACAGGGCTCTCCTCAAATTTGGCATAGACCTATGTGATGGTTTCATTTAGATGTATTTTAATGACTCTTTAGGCCCTAGATAGATGGATTTACAGACATGGTATATTAAAAGGCCATTTTGAGTTTGGGATAGAAAAGACCTTTAATTTATAGCTCTAGAAAAATATCTATTCCATGACTCAAAGATCCTTGTGGATTATAAAAGAGGAAACTACTAACAGAAAAGGAATTATTCACCACATTATTAAACATGACAAAAAGCTTCTGAATTGGAGCTTAAAACGGGCTATTTAAGATTCCAGCAATCCCTGGGACTTTGGCAACAAAAATGTTCAAAAGCCTTTTATAGTTGCTGTCAGATTTCTGTACAGCATTTGAGATTCCTGTGAACTTATTTATATAACAAGCTAAAACCTGAAGCCAACTTGAAAGTCTTTCTATTCTAATTACATAGAATTGGAAATGCCTAGGAATGAAGTTCAGTGTTCTCTCTGGAATATTTGTCTAAAATGAGGGTTTAGAGATCGGGGAGCTGGGCTGGAGGTAGGAGAGAATCACTGTTACGGCTTGGAATAAGCAGCCCTCACTGCCGATATACAAACTATATTTTGGTAAAGTGGTTTCTAAGAGCTGCTATTTAGCTAGTCAATCTACCAGCAGCACAGCCTAAATTGCTGCTCCTTCTGTTCCCTGGGGTCCCCTCAAGTAGCTGGTTTCTGAAACAGGGTCATTCCCACAGAATCAAGGAGTAGATAAAGTTCAGAATAAAGTGACCCAACTGGGTGGCAGTCGGCTGGAGTCCTTGGCATAGTGCTGCCCCGGATTCACTGGGTCACCTTGAGTAAATCGTTTGAGCTTTCTCAGCCTCAGAATTGCCGTTTTATACCTGGGGTTCTCCATCACTTAGGCAGCAAAGATAATGAGCAAATAGACGAGAAGTATTTGGAAGATCCTCCAGGCATACGAACATGCAAACACACACACACACACACACACACACACACACACAGCCAGGTTCTGTAATGGAAAGAACATTGCATTTGTAGTTGGAAAATCTGGGTTCTCCAACTGACCATGGGTCACCTCTTTGGGTCTCAGTTGCCACATCCATAAGATGAGGAGCTCTAAACTAGATGGTGTTTAAGATCTTTCTAATACTAAATCGATGTGCTTTATTTCTAAGTTTGGTACATTCCCTTTTTGGATCTCATAATATAGTTTCCCATAGAAACAAGCCATCAACAAAACATTCACTAAGTACCTATTATGTGCCAGGTTTTTTGCTAGGTGTGAGGTATATGAAACAAATACTTGGAAATAACATCTCCCCTTTCTAGGGAGTGAGAGAGAGGGTCCTACAGAGTACCCGGGTGCTCCGACAATGGGAAGACCAGAGATTTTGTACAGTGCAGCTGGCCCCATGAGAATTCTGCTGGTATGGCCCTGGAGAGGGAAGGTGAGGCAGAGAAGATTCAGTGGTGGTGGCTTCTTACCCATCTATGTAACTCATAGATCAGGAATTCAGGATCATTGCCATGTAAGCTCAGAGCCAGGAGTAACCTTAGAGATGATCTACTCCTGACCCATCATTTTATACATGAGGAATGGGAGGTCCAGAGATGGGAAGGGATTTGCCTGAGGTCACACGAAGTCTGACTTCCAATCAGGGGCTATTTCCATCATGCCCTACTTGGAGTCTCTAGCTGCTGAAGACACCAATAAGGATGACACTGGTAATGCTGGCTGCGTGTATAAAAGCAATTCATCACCACTCCCTTTTTCTAGCGACTTAAAAACAAACAAAAGTCCTCTTTATACTTTGGGAAAGAACTTAATTGTTCTTTTCTTCCTTGCTTTTCTTAATTATTTTTTCTTAAACTTAATAACCAAGTAATCAAAGAGATAAAAACCTTACATAAAATGCTTAGCGTTTAACAAGGTAAAACTAAACGAATCAACAAATGAGTAAAGAAAATGTTTTTATTCTGTCTCCTTCCTTCCTTCCTTCCTTCCTTCCTTCCTTCCTTCCTTCCTTCCTTCCTTCCTTCCTTCTCTCTTTCCTTCCTTCCTTCCTTCCTTCCTTCCTTCCTTCCTTCCTTCCTTCCTTCCTTCCTTCCTTCCTTCTCTCCATTACTTTCTTCTCTCCCTCCTTCCTTCTTTTTTTTTTTTCAATTTTTTCTCCTTCTACTTTAATACAGTTCTGATTCTGTTAATTTTGGTCTTCATCACTTCCAATGGGCCTTTGCCTATTTACTTACATGTGACCATACTTATCATCTTATGGCACCATTACATTTATATACTATCTTTTATTCTCCAATGTCAGAGACATATAGGTTATTACAGATTTTCTTGTTAATTCAAAAAAAAGTAGCTAGGTATATTTTTGTGTGGATGGTTTCTTTTATTTTTTTCTTTCTTTTGATTTTTTTTGGGGGGGGGGATCTTTTTCTTTTCATGGTGTTTCTGGAATTAGATCCAAGCAATGGTAATACTTGCTTGAAAGGTTAGATCAGTTTTATGACTTTTATAGCATGATGTCATATTCCTCTCCAAAATATTTGCACCAATAGTTGCACCAACAATGTATTAGAATTCCTGTTTCTTCATGGCCTTGACAATAATGGATTTTTATCTTGCCCCACCCTCCCCTCCTTTCTTACCGTTCTTTCATTCTAGTGAGTGTAAGGGAGTATTTTAAAGTTGTGTTGACTTGCATTTATTTTGTTATTGAGGAATTTGATCATCTTTTTACATAGCTATCAATACTTTTTATTCCCTTCTTCAAAACTTGTGTATTCATATCCTTTGAAAATTATCCCACTGAGGAGTGTGTTTTGTTAGTCCTATAGATAGACTGATAGTTCCTCATAAATATGGGATGTCAGACTTTTCTTTCATATATTGCCTGTTAACATTGCTTCCTAATCTATTTTTATAATTGTTGTTTTTGTTGAACAAAAACATAATTAAACCCATTGCTTTTGTCTTTAATGAGACCATTTTTTAATTAAAAATCCTTTTTCTCATACAATTATATTTTTTTAAAAATTTGGTATTTAGATCACTAATCCAGGTAGATGTTAATATGGCATAAATATGGGAGATACTCATCCAAACTAATTTTTTTGCCATATTGGCAAATGGCTTTCTCATAATTTTTATTAAATGGTGATCATGAGTTTGTTGGACAACAATCTTTTTCATTTGTTTCTTTAAAATGTGTTTGTTTGTTTATTGCGTTACCTTAGAGTCATTTCTAAATACAGTTGGTCCTGGTTAGTGCAAAGAATAAATTCCCCTAAAGCGGTCATGTAGTTTGAAAATCAAACTATTAGAAGTTCTAATTATGTTTACATATTTTAATATGATAATTGGCTCCAGTCAAATGAAAATATTTGGTGCAAATTCACATAATGCTCCTACTTCTCAGAGTTCATTATTCCCACTAATCAGGAAATAACTATATAGCCTTCCCCTATATTCCCCCCATCCCCCAGCAAGTTATCCTTTACAACAAAGATTTTTAAAAGAGGAAAATGTAGTTCATATATAAGTAACATTGCACATCCATCCAACGAAGGGAAGGAGAAAAATTTTCATAACAATGACATTTCTTCCTCCAATGAATATGACGGACTAAGAGAAGCTTGGGGAGATTGATATGAACTGATACGCAGTGGAGTAAGCAGAACCAGGAAGACAACGGTGTAAGCGGAAAGAGCGACACCAATGACAGAACAACAACATTAACCACAACGAAAACCCAACCAAGCGAAGGCTGTTATTCTGATGACCAAACGCCAGTCTTCAATATACAACAGTGTCTATTCCCGTCTTCTCTACGCTGTTCTAGTGATCAATTTTTCTCTCCTTTTCCCAGTACCGGACAGGGCTAGCACTGCCAGTCCCCACCCAGAAGGTTCCTTTTTTAGAGTTCTTAATTCTCACGTCTTTCAAATTTTCCAATAATTTTTTTATAACTTTATCCAATTCTACAAAGTAACCCACTGGTATTGTGGTTGGTATTGCATTGAGTACCCACCCTCATTTTGGAGGGATTGCCATTTTTACTCTATTTAGTCAACCTAACTTTGAGGCTCCATTTTTCAGTTCTTTGATTTCTTCAAAAGTATTTGTCTTAATTGGTTAATACTCAAATATTTGATAAATTTTGTTGTTATAAAGGCAATTAATTTACTTTATTTCTGGCTGTGGTATTTAGAAATGTAGGTGATTTTTGTTGCTTTATCTTGTCTTTCATGATTTTCCCAAGTTTTCTAAGTACACAATTATGTGTTGACCAATTGTGTGTTTGTTCCCTTTTAAATGCTTATTATTCTAAGATGACGATATTGGTGATAAAAGAGTCATGAGAGTGAACGTTATATGTATTTGACATGTATTGATATGTAGAAATTATTATATACACTTATGTGCGTAGATAAATATAAATTTGTATGTATATGAATATAACTGTAGAGAGAACAGAAGGAGACAGAGGGAGGTATATATTAATATGTATACATGTTTTCTTCCCACTTAGAGTCTAAGCTCCCTGAGGACAGGAACTATTTAATTTTTGGCTTTGTTTCCTCATCGTCTAGCACCATGCACTTAATAAATATTTATTAACTGATGGATCAATTACGATAGGAACAGACAGACTTTTCATAATCCTTAACTTTTTTTCTCTCCATGAGATTCAGAGTTATTAAGTGTTGGGGGACAGGAGTTCAAACAGGCACCTCATAGAGATCATCTAGGACCACCACAATTTACTAGGAAGGACCCTTTGGGGATAAATGCTGGGACACACAAAGAAGCATTTATGATGCAGGCATCATGTGCCAGTCATGGGGCCAAGGGCCTTGTTATTATTATCTCATTAGATTTTCATTATTACCTCCATTTTATAAATGAGGAGACTGAGGCAGAGGTCAAGTGACTTGCCCAGGATCATACAGCCGGTCACATTTGAACTCAGATCTTCCCGACTCCATGCCCAGAGCTCTATCCGCTGTGCCAATTAGCTGCTCTTGTCAATAAATCAGAGTTTCTACGCTGAATGACCACTGTTCATAGCACTTTTATGAAAGTTTTAGAGTTTCTGCTATGAATAGGTTGCCCATGGCAATCATGGGTCTGTGCAGCAAAACATAATTATTCTCTGGGATGGATACTGCGGCCAGAGCAATGTCAGCTCATATTGTGTTTCCCCACTGAAGAACATTCAGCCACTAGCTTAAGGCTTGCTGTAATAATAATCGTACCTGACACCTGTACAGTACTGTAGGGTAAGAAAACACTTTCCCTTTCCTTCCATTTCCCGGCTGTAATGAAAATACAAACATGAAATGGAAACTTTAGTTCATGGAGACACAAAATTACAGAGAGATTAAAATCTGGATTTACCCTTTAAAATCACATCACATACGGAAGAGGTAGGTTCCAATTAGCGACAATAAAGACTGGAGTGCTGGCATTATTTGAATTCACACTGCCTACTTTCATTTCAGTTGTCTTGGGAAGATTCTGAAGATCACCTGGCAGGATAAGATGCCAGACACAGAGGTCCTTTCTGGAACCAAACTGCCAAGATTCAAACTCTACTGCAGAGAGCGCAGCTCCAATAGGCTGGCCACGTTGTTCGAATGCCGAACATGCACTTGCCTAAAAGACTATTTTGTGGAGAAGTCCCACAGGTGGTCAGAAGAAGCAATGTAAGGACACTCTCAAGGTCTCTCTTAAGAACTTGGGAATTGATCATGTGACATGGGAGACACTGGCGCAGGACCGCTCAGCCTGGCATGTCCACATCCGAGAAGGTGCTGTGCTCTATGAGCAAAGCAGAATTGAAGTAGCTCAACAGAAATGCAAGAGGCACAAATTTAGAGAATCCACCCCAAATGTTCACATGGACTATTTGTGTCCGATCTGTGACAGAATATTCTGAGCTTATACCGGTCTGATCAGCTACAGTAGGATGCATTGTAACTTGACTCTAACATAGTGATGTCATTGTGGTCCTCTTCGAGAGCAAAGGACAAACAACCAACCAACCAACCAGCCTTTCTCCACTGGACCAGAGCCAATGACCACATTTTACATAATTATAATTTTGAATAGTACAAATTCAAAAACATATGATGACTTCATGGCGATTCATTATTCACAGTAATTGGGCCCTGCCTCCTAGGAGATGTGAAGTCATTATTTTTATTATATTTAATATTTATGTCCACAAATGTAATTTCATTGTAGAACAGTTGTCTACGCACCATTCTGGGCCATTAACATCCATAGGTTTATATGACTTCTATATAATAACCCGGTAATTTTAAATAAATTATGCCTTTTTCTCCAAATGGGTCCCATACCCTACAAGTACCATTCCAAAACAGAATACTTCTCAGTCAGTCAGTCAATGAGCATTTACATTTACTGTGTGCCAGACACTATGCTAAACTCTGGGAATACAAATAAAAGTAGGGAAAAACAGTTTCTGCCATTAAGGAGCTAATATTCTAATGAGGGAAATCAATAAAAAAAAAAAAGCAAGCTCAAAAGGGGCAAGGAGGTAGAGAAGGTGGTAGAAAAATTCCTATGGAGATGAGTCAGCCTGGTAGCCAGTGGAACTATAAACAGTCAAATTAGGGAAGGAGAAATAAAGAGAAACTAAATGATGAGACAAAAGGTAGGAAAACCCAACCCAAACCAACATGCCAAACAGTCATTGTATCCTGTGCTATTCCTTGACTTTCTAATTTAGAAATTTATCATGTTGACTACGATATGGGAGATGAGGCAATATATTATAGTAGATAGAGAAAAAATAGCCTTGGCATCAAGAAGACCTGAGTTCAAGACACACCTCTAAGAAATAGTGGCTGTAGGATCCTGGGTAATCACACAATTCTCAGTGCCCGCAGGCAATTCTCTAAAACTAAACTACAGAGAACGTGCTGCTCAGAATCAGAATCCCTCATGGGATTTCATTTCATCATCCATCTAAGGGGTGAGACTGATCTAGGTTAAAGCTTGCCTGCACAGCGTCTGTACAAGGACAGCTACACACTGTTAGTGTTGTTAGGGGAAAAAAATGAGAGTGACAGGTTAGAAGTTCTGTAGTCAGTGACTTGTGCTGTCGCTTTCTGATGCCTTTTATTAGCAAGCACAGGAAAAAAGACTAAGAGGTGGCACCTTGGGTGACAGAGGGCAAAGGGGAAGCTGGCTTTTCTCTTTTACCTTTAAAACCAGCGTTGAAGTTATCCTTCACCTACATCTTTCGCTGGGTTTAAAAGACACAGTTACTGGCCACTGCATATGGGCAATTTAGATGAATGCCTGACTCCAAAAGAACTGACTTCCTCTCAAGTCCGAGGGAAGCAGTCTTCAGACTACCCTAGATGAGAATGATTTGGGATGAGCTGGGATATAGTAGTTTAAAAAGATTCCACTCCATTATTTAGCATTCAGAAATATGGATGTTGCTTAGAGCTGGAGCCAGGGTTAGTGGGAAGGTAAAGTCCTTTCAAGGAAAATTACATATTTTAAAATAACTCATGTTAAAAAATTTCAAAAGAATACAAAAGTGGATTGTAACATCACCTGGTGCAGTTATTACACTTAGGGAAACCCAAGTCCATATGAACAAGGTATTACCATAGATCATAGAGTTACTTTGACGTCATGAGTCTCTTTTGCCTATCAAATGTTCAATGGCCCAATCCAAAAATATCAAGCCCACCTCTTTCCTTCCCACTGTTCTCACCTCTTTTTATCACCACTCTGAGTAATAACCTAAGAGGATTAAACCATTTGGTTGCAGCAGGTATGCTCAAAGTAACAACACAAATTTCCATAAACCCAAACCCAAAGGGAACATAAGAGGATGGGGGAGGATATTAAATTTCTTATTAAAATGGTTTCTTGATCCCTTTGAATGCTAGATTTGTGGATCTCTGCTTACTTTCAAAAATGGATTAGACTGTAAAAGAAAAAAAGACAACACACATACAAAAGAAGTTATAACCTGTATAGTTGTGTGTGATGAATGTCTTTAAGACTCACAGATAGCTACATGCCATTTTTACAATAATCGAGGACTCTGTATAGCTCTAGAACTGAACAATTGGCTATGCATTCATTTCATTCATTTGCTATTTGACAAGCTTTTATTCAGGAAATGCTCTTATACTAGGCACAGGGCTAGGGATCCAAGAACAACAGAAAACATGCTCTGACCTCAAGGAATTTACGTTTTTGTGCATACTCTGTCATTAAGAAGAAGTAGCACAGTGATATTTAAAGTAAAATTTACTTTAAAAAATTATTGGGAAATTGCAGCTTCCCAACTTTAGAACTGAATGGCAATTGGAAACATTCTCCTGTGGGAGTCAGGATATAGTCTTCCTGAGTTTGAACCTGGGCTGGTTTTGTTTCTGTTTTCATGTCTTTATATCCTCTACATCTTGTGCAATGTCTGGCAGATATGTAAGGAATGATTAGTGAATGAACAAATCAAAGAATGAATCGATGAAATCAATAGTGCTTTGAGTATTCTTATCTTCTCTGTGACACTGTGGTCATTTCCTTGCCAAAACAACTATTGGCTTGTAGGCATTAGTCGAAGATGGAGGTCTACGTGGAGTATCATGGGAAATGGCTTACCATTATGCATCATGGGATGGTATTCTCACTTCTGCCAATATAAATCAGTCAAGTAAATATTTATTGATTTGCTTTCATAATACCTTTCCCTCCTTGTCTAGCTTCCTGAATTTCTGGAGTAGTTATAGTCTGAACTATCCAAATCATTCCTGCCAAATAGTGTTCTTCCTTGGTTCCTTGGGGGTAAATATTATCTCCCCCATCAGACTATATGCTCCTCAGAGAAAGGGAATACAGCACTTTTTAAAAAAAAAAATTCCCATCCTGCCTAACAGAAGTGATTAAAAAAACAAACAAACAAACAAACAAAAAACAGACACAAACCTACTATCAGATTCTGGCTCTGTAATGGAGTGATGATGAAGATGGACGTGCTACCATAATGGCATGAACTAGCAGAACTCAGTAGGGCCCATGTAATATGAAAGTGGAGGATGACCAAATTCTCTCCTGCTTCATATAGCTTCCTCTGTCCTTCTTCTTCCCTAAATCTTTTGCAGAAACTCCTAAGGGACTCCCTTTCTCCTCCCAGTTCATGACATCAGTCAGTGATGAATTCTGGGATAGCATCTCCATCTCCATGATTACTTTCATGCAAGGCCAAAGTCCAATGCAGGGTTACTGAGAACGAAAATAAAACAAAACTCTTCTGATATCTAAAGGCCTAAACAGCATTCTCATAGTCATAAGATTATATAATCATATAATTTTGAAGTTGGAATGGACCTCATCAGCCATCAAGCCCAACTCACACCTGAACAAGGGTGATCCAGCCTCAGCTTATAGACTTCCGGTGAAGGCAGAACCCCCTGTCTCCTAAGATGGTCCATTCCATTTTAAGACAGTTCTAATCGTTAAGAAATTTCCCTGACAACAATCTTAAATGTTCTCCTTTGCAACTTCCAAGCATTGTTCCAAATCCTTCCCTTTGGGACCAAGCAGAAAAAAGTTTGTGGTGAGATTCTGAGATGATCTTATCTTTTTCCAAGGAAGAATACAAAATTAATTATGTATAGCATGTTTTTTTTTTCTGGGAATCATATTGAGCAGAGGTCCAACTGAGGTCTCTGACATGAAAGCATTCCAATGCGGTGTCCCCTTCAGTTAATTGGTAGAAAGTGACACTCCCCAGAAAATTCCATCTAAGTGAAAACTGAATTGAGTTGGCTGTGCTCTAATGGGGGTTGATTTAAATTTCTCATCAGGTAGCACTTTAAGGTATCACAGACAAGATTGCACTGGGCAGGGAAAAGGCTTTGATGCTATCAGTCTCACACCAGGATCAAAAAACAATTTTAAATGTTTATCTCAAGCTTTGTTAATAGATTTTCTTCCCCCCCACCCCCACACACCCCTCCTTCTTCACAGCTATCAACAACTTTTCCGGATGTCTTTGTGAAGAGAGAAGTGAAATGAGGGACAACAAACTTTTAAATGTGTTGGAGGTGCTTGAAAATGTAATAGATAACGTAAACCCCTGCCCTGCCCCATGCCAAGGATCCATCTTTTCACCAGTTCAAACAAGAACTGGACAAAATGTTTCTCTCCTTGAAGAAACTGCTTATCCAATATTTAGAAGGCATACAAGCCAAATTCCTACAGCAGTAAGCACTTTCTACTGGGTCACTGGATAGTCATAGATTGGGTCAACAGGAATGCTAGCATCAGCAACGAACTGGAGTGTGTTAGACTAGAAAGAGATGGAATTAGAACCTGAGTTCAGGTGCTGTATCTGCCACTCACTACCTGTATGACCATCGGTGAGTCATTCTATCTCTCAGGGTTTTTGTGTGGATCAAATTAGATATTTAGAAAGTGTTTTGTAATTGAAGCTACTATGTAAGTGTTAGTGATAATTATTATTAATAATTATTAACATTTACCTGTACAAATCATTAATCCATCGGTAAATTTCTCTTTGTTATGAGGAATGTTTTCCTCTTCGTACTTTACAAAATGATGTAATTTTTTTTTAATTCACTAGTTTTATTTTACAAAGATTGGGATAATATTGGGATGAGTAGAAAGACATTCTGGCCAACATCACAGACTATTTATTCGATGACTGACCACTGCCTCTACCCTGGCAGCTGTGACCTGACAGGCTGGTGACGCTCATTTGGGGATGCCTCTATCAAAGTATAATTTTTATTTTTTAATTGACTCCGTAGATGATACAAACCTGGGAGGGATAACACGTAGAATGATCAAGTTGGGATTCAAAAAGATTTTGAGGGAGGTATTGAAAGGAAAATGGCAGATTTGGAGTCAGAGAAGCTGAGTGTGGATGCTACCTTTGCCCCTTACCAACCTGAACCAAATCACTTTACATCTCTAGGCTTCATTTTCTTCATTAATGGCTAGTTGAGGGGGTGGACTAAATAATCTCTAAAATCTCTTCTAGCTTTAAATCTATAATTCCAGCTTCATGACCCTCAGAGTGGGGCAGGTAAGAATATTGGTTCAAATCATATGATGAAATTTAATAGAGATAAATGTGAAATATTATGCTTAGTACCAAAACATCAATTCTAAGGGGGAGGCAATAGAAGTTAGTCTGAGAAAGATTTGGGGATCTTAGTGGACCACAAGTTCAACATGATTCACTAGAAAACTAATGCAATCATAAGTTGTGTTAGATGGACTATGAAATCCCTTATAACCCTGAAATTTGGTGGCACTGCCTAGGCCACTGTATACTGATCTCTGCTAGTTGTCACATTCAGATTCTAAATTACTGAAAACCTTACCTATATGCCTCTATGATATTCCTTTTGCTGTCACCTTTCTTTTTCCTTAAAGGTATATTCCCCTACAACATGAAGTCTGTTAAAGCAACAGCACAAATATTCTAGTTATGATAGACATAAAATGGCATAATAGCTAAGAAACATTACTTCTAAATGTATTCCAAGGGGGAAAAAAGTCCTTGTCAATCATACCCCGTGAAGGAAATCCAAAATACTTAGCATCTTATGAGCAGACATCAAGTTTAACATGCCAGATATATAAGAACTGAAAGCAGGGATGTTTCTTGGAGTGAGATTTCCAAATCCACAGTGTCTTTGAACAAGGAACATTCAGGAATCCTTAACATCAACATCGCCAATTATCACTAGATATTTTTTGTTTCTAATCCACGAGGGACTCTGAATTGTTGCCATCTAGCTAATATATATTCTTAACTCTTGGTACGTGAGACAAGATGTGGTATGTTGCCAATGTGCCATTTACAAAGGACTGAAAAACATTTTTTCTGCTTTTTTGGGTGAATATTGCAAATTAAGAGATGGAAACTGTCTAGAACAAGGATCAACAAATTAGGGCCTTGAGCTAAGAATATTTTTTATATTTTAAAATAAAATTTAAAAATGTAAAAAGGCATTCTTAGCTTGCATACAGAAAAAAGGTGATGGATCAAATTTTGGTGTTGGACCATATTTTGCTGATCCCTGGTATAGAAGCAAGGAAGGGATAGCTACCCAAAGCCATGCCATTGTAAAGAGGATGCTTTCAGATATGACGCCTGTGTTTGCCCTTAATAATAAATTTATGATAATGTTATCCTACACAATGGAATACAACTGATGATTTTATGTGGAGGCCTCTACAGGAACAAAATATACAAATGTTAAGTGAATACTTCTAACACCCCAGTGGACTTGTGATCTCACTGATGTGGCCATCCCTTCCAACAAGGCAAATAGCAACCCATGCATACCAACTCATCCTGAATGACAGTTATTCATATCCTCCCATTAAGTTTGTTACAGGGGTCTATTTAACATGTTGGTAGACAGTCTCATGTTCCCTGACTTCATGAGCATATCAGTGGAACATAATATAGCACTTTTGCATGGGTTCTCTCTCTCGGTTCTCTCTCTCTCTCTCTCTCTCTCTCCTCTCTGTCTCTCCCTTCTCTCTCTCTCTCTCTCTCTCTCTCTCCTTTTCTGTTTCTTTCTTCTTCCTCTTCTCTATTTCCCTCTCCTTTATTACCTCTCTTTTTGTCTCTCCATTTCTGTCTCTGTCTCTCTTTTTCTCTCTGGGTCTCTGACTTTTGATCAAAACGATAGTAAACACCGCCTTGGTGAAATGACATTACAACACATGAACTTCTCTAAAGTTAAAAAATTGGAAATGCATTTTCTTATTAAATGCATCCTGTAGTGGTTCCTTGGTGATTGAAGTTTTATTTTCTTCAAGGAAAGTTCAAAATGGAATATTTTTTTTAAAAATTGTATGTGATTTCTGGTGTCATGGCTCTATGGAAATAAAATCTTGGGGGAAAATTGTTAGCACAATCTGTGTACTGCAAAGGATGGAAATGAAAACTTGATTCTGAGAACTCAAAGATGCCAACTTTTTTTTTTTTGCAAGCTGTTAAATGTTAGTGGGCTTGGGAGGTCACCAAACTGCATTCTTTTATATTCCTTTCCATTTCTACCAACGCTGATTTCCCTTAACCTTCTGAGAGCAGTTCCCAATTATACTTTCTCTGAACCACTCAGCCTACACATGGGAGTTAGAAGCATAACTTAAGAAATATTTTTGGCTGTGTTTCCAGCCTGTTGGGTAGTTTATAAGGTAAATAACTCTCGATATAAAACCAAAAGTGTCATAAAATGAATATGTCACACTGTTTCATCAATTTGAAGGAAATACACGAGAAGAATTCTCCACCAAAATCCTCTCCTGGTCCTTTCTTGTAGCCTAGTCTTGACTCTTAAAGGCTGTATCAGTGAAGTAGTAGTTCCTAAAGCCCCAATATAACCATGTCATTTCTCTGGTCAAGAAACTTCAGCAAATTTATATCATCGTTAAGGACAGAATGTGGTCTTGTCTACCCAACATTTAAAAGCCCTTCCCTATTTGATCCAGAATATCTTTCCATACTGATCACATCTTCTTCCCCTTACATACTTGTGGTTCCAACATAAATGGTCCATTTTACTGAATGTATTCCATCTCCCAACTTGCATGAAATGCCCTCCTTGCTCGCTTCTGTCTCTTGGAAATCCCAGTATCATACAGAGCTCAGCCCAAGTGCCCCCTTCTAAAAGATCTGCTGCATTCCATAGGTTGTGAGTGATATCTCAGTCTCCCCAGTCCCCCCACCCAAAACCACTATGTAATTATTTTGCGTATATCTCATATTTATTTGTTAATATAAACAGTGTATCTATCTAGCAGAATGTAACCTCTCGGAGGGCAAGGACTGTTCAGTAGTGTTTTCGTAACTCTGGCACCTCACATAGTAGGTGCACATAGTAGGTGCTTAATAATTCTTATTGAATTGAGTGGACATACAACCTCTGCCAAGTCCTACTGGAGTCCATTCCACTCAGTTCAGCAGCCACTTAGATTCTTATTATGGCCAAAGCACTCTGTCGATGCCCAGAAGACAAAGAAAAACAAGACAATCCTTACATTTGACTAAGCTAGGATGGCTATGAAAATGGGTCCAGTGATGTATGATCATTAAAAAATCACGAGAGCTAAACTGAAAGAAGCTCACTGTCAGGCATTTAATGAAAGATTTTCTTGATGAGGACAGAACAACATACAAACACTAAAGCAAAGAAAAGCTAGAAGCTGTACCAACGGCAGGGAGCAGCCACTCTGAGGAAATCATGGATCGCTCTAGTACATACACGTAGGTGAAATCCTAAACATGCTTGACATATTTAAAAAATATACTCACAGATTGTTGACTATCAAGCGGTTGAGGCATATTGTCAGGATTATCAATATTAACGATAATGTTATGGATGACTGATAGTGGGCTCCTGGCTTCCGTCCCCAAAGCAGAACTAAGGAAACCACTGCCTGTCATTCTTTTGCGACCAGTAGACGTATTATGACACATTTCTCTTTGTAAGGGCTTGGTTTGTCATCGTAGTGGGTGTTCTTAAAAGAAGCCTCCAGGGTTTTGGAGGAAAATTGGGTAAGATACCTTTCTTCTCCTTCCCATCAAAGAGGAATCACAGACTGACCTAAAAAACAGATTTCATGGGATGTTATATGCATCAAGACTGTTGCCAAAGAGACTAGCAATCGGCAAGCCTTTATTAAGTGCCCATCATGTGCCAGGCACTGTGCTAAGCACTGGGGATCCATAGAAAGGCAAATTACTGTCTTTGCTCTCAAGGAGCTCACAGTGCATCTAATGGGGAAGAAAACATGGACACAACTATGTATCAAGTGTAAACAATGTTCCAGTTACTCTGCTAGGCACCAAGAACACACACACACACACACACAAAAGGGATAGTCTCTTCCCTCAAGGAGTTTACACAAGAGAAGCAGGACCCTTGCTTTCATTTAGGGGCTTCCTCCCTTTCACAAATTTTATGGGTATTTCATTGTTATGAGATGGAGAATTGCTGTAGGATATCATTGAACAACACTGAGTAAGTCTCATGCATTTTTTTGCCCCCCCTTTGGGGTTGATTCTACAGAATTGCAGAGCTATGAGGTGCCTCATAAGTCCAACACCCTGATTTTACAGATTAGGAAACAGGGGGGATTAAGTCACTTGTCTAAGGGTCTACAGCTAGCAAACAACTAATCCAGGATTCAAACTCAGGTTTTTGTTTCTTTTTTAGTTCAAATCCAATGTTCTCTCCATCCATGTTAGATCTTGGGATTAGGATGACAGATGTTTAGAGTCAGAGGAGATCTAAGGAGTCATTTAGTTCCATATCTTCATTTTCATAGATGAGGAAACAGGTCCAGAAAAGTTAAGTGACTTAGTTCAAAGCTGGTAAGCAGCAGAGGCAGAATCTCAAACTGGGTCTTCTGCCTCCAAATTGAGCTCGGTGAGTGCCGTACCATGAAGCCCAGAGCTGGTACTACCTGTGAACATCAGGCAGGACACCAAGGAACACTTCTTATTTTGTTTTTCTCACGAGGTTCTATCAATACAACACACTACTCATAGTGATTCCAAGTTCTTTGGCAAAGTCCCAAGTTCTTTGCATTAAACCTGACTCCTATCCTACATACTCCTGATAAAACCACACCGGAGCCCTGGCAGGAGGAGGCCCTACTGAAGCTAGGTCTCTGCAATGGCTCATTGTACCTAAATCCAACCTTAATGTTAGCAAGTCACCTCACGTGCCCATGTCCTTTGAATCTCACAGCCACCTTTCCCAACAGACATCAGAGAGATAATTAGCACCATCACACAAATGAGGAAAATGGAGTTCAGAGACGTGGTCACAGAGCCACTGAATGTCAGGGGTGGGATTCACATCCGAATCCCTCCTAAGTTCAAATCCAGCGTGTATTGATCAGGCTGTTGAGGCCATGAGCGCTCAGCTGTCCTCAAAGCGGGAAATTTCAATGGGGAAGGTGCTTTGTAAACCTTGAATGAGTTGTTTATTATCATTCTCAGCACCCTATTTCCTACAACTAGAAGTAACAAGTCATAGCGGATAGAATGCTAGCCTGGAGACCAAGAAGCTCCAGAGCAGGATCTAAGCTACATGGCTAGGAGAAGTTTCCTCACCCCAGAACAGGTTATGATAATGAAATCATAGATCTGGGCCCTATCCCAGTGGCCGAAGCCTGGGCACCTTAAATGTGTAATGCCTCCAGCCAGCCAGGGATACCCAGCAAACAAAGAAAGCCAGCCTTGTTATCAGAATTCCTATGTAGCTCTGGGAAATGGGGCAGAGACGGCAGGAGAGTTCTTTCTTGAATCTAAAATTAATGCTTAGTTTATTTGTAATTAATTGTATGTTCTTGCCTGACAGAACATAATAGAACTACAAAACAATCACTTAGAAAGGGAAACAACTGTCAGTTATCGCACTAATAAATCAAGTCTACCAGAGGTGACGGTGGGAAGGCTCCCGGGAGAGACACGTGTGATGGCCAACCTTCTGTGCATAGAAAGCAGGCCCTCCAGCAATCCATGTCTGCTCCAAGGCTCTTAAGGGACTACCGTGGCAAGTAAGACAAGGGAACAAATGGCCTCAGGCCCAGGCCACTGTTTCAAACCGATGTGGAATATGTTATAGACCAATGGTGAGCCTCATGGTGGGCAATGCCACACGGTGGATGCCCCCATGAAACCCAGATTCACAGATAGTAAAACTGAGGCCCAGATGTTAAGGGACTTGCCTAGGCAGCTAGATGGCATAGTAGATAAAGCACCAGTCTTGGAGCCAGGAAGACTTGGGTTTGAATCCTCTCTGTGACTCTGGGCAAGCCACTTAACCCATCTGAGCCTTGGTTTCCTCATCTCTAAAATCGAAAAAATAACGTGCCTATTTCACAGGTCCTCTATGAAGGTTAAACAACATAACATACATAAAGCACTTTGGAAACCTCAAAACACAATTATTAGCCGAACAGCTTGTGTTAGAAATTAGATTTGAACCCAAGTCCAAGGCTCTATCTGATATTCCAGTGCCACTCAACTATCTAAGTTCGAGTCATTGGTCCATAAGTTTATTTTCTTTGCACTCTGCTCTCTCCCACAGAGTCCAATATGCTGAGGGGTTTCTGTTCTCTGTCGTTAAAAATATCTTAAAACAGGTGGTCTTTAACTCACGTAAATCACTAGACGTGAAACTTCCCCCTTCTTTTCTAGCAACCTAAATCCTAACCATCATTTGAGACCCAGCAAAAACCCAAGACTCAGCTCTTTCATGAAGTCTTCCCCCATCCCACTAGTCCACTGGAAACACCCCTTCTCTGAGTCCTGTAGCATTCATTATCTATATCACTTGCTTTTGACACTCAGTCATGTCCTAAATTTGTTATAATTCAAGACCTGAAATTTCATCATGGGGCAGGGAGGGACTCTCAGCATGGGAACTTCCTCTTTGGGTACAGGATTGCTAACTCAGTAGAACCTATAGTCTTAGAGAGTTCAGTGACACCCTTAGACACCCAGTTAATGTCAGAGGTAGACCATTCTTCCTCATCTTCCATATACTATGCTCTCCTACCTCTTACCATTGTATCATGAATACGGTATCAGACCTGTAGTGAAATAGGACAGGGGCCTCTGAGGACAGGGGCACTCTTCATTTTATATCTGTAGACACGGGACCTACCACCTGGAAAGTTCTTTATAAAAGCTATTTTTTTTTAAAAATATTTTATTTTTAATTTATGGAATAAAAAAGCATTTCCATAATACAGTATAATAAAAAAAAAGATGATTGCACAGGAAACTACAACTCTATTATGTGTTACTTGCTATTATTCCTTTTAAATATATAATTAAGTTACCATGTAAATTTTTTCCCCTTTTTTGGCATGTGGGCATAATTTTGGGCATAATACAAAAGCTTATTGATTGATTAGGTATTTCTCAAATTGAGTAGCACGACAATACTGTATTCTGCAAGTGTACATATCAGATTTTGGCATTTATTTAATGCTTCTCAAACAGATAAGATTGCCCGGAAGAGAAAGAGCTAAGTGACTCAAGTCTGAAGGCCTAGCAGCCCCCTACTCCTCTGGAGCTGTAGTCCCCCCAAGAAACCCCAGTAAAGTAAATGAAGTCAGATCCATCTGCAGAGATAGGCAGAAACTCTTTAGGGAGTTTCTCCACCATGCATAGTTATAGAGAGTTGCCTAGAGCCTTGAGAAGCTGCCTGACTGGCTCAGGGCCACATAGCCAGTTTGTCTCAGAGGCCAGACCTGAGCCCAGATCCCTCTGCCTTCCCCGCTCCAGGACTCTCCACCATTGCCAAAGGTACTGAGAATGATAACTGAATGTGTCTTCGGGAAAGCAAACAATAAGCACCCATCTCAAGCCTGCAAAACCAAAAATGAAAGAGTGTGCTTATGCAAGGAACTTATACTCCCTCGGGTAGAGGGTAGGTGTGCAAAATATACCTTTCGAAGTCTATGCAATATAGATGTTAGGTGATTGTGTGCTGAGAGTGCTAGCAGCTGGGGCGGCGAGAAAAGGTCTCATCTCAGTATCAACTCAGATGAAGGAAGAGGTTCAGGGGCACATATGTGTGAGTGTGGAAATGAGAGTCTTTAATTAGGAAAAAAAAAACAAATAAACCAACCAGGAAGCTTTGACTACACAGCACCAATTTCCTGAGCAGTGTACTAGTGTGTCCATTCACTTGTTAAAGGAAAACAGCATCTCTCCTATCTCCCCTCAACACACACACACCTCAGGAGCCACAGTTCTTTCCAGAAATCATTGTCCCAAATAGCTAAGGCTCTCCCAAGGAATCATTTGGCCTCATTTCTGTTAGCTTCACCAAGACTTTTTTTTTGGGGGGGGGGGGCAGTGCGGTCTTTAGGTACAAAGTGAGTCATCTCTTGACACTTAAGAGTTATTCTGGAAGGGAAGAATTTTCTCTTGGAACCACAAAGCTTCTTACAGACAAGACACAGAAGCCATTTCATCACCCTGAAGTTAAACATTTATCAAGTATTTACCACATGCTGGCCACTGTGCTCTCTGGGGATTCAAAGAAAGGCAGAGACAGCCTTTGCCCTCAAGGAGCTTACATTTTAATTCCACTAATAATTCTTATTAACAGAAGCCAGCCTTGTGCTTTTCTTCTAGGTCACTGCTAACATCATGGGAT
Organism: Trichosurus vulpecula; assembly: GCF_011100635.1. Classification (NCBI taxonomy): domain Eukaryota; kingdom Metazoa; phylum Chordata; class Mammalia; order Diprotodontia; family Phalangeridae; genus Trichosurus; species Trichosurus vulpecula. The sequence continues at coordinate 183,188,517 of NC_050581.1, read as the reverse complement.
ATTTTTCATAGAATTGAAAGGAAAGACAGCCATGCTACATTTTAAATATATTCTCCTGGTCAATTCCCAAGATTGAAGAGCAAAGCTCCTTAGATTTGTCCAGTGAGGCTGGTTTTTAGCCTCATTGTTCTGTGTCATAACAGAGAGAAAGGTGGCCTCAGAATCAGGAAGTCCTGGGTTCAAAATCTGCCTCTCACATATGCTGTGTAACCCTGGACTAATCACTTAACTTCTCTGTTCCTCATTTTCCTCACCCGGAAAGGGAGACGTCTGCACTTTACAAGCTCTAGGGTCTTTTCTATGTCTAGGTCTATGCTCCAATGACCCTACCTTGTAGAGAAGGCTCTGATTGGCATGGGCAGAACTTCTTTACCAGGAGTTCCTTACATCAATGAAACCAATACCAGCTGATGTTTTTTATTTAAATCATCCCTATTTGCATACTGCTCACCTTGCTTTCAGCAATCACGATTTCTGAATTAATGCTGAGCTTAACCTCTAAATGGGTTGCATTCAATCTGCAATAAATTTTGAGGGAAAATGTAAACTCTGATAAGGATTATTATGTGTGGTCTGCACTCCGTGATCTTCTGTGGACTGTTACCCACAAGAATCATGCACCTAACCTATGCCTCTCACCCGGCAGCTGCTCCCTAGAGGTTGGGTGCATGTGCCCAGGGACCCTTGGGTCAGCTACCTGAGGCAAGGCCTCCCTTTGTCCTATGCATCAGTCCTCATTCAGCAAGCATCTTCAAGCACCTACTAAGTTCATCTACCTGTGAGGCAGGTAGGTAGCACAGCAGGTGGAGTATTGAGCCTGGAATCAGGAAGACCTGTGTTCAGATCTAGCCTCACACACTTATGAGTTGTATGGTCCTGGGCAAGTCACTTAACCTATTTGCCTCAGTTTTCCCAACTGTAAAATGGCGATAATAACCACACCTAACTCCCAAGGTTATTGTGAGGATCAAATATGATCATATCTGTAAGGCACTTTGCACAGTGCCTGGAACATAGTAGGTGCCATATGTTAGCAAGGATAATGATGAAATAGGATTGTGGGCCTCTGAACTAGAAGGGACCGTTAGGATCATCTTGTCTAAAATTTGAGGAAATTTGGGGCCCCAAGGTGTGGGGGGATTTTTCAAAGGTCCTCCTATCATCCTGTCAGCCACTGAGGAGGGGTGATTTTGTTATGCTGGTAGTGTCTCTAGTGAGGAAGAAATGAATCAAACTGAACTGAATTGAGCTTTGTTTTATTTTATTCTACATTGGTTAAGCCAATGGTTGCAATTTGAGCTATTTCACATGCTCCTCACCCATGAAACTCTATCTCCTGACTCTTGGCATTTTCCTTGGTTGTCCCCCATGCCTCGCTCCCTCCTCATCCCTGTCCATCGGCTTCCATGGAATCTTTCCAACTCCCAACCATCGTTCATCTAATCTCTCTTCCACATGACACCATTTCATATACTTGTAGACTGCTATCATTTCCCTCCCTAAATCATCTCTCTTCCTGGCTAAACATTCACAATTCCTTTGACCAATCCTTACATATCATTAAGCGGAGACCCTTCAAGCACATGTCAGCTGTGAAGGCTTAGCCTCTCCCCCTCCCCCCATGCTTGTGACCAGTCTTCATTATTTGTTAATCTTTTTCTAAGGATAAGCTGATAGAAAAAAAAAAATGAGTCAAGTCAAATCAAGAAGCCTTTACTAAGCCTCTACTATGTGTCAATCACCATTCTAAGCACTGGAGACAAAAAGAAAGACAAAAAGGAAAAAGAATGAAAGAAAGCGTCCCTGCTCTCCAGGAGACTGCAGACTATTGGAAGGAGCAAATCTTCTGTGTGGCACAGTCTCAAAGAAAGGGAATGAAAGGTCTTCTCTTTTTCAATACCATTAAAACATAGAATTTGGGAGCTGGAAGCAGCTTCCAGATCATCCATCCAGTCTCTTTTTCCAGATGAGAAGACCGAGTCTCAGAGAGGTGAAAGGACATTCGAGGCTGAGCCACTGAGCAGGACTGAATCTGTCATGTTGGTAAATGTCAGCTACTGCTAGCGTCTCTATTGACACCACTCTTAAGGAAGAAATAACTTTGTCATGAATTGATTTAGTGGAAGGAAAAGGCCTCCAGGAAACCCAGATTTTCTGATTCATACACTAGTCTGTGATAATAAAACCACATCTAGGCAGCTGAGTGGCACAGTGGATGGAAGCTGGACTTGTAGTCAGAAAGACTTGGGTTCAAATCCAGCCTGAAACTCTTCCTAGCTGTGGGCAAGTCACTTCGCCTCTCCCATCCTCAGTTTCTTCACCTGTAAAGTGGTAGTAGTAATAGCACCTACCTCAAAGGGTCGTGAAGCCCAAGTGTGATAATGTGTGTAACGTGCTATGTACAGTATATGCTAACTACTCTATCATTTCACTGGTTCTTCACAACGAGGGTGGAGTAACTGGAGCTTTTCCACAGGGCGTTGAAATTTAGATGATGCTAAAAGTGCTTATACGTCTCCAGGGTGGAAGTAACTGAACTTAAGACCTAGCTGCCTAGTGACATATGCCTTCTCCACACCAACATGAAGGTCAATGGAAGATGCTTTATGCAGGAATGAACTTGAAGGATACCCGATGCTCCTCGGCCCCTTCCCCTTGGAGGCAGCATGGCATAGAGGATGGAGAACCACACTCTGAGACACCCTGGGGCAGTCACCTTATGCTGTTACATTTGCTTCTAGATACAGGCCATGTCTAAGTTGATTTTCCTAAGCTGTTTTTTTTTTATTTCTTTCACTTTGCTAAAAGAGGTCTGGAGGTGGAAGGAAGGGGATATATCTGGAAAGAATTAAGATATAAAAATAAAAGGCATCAATATAACTTTAAAAATGACTTTCTCAAAAATAGTAACTCCCCCATACACCTGACAGTTTTGCATATTTAAATGTCTCCCTTGGTTTCTGTTCCAAGCTTTTGTTTAGCAGAGGGTTATATTTTATTAATTCATTGCAATTCAACAAATGTTTATTAAGTGCCTCTTATTAAGTAGTAGGTAATATTCCAGGTGCTAGAATATTAAGACAGCAGTGGAAGAGGGCTTACCCTCAAAAAGCTTATATTTCATCTCTGAGCTGATCCATTCTGTAGCCAAAATTGTCATGTTCCTACTGGTCTTTCCAAAAATAAATCTACTTGATGGGGCCCAAAGGTCAAGTACAACTGAATTCCACACTGAAGTAGTAAATGCCCAGCACATATTGGGCAATGTTAATTTTGTCATCATGCGAGGAAGCAAAATGCAAAAATATCTGTAACCATTCAAAAGTTTTTTAATCAATTCACAATTTAAATTTTGATTACCTAGTCTTGATTAACTTGAAGGGGAAACAAAAACCATGTAAACTTTTGAGATACATACATACATACATACATACATGTGTGTGTATATATAGAGAGATGCATGAAGTGTATGTATACATGTATATATATTAGGAAGAACAAATGCATAGGTAAGCTTATGAAAAAGTTTCTTGCAATTGTTTTTTCATAAATATTTCAGAAGAAAAGAGGTTGAAGATTTGTCAGAGGACAGTGATATGTACAAATCAGATCCTATCTTAATTAAATGGTCAGTGCCATTAAATTCAATTCTATGTGACTGAGGTCTAAACTAGGTGAAGGCCATGTGAATGGAAATAAGGAGATGATCATGGAAGAATTTTTGGAGGTGGGAATTTGGTGAGAGAAAGAGTCAAGGGTAATTCCAAGGTTGTAAACGTGGGTGATTAGAAGAGTGGTGGTAACAACAAAAGAAATAGGCAAATTAGGAGGAAAAATAGGTTTAATGAAAAGACGATAGGTCCATTTTGAGTTTGTGACACCTCTAGGAGAACATCCAGGTGGAGCTGTCCAGCAGGCAATTGTAGGTCCAGATCTGGACCCCAGGAGAGACACTAGGGCTGGATATATAGATCTGAGAACCAGCTTCCTGGAGATGAGAGTTGAACCCATGGGAGCTGTGAACAAGATCATCAAGAGAGAAAATGTAGAGGCTACAACAAAGTAGAATGTACAAACCCCACACAGAAACCCACAAGGTAACACTGAGAAAAGGCTTCATTAGACAGTGTTTCCAGAGGCTGAGATAGAGAGGGAAAACAAATCCACTTCCTTTAATTCATAACTTAAGCTTCATGTGGTATATTTAGTTCTACTCCCTAGCAATTTATACAAATGATTTGTCTTATAAGTGAAAACAACATCCTTTGATTCAGGAATATTGTTGCATGGCTGGGTTTACATATTAAAAAGATTTTTAATGTTACAATTATGTGGAAGAGTCTGCAAATTATTTTGGTAAGAAAGTATTATATGAATTGATTTTGGTTCTGGGAGGAAAGGAAGGAAGAGAGGGAAGGTGGAAGAGAGGGAGGGAGGAAGGAAGAAAGGAAGGGAGGGAGGGAGGAAGGAAGAAAGGAAGGAAGGGGAGGAGAGGAGGGAATGGGAGAGGAGGGGAGAAGAGAGGAGAAGAGAAGGGAAAAGGGAGGACAAAGGGAAGGAGAGAGGAAGAAAAGAAGAAAGGGAGTGAAAAAGAAAAGAGAAAGAAAGAGAGCAAGGGAGCCAGAAAGGGTGAATGAAAAAATGAAAGACAGAGAAAGGGGAGGGAGGAAGGAGGAAGTGCCTATTTTGAATACTTAAAAGAGAAATCTGGGTGGAGAGGGCTAGAGCTCTAATCTCCCTTTGATGTTAGCAGCCCCAAAGAGAACCTTGCTCCACAAACTTCTTGCCAGGAGATGTACGACAGTGTTTAACGCTCACAATGAAGTGTCGCCCTTGACCCAAATTATGCTCAGTGAGTTTGCAGTAATTATCTCTGCTCAAGAGAGTTTGTGCATTGGTGTTGAAACCCTTTGATAGCTCAGATAATACAGCTTTTTGTGTACTCACACTATTTTCCCAAGTTGTCTACATCAGTGTCATGTTCAAATGAGGCAGAATAGTTTAAAAGGCTTTGCTTTAACACTGGCTTTATTTAGCTTGAATAAACATTTGCAGTCATTCTCATTTAAAACCTGGGTGAAGGCAGGCAGCTACCCTGCCCATGTTTCTTGCTAAGGATCTCTACAAAAAGACCTCCCAGAAGAGAACAGCTCAGATAGATGATTTATCAGAGATAGAGGATTTTTTTTTAATTATCCTTTGGGTAGAGGAGAAAAAATTCATTATCTCCAAATCAAAAGGGAGCAAAAAGCTCGCAATGGTGTCAGAAATGTGAGTTGCCTTTAATCTGATGCTTAACTGCAGGCCTGGCATGATTTTATGGATGTATAAGTTCACACAAGGCTGGAGAAATTTAAGGGACAGAAACTTCACACTAAAAAAAAAAGTTATAGAACTCTGAAATTAAAAAAGAAATCCAGAGAATCAGTTCTCCTGTTGGCTCTGATTCCCACAGAGGTATTGAGAGTTTTTCCTAGAAATCCATAATATCCAACAATGTGGCAAGGCACCACCATCATCATCATCATTAACTGATGCAGATTCTGGAGGAAAATGGTAGAAACTCTTGCAATATGTCATTGCAACTTACCCAAGTTTAGCACTGACTGAATACCTATCAATTAAGCAACAAGAATGTATTACGTATCTACTATTGGTCAGGCACTGTGCCATCACTAAATCGGTCAACAATTATTTAATACTTACTATGTGTCAGGTACTATGCTAGGGACACAAGGGAAGGCAAAAACAGCCTCTGACCTCAAGGAACTTACAGTCTAATGGAGGACACAATTTGCAAATAGTTATATCCATAAGAGATGTAAAAGGAAGGTAATTTCAGAGGGGAGGTGTTAGGTTGGGGGGGGGGCAGAAAATATCCCTTGTTGAAGGCAAGATTTGGGCTGAGTCTTGAAGGAAGCCAGGGGAGCCAGAAGGAGAAAGAACATTGCATGTCTGGTGGACATTCTGAGCACTAGAAATAGACACTTTAGGCTCACTATTATTCATAAACTACCAGAAGATGCATCTTTTAACTACAAGCAGGGGATGGGGATGGGACCAAAGATTTCAATGGTCTCAAGTGAGAAAAGTCCCTCCACCAGTACAGGTCAGCACCTTCTTTACAATGTACAGTTTTTCAGAGTTACCTAGTATGGTAATGAGAGGGGAGATGACTCATTGAGAAGCAAACCTATTACCATATTTCCCCATGTATAAGATACACCCCTTTTTGAAAAATTTGGGGTCTCAAAACTGGGTGCTACAGTGGTTGGATTTTTTTACTTGCATTTCCCGCTTTTTCGTACTTGTTGTCTTTGCGCTCATTGTTTCACATTTGTTACCGGTATATTAGATTATATTTTGCAACGTTCTGCCCAGAAATGGCTCAGAAAAGATTTTCATACAGTGCTGAATTCAAGTTAAAAGTGATCCAGTTTGCAAAAGTGAATGGAAATCATGCTGCTGAACCTAAGTTTGGTCCTCCTCCAACTGAGAAAACAATCCAAGACTGGCTACAGGAAGAAGAAACCCTATTGAAAACACCAGGGCAGAAGAAGGCCATGAGAGGCAAGTCAGCAAAATGACCTGATTTAGAGAGGGAATTGAAGATGTGGATTGAAGAGCAAAGGGCAATTGGAATTCCTGTGTCCACAAGAATGGTTCAGCATGAGGCAAGAAGAACTGCTGATGAAAAAGAAGTTACTGATTTCAAAGGAGGACAAAATTGGTGCTTCAAGTTCATAAAACGGAATGGACCAAACATGCGTACATGCACCAGATTTGCCCAAAAGATGCCTGAAAGCTATGAGCAGATGAATAAAACTCGACTTCGATAACTTTATGTAATACATTTTTTTTCAAATTTGGGGCCCCAAAATTAAGGTGCATCTTATACATGGGGAAATATGGCATATATCAAAGGGGCACCTGGCACCCTGGAGACTCCTAGCTTTAAAGCCAACTCTCTATCCACTATGGCAGGTCTCCTAAGTAGGAAGAATACAGACTCCTAAATACACCTCAGAATTCAGCAAATAGTCTGTACTAAAATTGGAACATCATTTTAGGCCAAACCAATAATCAACCAAACATTAACATTGATCCAGAAAAAAAAATAACCTTCTTTGAAAGAGGTCGTCATACTAAATACACACCATTTAAAATTTATGAAATGAAAAGCTTTGTTATTTCTCCCTATCTCTTTCTCCATGTTATGCTAACATATATCTAGTGTTAACTGCCATGATCATCATTCCTATGATCATCATTTACTATCCTGTTATTGGAGTTTTCCCAGAGATAATTTCAGAGAGTGAGAGATGAATTCTGATGATTATAGTCGTATTAACTTACAAAAAAGTGGTCATTTTTATCTGTCTGATAAATAGTCCACAGAACACTAAATATAAACGAATACTACCAAGCTAGTGACTCTTTCTAGGATCATGTCTATTGGAATTCCACTGAGCAAGGTGAAAATGAGACAATGATCATAATCAATAAATAAGCATTTATTAAGCACCTACTATGTGTCAGGCACTGTGTTAAATACTTTACACATATTATCTGAATTGACTGGTAGTTGTGGTCAGGTATATTGGAGGGAGTTCTCACACTTAGCTGCCAATGCACGAGGTCTGACTCTATGAGGTAACAAGCTTAATTTCCTACACATCCTCTAGGATCACTATTATATTAGGAGTTCAACCTGTATACTCCTTGGGCCTTGAAAAAGTCAGAAAGGGCAACCAAGGGATAGCCTAAGTTAAGCTACTTTTAACTTGTCCTTGCATCGTTGACCTTTCTCCAACTCACCCAGAAACCCCATTGTTCCCAGCAATGCCTATTGTCATGAAAATGACATTGTACTTGGAGAAATCCTATCTGGGCAAAGTCAACCTCTAAAATAAGTGTTATAATAAATATGCAGAAATGTCACTCTTTACATTAGCCCAAAGGTTTTGTATAGCTTAAGGATATGTGCGGTAAGCTCACGATAAAAATAGAAGCTTGACAGTGGGGATGTATGTGTATGTCAAAATAATATTACTCTTTCTGGGAGGATGGCAGAAAAACTGACACTACATCCACCAGCATGATTTTTATAGATCTGCCTCTTTGCCAGATGTCACCTTTTATAAAATGCTTTCTAAAAACATGACAGTAGAGAGCAAGAGTGTGTTTACTGCTTGATAAACTTTAGTAATAAAGTTAGGATGGCCTGAAAATTAGTGCCTGGGAGGCTCTTCATTAAGCACTTAGGAAAACGGAATAAGCTAAAATGCAAACTATTAAATTCTCAATGTATGTAGAGAATGTCCCTGGCAGCAAATCCTTACTCCAAGCGATTCTGTCTGTCTGAAGGTAATATCGGCCTGTCCTTCTTATTGCCAGTCAAACAGCTATATTATTTTAAAGAGTATGGTTTCCCCTGCCACAATTTTAAGCCCTGTCCTGAATCATACAATTTTCTAAAACCCAAACTAAGTCCACCTAATGCTCCGCCATCATTCAAACCAGATATGATACTTCTCTTGTAAAATAAGATGACTGAGATGAATGCTGCATTTTAAGTTTTACAAAGTATTTTATACAAATGATCTCATTTGCAGGGTAATCATGCAATGCGTATTTGTTATATTAAGGGACTCTAAGACTTTGGCACAGGCATTACAAAGACAAAAATGAGAGTCCCTACTCTCAAGGAGCTTATGTTCTATTGGGGAATGCGACATGTACATAGAAAAGTGTTTGAATGTGTGTGTGCATTATGTATGTATATGCATGTATACAAATACACATATACATGCACTTTTACACACATATATGCATATATGTGAGCTATGTATTTTGTTTGTATTGTGTATGTATGTGTTATGTATTATGTATGTATATGCATGTATACAAATATACATATATGCCCATGTATAAACATATGTGTATGTATGTACTTTCATACATAGATATATGCATATATGTGATCTATCTAATAGCTAGTGCCCTCTTCTTGAAATTACATCATATCTACATACATATATGTATATACATATATATATGTATTCATGTATAGGCACCTGCTTTATACACACAGACATATCTATACACACGTAGACACATACATATGTACATATATGTGTGCATGTATGTGCAACACATGTGTGTTTACAATATATGTATAGCACCTGTATGCATACATTTGTGTGTTTGTGTATATGCGTGTGTGTGTGTGTGTGTGCGCGAGCATGTGTATGTAATTTCAAGAGGAGGGCACTGGTAATTAGGGAGATCAGACTGGGCATCCAAGAGAAGGAAGGGCTGACCATTTTTCCTCAAAAGAATGCAAAACATATGCAAAAACAAAATTCCTCATAATGACTCCATTGATATGAATTAAGCATTTTGATTCTTAATGGGCTCTGAAGACTGAAATCCACCGATCGTACATAGCAGGAAATAGAATGGCTGGTGGATATCATTATCCCATCTGGGAACTCCTTTTTAGTTGGCCATTTGTTGCTGGAGACAGCTTAGGTAGTGTCCCTGCAGGGAGCTATGCCTTGAACAGAATTTGGACTGGTCATGGAAAGAGCGAGACGCGAGGGCAGATTGACAACCAACTATGGCTGTACTCTGTGAGGATTCATAACCTGGCAAAAGGCCTAGAATGGGGGCAGCTAGGTGGCACAGTGAGTACAGCACTGGCCCTGGAGTTCAAATCCGGCCTCAGACACTTGATACACTTACCAGCTGTGTGACCTTGCACAAGTCACTTAACCCCAATTGCTCTGCCTTCTCCCTCCAAAACAAAGGCCTAGAAGGAGGCACCAAGGATATGGGGTGCATCCTGGGTGGTGGATTCACAGAAAACGTGGACAAGCATGGGTGGGCCAGGCTGTACATTGTTTAAAAGGAGTCTCCGTATCAAAGAGACAATGCATTCGTTGAAGTCAGCTACAAGAAAAATGTCAATTGAATTTTAAAAAATTATGGGTGAATTAAATGGGTAAAAAAATCTGTCATAGCCATACATTTTGATTGAAACCCTGATTTTCTTAGGAATCATAATAGGCATTATTATAAAAGGAGATCTAAGGAAGCCTTTTAAAACTGATTTTTATACAAGATGCATGCATTAGCTTAGTCCATGGTATCATTCCCTTGAGACGTAACACAGATAACCTTTGTTCTTGACAAATGGGGCAGTTTGCAAATGTGTGTGTGTGTGTGTGTGTGTGTGTGTGTATGTATGCATACATATGAAACTGAGATTTCTGCATTGCCAGATGTTACTATTAAGAATTTCACTGCTATTAGAATTACTCTAACGCACAGATTATTTCCTTAAATTACCCATAATGCATCAACCATCCCCTATTAGTCACAAAGTCACTGAAATATACAATCTTATTGCTCTGGGGGAAAGACATCAAATAATGTCGCCGAAAAATCAGAGGTTTTATAGGAATGTAATCAATTTTATATTTTTTGTGGGAGTTTTTAAAAAATACTTTTTTTTTGGATAACTTAGGTATGCCTATAATCTCTGCTACTAAGGTGGGCTAAGGGTGGTGGATTACTTACTAACTAATAATAGCTGACATTTACCAAGCACCTACTATGTGCCAGGCACTCACCTAAGCACTTGACAATTATTATCCCATGTGTTCTTGACAGCAACCCTGCAAGGTAGGTGCTATCATTATCCTCATTTTACAGATGAGGAAACTGAGGCAAACAGAAGTTAAGTGACTTCCCCAAGGTCACACAGCCAGTAAGTGTCTAAGGTAGCATTTGAACTCGAGTCTTCCTAACTCTAGGACCAGTGCTCCATTCGCCACACCACCTAGCTCCTTCCTAGAATTTGTGCTGCTGGAAGACAGGCTTAGTGATGTGAGTTCATTAGAGTGGGAGCTCCTTGAGAGCCAGGACTGTTTTTGCATTTCTCCAGACTCTTACATCTTAATAAAGTGCCTGGCACATAGTAGGCACTTAATAAACTGCTTGTTAACTGACTGACTAATATGTTGCTAGAGAAGGTTTGACTTAATTCCATGGCTCTGGAAAACAATTTGTAATCACAGGAGAGAAATGTCAAAGCCATTTATCTCCTCTGATGCAGACATCCCAACACGCAACATATCTCCCACGTAAGTGAAAATCAGAAAGAAAAGGTCAATTTATACCAATAATATCTAAAGAAGTACTTTTGTGTTACAGGGCAGCTAGGTGGCACAGTAGATAGAATGATAGGCTTGGAGTCATCTTCCTGAGTTCAAATCCGGCCTCAGATACTTAATAGTTGTGTGACCCTGGCCAAGTCATTTAACCCTGTTTGCCTCAATTTCTTCCTCTGTAAAATGATCTGGAGAAGGAAATAGCAAACCACTCCAGTATCTTTTCCAAGAAAACTGTACATAGGAGCATGACTAGTGAGACACAATTGAAATAACCGAACTACAACAATTACCTTCAAACTGATTTAGTCTTTCTGCAGAGATGGTTTTACTGGGGTACGGCCACTGCACACGGACAGCTTCTTGGAGCCACAGGGGGGCAGTACGGAGGCAGGGAAGTTATAACAGGGCAAACCGGATCATTGTCCCAGAGCTGGGAGAAAGCTTTCATCGTCTGACCGCCTAGTTCAACCCTCTCATTTTACAGATGAGGAAACTGAGGTCAGTGGATTCGGCCAAGGTCACCCGGGTATGGAATAGGACATCCAGGATCCAAATTCAGGTCTTTTTTCTGCCAACCCAGTATTTTCTCCATCGCACCAGGTTGCTTATTTGATGTCAGGAGAAACTTCCTAACAATGAGGACTTCCTCTGGAGATGCTGGGGAGGGGAACCCCTTTTGGAGGTCTTTAAGCAGCAATAGAGGGGGTTCTTGGTTAGACCATTTCTCTCTGAGGCCCTTCAGAGTCTATGATTCATTTGCTGAGAACAACAAAAAAACCACAAGGTCTTGGGATTTACCAGTTGTATTAACAATAATATTTAACCATTGCTGACCACAGGCCTAGAATATGAGGCACATATGTTCCAAATGACATATTGGACTGAAATAGGAAAGCAAAATCTTGTTTTAATGAAATATAACAAAGCATCTATATTGTTAGTAAAGAATTAAGATAATTATAAAAATCTATATATTCAGCCATACTATTTAGAGAGGAGATTTATGCCAGAATTACATATTATATTTGAAAAAAAAAAGAGGTAAGGAGAGAAAAAGTCCTGTTTTCACTTGATATACTGATGCTCAAGAATTTACAATGTCAGGTTCTGTGATTCTTTCATAGAAAATGATATACCAACAACCCACCAACACTCTGAAAAGGAAGAATAAATTGTTAGACCACAATGTCCCCTAAATATCCCAGACTGTGTTTTTTATTTGTTTATATGTGCTAGGGGGAAAAAAACCCAACTTATTTTAGAAGAATTCCAAAACACCAAGAACGCAGATACATCTATGTCGTTCACTAGATTACAACATTTCTATTCTTAAATGAACATTGAGTGCAGAACTACTAAGCAGGCCCAACACAGTGGTCCAGGAGAAGGAGTAGAGCAGTATCTTACTACTCATTGCCATTTCCACACCCTCTACCTGCTGCCATCACTGACAATGATTCTTCTTCCAAAATTCACTGTTATCAAGAGAGGTCATCTAGTCTATGCAGCTGATGGCATAGTGGATAAAGTGCTGGTTCTGGAGTCAGGAAGTCTTGAATTCAAATTCAGCCTCAGACACTTACTAGCTATGAGGCTCTGGACAAGTCACTTATCCTCTGCTTGCCTTGGTTTCCTTACCTATAAAATGTGGATAGTAACAGCACCCACCTTCCAGAGTTGTTATGAAGACCAAATGAGATAATCATTGTAAACCTCTTGGTACAGCGCTTGGCACAAAATCAGCATTAAAGTCAGCTAGCATCATCATTATTATTATCAGAGTGGCATTTTACTAGGAGGGCTCAGGTCCCTCCTTTCTCAGACTTTAGTATCTCATAACCTTCCTCTTTGCCCCCAAACTGCCTGGACACTAAAGAGCTCAAATGTAATTGTCTTCCAGTTCATCTACCGCCTCCATTCCCATGACCAGCATCTTCACTTCAGCTTACCTTAGAAGGGAGGTCATACTCTTGAGCCAATTCAGTTAAGCTGGCAAGTCTTCTATGTTCATGATCAAGAAGTTTAAAATCCCTCTAGCTAACAATAACCTCCTCTTGTTCCATCTCTTTCTGTCCCTGACCTTATCTAAAGGTCCTCTTTATCTTTACCCAGACCCCCAGGCCTGCCCTCTCTCACTGTTCTCTCAGGTAATCACCCCTCCTCTGGCTTCGTTTTCCTCCACTCTGAATATCAACCTTATAGTGAAGCAGGTCAACCTGAGGCTGTTCTCTGTTCTCAAATCCCATGCCTCCTTGTCTTTGCACTGCTCATCCTATGCCAAAACCCAATCCTGGATTTACCCACCATTATTCTCCTAGAAAGCTAGAGGATGCCACACAACCATGCTGACTGGGACCTCATCTGATCTCAACTGGGCCCTTACTGAGTGAAGGTAATCCTTAGATTTCCCTTAATTTCCTGTTACATTCTTCATAGAAACTCAGACAGCCTCTCTTCTCTGTCCTCACTCTTCCCTACCCTTCCTCGGCTCAAGGACCTCACCTCATGCTTGCCTGAGAAAACAGAGGCTATTTCTGAGCTCTCTCTTCTCTTCTCTGTAGCTTCCATTCTTAGTTTGTCCTTTGGAGGCCAGCAAAAAAAAAAAAGAAAGAAAGAAAAAAGGGGAAAAAAGATAATTTCTCTTCTATGTGACAGGTTTTAAACACTTGAAGACAGCTTCCATGGTCTCTCTACATCTTTTAATACTGTGTCAAATGTTCTATAATATTTTAACATTTGATAATAATGGTTAATGGGGCATCTATGAATTTATGGAACTTAAAGTGGGTAAAGGATATTTCATAGACTAATGAGAAGGAGGTCCTTTCCACCAAGGGAATATATCTTTCTTTTGGAGTAATGGATAGAGTGTTGGACCTGGTTTCAGGAAGACCGCCTCTGTTACGTACTGTGTGCCCTGGTGCAAGACACTTAATCTCTCTGGGTCTGTTTCCTCATCTGTAACAAGAGGAGTTTGGACTCTGTGGCCTCTGAGGTCCTTTTCAGCTCTAAATCTAGGATCCTATGAGTCTCAAGTTTTTCAAAGGACTAATATGGACAGTTCCTATTTGTTTTATATTTGTACACACTGTATACAGACTCTTGAAGGATGAGAGACATTTTCTATTTCGTTTCTGCTCTAAATATGGAAAAATATGAAGTCGTGCTGCATTTTCTTTTTTACAATTAAGTTTTATTACATTATGTGTAAAATACCCAGAGGCCTTTAGGAGGCAAAGATACCCCTAAATTAAATTATTATTATTAAACCCCTTAAGCCTCTGTTTGAGTTTAGATTGTCACCAGAAACTTTTGATAAATTAAATAATATTCAGTGCGTGAGTTGGGCATAGTTTAATAAAATATATTTAATATAGCTACAGTATTCCTACATGGTGCAACAATATTCTAACCACATTTCCCCTGAGTCAAAGTGTTTCTTTCTCATAAATGATAAGAACTGTTGAGCGATGGGCTAGCATCTGGTAAGGAATGTCTTGGAAGTGTCAGGGTTTTTGTCTTACCTCAATACTTACTGGATTCTGTCATTTTTAAATGAAAATCCTTTCATGGGACTCAGATGATTTTCTGAGATCCCCAAATGAGGATCACATTAAGCAATATCTCAAAGACATGGAGCATCCCCTGGACCAGATTAATCCTAATATCTGCCTAATGGTCAGAAGACCAAAAGATGATGGTTCACTGTATAATTTCTATGTTCTATGTCACCTGAGTTTACAAGGGCTTCCTTCATTGTGCGCATATTGCCTAAAAAGAGATGCCTAATGGCCTTCACTTTGTGGACTAAGTGCTGATGGGGACATTAAAGGTAATTTAGTCTAACCTCCTTATTTACTTAGTCATTAAAGATATACCATCACACTCACAAATGGAAATAACCTTTACCATGGGCAGCGAACGGGCTAAAAATAAAATGAGTCATCTTCAAAATACTTGATTTGGGGAGGAAAGGTAGAATGCCTGTTTCACAAGCCAAAAAGCAATCTATGGCATGGTTTTATCAGATGTGGTTATTTGGGTGGTCCTATGTGGTCCTATTTGGCAGTATAGCCAATGAAATGTAAGGTCACAGATCTAGAACTAGGAGGGATCTTAGAGGTCATTAAGTTCACCTCCCAATTTTACAAATTAGATGCTGAGGCTCAGAGAGGTCATGACTTAGGGCTATACAGGTACTAAGGGGGAAAGAACAGTATTTAAACCCAATTCCTTGGGCTTAACATTCTGTATTATTTTCCTTATGCCTTAATAATCTTTGAGAAAAAAAAAAGATTAAAGCTGATATAAAGGGATTGTCTTGCCCAATCTTCTATATTACATATGAAGCATGCCCAAATAGAATTAAGATCCTTGAATCAGTCTTGCAACCATAAATCTTCCAAGAATCCATCCCATTAATTAGGCTTTATTTACCAAGATGGACAAGTGATTTTATACATCTAAAAAAGATTTTCAATGAGAAAAAGTTCTTGAGTTAATTGGAAAATCCAGTTCAACCTATCATTGCATTCTCCAATGCATTCTGGTTAACTGGGATGTTCTTGGGTCAGTTAAGTTGAAAAACCTAAAAGCTCATAAAGAATCAGCTGGGTTGGGTGGCTGGGGGCAGCCATAGCTTCCTCCAATCCCCACCTAATGGTCAGAAGAATGAGATGACAGAGCTCTACATGATTTTGAAACTCGACATCTTCTGAAGTTACAAAGGCTTTCTCTATTGTGTACCTCTTACTGGAAGAGAGATGACTACCCGGCCTATTGTCACTGTACACATAAATGGAAACAGGCCATTGTGATGAGTTAAAAAGAAAACAGAGAGGGGTTGAGGTGGGGAGGGGAGATGATTACTGTATTGAAAGATTTTCTTCCTTTTTTAAAAGCCTCAAGAAGACCATACTTCCTTTCAGTTGGGCAATGATCAAAGAGAAGTAAGAGGAATCCTTTCACTATGACCCATACTATTCCCTTACTAAATGAAGGAAATCTCACAAAAAGCTGAATCCGATGGGGAATTTCACAAAGGCCAAGTTAGTAGCTGATGTACTGTCATATAACACAGAGGAAAGGAGTACGACAGTCTAGTACTTTCAAAATGAAGAAATCTTAGTTATCAGAATTTGAGTTAATCAGGATTTGGCAACTGTGATATAAAATAGAAAGGGGGAAGAGCAAAGGGTAGAGGGCAAGAGGAAACCTACTATAATAATTAAGTTAAGCCTCTCTGTGAGAATGCATTGACCTTGAACTAAGACATGGAAGTTTAGTATGAGCTTCTTGGATTTATTTATTGTCCATTTATGTGCCTGTTGACTCAAGGTAGGCCCACACTCGAACATTAAGAACAAAAGAACACTAGATCAGAGGGTCATAGGTCCAGGGCTAGAAGGACACTCAGAGGCCATCTTGTCTAATCTCTCCATTTTAGAGATAAAAAAAAATGAGCCCCCAGATGGCCAAGGGATTTGCCTTAGAGAGCAAATACCAGACCCAGGTTCTGAGTCATTAGAACTCCAAATTTATGAACCTTGGGAAGTGTCACCTAAGAAATATCATTCATGGTAGGGACTGGACCTGTCAAATCATCCAGATAGAGAACTCCCAGGTAGGGAAACTCCCTCTATAAATACGGGTAGGCACTATTTATGCAACAATTTGCTCAAAGTCATACATCTAGTTATATATCAGAGGCAGACCTTGAATACAGGTTAGAGGTAATTTCTCTAGCCATCGCTCCACACTGTATCTCATCATTGATGAACTTAAAGTTCATATATTTTGGCCCAGAGTTCTCATAATGGGCATGTACACCAAGTGAGTCATAAAGTCTCATAAACAGACATATTCTCCTAGCTGAACATTTTTGTATTGGTCAAAGAAATAAAGTTAAACATGGAAGCAACATGAGAGAAATGAGAGAATTATGGCTGAACAAATCCTGATAGGTGAATATAAAAGAATACACATACATATAAGTACATACACATATACATATGAAAACATATATAAATATATACATACATACAAACAAAAAAAACTGCAGAGAAGGCAACTATGAATTCAGAAGAACTAGGAAAGAAGTATATAAATTGATGCACATCAAAGAAAGCTGAATCAAGAAAGCAAGAGACATAACTAAACAAGTTGTAGTGCAAGAAGATGAAACAATGAATATAGGGAATACAGAGAAGCATAGGAAGATTTCTATTAACTGATGTAAAATGAAATGTGAAGTACCAGGAAAAAAAAAACAGGTAATGACTAAAACAATGCAAATAGAAAGAAAAAGAATAAAACAATTGAGACCAAGTGCTACAAAATTATAACCTTTTATAATTTCATAATTTATAATTATCCTATGAGTATGATATTAGAGTAATACATATGTAATATATATTATATAATATTATATAGTATAGTATATAACAGTAATATATATATACACATATATATATATAGTGTTTAATAGTAATATAACCAAGGTTGGCCTCAATGAAGAGCTGTAAGGAGGCACCCTCCCTTACTTTTTTGCAAAGGTGAAGGATTGTGCACAAAATATCAGCCTTTTTCAAGATGTTGGTTGGCTTTTAATTTGTTATTCTTTTTATAAGGGATTATTTTTTATTCTTTATTATAGGGGATTATTATTTTGTTATAAGGGGGAGGTAGAAGGAAGGCCGCAATTGGATAGATAGGTTATGTAAGAATAATTAAATGAGTAATATACGCAGTGAATAATGTAAAGGAAAGCAACACCAAAAAAGCAGAAGTTTTCACATTGGTTCAATGATAACTTCTGAGCCCAGAGGCCTGATGATGAAACACGTCTCCTACTCAATAGAGAGACGGTCTGTACATGTACAGTGTAAAGGCAGTGTGTCTGTTTTTGTTTAACTATTCTTGTGTGTGTGCACACGTGTGTGTGTGTGTGTGTGTGTGTGTGTGTGTGTGTGTGCTTTTTAAGGGGGATTCTAGTCAAAGGAAATAATGTTAGGTAGTAGTAATGATACTGGAAAGAGAAAACAATAATCAAAACAAATGAAGATTACTAAAAAGCAACTTAGGGCTAACAGGTGGGAAACTGCCTTTATTATTGTTGTTATTATTATCATCATTATCATTATCATGGGGCATTCCATGGGACAATATACACATCCTGGTCATGGTAATCAAACGTTGCAAATATCATTACCCAGAATCAGCAATAAAGGAGAACGGTAGCTTTGATTTCAAATGATAAGATAACACATTGATTAATAACCGTGGCATGATTAGTCGATTCGGGATCTTAATGCACAATGCAAGAATCCATCCATTATCTGTGCAACGTGATTTTCTCAGCCAAGCAACATTAAAAACAACCCAGGAAAATGACTGTCCCTCAGTAAAGGCTTTGGAATTTCATATGCATTTAATTAGGTAACTGCCAGTCCAAGGACAAGAACATGACAGATAGTTGTTCTTTTCAAATTAGAAGAATAGATTGCTCAATGAGCAATATTGATGTTTTCTTGCACCTAGTTATACAAGAGGTTACTGCCATCTTGCTTTAATTTCTCTAACCTTTTAAACATTTAATGAACCTTTGTTATCTTTAGTTGTATATTCTAGCCACTTACTTTCCAAAGCAACCAGATGCAGCATCTCTATCCTGAGAAAACACCTTCCCCTAGGCAGAGGGCCTCATGGGCCACTAGAGGATTTTAACAAGGTCATCTTTATGAATGAACAGAAAAAACAAACAGCTAGTATTGATTACTTTGCAATGCTGCTATTAATCATAATCGTGCTGCACATTAACCTATAATCATCATCTTTAACTCTATGGCTCAGAGTTTGGCTCTGCCTTCGTGATTCCTAGGTTTGGAAAGAGCCAAGCCTTTAATATCTCACAAAGTACATGCATGTTTACCCATTCATTCATTCATTCAACAAGCTACCAAGCTATGTTCTGGACACTGAGCTGGAAACTGAGATATGAAGACACAAAAATGGCATTCACTGTAACCTTCAAGAAGCTTATCCTCTATTGAAAAAAACCATCTACATACACGCACATATATGTACATATACATATGGAAGGACAACATATACAGATGTACACATATATGCATGAGGTTATATATGCACATATACATAGACATACATACATATGTGTGTGTTTGTGTATATGGGACAGCTAGGTGGCACAATGGATAGAGTCCCAGGCCTGGAGTCCAGAAGACTCATCTTCCTGAGTTCAAATTTGGCCTCAGACACTTACTAGCTGTGTGACCCTGGGCAAGTCACTTCACCCTGTTTGGCTCAGTTTCCTCATTTGTAAAATGAGCTGGAGAGGGAAATGACAAACTGCTCCAATATCTTTGCCAAGAAAATCCCAAATGGGGTCATGAAGAATTGGACAAAACTGAAAATGAACAAGAAGACCAACTAGAAGAAAAAGAATAGGTCAAGATTAAACAGGGTCTAGATTCAATGAGTCCAAGTGTGGACAGTTTGGAAAAGGCTGAAACCTAAGGCAGAGAAAGCCTTAGACCCACAGAGGGAAGATTCTGATTGGAGTTGGGAGCTGAAGGAAAGTAAGGGAAACTTTGCCAAGACATAGCCCTTGGGTCTCGGGTTGAGGCTGGTGTACGGTCATTCAGGAGCAGGGCAAAGGTGAGAGGGGTTGGGAGAAACCTCATCATATTCTCATCGTTGAGGTTTCAGGTGTTACGGAAACAAGTAAAAGGTAACTAACTTGATGAAATTAAATATCTCAGAAAGCGGTCTAGAGGACCACGTGGGGCACAGCATATTGGACAAAGTACTGGACGTGGTGGAAAGAAGACCTATATTTAAAGGCCACCTCAGACACTTCATAGCAGTAAGTCACCAAACCCTCTGCTTTCACAAGTTCTTCATCTATAAAATGAGGGGGATGATAATACTTCCATCTCTTATCCCACAGGATTGTTGCGAAGCTCAAACAAGATAATGTGTAAGTAAATCATCTGACAAATCTCAAAGAACTATAGGTTAGATGTTATCATTTGATTATTAATGAGAGAGACAGTCCTCTTCCCCCCCCCCCCAACTATGCAGGTTTAAGACACTTTCCACATTAAGGACTTAGACACATTTAAAGGGAATTTCTTCACATACTGATGCTGGAAGGGACAGAGAAAAGGCTTTAGAATGTAAACCCCCTAAGGGCAGGGACTGTTTTATTTCTGTCTTTGTACCCCTAGCACTTAGCACAGCACTTGACCCATAATAAAAGCTTATTAGTAGGATGGGGTTGGGTTTTTTTTTTTTTTTACTTTTTGAAATTTTTCTTGGGTTTTTATTGTTGTTGTTGTGGTTGTGGTTGTTTTTCAATTGGACTTGTGACTTTTGTTGGGAACTCCTAGGATGGAAAACTCCCTCTGACAATGCAGATCAGCTTGACTATAACTTACAGTCATAGCAAGTTGTCTGGGCAGTGACAGGTGAAGTCACTTCCAGGGTCATGCAGTCAGTATATGGCAGAGGTGAGACTTGGACCTTGGTCTTCTTAACTCTAATGTCCATGGCGCAGTATCCACTCTGGCCATCTTAGCCCATTTGCCAGACTGTGAGTTCCTTGAAGTCAAGGATGGCTTTTGCCTTTCTTTGTACTCCCAGAACATAACACAGTGCCTTGCACATACTTAAATGCTTGCTGCCTTGACTAGCATCAATAACATTCACATACTTTAATTTTTAAAGCCTTTCCTCATCTCACATTTTAAGTAATAATACTTAGAAGAAAGGGTTAAAGGGACGTATTGTCTCTTGAATCAGATCAATCAATCAACAGGCTAGCGGAACAGGACCATGCAGTGGCTAGTGGTAAAATCTTTCCCTCTCTCTCCATGGTCCTGAGAATTCCTTGTACATTGTCGCAAACAACGGAGGCTTGCAGGTTTCCCAGGGATTCCAAGCACATCCCTCAGACTGACAGAGCAAGCATTCCAGACAATTGCCTCCCCCAGGGTCAAGCCCGCGAAGCTCGATCAGGACTCCAACGGGTCATAAAGCCTTCATAGATCTCCCTGCAGTGGGTGGTGATGTCTCCCCCAGGGCAGCTCATCATTTTCTGCTACAGCCAAGCACTTGTCATGATAGACAAACACCCCGTCACTCTCAGGCACTCATCTAATCGAGGCTTTCGTGGAGCAGGCTAAGAGAACAGGGAAAGAGGGAGACTGGAGAGAGATTAGGTATGCCAGCCTGCCCAGCAGGGAGTGTGCCGGGCCACGTGGCACACCCTCAGATCTGCATTTTAAAGCAGTGCCTCAGAACTCAGAGCTGCTTCCTCCGACATGACTGCAGACAAAATAAAGACAGTCCACATACTAATAACATTGCTTCGCAATCACTATTTCAAAACACACAGGATTATTAGGTCATAGATTATGGCCTAATATAATATATAAGGGCCCAGGGAGCCCTTGGGGTCCCCAAGACCTTTTCAGGGGGCTGTAAGGCCATAATTCTTTTCATAATAATACCAAGACATTGCAATTTTTAATGTTAAATATCAATAGAGCCCACATAAACAAAAGTTCTTGGGGAGGATGGATCTCATATATGTGTTCGCATATATATGTACATATAAATGTCTGTATATAGATATACATGTATATACATGTATGGAGAGAGAGAAAGAGAGAGAGAGAGAGTTCTTGGGGAGGATGGATACATACATATATATATGTATACACACACATACATACACACATATGTTGGGCAGTTAGGGTTAAATGACTTGCCCAGGGTCACACAGCTAGTAAGTTCAAGGAGAGGCCAGATTTGAACTTGGGTTCCTGACTCCAGGGCCAGTGCTCTATCCACCGTGCCACCTAGCTGTCCCAATCTTCAGTAATTTTTAAAAGTGTAAAAGGGGTCCTGAGAGAGAAATGTTTGAGAATTGATGATGTAAACTTAAACAAAACCAATCTCCCTACAGTGAGAGCTATGCCAAAGTAGATCAGGATGCCTTGGGATGTGGTGGTGTCCCTGGCACTGGACAGCACTGAGCAAAGGCTTTGTGATGACTTGCTGGCTATGTTGTAGCAGGGACTTTTGCTGAAGGGAAGCTCAGAATGAATGACTATAGTGATCCTTCCCAACTCTGAGATTCCCAGGGTCTGTGATCTGACTACTTAAAACAATAGAACCACGTTAGCTCCCAGCAGAGAAACTCTAGAGTCTCCTGCCAGTTAAATGCACATCACAGAGTGAAATTAGAGGCTTTTTTTTTTTCAGGAGAAACACTTCTCTCCTCAAAGAATCGGTACTTCCACCTATCACAGAGTGTTGCTGATATTCTGAAGAGCCAGCTGCAGGCTTCCCCTGTTATCCCCCCACCCACTTCAATGACTATAGCTTCATACCTGGGGGGGGCGTGGTACAGGAGCAAAGCTCACTTTGGAAACACAACACCACCAGCATCAGGACACACAATCAAGTTAGTCTGCTCTCTGAAAGCATGTTAGGATTTATTTTTTGAGGGGGCACATGGGATAATAGAATCATAGACTTAGAGCTAGAAGCATACACAAACTACCTGGTACAATGTAAGCTCCTTGAGGGCAAGGCTTGTATATTTTTATTTGGTTTTTTTTTCTGTCTTTGTATCCCCAGTGCTTAGCACAGTATCTGGCAAACAGTAAGTACTTAATAAATGCTTAACTGAATAGCGTTTAATTGTAGGAAAGGTGTCTTTTTCTTCCAGCTTTCCCAATATCCATGAGATGTAAACTCTGACCTAAAATTGTTACTTAAAAGAAAATTACAATAGCTTGCATGTATGGAATATTTAACTACTGCAGACATTCCCCAGCAATTCATATATGCCACCCCATGAGCTTCAGTCCTTTGAGGTAAGCACGGCTGATATCACCACACTCATTTCACAGATGAGAATAATGAAGACTAGGAGAGATGAAGCAACTTGTTCATTATCACAGAGAAAATGAGTGTTGCAGTGGAGCCTTGCTGACCACCCCGCCAAGCTGTTATACCCACCCTAACCCCACCCACTTTGCTTCCGGAGAGAAAGGGAGACTTTAAGTCAGGAAGACCTGAGTGCAAATCTTGCTTCGGATACTTACTAGCCGTTTGACCCTGCTAAGTCATTTAACCTCTGTTTGCCTCAGTTTCCCCATCTATTAGAGAGAATAACATCACCTTCCTCTGGGGTTGTTGTAAGGCTCACATGAGATAAGATTTATAAAGCACTTTGTAAACCTTAAGGCACTGTATAAATGAGAGCTATTGGTATTATTATTAAAGGTGTCCAAATGATCTAGGCCAGCAGACAACTTCATGATCCCCACCCCATCTCATTCTGTGTCCATCACTACAGCTTATGGGTTCCCTAAAAGAATTCAAAGTCATAACGATAATAATGACAACGAAAAATCCCAAAAGGAATAGGGCCTGTGGGTTCATTAATAAAGGCCAGTCCTAGGTAAGGAGATTCTCTTACCAATCAGTGCAGTACCTTGTTTTCCACTCAGAATCTTAGAAGGTTGTCCAGAGCACTGAGGGGTTTAAGGGACTTTCCCCGGATCACAGTCAGTGTGTTTCAGGGGCAGAAGGGTTGAACCCAGGTTTTCTGTCATGCCAGCTTGGCTCCTCCTCTTCTTCATTCTCCCCTTCTTCCTCCTCCTCCTCTCCCTCTTCCTTCTCCTCTTCTTTCTCCTCCTACTCTTCTTCATTCTCCCTTTCCTCTTCCTTTTCTTCTCCCTCTTCCTTCTCCTCTTCTTCCTCTTCCTCATTCTCTTCTTCCTCTTCCTTCTCCACCTCTCCTCCTTCTTCTTTTCTCTTCTTTTTCCTTTTGTTCTTTCCCCTACTACTACTGCTACTAATGCTGCTAATTATAATAGCCTTTATATGACTCTATCTATCTATCTATCTATCTATCTATTTTCTTCCTCTCTCTGTCTCTCTGTTTCTCTCCATCTGTCTCTGTCTCTCTCTCTTTCTTTATTTGATCCTCCCAATAACCTTGTGAAGTAGGAGCTATGGTTATCCCCCTTATACAAATGAAGAATTCATGGTCAAATGAAACTTGCTTGCCACAGCTCTGGTCTTACTTATCTGATCTATTCTTGTGAAGACAGCAGCTGTTTAGACGGAGTTTTCACCATAAGCTCAGCCGGTATCTAGTCCAACAAAAACCCAGCTTTTATTCAGCAATAACAACAATGATAGCAATGAAGGAGAACTTCAGTCTCTGACACTGTCATGCACAGACCAGAGACAGAGAGATGTGGCCGCAGCCGGACCGGCGAGAGCCCCAAAGTTCATCGCCGGCTTGGTCAAGCTGACCTTGTGTCTCCTGCTAGTCATCATTTAACAAAAGATTTTTTGAAACTTTGAGAACCATTTATTTAAAGAAAACTCCATTTCCTACATCCTGGGACTGTAATGCAAGGTGATAAAATATAAATAGGAGCAGAACACTGGCTAATAAACTGAATTGAAGACAGCATTTCAATTATCAGGTTTGGGAGGTATTTATAAGCCTCTCAAGTTTCTCTGTCATAGCTCATAATGTCACTGATATGACTTCACAGAAAGGGAAGCTGGGATTGCTACCTAGATTTTTTTGGGGGGTGGTGTTAGAATTTGGTAACATGGCATTTGCCTCAAAGTGCCTGCATCCAATCGATACATCATGCTAAACAGGATTTAAAATCAATGTAACTGGGTCCCTTCTCTCCATAAGTCAAGGAAGAAAAAGTATGATTTAAAAAAAAAGAAACCATCTAAAGATTTCTCTAAAAAGACATATGACCCATCGTAAAGAATGGATTCAAAGTCTGTGGTACACTGAGAAGCGAGCTTAATTTGTAGTCAAAGGACCTGAGCTCAAATCCTGTGTCTTATGCTTACTCGTAAGGTCATTTTGGGTGAGTCATGTGAACTCCCTATGCCTTTGGAGAGACTTTGAGAACTCTGATCAATATAATGATGAAGCAGGATCCCACAGGACCAGTGATGAAATGCAACACTTAACCCCAGACAGAGAAGTAGGGGGCTCTGAGTAGTGAGACACATAATTTTTGGACCCGGTCAAGGTGGGAATTGGTTTTGCTTGATTCTGCATGTTTGTTACAAGGCTTTGGGTTTTCTCTCCTCTTCCTCCCCAAGTAGGATTGATGGGGAATTTTTTTTTTTTTAATGAAAGGCTGAACATAGATGACCTTCTCGGTCCTTTCCAAATACTCTTAAGTGGATCTGTGATACTTCTAGATCCAGATCCGTTGTGCAATAAGGGCCCTTTACAAAATAGCTCTAAGCAGCATGCTACTTTACTGACATACTGCCATTCACATAGGAGTATGACTAACATTCTAATTTAGTTGCCTGGATTATTTCAAATTGAGAGGCAGTGTGGCCTAGAAGGTACGAGACTGGATGTGGAATCAGAATGTTCTGGATTCGAATCCAGCCTAAGACACTGACTGATTGACCAAGGATCAGAGGACTTAGATTCATATTCTTTCTCTGTAACCTTTAGCAAAATCACTTCTCCCTGGATCTCAGTTTACCTCTCTATAAAACAAGACAGCTGGACTAGATGGCCTCCCCAGTGCCTTCTAGCTCTAGAAAACTTGCTTTTTGATATTTTGATCCATAGTAAAGAAAAATTTTAGTATTATGTGATATAATATAATTTCATATCATATAATTTATAATCTAATGCATATAATAAAATCTATACTTGAATAAATATGTAATGATTATACATAATGATTATCATATTAAGTAATTATAAAATATACCATAATAATTTTTATTGTTATTATAGCACTTAAAATATTCTTTAAGGTTTTAAAAGAATTTTACATGCTATTACATTTGATCCTCCCAACACCCCCGGGAGTTAGGTACTATTATCATCCCCATTTTACAAATGAAGAAACTGAGGCAAACAGAGGTTAAGTGACTTGCACAGGGTCACACAGCTCCAGCCTCAGACAATTAATTGCTGGCTGTGTGATCCTGGGCAAGTCACTTAACTCACTTTGTCTCAGTTTCCTCCTCAGTAAAATGAGCTAGAGAAGGAAATGGCAAACTGCTCTAGTCTCTTTGCCAAGAAAGCCCCCAAAGGGGTTACAAAGACTTGGACCTGACTGAGAATCTCACACCCACACCCCCTCCCCCCACACACACACATTAGTCTGAGCTTAGATTTGAACTCAGGCCAGCTTGATTTCAGGCTCAGCACTCTATCCATTGCACCACCCAGCTGCCTAAAGTCTTTGGTAAGCTAAACCACCTCCACTGATAGATATCCTAAGCCCCCTTGGACTGACTTTAAACCATTTGTCTTGATTTATCTGTGAAATGGTGATACCAAAAGCTTATTTTTATAAAATCAGGCTTTAAATACTCTGGAAGAAATTATTTTAATGCCATAAGCATAAAAGCTAATTTAACAGTTAACCTTTATATAAATCAGAGTCATGGCAAAAGCTAATGTTTGTAAAGAACTTGAAATTTTGCAAGCTTTTTATGTCCATATGGTTCTTACAAGTACCCCACACGGTATGTACTATCAGTCTTATCATCCTATTTTACAGGTAAGAAAACTGAGATTCGGAAAGACAAAATCACTTACCAAGGGTTAGCAGGGCTTGAACCAAATTCTTGCTAACTCCAGGTCAATCAGTAGTCAGTCAGGCAACAAGCATTTATTATGAGCCAAGTCTAGTATTTTAACCACAATCCATGCTGCCTCCACTATATATGTCTTTCCTCATCCTCAGAGCTGCTATTGGCTACTCCCCAATACACACTGACTTTATTTTGTATGCATCATATCTGTCTGTGTCTCCTCTGACAGAATGTAATTGAAGGCAGGGCCTGTTTCACTTTTGCCCTCCTATCGCATTGCCTGGAATGAGGGGGTCCCTTAAGAACTGCTTGTCGATTGATTCATGAGCTGCCAAAGCCTGGTTTCATAGATTATTGAGGTTCAAGAGGAATTAAAAAATACAGCCAATCCTTAACTTTCACCAGGGTAACATTCCCAGAAAATGGCACAAAAGTTAAAACTGCAGATGTGGATACCTTGACCCTATGGGAAATGGGGGGCTAAGCTCCCGTGACCACCAAAAACTTTTGCTAGCAATTGCTGAAAAAATCACTTTTGTTCATACGATTATTTATAACAATATATTAACTCTGATAATATGCACTTTCCCTAACACAGTAGCCGTGAAATAATCCATAAAATATAGTGCACAAAATAAAATTGGTAACATGCAAAACATTTTTTCTCATTAGTAATTCCCTAAAATTCTGTGGCCTTTTGTGCTAACATTGCAATAAAAACCCATTGATTTTAGACCATATTCACTTTTTGTTATACATGAAATCCATAGTACCATAAATACTTTCCTCCCTTTTTATAGATATAACAAATTCGTTAACACCAAACTCCTTGCCAACAAGGGCTGCAGATATTTCAGCATGAAGTTTACCTAACACTTTTATTTTCTCACTAAGCCAATCACTGACTTTGGAAGCTCAGACTGAGCCCAAAGGACTTACTCTAAGCTTTTTTTTTTTGGTGGGGGGGGAGCATAACTTCAACCCAAAACTTGAGTTTTAAAAGCAAACAACGAAAATACGAAATGAATACACAGGGAGTTCTTTGCAACGGTAGGCTGATCAAGACCAATGAAGCATCTAGAAGGATACCAGCTGCTCCACCAACTTGTCTGCATTGCGCCTTTAATTTTTTTTCTCTACTGGGCATAGCTGTAAATGTGTGAAGTTGCCAATGAGAAAGTGAAAATGAAGTTACTAATAAAATCATACAAATGCTTGAAGTTACAAAAGTTAAATGTGTGAATGTTGAAGACTGATCTATGGATCAGTATATGGATCTGGAAAGAGAAGATCTGGGTTTGAATTCTGCCTTGGTCACATATTCTCAATATGACTTTGGACCAGTTTTTTTTTTTTTTATCTCTCTGGTCTGTTTCCTCATCTCAGGCAGCTGTTGGAGTGAATGTGGTGCTAGACCAGGCATCAGGAAGACCTCAGCTCAGGTCCACCCTCAGATACTAACTAGCTCTGTGACCTTGAGCAAGTCACTAAACCTGTTTGCCTCTGTTTCCTCACCTGCACAATGAGGATAATGATAACATCTACCTCTCAGAGTTATTGTGAAGATCAAATGAGACAATATTTGTGTAACATTTGCGAACCTTAAAACGTATGTAAATGCTGGTTACTGTTACTAACAATAATATTGATAATAATAATGTCAGTTGGACTAGATTTTTTTCTAAGTACCCTTTCTATTTCTAAATTTATGACCTTTTGTTGGATCCAGCCACACACACTCCCCCCACCCCCATTGGAGAGGAATCTGAAGGTATTTGCTAAAAGTCACAAAGTCGGATTTTCGTGAAAAGAGCCGTTGAATCTTTATGGGGAGGTTATATGTTTCGATGGAGACAAAGTTATGCAAAGACTATCATTTGATCTACACACAGAGTTTTTAATTAACTGTAATCACCAGAAATGTCCCCAGTCTTTATAACCTGGGAGGCTAATCTAAAGAATCACATTGCCAAACAATTTTAAAGAAAAATCACATATTAAAAAAAACCCTGCCTATTCAGGAATCACCATGATTCTAACTCTTTGAAGAGCCTTGTGCTCCTCTTCCTTTTCTTAGCCCTTGATTCTAGTTGCTTTCTAAATAAGGATGATATTGGGCTTGGGACAGATGAGCAGGTAACTGTCACACACTTGATAGAATCACATTAAGTCTTGAATGGCTCTCAGATACTATTCAGTCAGTAGACTCTTGGAGCTCACTCAATGCTATCTTAATGGCCTGAAAGTGAACAAAGCTAAAAAATAAATGGACATTTTACTCCCTTCTCAGAGTAGGATCTAGGATCAGACCCATTCTGTGTTAAATTACTTATTAGAAAAATTTCAGATAGAACGCTCAGCTTTAACACTGAACATATCCTGACAAATCCCACAGAAAACTTGAAAAATGTGTGCTTTCTATCATAATGATTATTATTCAGATAACACCAGCTGTGTGCCCATTAAACCAAGTGACTGCTTTTCCACATACCACCAAATACCAGCCTTCAATCATGAAAGGAAAGCAAATCTCCATGGGCTTCTCCCACATGCTTTACATCAGTACCAATCTGCACATTTGTATGCACATGGAAAATATGAATAAAAATCTGGGAATGTTTTCCAGATGAAAGCTCTTAGGCATCTTTGTTAGTGGGGCAAATATGCCCCGGTGTTTAATGGCATCACTCAATTTGAACACAGAGTTTCAGAAGGAGGGAAACATTCCTCTTTTATGCAAACACCCTCATCAGAAGATCATCCCACAGATATGGAGAGAACTTCTGGCCTTCCTTGGGTAACACACAGACCAGAGAGCTAACTTCACTTGAATAAAGATGGCACCAAGTGTTGGCATGGAACCAGTCCTGGATGATGTCCTTCTGTTCAGCTGAACTCTCAGTAAGGGAAACACCAGTGAAAACCTAAGAGAAGAAATATTGAAACACCTCATCCTTCACAACCAAGATGTAGGGGGCTATGATGACAGATTATTGCAAGAATTGTCACAAATAATGTTTATAGCAGATGTTTTGTTTCCTTGTTTTTCTTTGTCACAAGAATGGGCTAACTCTGCAAGGGCAGATAAATGACGGAGATGTAGAGACAAAAAGGATCCATAAACTATACTATTTTTAAAAATCTTTCCCATTGTGCCACTTGAGTGCTGCTTAAACCTCTCCCCACCCTAAAAATTCCAAGCATTCCAAGATCTTGTCCACAGTACCATGGAATTCAGAATAGCCTTGCTTAACAATGACTTAGGCTTATAAGAGCAGGGAATAAATGAGTAACAGGACAAATTGTAGAGTAAAAAGTATGATTTCCCCCAGAAAAGTATATGATTGTAATGCAATGAATGGAATGGAATTTAATTGTGCCATAAGAAATGAGAAAAAAATGACAAATTTAAAGAAATATAGAGAAATATCTATAAACTGATATAGAATGAAGTGAGAGCCCTGACCAGGTTGACAATGTAAGTTGAAACAACTGTGGAAAATCTCTCTTGGGACCCTGGCCTTTAGAATGGGGTAAATGCTGTTTCATTTTTATCTTTTTATCTCTAGCTCTTAGAAGAGTGCTTGGCACATAGTAGGTTCTTATAGCTACTGTCAGTTAATGGAAGGAAAGAAGGGAGGAAAGGAAGAAGAAAGGAAGGAAGGAAGGAAGGAAGGAAGGAAGGACGGAAGGAAGGAAGGAAGGAAGGCAGGAACAGGCACTATGTTAAATGCTTCACAAATATCTCATTTGATCCTCACAATAACTCTGGGATGTAGGTGCTATTATTATCCTTATTTTATAGGTGGGAAGAGGTAAGATTCAAACTTAAGTCTATCTCCAATCTGATACTTCTCCTCAAATGATAATGTTGCACAAGAAATCAGCAATATCCCCTTTCATGCTCAAAGTATAAATAGTGACCCAAATGATTAATTTTCTATTTATTCTTCCCTGCTATGGTGGTAAAAAAAAATAATGAGGAAGGGGAGACATATAGAAAGAGCATCTGTATTATGTGTGTGTATATTTATATAAATCTATGTATGTATATATATCTATATATCTATGCGTGTGTGTGTGTGTGTGTGTGTGTGTGTGTATGCATCTATAGAGAGAGGTGTAAATGTGTGTGTCTCTACATATATTCATGCTAATGCAGAAACACACATCTATTACTCAAGGGTAATTTGTAATCCCAGAAAACTGCCTTGGGACACAGAGACTTGTTCAAAGTAACCCATATGTTCCTTTTCAGACAAAGCTTGAAACCAGTTCATCCTGACTCCAAGGCTGGCCCTACCACTTCCAGGTGCCCTTAAATCTCTTACAAGCAGCCCTATTATATTATAAACATTTATTATTTGAAGAAAATTTACTGTTTTACTGTATGTCTCAGATACATACAGATACATCATATCTGCTCCTTGAGAGCAAGCACCATATTGTTAAACAAATAATAAGGATCCCCTTAGTATCTAGCACAGTGCTAGGCACAAGGGTCTAATGAAGACTAGAAATGGTTATCTCTATATACAGTGTATACAAAAAGATGCATTATGTATCAATGTTTGCACATATACACAGGCACAAGCGCACACATATGCGTGTATGTGTATACATAAACATAACAACGAGCATTTATTAAGCACCTACTATGGGCCAGGCACTGAGGAACACAATCTAAACATCAACAGTCCCTGCCCTCAGGGAGTTTACATTTTATCCTAAGAGACAACTAAACAGCATGTAAGTGGAATTCCACCTCTGCCACTTGCCTCTGGGTGACTTTGGGTAAGTCCCTTAAAATCCCCAGGCCTCAGTTTCTTTATCAGTAAAATGAGAGGATTGTACTTAATGGCTCTGAGATCCTTCCCAGCCCTAAATCTATGATGCCTGTGATTCCTATGTACACATGGGAGATAATAGAAAATAAATATAAGCAGATAAATGTAAGGTAATTGGGGAAGAGAATGGCACTAACGGTTGGAAGACTGTAAAAGGCCTCCTGTAGGAGGTGATGCCTAAGTGGGTCTTAAAGGAAAAGACAGATTCTATGAGGCAGGTGGATGGAACACATTCCAAGGAGAAAGAACATTGCAGGGATGAGGACAAGTCTGTGCAAAAGAATGAACACGGGAGGTGCGCCATGTGTAAAGAACAAAGAGAAAGCCAGTGGGGCTGGATCAGAGAGTGAAGGAGGGAGATTCACATGTGACGAGTCTTAAAAGATGGGTTGGGGTTGTTTTGTTTGTTCAAGGGGAAAAAAATATCCAACAGGGGACTTGATATCTACTCCAAGAGGCCATGGTGGTGCAGTGGATAGCGCACCAGGCCTGGAGGCAGGAAGACTCACCTTCATGAGTTCCCTGGGTAAGGCACTGAACCCCATTTGCCTTAGTTTCCTCATCTGTAAAATAAGATGGAGAAGGAAATGGCAATCCACTCCAGTGTCTTTGCCAAGAATACTTCAAATGGGCTACAGAGTCAGACATGACTAAAATGACTCAACAACAACAAAAGAGTTGCGTTATGAAGAGAATTGGTTAGATGTGGGCTTAAAGAAAATTACTCTGACAGCTATCTAGATAGGATTAGATTAGGGAGAGACTTGAGGCAGAGAGACTAATTAAGAAGTTGTTTTACTAGACCATGTGAGATGTGCTGGTTGTGTGAGTTGTGTGAAGGAGATCCATTCAAGAAATGTTAGGGAAATCAAAATGGTGGAATTTGGCACTGGAGCAGATATGTGGGAGGAGGCAAGGTGAGGAGGCAAGAACAATGCTGAGCTCACAAACCTGATAGAATGGAAGAATAGCAGTGCCCCAGTCAGAAAATGGTAAGTGCATCATAGGGGAAGGTTTGGAGGAAAAGATAATGAGTTTGAAAAATGCACTAGGCATTGGGGGATCCATAACTGCAACTTATGAAAGAGATCAGGGGATCTTTCTCACTACCATTATTAGACTGTGAGCTCACAAGGCCATGAACTGTGTTGATTTAGGGTTTTGTTTTGTTTTGCACTTCTTTACCTTGCACAGAGTAAACACTTAGTAAATGTTTATTGACTAAGTGACCACTGGTATATACATACATACATATGTGTGTATATATACCTACATATACATATATTCACATATGTATACACATAAATACAAATATATACGCATGTATGGGTACACACACACACATATATATGTATATGTATATGTATGTATGTATGTATGTATGTATGTATACACCCACATACATATTTCCTGTGTGTCTGGGTGACATATAACACCAACCTAGAGACACAAGAAGATGCAAGCAACTATGGATAGAATGACGGACCCAGAACCTGCCACGCCACCCAGTCCTGTGTATTTTATCCTCTTCCCTTGTGGGGCTATAAGAGCCCTAAAATACCACATCTGAAATAGAGCAGACCTCACAGTTGAGAATGTGAATGTCTAACCTAATACAAGATTAAAAGGCTGCTTTAATCTGGGATCAATGAGCAGTTCTAATTGTTTGGTAGAAGGCAGAATAGAATCTCTGTTACAATGGGTGATGGGAGAGGGTTTTTGAAAGCCCGACATGGTCAAACTAATCTACCAGTAGGTCATCTTCCATCTTGTACCCTGGGACATTATAATGATTCCTGTCACTTTAACACCTTGAAATTTTCATCCTTTTATAAATTAAAATACAAAAAAACGCACCACCTGTACAGCTATAATAATAGATGAGTCCAAAATGGCAGCCTTTGGGAATAAGGGAATTCTACCCAACTCTGGGTTTACCCTTATCTGACCTCCTCAGGCTTCATATATTGAAAGGTGACTAGGCTCTACAAACCCTAGATTTGCATATCTACTAAAAGATCTAGCCTCCTTTCATCTGCCTCAGGATGAAACTCTACAGGAACTCACTGCCTTGGGCCACTTCAAATGTCTGTACAATGTTGGATAGACTTCATATCTAAAATTTCCTAGGCTGTAGTTATAAATGTAACTTCATGTCCCAAAAATGGAATAATACTGTAGGGTCCAAGGTTGGTGGTGAGGGGGAAGCAGGGCCATTTGCATGTGTGTGTGTGCGTGTGTGTGTGTGTGTGCGTGTGTGTGTGTGAATGAATTTTCCACTTTTTGGGAATGCTCTTGATAGATGGCCATACAACAAGGAACTCTACAGTCTCTCAAGGCTTGAATATGGGCATCCCCTCA
This sequence comes from Trichosurus vulpecula, assembly GCF_011100635.1. NCBI lineage: Eukaryota > Metazoa > Chordata > Mammalia > Diprotodontia > Phalangeridae > Trichosurus > Trichosurus vulpecula. The sequence goes on along the minus strand of NC_050581.1, from coordinate 183,154,475 downwards.
GGACCAATGGAAGGCACCTGCTAAGTGTGAGTAGGATGTGATATAGAAAAATCAGGAAATTACAAAGGACAAGGAATAATAGTAACTTCCATTTCCATAGTGCTTTAAAGTTTGCAGAGTGCTTATTATATATGCTTTTTATATGTTGTCTCACTTGATTTTATTCACATAACAACCCTCAATGAAACATATTATGAAAAAGAAGGAAGAGAACCAATGTAACAGGAGGGTAATAAAGATAGCTTTACCACATAGCACCTTTAGGTTTGCAAAGCGCTTTAGAAATAGTAGCTCAACTGCTGCTATTGGAGAAATACTGACGCTGAGAAGAACATTGTTCTCTTGGAGGGTATTTGAGAGACAGCAGGGTATCGCTGAGTCTCACATGTGAGAGAAGGACCTGGGTTCAAGTCTGTCTCTGACATAAACCTGCTGTATGACTCTGGCCAAGTTACAGCTTCTTGGAGCCTCCATACTACTGTAAGATTTTAGGATGCTTTTTTGCTGAAGGACATACGAGCCCGGGAGTTCCTGACATGGGTGAAATCGCAGTTCATTTGAACCAAAACAAATGCCAGAAACTGGTCGTGCACCTGTTTGAGACAAGCGGCTGCCCAGAGTTACACCTGCAGGGAAAGAAACACAGACAGGATTTGGGGAGGGCAGCACAGCAGGGCTTCCCGGGGCCAGGGGATCTCCACAAACAGAAAACTGTGGATCCTTCCTCACTGACAGAAAGATGAACCAAGCCCAGCACCCGCGCTTCTGTCCTTGGGCATAAAGCCCGGAGATTCTCAACTTTCTGTACATCGTGAGACCCTGAGGCAATGTCTGGGGAAGCCTACGGCCCTCTTCTCAGGATCCTAGGTTCATATTTAAATAAAATACAAAGCATCTCAAAAGGAACCAGTTATACTGAAAATAAAGTTACCTATTTACCTAAACATATATATATATATATCTATATATATATATCTATATATATATCTATATATATGCACACATATAAAACACTGGTGTTCCATGAACTCGTTTTTTAAAAATATATAATACACACACACACACACACACACACACACACACACACACATATATGTGTATATATAAATGATTAAAGAATCCTAAATCTATATCATATATATATATATATAATATACATAAAATATGTATTAGCAGTTAAAGAACCCTGAATGTATATCATATCCTTACATCTGGAGGGAGGGAAGGAGGGCAAGGGTGTGTGTGTGTACGTATGTGTGTGTGTGAGAGAGGAGAGTATATGTGTGTGTATACATATATCCATATATAGCACGTGTATACATACACATAGACTTACACACACACACACACACACACACACACATTCCTTCTTGGAAACATGATAATTGTATCATGTTAAATGCGGGGCTAATTTGGGATATAACTAACACCAGTGGATATAGTTGGACCTTGCATAAACCATGTGATATGTAATTTCTGTAACAATCACAATTGTCCATAGGCTTTAAATTTGCCTCTATAAATTGTGTATATGCTTCATTGGAGAGGTATATGGAATAATAGATAAATGGCAGGCCTTAGAGTCAAGATAACCAGATTCAAGTCCCACCTACCTATGAAACATACACTACAGAACCACCATTAATATAAATTGGTAGAGAAAGGTTCCACACTAGGAGTTCTCTAGACTGATGCAATCACAAGTCTGGCCAAAGAGCCCTCACCCCCAAACTCCTTGGCATTTATCTATTTCTTTATCCGTATATCTGTTGTTCCTCACACCATTCTCCCCCTTCCTGAGCAGACTGTAAGCTTGTTAAGGGCAGGGATTCTCTAATTTTTGTCTTTGTGGGGCCAGTGCCTAGAACATGTGTACCTCTCCAAATTGATTTACTGTTACTTATGCTTATTAGGGCTGACTGTATCCTAATAAGATGTACAGTCACCAATGCATGCAATCACATTTATTAATCAGCAACATACAAGTATAGAAGGTACTTAAGTGTACATTAACTTGTGGAATTGAACTGTGTTCTGATATTTGCTGTCCCCTAGGATTTTTCTAATTTACATTGAATACTTAATATTTAAGTAGCACATCAAGGATGCCATTAGAAGGAAGCAAATCTCACCTAGCCCTATGGACAGCAACCTTTGGGAAAAATCACTGAAAAATCTCTTGGAGTTGGCAAGTGGTGATGGGTCGGAGGAACACAGAGAAGTCACAGAGAAGCCAAAGATCAGAAAGAGAACCCTGAAAGATTACTTAATAGAATCCATCTCTAAGACTTTATGCATAAAATGGATTAACAATACAACTGTTTGAGCAACAGAATTGAAAAAATTAGACAATTGCTTGTCATCTGAGACATCACGGTTCAAAAATACCAAATTCCATCAGAATCCTTCCAAAATACAAGGAGGCTGTAACTACAATTTCCACCCAGTTCCCTGGCTCATGCATGCACCATTTAAGGACAGGAAATCTCCTTTCTCCAATTTTACTTTTCCCCCTAGCACCGCCTTAACACTTGTTAAGCAAACAGACCCTTCCCTCTCCTCCCCGCAGGGAACAATGTGTTGATTCCCTATCAGTATCTTGGGACTTCCCCTCTTTTATTGAGAGTGCCCCTTCAGTAGAGAGGAAGTTCCAGGAGGAGGGGATCCCCAATCAATGTGCGATTAAATTGTGGAAAGGGAAATGAAAATCAAAGCAGAAAAAAAAATCCAGTCTGCTTGAAGAAAATATTTGCAGCCAACATGACAAAAGTGGAATCTATATTTCCTAACAGCTGTGAATCAAAACATGAATAACTGAAATTAACTGCACTGGGTTGGAGAACAGATGTGCACACAGAAAGTGCTTGAGTTCTTTTGTTTTTAGTTGCCCCTATAAAATCACCCAAGAAAGGCATTTCCCATATCTTCTCACCTTGTTGGGACTCGTTGTCCTTGATTTTCCATCAAACTATTAGAAGCTTTGGAATTAAAAAAAAAAAAAAAAAGACACAATGAGGTTTCAAGACTGTTGCTTTTTTTTTTTTCTTGAAAGAAGGGGATTCAGAGAGCTGCCAATCTCAAATGAGAAGCCCTGCCTAAGCAGATGGGTTTTGACACCTTTGGTATGATTTTAAATGCAAATATGACAATTTATGCTCACGCACAAGCTCTTCTGTCTCAAAACCTTTTTTTGGATGTTGAATTTTTTTTTTTAATTTTGTTCTCTGAACTCAGCTCTTCCTCTTTTAGCAATTAAGTCAATAGGGATCCCATTACAGTAACAGTGATATAATTGCTATATTTTAATCCAATAGTTTTATGTAATTTTAAATCATTACTGAAAAGTGTATAGAATATAAAGTATACAACAGAAGCTATCAGCCACGAAAACCCGGAGTTGTCCAACTTTTATCTGTGAATGTGTGTGTATAAAATTTGGTTTTATTAGAAATTAATTACATGAGAAAATTTTGTGGTAGACTAGGGTAGTGAAATAAGACCCAGGCTGCCTCAGGGAGATCAGAGCCCACCAGGAGTTCAGGTGAGGGGAATGTTGCACCTGGTAGTATCTACCAAGATACGTCCGGAGGGGAAACTAGAGTAAATGGAGGATTTTCAAATGAGAAAGTTTCATTACCAAGGCTGGGAAAATGAAAGTAAAGACAAGAAGGAATAAGTAACAGCTGAAAACAGGATGCAAAAGCTATGAAGCCTGTAGGAGGAACTTATGTACCCATGGATTTGTAGTTGGAAGTTTCTTTTTTTTCCTTCTTTCCTTCTTTCCTTCCTTCTTTCCTTCTTTCCTTCTTTCCTTCCTTCCTTCCTTCCTTCCTTCCTTCCTTCCTTCCTTCCTTCCTTCCTTCCTTCCTTCCTTCCTTCCTTCCTTCCTTCCCTCCCTTCTTTCCTTCTTCCCCACTTCTCCCTGACTGTCTCTTTCATGCCTTACTTTTTCTTTCTTTCCTTTTTTGTTTCATCTCCCCATCTCATCCAGGCAGAAAACACAGTGACTACCTATAGCCTGACCTGCTGAATAGCCTTAGAGCTCCAAGCTGCCCATTTCCAGTCCGAGCTAGTTCTCTCTTCATTTGACAGCCCAATGGTCCCCTGTTCCCAGGGGCTCACCCTACTGATGCCACTTAGGACACCTGAGTGATTTTAGTCCTACTGCAAAAAAGAATTTCCAAACTCAACCTCAGCTTCCCCAGCAGCAGGCAGGCTCTATAGGTGTGTGTTACTGTTCCCAGCTGTGAGCATATTTCTGTGCTCAATGAATGGAATAAAACATGATCAAAAGATGTGATTACTCCTCATTCTAGTGGGTCTTGAGGTAAACATATGGTATTCATGGATTGCTAAAAGGTAATCCATATATTTCAGAGCCCATAGAGCCTACAGCACTCATAGAAGCCCAAACACATTTAAAACATGGTTCCTCATTTGTCCCTGGTAAATACCATGTTGGGTTGCATGTCCCACTCAAGTCCATCTTGATGAAAACCGTGGTATATCCTAACTGAACCAGAATCTCTGAAATCAGGATGTAGGAGTGTGGAGTGGGTGGGAGAAGAGAGTGCATAGAAGGGAAAGACATTCAGAAATGGTGTTATCTTAGTGAGCCAGTTTCCTGAAATACAAACAATCTTTCCCTCAGCCAGTTGCTCATGAGGATTGAGCTACTAAGCTAGGATCAAAGGTTCTTCAGAGATTGGTCTAGGTTGTCTCACCAGGGTCAGGGGATATAGATCTACTAGACCAGGTCGTGGATCCTAAGCTGACCCTCAGTGCAGAGATTCTGCTTAATTAGAGTAGGTCAGAAATGTGGTTAATTTATTTCTTCGGAATTATTCTCTATTACATCCATACATTCCTTAACAAATGGGCCCACTATAAATGTATTGTTGCAAGCTAAGCACTGACATTCTCCAGAATAGTCTGAAGTAGTCAAAGGCCATCCCTGTATAAGATTCCAAACCTCTCTGTTAGCAATTTTACTATGTACTGAATATTCAAAGATTTCCTTGAATTCCATAATGAAATTCTCCGAATCATCCAAAAGAGCCTAAAATGGCATTATCCATTATAGGATGGGCCCCAGAATATAAGAAATCACAAGTACAACTTTGGCCTAATTGATGAGAAATTTGTAAAGGCAAATTTGGAAACCCAATTTGATCTGATCCAGGACCTGTGAAAATTCCAATTGGCTAGAAAATCTTTATGGTGGCCAGAACCAGCTGGCCTGAAAACAGGAAATGCGTTCCAATATCAGCTGGAGTCAATCTCTTTTTTCCATGGTAGAGGTCAGCTGTGATAAAAATTGGCACCTTTCATTAAGAGATGCTAATACTGAGCTCAGAACTCAGTGTTGTAAGGCTATATTCTATGATGGGGATGAGGGGAGAGATCATGGACATTGTAGCCTTTGAGGAAATATGAGATACTATAGATCAGCAGGCATGTGGCCACAGCTGCCCATATGAGGGGCTCAGAGGCTACCAATGGATCAAACAGGGAAGGTAACATGGTGGCTACATTGGGCCAATATTCATCTTGAGGGAAAAAAATAAGGAACCACGTGCAAAGTACTCTGATTTCTAGGAAATGAGAAAAAAGCAACAGGAGCCAAGGATTTGAAGCAGTGTAGATAAAGATGAGAAATTGGATGTAAGAGACATTATGCCACCTCCACTCCTAAAGCTGGGTGGTTTTCTTGAAAATCTCCAGGCTTGCCCTTTAGGGAACTAATTTAAGTCAGAGGTTCTGAGACCACTCAGCATATAGAACCTTAAAGTTGTTATTGGTGACATTACTACTAGTGGGATCTGGGAAGACAAAGAATATCTCATTATGATAATAAAAATGATGATGATGCTAGGGACTGGATCAGTGATTTCATTAGTTTAAGGAAATCTCAGGTGATGAAATTTCCTCTAATGATTCAAGCGACATCTTCTGCCTAACTTAGGGAGTTGCCAAAAGCACTGAGAGGTTAAATGACTTGTTCAGAGTCATACAGCTAGTATGGATCAGAGATAGGATTTGAACTGAGGTTTTTCTAATTTTGGGATCACCTCTTTCTCAATAATAACAATTAATAATATATAAGAAGAAGGAGAAGAAATAAATTTATATAAGTTCCTTAAGGCTTAACAAAGGGCTTTACATATAATCTCTCATTTAATCCTCACAACAATCATGTGAGGTAGGTACAATTATTATTCTCATCTAACTTACGAGGAATCTGAGTGTTGGAGAGGTTAAGTGACTTGTCCAGGGTCACACAGCTAAGTGTCTGAGGAGGCATTTGAAATTACCTCTTCCTGACTCCAAGTCTAGCCTTCTATATACTATATCAACTATCTCCCTATTTTTATATCTCCCACAGCACCTAACACACTGCCTCGGTTACCAGGGGCATAACAGATATTCATGGCATCAAATTGAAAATATTCCCTTTCCTTCTTCCTGGCTCATTCCCCAGCCTCCCAGCATATTAGTGCTTTGACGATGACCCCTTCCCCTGTCTCTCCCTCCACCTTTCATTCACCTTGAAAGTTACCCTTGTGTTTCATTTTATATAAGATGATATAAAAGCATTAGAGGCACAGCAGCCCACCAGATGAGGTCCACACATCCCTGAGGGCTGGCCCTTATGCCACCACCAAACATTTCTTGACCATATTTTTCAATACTTCTTCAGCAACTCAATCCAATGAATGCTCTAGTGGCCCAGACTGCTGGAGGCACTATCAACACCTTATCCTTCCCTAGCAAGGCACAGACAGACTCTACTGTGATCGAAAACCTTTCCCTTTCTAAGCTACATTTTTCCTCCACTGCTGTGACACCACCTACTGTCGATTTCCTTTGTAGAAATCCTGTTTCCATCCTCAAAATGCCACTGGTTATTTCAAGTCACAACCTGCAGGCTTCAAGAGGGCCGAGTTGGTGAAACCGTGGTTTGTTTCACGTTCTTGGCATGTCCGAGAACATGACTTGATTTGATGTGACAGCTCAGACTGGAAGGATGGTATGGCACACTCTCGACATTCAAATTGGATAACTGCAGCGATCAAGCACTGGCTGGACAGCATCCGGGCAGCAGACGGGCAACTGTTAGCACACTGCCAACGTTAAATTACCAGTGAGGAGCTGGGCGTGCAGTGTTCTAGGATAATATCTAAAAAAAGTAATTAATCACCATTTTGAGAAGCCCTCCACGAAGTACACTTACTATCTTTGATTCATAAGCAGATATTTTCTTGCAATATTTGAATATTATTTTGTTCATAAACTTGAATTTACATGTTACTGGGAGCTTCCTTTATGAAGCAACACACCAACGTGAAAAGACTAGAAAGCGACAATGAAATAAGCGAGGGCAAGTAATGCAGAAGGAATATCAAGGAGCCAACTGTCAATCAGATCTTGGGAATGTATTAAGCACCTACTGAATGCCAGGTACTGTGCTACATGCTGGGGATACACAGAGAGGCAACAAAAACAACAAAAAAAATCCAGTCCTTGCTCTTAAGGTGCTCATAGTCTATGGGGATGGGAGGTGGGGGTGGGACACACATTCAAACCAGGATAAATACAGGACAAATTGGAGATAATCTCAGAGAGAAGGTATTAAGTAAGACTGGGAAAGGCTTCTTACAGAAGGTAGAATCGAGCTGAGACTTGAAGGCAGCTAGGAGGCAAAGGCAAAGGGGGAGAGAATTCCTGATATGGAGGGTAGTTAGTGCGAATGCCCAGAGTTGGCAGATGGAGTGTCTTGTTCAAGGAACAGCAAGGAGGCCAGTGTCCCTGAATTGTAAATAAGGTGGATGGGAATGATATGGAAGAAAATTGGAAGGATAGGAAGGGGCCAGGTAATGACAAATTTTTTTCTTAGTCTTCATTTTTATTTTTATTTAATATTTTAATTTTCAACATTGATTTCCACAAGATTTTAGTTACAAATTTTCTCCCCATTTCTACCCTCCCCCCCCACTCTAAGATGGCATATATTCTGATTGCCTCATTCCCCAGTCAGCCCTCCCTTCTGTCACCCCATTCCCTTTCCCCTTACTTTCTTGTAGAGCAGAATAGATTTCTATGCCCCATTCCCTACATATCTTGTTTCCCTGCTGCATGCAAAAAAACAAAAACAAAAACAAAAACTTTTTTTGAGCATCTCCTTCTAAAACTTTGAGTTCCAAATTCTCTCCCCTCTTCCCTTCGCACCCAGCCTCCGTAGGAAGGCAAGCAATTCAATGCAGGTCACACATGTATCATTATGTAAAACACTTCCACAATGCTCATATAATGAAAGGCTAACTATATTTCCCTCCATCCTATTCTGTCCCTCTTTATTCAATTTTTTCCCCTTGACCCTGTCCCTTTTCAAAAGTGTTTGCTTTTGATTACCTCCTACCCCACCTGCCCTCGCTTCTATCATCCCCTTTTTTTTTATCCCCTTCCTCTTACTTTCTTGTGGAGTAAGACACCCAATTGGGTGTGTATGTTAAACCCTCCTCAAGCTGAATCCGATGAGAGTAAGATTCACTCATTCCCCCTCACCTGCCCCCTCTTCCCTTCCAACAGAACAGCTTTTTCTTGACACTTTTATGTGAGATAACTTACCCCATTCTATCTCTCCCTTTCTCCTTTTCTCAATATATTCCTCTCTCACTCCTTAATTTTATTTTTTTAGATATCATCCCTTCATATTTAACTCACCCTGTGCCCTCTGTCTGTATAAATGTATATTCCCTTCAACTACCCTAATACTGACAAAGGTCTCATGAATTACACACATCATCTTTACATGTAGGAATGTAAACAAAACAGTTCAACTTTAGTAAGTCCCCTGTGATTTGCCTTTCTTGTTTACCTTTTCATGTTTCTCTTGATTCTTGTGTTTGACAGACAAATTTTCTATTCAGCTCTGGTCTTTTCATTGAGAAAGCTTGAAAGTCCTCTATTTTATTGAAAATCCATATTTTTACTTTGGAGCATTATACTCAGTTTTGCTGGGTAGGTGATGCTTGGTTTAATCCTAGCTCCTTTGACCTCTGGAATATCATATTCCAAGCCCTTCAACCCCTTAATGTAGAAGCTGCTAGATCTTGTGTTAGTCTGATTATATTTCCACAATATTCAAATGGTTTCTTTCTGGATGCTTGCAGTATTTTCTCCTTGACCTGGAAACTCTGGAATTTGGTGACAATATTCCTAGGAGTTTTCTTTTTGGGATCTTTTTCAAGAGGTGATTGGTGGATTCTTTCAATTTCTATATTACCCTCTGGTTCTAGAATATAAGGGCAGTTTTCCTTGATAACTTATTGAAAGATGATGTCTAGGTTCTTTTTTTGATCATGCTTTCAGGTTAGTCCAATAATTTTTAAATTATCTCTCCTTGATCTATTTTCCAGGTCAGTGGTTTTTCCAATGAGATATTTCACATTGTCTTCCATTTTTTCATTCCTTTGGTTCTGTTTTATAATATCTTGATTTCTCATAAAGTCACTAGCTTCCACTTGCTCCAATCTAATTTTTAAGGTAGTATTTTCTTCAGTGGTCTTTTGTACCTCCTTTTCCATTTGGGTAATTCTGCCATTTAAGGCATTCTTCTCCTCATTGGCTTTTTGGAGCTCTTTTGACATTTGGGTTAGTCTTTTTTTTTAAGGTGCTATTTTCTTCAGTATTTTTTTGGGTCTCCTTTAGCAAGTCGTTGACTTGTTTTTCATGGTTTTCTTGAATCACTTTCTTTTCTCGTCCCAATTTTTCCTCTACTTCTCTTACTTGCTTTTCCAAATCCTTTTTGAGCTCTTCCATGGCCTGAGACCAATTCGTATTTTTCTTGGAGGCTTTTGATGTAGGCTTTTTGACTTTGTTGACTTCTTCTGGCTGTATGTTTTGCTCTTCTTTGTCATCAAATAAGGAATCTAGAGTTTGCCTTAGAGTCTGAGTTTGAGTCTAAATTCATTTTCACTGCCTGTTCCTGTTCCCAGCCAACTACTTGACCCTTGAGCTTTTTGTCAGAGTATGACTGCTTGTAAAGCAGAGAGTACTTTGTCCCAAGCTTTAGGGTTCAAGCACTGCTGTTTCCAGAGCTACTTCTACTCCACCATCACTGCCAGCTCTGTCACAGCAGTGCTCCTCCTCCCCCAAGAACCGCCAACCAGGACCACAATAGATCCAAACAGGGCACAGCAAGAGAACCTGCCTCTGTGCCCACAAAGCACTCCTTGCACTCTTGCTCTGATCTGCTGCTAGATTCCTCCCACTGTGTAAGCCAGGGACTCAGGAAGCAGCTGATGCTGGAGCTCTGGAGGCAGCCTCAGGAGCTTCCTGCTGCTGCCACCGCCACCACTGTACCACCTCCACCACCCCCAGGGCTGGTGGCCAGACTTCTCTGAACTTGATCCCACAGTTTCCCACTAATCTGCTCTTTGGCGTTTGTGGGTTGAGAAGTCTGGTAACTGCCACAGCTCAATGATTCATGGCCCAAAGGCCTGTTCCAGCTGGGTGACTCTGGGTCTGGTTTATCCTGGCATGGTCCATGCTGGGCTGCACTCCACTCTCAGCACCATGCGATAGACCCTTCCCGGCAACCATCCAGGTTCTCCTGGGCTGGAGCCCTGCTTCCCTCTGCTATTTCATGGTTTATGCAGCTCTAGAATTTGTTCAGAGCCATTTTTTACAGGTGTTTGGAGGGATTTGTGGGAGAGTTTAAGTAAGTCCCTGCTTTCCAGCCGCCATCTTGGCTCTGCCCCAATGAAAGATTTTAAAAGCCAAACAGAGGATTTCATGTTGATCCTGCTAGCAATGGGAACCATTGGAGTTTATTAATGGGGGGGAGGGGTGACATGGTCAGATGTGTACTTTAAGAAGACAACTTTGGTCATAGAATTGGAGAATGGATTGCAGTGGTGAGACACTTGAGGCAGGTTAGATCCACCAGTGTCTATTGTCATACTCCAGGTATGAGGTGATGAGGACTGACATCAGGGAGATGGTAGTGCCAGAGGAGAGAAGGGGGTATAATTGTGAGATGGTGCAAAGGTTACACTGCCAGTTTTTGGCACCATATTGAATATGGGGTGGGGGAGGTGAGAGACGAAATCTAGGATGAAACCTAGGTTACAAGGCTGGAGTACTAGGAGGAGGGTGGAACCTTCAACAGTAATAGGGAAGTTGCAGGGAAAGACATGTTGAATTTAAGATGTCTACAAAACATTCAGTTTGAGACATGTAATAGGTAGCTGGACACATGAGGCAGAAGGTCAGGAGAGAGGTTAGGGCTTGATAAATAGATCAGAGGATCATCTGTAGAGAGAAGATAATTGAATCTATGGGAGCAGATGAGATTGCCAAACAAAATAAAATAGAAGGAAGAAAGAAGAAAGCCTGGGACAGAGCCTTGAGGGATACCCACCGTGTCCATGGCTTGGAAACAGATTGCTTCTCCTCTTACTTTACTCTCTGACCTGGCATACTTGGAAGAAAAACAAGTTTATAAAAGTTCAGATCCCCTGAACACAAACTAGGTGAATTATAATTTCCACATTGTGTTTGCATCCTGATGATAATTTACAGTCCTGACATGTAGGAGTCAAAGTCATATGGACATACAAATATGTGTCTGTGTATACACATGTGAAAACAATGCTTGTCTAGTAGATCAAAGTATGGGGCTCAGCATCAGGAAGATGTGGCATCCTGATTCTAACACCTATCACCTGTGTGGCCATCAATAAACAAGCATTTATTAAATGCCTACTAATTACTAAGTTATGTGAATCCAGAGACCAAAGAGCTCACAATGTGTCAGGGAAAAAATACATATATTTTATATATTTGTATATTGTATATTTGTCATAAGTTTATTACATATTTATTTAGTGAAAGTTACTATATATACATGTGTATATATGTGTATGTGAGTGTGTATATATACACAGTGTAGGTATTGGGTTTATTTCACTGCAATAGTATAAATTATATATGTATGTATGTGTATTTACATATTGTATTTATATGTCTAATTTTAAGATATCTCTATTTGAAACCTCACTTTAATATCATTCACTTCAGAATGAAATTTAGTGTAAGCTAAGTCAATTTTGAGGCCCATTCAAAAGGTTTTAGTTGCCAAGGTAGCAACAAACTCCCATTTCAGGGTAGGTTTATCTGTAGGGAAATATTATCATATAAACCCAAGGGCAGCTTTGTTTTTTTTAAGCTAAATAACATTTGGACAATGTGGTATTTTACTCTATCTTGATCCAAACAGATTAAGAATGACCTGACCCAGGTAGATCCCAATCTACCAACCAGATTCCCTTCCAGGGGACTTCCTAGCCCAAGCCAGACGTAGTATTTCCAATCATAGCTGGGCAAGTGGATTTGCCTGGCCAACTATACTGGAGTTGTGGGTTAGGATGCCCAAGTCATAGACATGGAGCAGAAACTAGACAAAAAGCAGAAGAAGACAGCCCAATCTCAGTTTTGCCACTAACTGGGTGAAGTGGGCCAATCACTTAATGCTTCTGAGTCTCCAGTAATCCTTTCAGAGGATGCATTATAGAGAAGTGGTCCTTTCTGCATCTATGGAGGAAGTTTCCACAGCAGAGTTCCATATGCAAATTAAATCAAAGATAAAGAAGATGAAAAAATGAAGGCATCAGGCATTTATATAGCATTTTAAAGTTGGTCAAGTACTTTTATATACATTGTCTCATCTGATCCTTACAACTGAACTGTGAGGTAGGTGTTTGGTGGTATAATGGACTTAGAGTCAATCAGATGAATTAGTTGGAATCTTGGCTCTGCCACTCACTAATGGTGTGACTTTGGTCAAGTCATTTACTGTCTGTTGGCCTCATTTTCCTTATTTATAAAATGAAGGGGATGTATTAGAATGTCTCTAAGGATGCTTGAATTCTAGATGTATAATCTTATGATAGAATTAACCCCTTTGGACTCTCTACCATCTTATCAACCTCAAACCTGCCAACTCTCACACGAGGACAAGGCATAAGCCTAGGAACAATGGTAATAAATGCTACAGGAAACAAGACACAGAGACAAGAGCAAGAAATTAGTTTGCCCAGTCTCTAAATAAGGAGATGGCAGAGCAGAATCTGGCTCCAGGGCTAGGCAGGATATCATCTTTCATCTCCCATCACCAACCTCTGGGTATGAAGCAAAAGATAAAAAAAATCAAAGTAACAGATTTAATACAATTGAAACCTCCTTTTAGTAGTTCTCTTGATAGGAGAGTCATTTCCCAAAATTGAGGATGGCTCCCGCAGTATCCCTTTGATGTAAAAGGAAGATGAGATGAGAAAATGCTCTGTACATTTTCTTTCCCCTGAATCAACTTTCCAGACCATCATATTAGAGCCCAAAATGATAGCCCTGCCTGAGGGAAGGGGAGCGTGTTCACTGCCAGCCTTTGCCTCTGTCCCCACAACAGCAGTGACTCCTGGGAACTGCTCAGAAATGGTCTGCAAATTCCTATTTCTAGCCACAGAGGCAGGTGCCTTCGGAGGTCCTGGAAGCCCTACAAGTCTTGCCAGCATAACTAGGCAGAGGCTATTGGAAACAGTTGTGTAAAAATAACCATCTCACAGAGATAGTAATGAGAAATGACATGGCATCTTTCAATCCTTCAGGAAATTGATGGCATTTCCCAGATTAGTCCAGAAATTCATTTCTCCCATAAAATCAGTCCAATATCCACATCAAATATGGCATCTTCAACCTGACTGTATCACTTATTGATCCCTAGAGACCCATTCTATTAAACTACCAACATGTGGTAAAACGGGAAGAAATGTGTGTCAAGGGCTTGGAAGAGGGGTTGGTTTCCAGTTTGAAAGTCCATGATAATTTCCACAGATATTTATTACATGGCTACTAGTTCCAAAGTTGCTGAGGAAGAGACCAAGGCCAAGGCAGAGAGAGGCTTTCTCTGCCCCCAGCAACTCCTTCTCAGAGGTGTGACTGGACCTACTCTCTCTTGACTTATCATTCCACCTTAGTTCTGGAACTGGTTGGATATTTTTTAGACCAGCCAAAGGGTGTGACTGTTCCCTCAGCCAGCCAAAACACACTTGCTGTGTGACATCATTCCAGTACATTCAATGCTTTTCAAAGACTTTTGACACTTAGCCTAAAGTCTTTGATTGATGGTCTGGTTAAGGTATCAAGGCATAGCACCCTGCTGCTGGCTTTAAGTGGCTCAATAGACTCCCATCTTTACAAAAATAACAGTGACTGAGTTAGGAGGTGGGGATACTCAGACAAAATCCAAAAGGATCACTGCCTTCAAGGGGCTTAAATTTTATTGAGGGATCATGGGGAGGGAGTGACCGTTGTTGTTTGTCTTTTGTTCTTGAAGAGGACCATGACAACAGGGAGGTGAATAATATGCAAGTCAATTGGATTTGAGTGAGGGAGGACTGAACAAAGTCACCAGCCTCATTTTTTTCCTCCTGAGCCATCTGGGTCCAGTGGCAAAATATAGATGACTGGAGATGGCCCTGGATGCAGTGGGAGACATTGGCCTTTTTAAGCTAAGGTCTTTCCCAGGTAACAGTTTGATTGAGGCAATGCCCTTTCAGTGATTAAGGCTAGGTAAAAAATGAGGCAAAGAATGTCCTGTTTTACCTAGCCTCCCCCCAAAAAAACCCCACAATCTTGGAGGGGAAGACCCCCAGAGTTTCTGGCCAAAACAGAAACAATTGCTATTTCTACTGACTCTGGGCCATCAAAACCCAAACAATGACTGAGTAAGGCTTGGGTTGGGACCTATTGTTTGCTACTCAGTGAGAGCCAGAGTGATTTGGGTTTAAGGCAAGGTTCTTAAAAAAGAAATCTAGCCCATAAACCTCCAGATATTTTTCGAGGTTTCAGTGATCAAAATTAACATTCCTTTGGGCAGAGCACCGGCAGGTAATTCCCAATGTGGACAGAGGGAGAGGAGGGAGGGGAGGAAGGGATTGATTATAACACAGAGGTAAGCAAAGGCAATGTCTATCCAAATCTAGACATTCCAAAAGGCAGAGTGTGCCAATGACTAATGGGATCAGGAAAGGGCTGAAAAAGGAGGGGGCACTAAAGCTGGACTTTGAGGAAAGCCAGGAACTACACAAGGCAGAAGAGAGAAGAGAGGGTATTCTAGGCATGGTGGAGCCCTGGCACAAAGGCCAGGAGATACTCTGCTATGTACAGCAAACAGGTAGGGGGCCACTTTTGGCAACATATCCTAGACAGTTATGCATATGCCTTTAATATGGGATTATAGGGACAATTAAATTCCACTTAAACAACTATCAAAAATTGTTGTTGTTTCATTTCATGAAGCAGGAGGCCACTTTCTTTGACCAAGTCAAATCTTTAAGTATTCACTTTCTATTCCCCACCTTAATTCCCTCTTTAGAAGCCCCTGTCTTTTCAGGAAACTTCATCCTACATATTCAGATACTATTTTTTTTTTTGGCCATCCTCCCCTTACTTATAGATAATAGGTCTTCTTTCTAATTGAGAACTAAATTATTTTCTATGCATGAAACATTGAAATATAATGCCTGAGTTGGCAAAACCTTCCATTATATCTTGATAAAAAAAATGGTCAGAGATGCAAATAGGCTTGTAGAATGTTCTTCCATTTTTTTTTTTTGACTGAGCCTAAATGCAAAGATTCCCAATCCGCCTACAAAGGGAACTGTTCTGGTCATGAAACATTACCTTCTCAGCATGCGGTATGCCCATCAGCAGAAAAGGAGTAAGAAAGAACCGACTAACTTTATTTATTACATTTGCAATGCCTACAAAGCCATTTACTTAATGGATGAGTATCATTAGCGGTCCAACCACAAAAATAAAGAATACAATGATGTGTTTCATAGGTTCATTAAAATAATATTTCACAGGAGTCATTAGAAAAAAAAGAGCTAAAGATCCAAGAGACAGTAAGTTGTCTGCAAATAAATGGAATGGAACCAACATGTTTTCAAGTAAGTTAAGAAACATGTTTACAAATATATTACATCCATTAAAGGGGAAAAGCAGCAACTTCAAGATCACTAGGGAAACTATTACTCACATGATTTGTTCAAACAAAAATAATACAACACTTGAATATTTAGTGCTAATTTTGTAGACAACAACTAACAGTGGGCATTGAAATATAAATATCTTTCAATAAGATCTAATGGACACAAGAAGAACCCAAAGTGTGTACGTATGTGTGTATTGTGTGTATACATATATATGAAATTAGGGATATGTGTATATCAAATATAAATACATGTGTGTATGTATTGTATATATGTATACATACATACAATGCATATAGTTATATATTTTATATATTATATCATATATTGTAATTTATGTTATATATATTTACACACACACACACACACACACACACATCTTTTTTTTAGGGGCACATATAGTCCAATGAATTTTCCAGGGCCAATGTTGAACTCTTACCGTCCTTTATAAAATAGCCACTTCTTTCTAAAAGTGTGTATACCATGAAACCAAAAATAATTTGGACAGTTCATTTGTTTCAATCAGCTAAAACTGTCCAACTAACACAGATGAAGCCAAGACAGAGGAAAACATTGCTTGTTTATAGAGGAAAACACGAATTCGAAAGATGAGGTGTTTCAGCTACCTTATGCTTTCCAGATCTCTATTGGGAATATCAATAGATATTTCTTGTATGATTGAGTGAGTTATTTGCCTTTTTTTTTTAAACTTGGGCTGCTAATTGCTAATCATTCATCTAATGTTTCAAGCTTAGTATTTATACCTTAAGGCAAGATGATCATGGATTCAGGGAATTTTATTAGTAGACTAGGCCTTGGGGATCATTTAGTTTTAACTTCATCATTGAAGGGTTAACTAAAACCCAGAGAAACTCTGTGACTTGTCTAATGACCAAGTCTCCTTCCGTCAGGGAGCACGGTCTCTAATGAAGATGCTTTGTTTATAAAAGTATATTGGTGCCATCTTTATGGGGTTTTCAAAATACAACGGTTCACCACAGCTTTCCTGGGATCACTGAAAGACTTTGGTTAAAACGAGAAGTTTCTTGCAATCAAAGCAGCTTATGGATTCAGCTGATTCATTTGACAGGAATTCTTTCTCTGATTAGGTATATAATACATGATTCTGTATTCAATACATGTGCAAAAAAAGAGTCCATGAATTGTAGGATATGTCTACATCTAAATCAATAGAGATGTGTGTATGTATATTTGTATATTTCCGGGCCGCTAGCTGGTATACAGATAGAGTGCTGGGACTAGAGTCAAGAAGACTTCTCTTTGTGAGTTCAAATTCAGCCTCAGACACTTACTAGCTGTGTGACCCCGCTGGGCAAGTCACTTTGCCCTGTTTGACTCAGTTTCCTCATCTACAAAATGAAGTGGAGAAGGAAATGACAAACCATGCCATTATCTTTGCCAAGAAAACTCCAAATGGGTCATGCAGAGTTGGACATGACTGAAAAAAAAAGATTTAACGCAACAACATGTGTAAATCTATATAGATACATGTGTTTATGTATATATTTAAATAGATATGTATATGAATATGTGTGTTTATGTACAGATTTATATAGATATGTATATATTTGTTTATATCTATATAGATAAGCATATATGCATTTATATATCTATATAGATGTATGTATACATATATATGTAATATGTATGTATATATGTGTATGTGTGTATTTCCCTTCCATTTTGCTCACTTGTCTGATTTCCCTTGAGGTTTGGGGAGCTATGGTAGGAAAGGGGCAATGCCATCTGAGTGAACACAAGCATCCTGGGGCAAGATAAAGAGTTTCAGTTCAGAAATCAGATTTGAATCCTGGCTTTGTCACTGCATAACCTTAGGAAAGTCACTTGACTTCTGTGAGAACTGTTACCTTGGTCATCAAATACAGGACATTAGACATCATAAATGATCCCTAAGGGCTCTTCCAGCTCTAGAGGCATGAAACATAAATTGAAATTCAGCCTAAGCCCAGGATTGGAACAGAGATTGTGTCTAAGGCTTTATTGGCATATGGAACCCCTAGGTGAAGAATCTCCCTCAACCAGTGCAAGTCAACCCTTTCTCTACCATTTTGCTGTGGAGAGTTTCTTAGAGCCCTGAAAGGCTAAGTGAAGTTCTAGGGGTCACACTGGGATATGTGTTAGAGAAAGGACTTGATCTCAGGTCTTCCTGGCTTACAAATCAGCAATCTCTCTACTACACACTATTACCCCTCGATTCTAGCAATTATTTCCACTAACAAGAATTTTGTCATTCATGTACTCATATATTTAGATTTAGGAGAGGCTTTAGATGTCATCAAGTTTGACATTTCACAGATGAGGAAACTGAGTCCCAAGGAAGTCAAGTGCCTTGACCAAGGCCATATGAGTAATGAAAGAGAAGACTGAAAAGCAACAACATGGACCTGAAATCCATCTTCTTCCTACTTCACCATCCTGCCTCTTGCTCCTCTACTCTGTCACATGTTCAGTCCTCTATAGGAGAAGTAGTTATATAAAAATAAATAACAGCCAGATAAAATTACCATGCATTTGTCTAACCTTCCTCAATCTCTTCTCGCTGATATGTGGTAGAGTTAAAATGATCAATATAATCAGAGGAAGACATATTCTAGAAAGCCCAAATGGTACGTCAGGCTACTGAAGGCATTCACGGTCTTGTCAAAGCTCATGAAGATGAGGACTGAAGCTGAATGGGAGCTCTTTAGTCTCTTAATATAGAAGAATTTGTGTATTTTATTGATGATCATTTAGCTACTTTCAGGTAGCCAGGTGGTACAGTGGATAGAGTGCTAGGCTTGAAGTCAGGAAAATTCATCTTCAGAGTTCAAATCTGGCCTCAGACACTTCCTAGCTATGTGACCCTGGGCAAGTCACTTAACTTTTTCCCTCAGTTTCCTCATTTGTAAAATGAACTGGAGAAGGAAATTGCAAGCCACTCCAGTATCTTTGCAAACAAAACCCCCAAAACAGGTCATGAAGAGTTGAACATGAGAAAATGAGTGAAAAACAAGAACAGTAAAACAACTTGAGAGTCTACAAAGCTGTCTGGAAAATGGTTTCATTTACAGTACATATCCAGTGTCCATTTCCATTTTAAACATTAATTTAAGTAATTAATTTAATTTTTAAATTTATTAAATATTAAGTATTTAAGTCCTTGTCCAATAGAAAACACTTAAATATTGACTAGACAGCTCTAATATAATGACTAATTTTGCTGAGAAAAATATTAAAATGATTCTCAATTAAGATACAGACCAATACAATCCAGTTTTAAATTGTCAGAAGACTATGTCCCTCTCAAATTAAAGGGCACCAAAGACTTAGACCTAATGCCTTAGAATATTAATTATTCTTTATTGAATATAAAACAGTCATTAAAAGATCAGATAATTTTTTTAAATTGACACTTTTTATCTTGTTTTTCCTTCTGTGTTTTATAAATAATTATTCAATATATTAAAGCCACACCATAACTAGAGAAGAAAAAACACTATCTTGGTTTTATCACTAACTAGGAGAGTGGACTTGATCACTGTCCCTCAGCAGACCTTTACTTCCTCACTTAGAAGACGGAGGGTCAGGGTGGAAGCTCACTTCGATGATGACTCAAGTTCCTTCTACCCCCATGATTCTGTGTATGTCTAGGTCTTCAAAGATGCCTGGCCCTGGAGAAGAGTTCAGAAAAGGCACTTTCCTCTCCTCCTCAGAGAGATGGGGCATGATAGGTGTGTACCATTGTGTATGTAACAGACATGCTGAATATGATCCTGGCTTTTGGCTGAATTACTTTTATCTTTCTTTTCAAAATTCTTTTTTTCTTAGGAGAGGCAGCTCTCTGGGCAGAGGAGGGAGGGAGGACACATCCAGAAAGGAAAGTGATGTTTAAAAAAAAAGACATAACATGTGTTTGTATATATTGTGTATATATGTATATATATATAATACATATACATATACACACACTATGAATATGCCCATATGTGTCTGTATAATATATAGACACATGCATACACCACTATAATTGAATAATATACAATCTACAGTATATAATATACCAAAAAACTCAAAACTTTAATACATATATAGATAAATATGGCCATGTATTATATATATACATAACATACAGAATACACATTATATGTGCAATATAATGTATATACATATTATAGATGTTCTATAGGGGATTAAGTTCACACATATCATAATATATACACATGCAACACATACCCACATCTATTACATGTTATATGTGTGTCCCATATATAAGTATGTATATCTGCATGTGTACATGAGTGTACATATATAGCCAGTGTTTTTCAGTTGTGTCTGACTCTCCATGACCCCACTTGGGGTTTTCTTGGCAAGGATACTGGAACAGTGCCATTCCCTTCTCCAGCTCATTTTACAGATGAGAAAACTGAGGCAAACAGGGTTAAGTGACTTGCCCAGGGTCACACAGCTGACGCCAAATTTGAACTCAGGGAGATGAGTCTTCTTGATTCTAGGCCCACTGCTCTATCCACTATGGCGCCACCTAGCTAATAGATAGAGATAGATATACTTACACATATAGTTATAGATAGACACACGTATATAAACACTCAAATACGTGTGTATGTATGTATGTATGTGTATATATGTATACACACATATATATATATACACATATACACATACATATGCATGCATGTATGTATGCAATTAAAGCTCCAATTTCTTTCCAAAGGACTTAGAACAAAACAAACATCTCCATTGAAAGGAAAAGGGCTCAAGTTGACTAACGTAGCATGTGTTGTCAGACATGGAGGCTGCATCAGTTGCTGGGGATGTTGTTTTCTTTTGGTTTATTGATGCTTTTTATTTTATTTGTAATGTTTTCTGGAAGTACTCCTCATTCCTACCTCTGCCCTTCCAGAGAGACGTTCTGAATCAAAAAGAAAGAAAAAATAGGCCAAACCAAGGTGTGGGCCATTTTTTTTTTCCATTTTCTCCCTTAACTGTTCTTTGTTACAGGGAAGGGATGCACGGTAGAGTAGGGGAAGTTGTGGTATCCTAGGCTGGAAGTGCCTAAGCTGTAAAAAGCAAGCAATAATAAAACTTTTTTCCAAAAATATGAAAATCTAAGACACTTGCAGATGGATAGAACTGCATAGTGTATTTGTATAAAGTTAATTATATAATGTTAAAAGAGAGATTTTTACATAACAGGGGGAAAAAAAAAGCAACAGCCATATACTTGTAAGATCAAATCGTTCCCAGAGCGACTTTAAAAAGAAATCATGACCTCCTGTGATGACATAACAAATGGCATTTTAAACTTTAAAAATTGTTTTTTATATGAATCTTCTCAGTTAAGCTGTTCAGAAAATTAAGAGGTTAGCTTCTCTAGGAATCTTTTAATTCATTTCAATTTAATTCAATTCAAAAATCTTTTTATTAGGAGCCTTCTATGTGGCAGTCATTAAGCTAAGTACTGGGGGTAACAAAGACAAAAATAAAAACCTTCCTTGCCCTCAGGGAGTGCCCATCACCCCCATTTTGCAGATGAGAAACAGAGTCAGAGAAGGAAAGCAAGGTCATCATAGATACCCAGCTAGCAAAGTGGGTAAAAGCAGGATTTCACAGCCCTATCTCTTCCAGAACACTTTCCAGTCCATTACCCTGAATAAATTCTACTAATTAGTCCCAAACTTGTAGCTCCTCAATTTATAAGGCTAACTTTTTTTATACCATGAATCCATAGCTGTCACTGAGTTAGAAAGTTGGTGCTGTCATGGAGAAGAAAATTGTTTGTATGCTACAGATGGCTGTCCTTTTATAGGCCATCTTAATGACTTGTTCTTATCTAAACCGTCATCTGTTATTTGCTTGTCATTATGAACTTTTTTAGGTTTCATATCAATCAGTTGCCTCTGTTTACTAAACAGATGGCATTATGCAAAAAAATGGAAAAGCCTGGAAATGACATTAAATTATAAAAATATTCAAAAGGCTAAACACTTTTTAGCATGTCAAAGATGAAATAAACAACTCTAAATCAGGAATAAGAAATGAGAGTGGAAACACTGGAGGTATGGGGATTGGCAGCTTTACTCCCTCCAAAAGCATTATTCAACTTAAAAAGTGTTTTCAGATATAGAAGAAGAGGTTTTAGGCTTGATGGATATGATTTTTTATTTTAAGTAGGTGCTTTTTCCCCCTTTCATTTTTATCTGTGTTGGCCAATGGAAGCAGCCATTGGCATCAGATTTAAACCATTGAAATGCTATTCATATTGTAATTCCCAGGTGTGCCTCCTTTGTCTGTTGTTCCTAATCTATTTCCCAGAGTTTCTGTAATTACATAAACAGCACCATTTAGAAAAAAATGGTTCCCTATCTTTGTTTGTCATCTTTAGACTGCTTTTGTTTAATCACTGAGTTATTATCAAATAGACACCCAAATGCTAGGAATATAACTGTAAATCTAAATTGCCTACCTTAATGAGATTAGAGTTCAGAAAATAATAAATATCTGCCAAGCCAGAGCAATGGGGTTCAGACTGTACAGAAGGTAAGGGATGGGTTATAAGAAACAAGAAAAGTATTTCAAAGTTGTGTGTGTGTGTGTGTGTGTGTGTGTAGATCAATGTTAACTTTCAGACTTAAAGATGGCTCTGGTAGAAATTGTGGAACTGAGATCCCCAGAAGACATTTAACCAGCCAGGTGACCCTGTGGATAGAGCACAGGGTCTGGACTTAGGAAGACCTGAGTTCAAATCCAACTTTGTGACCCTGAGCAAGTCACTTAACCTCTATCTGCTTCCTTATCTCTAAAACAAGGATGATGATAGCATCTAGCTCCTAGGTTCATTGTAGGGATAACATGAAATAATAGTTATAAAATGCTTTGCAAACCTTGAAATGCTATGTAAATGTTGGTTGTTATTAAAAACTGAAATAGTGTAACACACTAGTATAATATAAGCTTCTCAGTAGAATGTAATCTCTTTCCTTGAAGGCAGGAACTGTTTCATTTTGTCTTTGTATCCCCACTCAATCAGTCATTCAATAATCACCCACTGAGCACCTACTTTATGCCAGGCATGAGGGATACACACAGATTTTAATAATGAAACCTCCATCCCCTGTTCCTAAGGTGCTTACATCCCCAGTAAGGAGCACTCAGGCACAGTGGTTAGGGGCTGAATGAATTACCTTTTAAGTAAATTGAAGGCAACATAACATAGTGGAGTCTGGACTCTCATGGAACCCAAGTTAGAGCACTCCCTCCTGAGGTGGTTCAAAGGAATTTCTTCCCTTTTGGTTTTTTAATATCACCTTTTGATTCTATTTTTACAAGCTGGTTAGTGAGTCTATGGTGTCCCAAGTTAAAACCTAACAGCAGAGACCATTTCTAGTGGTTCTTGACTCATTAAATAATCAATTATCAACAAAAAGTTAAGATACCATTTAAGGAGCAACTTAGCAAATCCACCACAGGAACAAAAAAGTTCAGCAAGCCCATGGAAAGAACACTGGTTCTGGAGTCTGAAGACCTAGATTCAAATCCTACCTTTGATACACATGGTCAGTGGGACTTTGGGCAAACTCTTTGGGCCTCAGTTTCCTTATCTGTAAAGTGACAGGAGTTGGACTAGGTGGCCTCTTGAAGGTCCTTTTCGGTTCTTGCTCTATCGTCTCATGATCAGCCCTGAGATCTCTATGAAGCTAATTTTGAGAGATCTAACAACTGCAGTTTAATCAAAGAACACATAAATGTTTAGAACTTCAGTCCTGCTGGTAATTTTTATAAAAGGAAATCAAGCATCCTGTTAGTGTCACATTCTTTATAGGACTGAGATTTTCTAAAAGAACAGCACACATCCTGAAGATGAATCTGAGCGTGTGCTGACTTCTCTTAAAATTGTCCTATTTTGAGATATTTAAAAATAGTTATATTTTGAGCTAATAACTTCCATTCCTGAATGAGAGCCTAATAATGCTTATGTCTTACTTATTTTATTAAGATGACGTTAATCTGGAAAAAGGATGAACTTATATCTAGAAGACAAAAATATACTTTTTTTTTTCCTACTTATGTGATCTAATCACAGACCTTTGTAACTCAACTTTCTTAGGAAATGAACTCTCATTAACTGAGAACAATTAAAGAAAAACTCAGTAAGAATTTTTTTTTAAACATCTCAAGGATCTAGTTTATACTGCATAGTAAGACATCTAGGGTGGGAATAAGTTTGGTAACCTAGAATGAGCAACTCTATTTTATTTAAACCCATCATTTTGGGACTGTGTAAGTTCTTCTTCTGTAACAAGAGGGACTCCAGTGGAATAGTTTGCCAATAATGTGTATGTCTTTCAGATTTGGTCAACAACTGCCCATGGGAGTATGTATCCCAGATCTAGTAAACAACTTTCTAATTGTAAGCTTTGACTGACAGCTTCCTTTCATCATAAACTTAGGTAACTAATCACCAATCAGAACTGAGATATAACCTGTAAACACCCTTATCCAGAATCAAAAAAACCCACCAGAGACCACAACCATCAACCTGCTCCTGGGTCATTAGACTTCTATCTTCCCACACTTGGCTTAGACTACCTGAGAAGCATGATCAAAGAAAAAGTTTAGACATCATCTTTCAAGAAGTTATCAAGGATAGCTTAAATCCATAGGGTTAAAATAGAAATTGAAAAAATCCACAGATCACTTCCTAAAAGAGATCCCAAAATGAACACTCCTAGGAATACTGTAGCCAAATTCTAGAACTCCCAGTTAAAGAAGAAAATATTGCAAGCAGCCAGAAGGAAACCATCCACATCATGGAACCACAATCAGGATCACATAAGACTTAATAGCTTCCATATTAAAGGAGCTCAGGGCTTGGAATGTGGTATTCTGGAGGGCAAAGGAGCTAGGATTACAACCAAAAATCAACTCTTCAGCAAATCTGAGTATAATCATTGTGGAGAAAAATGGATATTTATTGAATTAGAGGATTTTCAAGCACTCCTAATGAAAAGAATAGAGCTGAATAGAAAACTTGACATTCAAAAAAGAATCCAGCAAAGCATGAAAAGGTAAACATGAACTATTTACATTCCTACATGAGAAGATAATATATGTAACTCCTAAGAACTTTATCATTATCAGGGCAGTTAGAAGGAGTCTACACAGACAGAAGACATGAGTGTGAATTGACTATGTTAGGATCATCTCAAAAAAGAGTGAGAAAGGTATGCACTGGGAGAAGGGGGAAGGGAGAGGTAGAATGGGAAAACTTTTCTCACATAAAAGAGGCATGCAAGGAAGAGGTTTTATAGCAGAGGGGACAATAAAGTGAGTTGGGCAACACCTGAACCTCACTCTCATCAGAACTGGTTTGAAGAGGAAGACTGTATGCATAGACATTCAGTTGAATGTAGAAATCTATCTTACCAGAGTGGAACTGGATAAAAAAAATATGTATGTGGGGGCAGGGGAGGCTAAAAGGGAGGGCAGATTAAGGGAGGCAATGATCAGAAGCAAAACAAACTTTTGAGGATGGACAGGATAAAAATAGAGAGAGAAGAAGAAATGGAAGAAAATAGGATGGAGGGAAATTTCAGGTGTTTGTTCAGTCATTTTTCAGTTGTTTCTGACTCTTCATGACCCCACTTGGGATTTTCCTGGAAGATATGCCAGAGTGGTTTGCCATTTCCTTCTACAGATTATTTTATAGATGACAAAACCAAGTTAATCAGAGTTAAGTGACTTGTCCATAGTTGGTATCTGAGGCCATATTTGAATTTAGGAAAATGAGTCTTCCTGACTCTAGACCCAGCACTCTATCCACTATACCACCTAGCTACCTAAGGGAAATACATAGTAATCATAACTGAGTGTGAATGGGATGAGCTCATCCATAAATTGGAGGTGGATGGCAGGATGGATTAGAAAGCAGAATCCAATCATATGTCGCCTACAAGAGGCACACTTGAAATAGAAGGACACACATGGAATTAAAATAAAGGGCTGGAACAGATATGCTTCAGCTGAAGTAAAAAAGGCAGTCATGGAGATCATGATCTCAGACAAAGCAAAAGCAAAAACAGATCTAATTAAAAGAGATAGTCAAAGAAACTACATTTTGTTAAAAGGTACCATAGACAATGAAGTGATATCAAAATGTTTTACAGCAAGTTTCTTTGATAAAACCCCTGGTTCTCAAATATATGCTGAGTATAGAACTGAGTCAAATTTATAAAAATAAGAGCCATTCCCCAACTGATAAATAATCAAAGGATATGAACAGGCAATTTTCAGAAGCAATCAAAGCTATCTATGGCCATATGAAAAAATGCTGTAAATCACTATTAATTAAATAAATGCAAATCAAAACAACTCTGAGGTACCACCTCACACCTACTAGAAATGACAAATGCTAGAGGGGATGAGGGAAAACAGGTACATTAATAAACTGTTGCTAGAGTTATGAACTGGTCAACCATTCTGGAGAACAATTTGGAACTATGCCCAAAGGGCTATCAAACTGTGCATACCTTTTTATCCAGAAATACCACTACTAGGTCTGTACCCCAAAGAGAGCAAAGAAAAAGGAAAAGGAACTATATGTACAAAAGTATTTATAGCAGTCATTTTTGTGGTAGCAAAGAATTTTGAGTTGAAGGGATGCTCATCAACTGGAAAATGGCTGACCAAGTTGTGGCACATGATTGGGATGGCAAGATCTAAATGAACTGACACAAAGTGAAGTGAGAAGAACCAGGAGATCATTGTGCATAATTACAGCAACACTGTAATGACGATCAACTGTGAAAGACTTGACTATTCTGATTAATGCAATGATCCAAGACAATTCCAAAAGACCCATGATGAAAAAAATCTTACCTAACTCCAGAGAGAGAACTGATGAAATCTGAGTGCAAAATGAAGTATAATTTTCTCATTTTTATGATATAGCTGATGTGGAGATATGTTTTGCATGATTTCACATGTATAATTTATATCATTTTGCTTGCCTTCTCAGTGTGTGGGAGAGGGAGGGTTAGGAGAGAGAGAGAAAACTTGGAACTCAAAATTTAAAAAGAAAAGAATGTTATAAATACATAAATAATAAATTGAAAGAACAAAAAGTAAAGTGGAGAGGGCTACTCCAGCAGTGATGGGCTTCCCCCACCCCCTACCCCTGCCCCGTAGATCCTCAAGCAGAGGTTGGATGATCACTTGTTCTCTGTGAACGAGTAGAAATTCTTGCTCTAGTTTGAGTTGGATTTGGTGGCATTTGAAAGACCTTCCAATTCTGGGATTTTGTGAAATAACATATATTTTAAACAATATTGTTTCCTAAATAGCTGAATTTTGTCAGTGATACTAGATATGGCTAGAAAACAGGTGAGAGGTAAAGATGGGTCTTGCAGCCAGAAGGAGAAAAGATGTGACACCTGGATTCTAGAAGACATTCTTGTGTGCTACATAATCCTTAGATTTCTTCATACATATAAATTATAGGAGTGAAATTATTAAATATGTGTGTATGAATAATATATAAAATACCAAGACACACACACACACAAAGAGGAGTTAAAAAAACCAAAAACCAAAAAACAAAAAAACAACCCACAAAACTCAAGACTATAAGCCCTGATAAGTGTTAGGACCAAAAGGAAGAGAATTTTGAAGTGTCAGGCAAAAGTGAAAATATAACATTTATGAAATTGGAAATCATCATTCTTGACACAGCCTCTCTGGGCTCCCACAAATAGTCAAGGATAGCACTAAGAACGAGTTCCTTTTGAGTGGCATGATCCTTAATGTCACCTCACTAAACCTCACTTACTTCTATTCACTGGGAAGTTGAATTTGACAATCTCTCCCTTTCCTGACCTCCTATTTTTTTCCTTTACTCCCCTCATTCTTAACATAAGTGAGACAGGTCATTTGAGGACCTCCAGCATCCATCCTCCAGCTTAACCAGCTGGTAGAAAGAAGCCTGTTGATAACGATGTCACAAATCTGGGGATGATATCTACTTTTCCTATACTGGAGCTAAGGACATGTCTTTTTCTGTTTTTGTTGCTGTCTCCTCCACCATCCCACCACAAAAGAAACAAGGGCTTTTTGTTGTAGTTCCCATCTTTAGATCAATTAATCTTTAGTACTACAGGTCTTATTCACATTGTTCCTGACAAAACGATTACAATGTGGTTGGATAAAACAGATGAGTAAATGAAATACGAATACTGCTAAGTTACTTTGTTCCCTCGTCATAGCTGAGTAGGGGTGAACACTACTTTCATGAATGGTATAATTTGTCTTATAAACAAAGAACCATTGCAGGGTGAGGGGGGAGCCTTGAAAAAAAATGAAAGTCTGGTGTCAGGATAAATCATAGGATCATAGATTTATGCTTAGAAAGAATTATGGAATGATTAATCTAGAGCTGAAAGGGACCTCAGAAGTTACTTAGTTCAACCTCTTCATTTTACAAATAAAGAAACTAAGTGACTTGCCCAAGGTCACACAGGTACTAAGTAGCAGGATTTGAATATAGATACTTCGACTTCTATTTCAGAGTTCTAACTTCTAAATCTCCGCATAAAATCCTTTCATTCCAAATGTAAGAAACTCCTCCCAATTTTGCCTGCATTTCTCTAGCAACTAGCACAGTGCCTTATACAACAGTAAATGATTAATGAATTCTTAAGCTCTAAGTGAAGGAAAATGAGGATTTATGGTCAAAGGTTCATAGTAACACAGCTGGAAGAGGTTCTAGAGACCTGATAGGCCAGTCCCTTCATTTCACAGATGAGGAAACTGAGACCCAGAAAAATAAAGTGAATTTCTGAAGGTTGAAGAGGGAGAAGTGGAAGATCGAGGAGTTCAGGTTTTTTTTTTTTTATTCTAAATTCAGTGGTTTTTCTAGAGTGCCTCTCACTCATCCAGTGCCTCTGCCCCCACCCATATAGTAAAAGACTCTCCAAAGCTGAAAAATATCCAAGTACATTTGGACTTTTCATCAGTGTCCTAGAAATGTCTCAGGAAGAGCAAAGTAGACTTGTCAGCAGGGTCTACTTTGAGAGCCAAGAATATATGAGGAAAAACGTAGGAGGAAGGGTGGCTTTATGACTTTACAGGGAGCTTGGTAGAAAACTAGAAGAATTTCAGGTAGTCAAGAGGTATGGGTTTACCCCTTTACCCCATAAGCCAGATAATCTGGAGCCCTCTTTCCCCTGGAATCTGAATAAATTCATGGGGGAATATATCATAGATGCTTTGGAGGATGTTTTGTACCAATTCTTCATATTATGCCACCTTAGCTAACTAAAAATAAAGTCTGGCTGTCTAGCTGAACTGAATGTTGATGAGGGACACACTGATGGGGGCTCCTGAGCAACGAGACTGAAAAACAACAAAACAAACAAACAAACAAACAAACACTACACCCAAGCCCCTCAGAACTTTGAAGGAATACGTAGTAGCCAATCTGTGGAGACCCATTATGACAGTACAAATAGAAGCTTGGGATAGTAGCTCCAAAACTTATTATACAAGTGTATCTCTAATGTACAGAAGAATTTTTTTAATTCAAAAGAGGAAACAAAAACCAGTTTTGTCACTAACTTATAAGAATGTAATATACAGTGTTAAGAATGATATAACAGAAATTTGTGAGTTCATATTATCTTCATCATCACCACTAGAGGCAGCATTCATACAGTACTTCAAGGTTTACTAAGCACTTTACAAATATCATCTCATGTTATTTTCACAACAACTCTGGGAGATTTCTGCTATTGTTATCATCACTTTATAGTTGAGGAATTGGGAGGTAAGCCGAGGTTAATCAACTTAATAAGGTCACACATTTAGTAAGTATGTGAGGCTGGATTCCAACTCATCTCTTCCAGATTCCAGGCCCAGTGCCCTACCCACTGTGCCTCCTAAAAGTCTGTGTAAGTTCTTTAGCATATATCAAAATGTTTTTTGATGATATTTAATTTAAAAAGGAAGAATAAATATTTTTGTTTAAAACTGTCTCTAAGTGTTCTATAGTCAATATGGACCAGACAAAAAGCATTACACTTAACTTTTTTCTTTTTCACGGTTTCATACTGGGAGAAATATAACCTGGAATAGGAGTTCTCAATCTGGTCTGTGAATTTTCTGTTTTTAATTTCCAAAAAAACTATAACTACAAAAGGGACTCCTTTGTGATCTACATATTTTATTTTAAGCATTTACAAACAATCTGAAAAGGAATAAATAAACCTTACTAGACTGCCAAAGGGGTCCATCACACACATACACACACACACACACACACACACACACACACACACACACACACAGAGGGAGAGAGAGACAGAGACAGAGAGAGACAGAGAGAGAGGAGAGAGAGAGAGAGAACCCCTAGAAGAACATAGTATTATGATATCCAGGTTTTCTTTCTAGCTTTATGATTATCTCCTCAATTTAAGAAATCCAAAGGTTACCACCTGTCCTGCCTACCTTGCCAGGAAATTAAGTGAGATTACTGAAAGGGAAAATGTAATGCTTAAAGACAAGGCACGATGGAAATACATGGCGCACTCCTTTCCAATTCTAATTCCCAAATAGTTTTGTAACTTTGTTCAAGTTAGTTGTTATCACTGAGACTCAGTTTTCTTATCTGGATAAAAAAGGGGGATGGACCCAGATGAATTCTTAGGTTTCTTCCCACTACAGACCTATGATCTTATGCAAAGGGACACTTATGAAAGAGAATCTGAGATACTTCTAACCCTTACCTTGCCCCTCCCCGCCCCTCCCCCCCGAACCCAGGAATAAAGTCGAGGTCAAGAACCTGCTCTGTCTATTCCAGTTATGGCTGAGCACTGACCAAGACCCCATTCCATTCTGCCTCTTGCAGCCTTCTTTCTGGGAAGCTGACAGACCATATGGATTCAACAATTCTTTATCACAAAAACATTCAAGCTTATGAAAACTGAGGCTGTCTGTTTTGTATCCCATGTTGAAAACTGTATAAATTCTTGGGGGGAGAAAAACATGACTTACTAAAAAATACATAACAAAGCCTTTAGAAAATGGAAATTTTATTCTCATGGGTACATTAACTATTCCTATAGTTTTAAATGTTATCACAATTTACTTTTAAAATAGAGGATCTTAAAACCACAGATGTATTATACATAAAAATAAAAGAAACCCAGCCAAGCTTCCCCAAACATCCTAATACCTTATTAAAATAATCCCCCCTTTCTTTTTAACTTTAGTACATTGGCACATTCATCTGTCACTTCTTTGTCATCTCACATTCTCAGCCAAAGAGCTGCATTATGGCCAAGGAATCCTTTCTTTCTGTCTTGAGATCTCAGGAGGTCATCTCTTGCAGAGTGAAATGCCAAATGCTTCTGTGTAACCTTCCAAAGATTTAACACAGTTTTCTGCTCTTAAGATCTATTATTAAGTTACTGGGAGCTCAGCAAGGCAAGTGATAAGCTAGCCTTTTCAAATTCTTTTACTTCCTGGATGTTTAGTTACTGTAGTTGGCTTTCTATCATTGTAACAGCTAACTTCTGGTAGAAGATGTGGCAGTGAAATATACCTGATTAACGGTTTATTCCATGATGTATGCAACATTCATGGGATCTAATACTACTGAAAAGATACTTAATCTTGACAAATCGTCAAGCCCCATTTAATGAGCAAAGCACTAGTGTTCTAATTAGATAACACACACCTGATCTGCCACAATTCTAGGGACAAGGCACCTTCTCATATCAGTCTATTGCCTTCCTTGTTTGTGCTTTCTGATGCTACTTCTCTGATTTTATTGGTATGAGGGTTTCTCCCACTTACACAGATTGTGACTTTTCCATGACTTCACACTCTGTGTAATTCTTGTCTGTGTTTTCCCATAAACTCTCCATACAAGATCAACTTAATGCAGCATTGGAGGCCTTTTTCTTGTTTTTTAGTGTCTTAGAAGGGTACCTTCTATTTATTTATTCTTGTTTCTTGGAATATGAATCCTCTTTTACTAAGGCTCTCTTTTCAGTTGAGACAGAGAGAGTCAGAGAGATAGAGACAGAGAGACAGAGAAGACACAGAGGATAGACAAAGACAAACAGAGAGAGACAGAGACACAGAGACAGAGAAAAGCCGAGAGAGAGAGCACTGCTAGAAGGGACGTTAAAGTTCATGTAGCTCTCTCTACATTCTCATTTTGTAGATGATAAAATTGAGGGCCAGGATGATGAATTGACTTTCCCAGGTTTTTCAGTTAGTAATTGGCAGAGCTTACATTCTATCCATGCAGAATAACTCTAAATCTAGAACCCTTCCTACAGCTACAGATTTCACTTTGTGTTGGGCTTTTGCTAACAAAAACAGGAACATATGCTTCTTACCTGGATTCTTTCCTTTTTATTTCTCTACCTACAATGTATCTCATAGGCATGGTGGTATTAAAGTTTGGAGACCATCTCAGGACATATAAGAGAGCTAAGCCATGTATACTCGCTGGCAGAGAAGTGAGAGATTCAAGATGCAGAATGAAACACATTTCTGAACACGACCAACGTGGAATTTTGCTTTTTCTTAACAACGCATAAGTCTGACAAGGGTTTTATCTTTCTTTATTTTTTTCACTGAAAGAGTGGGAGAAAGGAGGAGAGAGAAATGAGGTTCTAAAACAAGGAGAACTGAGCAGAATAAATGCCAAAAGGAATCACAGATAAGTAGGGCAGCTGTGAAAGTTACATGAGGAGTTTATTATCTACTTAAAAAGAAAGGTAAGCTCTAGATAATAAAGATTCAGTTTATGTTCAAAGCTCTTTCTATTCTACAAGGTACGGGGAAATGTTCCTTTTATTTGGTGTTTGTTAAGTTCAGAGTTTAAGAAAAGAAAGAAACCAACGAATGAAAAGTTAAGGCAATAACATAGGCCAAAGACAGACTTATTGGCAGGCATCGATGATCAATGAGTCTTTGTTTAATAATATATTGTATTTTTTTTCTTTATCTTGTGGCTTATTTTGAAGCAGCAAAAGATTTCCATAGTTTATGTATATCTATTTATTATTATACAATTAATTCTTATACAATATTGCATACAATATATGTATGCAAATATTTGTATATGTATGAGTACATATATGTATATTTATGTATTTATGTAATATATTTCAAGATACTTGTCTATGTACATACATGTGTGCATACACACATTCACGTATATATCTATGTATGGGTGTATACATACAACCTTCATTTAATTCCTTGGGTTACCATGGAACATTACTGCCTTCAAAACTAAAGATGAGGATATCATAGAAGATAATGGACAAGTTCATGGTAGATGTGAGTACTGTGAGGTGTAGAACCAATGAGGAACTCCAAAGAAGAACAAGAGGAAAAGGTGATGCCAAGGGATGTTCTGGCAGGAAGAGAAGATGCACTGATCACCAGGCATGGGTGAGAGATGATAGGGTCAGCCATAGTGCTCCACCAATACCTTTATGATATTGAGACAAAGCAAGGAAGACCTCCAGAGTAATGGGAAAAGATCACTTATTAAGCAATAACTATGTGTCAGGCACTGTACTAATACAAATACAAGCAAAAAGAGAAAGTTACTGCCCTCAAGAAGCTTATACTCCAATGAGTAATGGCCACCCATAAAAGGAAGCTGAAAGGGATGGGAAGGCTAAAGACAGCATATGAGGACCATGATAGAGAAATTGATGGGATCACAGATCTACTTGAACATATGAATTTTTTAATACTTAGGGAACCTTATATAGTGGTCTTTATATTTATTCTATATGAACTTATTAATTGAATCTTTTAGATCTCCTCTACTAGACTGTAAGCTCGTGGCCATTCTGGATTTTTCTCATTTGTTGTATTTGTATCTTCAGTGGTTAGCATCAAGTAGATGCTTAAATGTTTGTTGATTGATAATTCACTTCTATACTCCATCGTGTGTGTGTATATGTAGATTTGTGTGTGTCTATACATCCACGTGTGTGTATATATGTATGTATGTGTGGATATATATATATATATATATATATATATATATATATATATATATATATTCTGTTAATTAAATCCCTTTATAATATGGCTACAATCTACTCATGCATTCTACAGTCCAGCTAAAGGGGGCCTCTTGCCCTCCCTTGCAAACAAAAGTCAGTCTCCTGTTTAGCATAGGATGTCAGCTGTGACCAGAGCATATTCCCTCCTCAAAAGCAATCTCCTACTTAAAGCTTTTTCTCATGTACTTAGCTTTTCCTCCCTACTGTCTACTATAAATATGTTGCATAGGGGCAGCTAGGTGGCGCATTGAGTGGAGCACCAGTTCTGGAGTCAGGAGGACTTGGGTTCAAATCTGACCTCAGACACTTGACACACTTACTAGCTGTATGACCTTGGGCAAGTCACTTAACCCCAAATGTCCTGCCTTTCCCCCTCCAAAGGAAAAAAAAACCAACAATAAATATCTTGCATTTCCTTTACATAAAGTTTATGCCTACTTCACAGTGTAAACATAGGGGACAAATCAATTTGGGCAGCATGGATTTGTGACCCTTGGCTTGAAAAGTCCCTAGACTTCTCAGATGATTGAACAAATCTACAATGTACCCAGAATTGAACTTCCTGGAACATGGATGGGGAGAGGGGAGGAGGAGCTTCAGGACTGGTGGGGATTAAATATTTATCTATTCTTTCTCTACTATTTCCATCAAATGATCCAACTCATAATGAGTGTGCCAAATAGTTTCTCTCTCGAAGCCTGAAAAGAATATGATCTCAAGGACTTGCGATATATTTTTTAAACTCTGAATTAGCAGAGCACATGTGTACTCTGCAGCCTTGAGTATATTTAGATGCATTGTACTTTTAGGACTCTGGCAAATAGCTTTGCTCTTGCTTCTCCTTTTCACTTGTCCTGCATGGAGAATTGGGGAGAAGGATTTTGAATGATCCAGGGATAGTTCTCTGCAATGAGCTTATCCTCATTAGCAGGAGATTCCTATCCAGGGCAATGAACTCAGCTCTCCCCTGACAGTGCTAAATGCTATTAGAACACTTAGGTTCTCATTATCAGTAGATCTGATTTCCTAATTTTATTTCATCAATTCTTTTCCATTAAACCAGGTACTTTCCCTGCCTCTGCATTGGGCTCCCAAGTGAGTTACTTCAATTATCCAGGGCTTCTTACTCAATCAACAGCAAATTCCCTAGGATGAAAGAAGAAGAAATGTCAATAGTTCCTAAACCTCCCTTCACAGACTATTTCCGGAAAGCAGTATAAGTTAACTCCCATTTCCATGAACCGACCAGGGAATCCAAATGTTTTCAATGTAGTAGTATTTACCTATAATGAGTAAATTGATGAAAGACAGTGTAGCACAGTGGGCAGCATGTTGGAGTCTGGAAGGCTCACCTCTGACATATACTAGCTCTTAGCTTGATGACCCAGAGGAAATCACTTAACTTCTCTTTTTCTGATGAGCCTCAAAGACAATGACTCTTCCTCCTCCTCCCTTCCTCCTCCTTCTCCCTCTCCTCTACCTCCTCCCTCTATCTACTTCCTCCTCCTCTGCCTCCTCCTAGTAATAATAGCTAGCATTTATATAGCACCTTAAGGTTGCAAAGCAAGTATTATCTCATCTTATACTTATAAGTACCCTGGGGGGGGGTAGG
This sequence comes from Trichosurus vulpecula, assembly GCF_011100635.1. Lineage (NCBI taxonomy): Eukaryota > Metazoa > Chordata > Mammalia > Diprotodontia > Phalangeridae > Trichosurus > Trichosurus vulpecula. The sequence goes on along the minus strand of NC_050581.1, from coordinate 183,118,674 downwards.
TACTATTATCACCCCATTTTAAAGATGAGGAAGCTGAGGCAGACCAAAGTTAAATTAATAACTGGTGCACACAGCTAGTAAGTCTCTGAAGCCAGATCTCAGTTCTGATCTTTCTGACTCCAGGTCCAACTCTCTGTCCACTGTACTACTCAGCTGTCCCTACCTAGCCAAGTGACAGATGAGGTGGTGATCAGTATGGATAGAAAGAGATAACAAACTAGTAGTTCTCTGCACTGATTAAAATGTACTTTCAGACTCAAGGAGGGGAAAGAAAAGGTTGGATTCCAGCAAAGTATTCAACTAAGCATGATGCCCAGCACATAGTAGGTGCTTAATTAATGCTTACTGTCCGCCTAACTAAGTCTCTAATGGTTTCCTAAGTAAATATGATTAAGAGATATGGAATAGTTCCAAGCAATAAAAAGCAAATGCACAAACAACAACAAACATGTTGTTGGAAATCATCTGAACTTTCTGAAACTAGGGCTAACAAAGACATTCCTGGCATGTCTGAAAAAGCAGAACAGAGGCAGAGAAACAGAGAATATTCTAATTTTGTGTGTACATGTATGTATGTATATTGATAGACTGTGGCTTAATGGACATAGAAGAGAATATTTGCTCTCTTAGATAACCATTAATATTAAATATTACTTAAATATTAAACTACACTATAAATAAATCAACTGTTTGCTCCATGAGGACACAGACCATTTTGCTGTTGTCTTCGTATCACCAGCACCTGGCACATCATAGATACTTAATAAATGGTTGTTGGTTGATGGATTGATATATCAATTAGATCGTAGACCCATCAGAACATTGGTATCCTTCCACAAAAACCTCTATGGCCTATTTCACTTTTTAATATTGAACAGTCATCATTTCCCTCAAAAATTTTCTTCCCATAAGCCTGAGGGCCACCTTAGGATTTATGTCACCGAGGATTCTTCAGATCTTGAGGATTTACTCAACTTTCATTTGGCTTCTGTTTTCCCACCCAAGCAGAATGATCTTTGGACTAGGAAGGATAGAATAAAAAATGGTAAATGGGAAGTCAGAGAGAGAAGGTCAGAGAGAAGATGGTAAAAGAACATTTAGTGGCCTACAATGAATTTGAGTCCCTAAGTTCAGATGAAGTACAATCTTGGACACTAGAAGAAGTGACAAACATGACCACTGAAGTATTGACAATGACCTTTAATAAATCTTAGAGACTAAGAAAGGTGTTATGTTATAGTAGGGCAAATAAAAGGAAGGAAGGAAGGAAGGAAGGAAGGAAGGAAGGAAGGAAGGAAGGAAGGAAGGAAATAATATGGAAATTGTAGGCCAGTAGGTTTGTCTCCCTCTCTTCTTGGCAAAACAAAAACAAAAAAAACCACATTGTTAAAGAGACAGTTCATGAGCATTTAGAAAGTAAAAAGTGACTACTAAAAGGCCGGCCTGGCTTCATCAAGAATAAAATAAGTCAGACTAACCTTATTTCATTTTTCCATGATGTAGACACCTAGTTGGAGGGGTGGGGGCAGGCTATAAAAGTATGTACCTAGATTCCAGGTAAACTAAGTCTCTAAAGGTTTCCTGGCAAACAACATGAAGAGATACGGAATAGATAATGTTTCAGAACTAGTTGAATGATCAGACCTAAGGAATGGGTTAATATCAGCATAGAGGGGAGATTTTGAGTGAAGTGGTTCTAACACTAGCCAATTCCTTTATCAATGGCTTAGATGAAGGTAAATTTTGCAGATGACATGAGCTTTGGAGGAATAGGTAACAAGATGACACAGTTGGGGTCCAGAATCCTAACAGAACAGAGCAATAGATCAGATTTAACTAAACAGAATAGAGATGCATGCAATGCTTTACATATAGACTTAAAATTTTTTCACAAGTATAGAATGGAGAGGCATAGTTAGACAATAGTTTGTCCGAAAAAGATCTGGAGATTTTGATCAATGAAAACAATCTTAATAAAAGGGAATAATGTGTCATGGCAGTCAAGGAAGTAAAGGTTGCTGCAAGAGACAGTGGGTAGAACCTATATAGAAGTGCTTGCCTTCTCAGCGGGGGGGGTGAGGTGGGGGTGGGAATGGTGGGGGTGAGGGGTGGAGAGGGAGGGAGAGAATTTGGCATGCAAAAGTTTTAAAAAACTAATGCTAAACATTATTTTTACATGTAACTGGGGAAAAATAAAATACTAAATAAAAATAAATAAATTATCCATATTAGTGAAGAAACAAAATGTGCAAATAATACCTTATATTTAATTTTAAAACAAACAAAAAAAGAGCTAGAACGAGGGGAGTCCTGGATTTCCCTAGCCAATCAGATTATGAATTTTGTTACTTATGTTTGTTACTTATGTTACTTATGTTAATCTATACCAGTAGAATAAAAAATCCATACTGATGATTTAATTTAGTCATTTATATAGTGAAGAAAAGTGACCACTCTTCTGCCCTGGTCAGACCACATCTGTAATACTGGGTTCCATCTTTCTCTCTCCCTCTGTCTTTCTTTCTCTCTCTGTCTCCCCTGAGTCTTAATTTCACCATCTTTAAATGATATTAATACTGACCACACAGGGTTGTTGTGATGAAGGTACTTTGTATAACCTAAAGAATTATATAACTGTGAGTTATTATTGTAATTGAAATTAATAACAATATTAATGATTATTATATTATATATTATTTATTATATTATTATATATTATATATAATTATAATAATATATATTATATTATATTATATAGATCACGTTCAGAGTTGTTACTAGCAATTTTCACTACTGCAACAGACTTTGCCAAACATGACCAAGGTCAGTTGCACAAAACACGTTGTCAAATCAACTTTAATATAAATTCAATGGGGGTAAAGGAGGCCCAAGGCCTGGGGACATAGTGTGGTTGATTCAAAGGAAGGTGAGATAGAGAACACCTTAGCTGTGGAAGCTATAAGGGGAAGAATTCCACATGATAAGGCAGCTTCACATTTTAACTAATTTAAATCCTTTTTAACCAATTTGAATCTTTTTTGGTATTTAGATTCCTACTGTTTGGCACAGAGCCTGGCACACAGTAAACAAAAAATATTCATTGGCTAACTTAGTGCTACTAAGTTTAAGTTGTACATTAGGTGCTAATCTGCACTGGTGGAGTGAGTTTCCTTATTAGGAGTTCCATCTAGCAACGAAATCACACATCCTGTCCAAAATAAACAAAACAAACACTTGGTGCTGACCTTAATTAGTTTTTGCACTGAAGTAGTTTAAACACTGTCAGTGCCCTTTATATTTCAGCATCTGGGGACTAAGCCCCAGCCTTCTTCCCTGAGTTACAGTTCTTGAGAAATTTACATAAAACAAATAAAATTTTCACTCTCCACTAAACCAGTATTGCTTCTAGTTGCTCCTTTCCAAGCATTCTTTTTACCCTGTAGCTTTGAGAAAGGAGTGAAAAAGGTGTCATGGTATATAATCCTCACCAAATACGCATGTAATATAGGTGTACTGAAAGCACACTACGCTTAGAATGAGGCTTAACTTGGCTTATTTTGTAAACCCACAATAAGCAAATGAAATTTTTAAAAAATCTGATACCTCTGGTTTAGATTCTTTTGTGTTAGAATAAACACCCATGTTTGCAATCCAGTCTAATCATTGAAATGGGCAGGATAGGTGAGTAACAATAAAAGCTTCTTTAGAAAGCAGACCTGAACATGAATGGCATTTAAGCACACAGATTGTATATGGAAGCAGTATGGAGCGAGGCTTAAATCTGCTTCATCCCTAAGCCACAGGAAAAATGATTCGGTACTTACAATGTCAGGCAAAGAGAGGAGGAGGCATTGGGGAAATCCCTTCACTGTCCTAACAAGCAGAAATACTTGCTGTAGGGAATAGTTTACTAGATACGTACAACATTTTGGTGCTTGGAGTGCTTGTCAAAAGCTTTGATTTCATTTGGTATGTGGACCCCCAGGTATGGAAAATCCCTTTCAGCAATGTGCAGATCATTAACTCAAAGACAGATTGCATGGTGGATCATGGTAGATGATACACCGGAATTTGGAAGTCAGGAAGACATAGGTTATCCTACCTCAGATGCTTTTTAGCCTCTCTGTGCCTCAGTTTCCTCCTCTGCAACAATGGGGGGGGTTGACTGAATGGTCATTGCTTGAAATCTACACTTATATAACTCATCTATCACTTAAAGTGTTGCTGAGATACTGAGAGGTTAAGTCATTTGCTCATGGCCATACTGCTAATATATGTCAGAGACATTAATGAAATCCAGATCTTTATGACTCCCAGGCTGGCCTTCTATCCACTCTGCTGTACTTACTCTCTTTCATAGCAACGTCTGTTAATGATGTATTGCAGGAAGAGCCGATACTATCCCTTACACTCATCTGACTTACTTCTGGATGGATATTTGAATTGAAGCATAATTGGTTAGCACTGGTTAGGGCTTCTTTCCCTAAGCCCCCCATGCCCCGTGGTTATTAAGATCATACCTTTCAGACAAATAAGGGTGGTAGAGCTGAGCTGTGACCAGAAATGGATCTTCACTCCTGGCTCCCCCTTCCCCTGGTTCCAAACACCATCCCCCCACCCTTCCGAGTCCTGATAAAATCTGTTTGGAGAGTTTTTAACTATGAACAACCCCTCACTTTTCCTGAAGCTCAGGTGAGCCTTTCTGGAGTTTTGAGACAAATGCAAATCTGAACTTCAGAAGTGAATTTCATAGGAGTTGATGGAAATCTGAAATCAGCGATGCGACAGCTGGATCTTTAAAATAAGAAGGAAAAAAAAAACCATGCAGCTCATCTCAGTGATCAGTAGATGCCTATTTTTTCTTTGAAGACTAGAACATTTGTACGGCTTGGCTATTGTTTGGATGTATGTAAATTATCTGTTACTCGGAAGAAAGTAACTACATTTAGCTATATTAAAATCAAGTAAGCACGCAATTAATAAGAGAAACAGAGCAGCAAATTCTACCTTTCATTTTACAGTGATCCTTTGTTAGATAATTTGACTTTAAATAATTAATTTTAAAATACACTCCTCTAGTGGGTGAAATAGTAAGCATCAATAGCCAATATTTATGCAAAAGCTTTCCAATTAATCCCTAAATATTTAACATGGATGTTCTTGAGACTGTCCAAAGAAGGAAGACCAAGATGATAAAGGACTTGGAGTTTGTGCCATTTGAAGGTCAGATGAAAGCACTGGGGGTATTTAGCCTGGAGAAGGGAAGCTTGTAGGTGTGTTTAGGAGTAAGGGGCAGGAAGTGGGGGTGGGGGAGATATGATAATTGTTATCAAGTATTTAAAGCACTATCAGGTGGACAAGGGAATAAATTTCTTTTGGTTGGCCTACAAAGGCAGAGCTGGTAGCCATCAATGAACAGATTTTTCAAAGAGGTACATGTAGGCTTGGGATAAAGAAGACCTCCCTAATTGAAATTTCCCAAAGTGACCTGGTCACCCCCGCAAAGTTATGGGTTCTTCCTCACCCCAAAGGGATAGGTTCTTCCCCCCCAAAGTGAGGGATGTGTTCTTCCTTACCCCAAAGGGATGGGCTCTTCTTCATCCCAGAGGGATGGGTTCTTCCACCACTCCCTGCCCAAAGTGATGGGTTCTTCCACCACCCCCTGCCCAAAGTGATGGGTTCTTCCTCACTGGAGGTCTTCAATCAAAGATGGGCTGACTACTTGTTGGGCAGAAGATAGCATATATTCTCTTTCCAGTGTGAATTGGACTAGACCGTCACTTCTAACTCTGTAATTATATGATTCTGTGACCACAGAAATTTTAGTAGGTCAGGCATTTCAATTATAAATCAGGATGTCAAGGGACCTAAAGTTTAAATGAATTAATTCAGTTAATATGGTTAGTGACACTCCTGTTAACCAGTCCCATCCTGCTCACTGGTTTTTCCTTCTATACGCTTCTTAAAGAATTCTGAACAGCAAAGAAGCTGACTAGGTATTAAAAGATAAAAGACAATTTTAGAAATTAGTCACTATAGAAATTTTAAAACTCCCAATGGTTTTTCAAAAGCAAATAAATAGCTCCCAGGTACCAGAGCAAGGTGGTAGAAAGATCAATGGACTAGGAATCAGGGTTCCAGTTTTGAGTTCCAGTTCTGTCTATAAATAGTCACAGAATTTTAAATCAGTCAGTGAGTCGGCCAAAAGGCAGTCCCTGTTCTCCATGTGCTCACTGTCTAAGGGATCAGTCACTTAAGTACTCTGGGTCTCAATTTTCTTTTATGTTAACAGAGGAAAACAATTACAGGATATTACAAGGTCTATTGTAGCTCTCATGTTCTAATTAAATTAGCATTTGAAGGCTTATTTAACATAATCAGACAACATGAATGAATGAATGAAAAAAAATTATTAAGCATTTATTATGTGCTAGGCATGAAGAATATGAAAACAAAAGATAAGATGGTCCCAGAACTCAAGGAGCTTTTATTATAATAGGGTGAGAGGGTACAAATAGGACAGTGGAAGCCTTGGAAGGGTATTTTCATTTGGAAAGCTAACTGGTTGGTGAGTAGAGCCATGGGAAGTCAATTGACACACAGTTTCCAGGAGATAAGGCTCCAGAATTGTTAAGGAGAAGGGGTACAATACTTGGAGGACAATTCAATTGAGAGGTAATGACTTCCCAACATAGGGGCCCAGGAAAGAGGTCATCAATGAAACGGAGGCCCAGAATGGAAATCTGAGAGATATAGATTCTATTGTAGATGGCCTTTTGAGGAAAGAAGGCATTTCAATTCTTGTCTTTGTATAACCAGAGCTTATACCAGGTATGACTGGTATGTAGTAAGCACTTAATTGAACTGAATTGAATTTAAAATATTTTCAGTAAAATACACACACACATACACACACACACATTCTAGCACAGATAATGTTTTCCTTTTTTTTTTTGGAGGGGAAGAGGTTAAATGACTTGCCCCAAATCACACAGACAGATAATATTTTTGATGGGAATGGACATATTCACACTAGAACAGCTTACAAAGGTTGTATGTGGATCAGCCCTACAATTAGGATGATTGGAGAGAGCTCAGCAAGAAAGGCCAAAGTCCCTCTTTTGACCCTATTATCACCCTGGAAGAAGTCACCACAGTTCTTAGTGGATAGAGAACAAACAACGGAGTCACATTATCCTGGGCTCTAGTCTTCACTGCCACATTCTGTGGAACCCTGGACAAGTCATCCAACCTTTTAGTGTTCTAGACAATGCTCTAAGACTACAAATTATAGAACAGTTGCCGATAAATATGAGAGGAGAGAGTTCCCTATATCAGTAATATCAGATCTAGATTAATCACCCTCTCCCCTCACTCCTCAAAAAAAAATCATATGGGAATACAAAATTTAAAAAACCTAATGTGAATATTCTCTTTTCAAAAGAAACTTCTTCATTTAGAGAATGCATTTATTTAAATGGAAATTCTCTTTTCCTTTTAGACATAACGAAATCACAAGGCCCACTGATGACTGGCAAATTGGTTTTCTCCTGGTTTACAGAGAGAAAGCAAACTAGATTAGTTAGACTTTGGGAGACTCATCTTAATTCTTATTGGCATCTTGTGTCTTTTTTTTTTCTCCTATATTTTAAATGTATTGTCAGCAGGCCTTTAACTAAAAGCCTTCTAATTTTCTGTATTCTACCTGTCCTGTTTTTCTAAGAAACTTCTCAGAGCCCTTTACTAACCACAAATCAGATGTGTAATTCGGTGGCACATGACCCCTTATGGAGTGCGATCCTTGTCTGGGGCCTCTCCCTTCACTTCTAATTACTTATTGGATTTCAGAAAAAAGAAGTTTCCAAAATCACAGAAAGGACACTGTTCTTACTGTGGTTCTCTGCACTTAAGAAATATCCATGAAACAGAATCATCACAACAGATTTCATCAATGGTGATGAGCACATGTATACTGTCCATTAACTAAAAGGTTTGTCTTGGGGTGGGATTTTCTACCTCTCAGTTACTTACTTCAATAGATAAATGTTTCTAAGAAGCATTTGTTACATGAGCATTCCAGTGTTCAAAAAAGGAAACTATGGACACTGGACCTATAGAAAAAAAATTATTAGTCTTTCAGGATATTTAATACAATTGGAAAGGTTAAATTCGACGGGTCACTTGCTTTAATTGGGTCTCTAAAGTTCATTCTTACTCTAGAGGCTGCGAGGTGGCAGAGGGGACAGAGCACTAAATCTGGAGTCAGAATATTTGCAAGCCCTCCTCAGACACTTCCTAGAAGTAGGGCCCTCTGCAAGTCAATTAATCTCTCTGAGCCTCAGTTTCTTCATCTGCAAAATGGGGGAAAATAATAACGCCTACTTTCCAGGGTTGTTGTGAGGATAAAATATTATCTCCTAAAATGAGATAATATCTGTAAGATGTTTTACAAACCTTAAAGTGCTAAATAAATGCGTTATTATTATTATAACTCTAAAAGTAAGAAAATATAAAAATAATTTGCATAAAAATCAATAAGGGAGAGAGAAACCATGTAGTTCTCACGATTTTTTATAGAAACAACAGTCCTCCCTAAAAGAAAACAATTCCAGATGCTTTAAACAAACCAAAAATCTTCTATATTATTGCAAAAAGCTGTTGTAGTTATAAAAATGACAACTGTTCTCTAAAAAAAAAGAAATCAATAAGAATAAGGACTAGGCCTGTGATTTCATTAGTATGGAGAACTCGCAGGAGAGGAAACTCACTTTGCCAGTGTAGGTTGGCAGTCAGTCCATCAGTTAACTAGCATACATTAAGCACCTACTATGGGCTAGGCATTCTGCTAAATGCTGGAAGTTGCTCCCTTCCCTGTTATTGTTGTGTTTGTCCTTTGTTTTCAAAGAGGACCATGACATCCGGGAAATGATGACATGACTTGCAGTTGACTTGGATTTGAGTGAGGGAGAGCTGTGCAAGGTCACCAGTCTCACTTTCTCCTCCAGAGCCATGTGGGTCCAGTGACCTGATATTCATCAGGATGACTGGAGATGACCCAGGATGCAATGGGAGACCCTGGCCCTTTTAGGCTTAGGCCTTTTCATGTATTCACTTAGAGTGAGGTAAGGCCCATTTAGTGAATAGACTCTTTAAGAACTGAGTCAAGGGATCGTCCCTGTAAATAGAAAAAAAAAAGAAAAAAAAATCAAGCTGGGAGGGGAAGACCCTCAGGGTTGCTGTTCCAAGGAGAAACAATTAGCATTGACATTTATTCTAAGCCAGGAGGGCCCAAAATATGGAAAGAAAGGAGGGAAGGAAGGAAGGAAGGAAGCAAGGAAGGAAGGAAAGAAGGAAGGATGGAAGAAAGGAAGAAAGAAAGAAATCTAGCCAGTGAACCCCAAGTTAAACGGGCAGCTTCTGGCCATCTAAGTTTACCTTCCAAGGGAGAAGGAGAGGGAGAGGGAGAGCTGAGTTACCCAGCTAGCTGGGTCCCCTTTCAGGCAGCTTGGTCCGCTCACAGGTTGTATTTGTCCTTCATTTTGGAAGAGGACCATGACATCAGGGAGAAGAATTGCCTAGGGCAAGGCATTTGCTCAGGGTCACAGGACCAGTATATTTCAGAAATCAGACTGGAACCCAGGGCTTCTTAGTTTCTTCCTATGAGATAAGCCTAAGGGCAGAAATCATGCTTTTGCTTCTGGCACAGAGGAGGGCCCATGGTGCTAACTCTATAATAGGTGCTTAATAAATGCTTGCTGTCCGACTGAATGACTCTATCCATAATAACATGCTGTTACAGTTTTCAATTCAAGTCAAATTATCAATTTTTCTCCCTGGTTGCTATTAACTCTCTGATGTACATAATGATATACTTATTTGTAAAAAAGACATGTATCTTTTAATAAGGACAGCTGGGTGATGCAGTGAAGGGAGTGCCGGCCCTGGAATCAGGAGAAGCTGAGTTCAGATCCGGCCTCAGACACTCACTAGCTGCGTGACCCTGGGTCAGTCACTGAACCCTATTTGTCCTAATCCATCGGAGAAGAAAATGGCAAAGCACTCCAGCATCTCTGCCAAGAAAACCCCAAATGGGGTCGTGAAGAGTCAGACACACGAGAAAAACAACTGAACGAACAACATTTTTAGATCCGTGCGGCCAATTCTTACAATCCTTTGTTGTAAACTTCTCTGGAAGAAGGGAGGGAATAAGCATTTATACATTACCTACTAAATGACAAATATTCTATCTTCTAATTATCACAATAATCCTGTAAGATAAGTGCTATTATTTCTCCCATTTCACAGCTGAAGAAACTGAGGCAAACAGAGGTTAAATGACTTACCCAGGGTCACACAGCTAGTAAAAGTGTCTGAATTTGAACTCAGGTCTTCCTGACTCTAGGCCTAGTGCTTTATTCGCTGTCATCAGCTCCCTCATAAGGTAAGAGGGACCTCGGAGGATATCTAGTCCTATCCCTTTCATTCACTGAGGACCAGAGAGGGAAAGGGGCTGTCCCAAGGTCTGGCAGATATTAAATAGCAACATTTCATTTCCAAACCTAAAAGCAAAAAAAAAATTATTATGCATAATCTTTTATTATGAAAGCCAGAAATACGGACATCCCAAAAATCTTAGGACAGTTAAAAGCTATCAAAGTTTAAAACTGCCTTAAGAGTTTCGGGATACTCTGTGTATGTTCCCATATAATTCAAGGGGTCATTCTACAAACTTTTAATCCTCCTTTGTGGGAATGGTAACTAGAGGGGCATGTGTGAAGACAGATGAGATTGAGGTTTCTTTCTACCATTCTATTCCTCACCTCTAGGGGGAAGGGGTCTAAGTAGAGGGCCTTGAAGGTGCGTACCCCTCTAAAACTATGATCTTATGACCCTACACTCTCAGAGAGTTCCCTTCAACACTTAAAAGTCAAGTGACTTGCCCAGGGTCACAGAGCAGAACAATTTGGAGGAAGATTTGATGACAAAGCCAGTCCTTTACTCACATGCTCTAAGTAAGGAGAAGGTAGAAGAGTACATATTTTAAAATTTTCCTTTCTGATACGTTTTCTAACATTAGAACCTTAAAAAAATTGTTTTGTTTCATATTACAGTGCCCTAGCCTGTCAATGAGCTTTGAAATCTAAAAGACAGAATAAATGGGGAAAGCAATAAAAATATGGTTTCTGAAATACTGAACCAATAAAGTCCATTGAATTATCCAGGCTCTAAAGAGAAAGTAGGCATTTATGTAGCATGCACGATGTGCCAAGCACTCTGGTCAGCACGAACATACAGGACAAGGACCTTTGATTCTGCAGATCAATCGATCCATCAAACTCATTTGCTAACTATGTTCCAGGCACTGGGTTATGGGCTAAGGCTACAAATATAAAAAGGGAGAGAGTCCCTGCCCTCAAGCATCTTACATGCTATCGAGGAGACCCAAATATGTTCACAGATAAATAAATACAGGATATACACAAAATAAACCCAAAGTGATCTGGGGAAGGGAGGAAATTAGCAATGAGGGGAATCAGGAAAGGTAACTTGCACGATGGCAGGCAGGCAGGCAGGCAGGCAATAAACTTATTAGATATAACAATTATAAATAATAAATTATTTATTCAGTCCTTCCTCTGTGCCAGGCACCATGCTAAATCCTGGGTGTACAAAAAAAGACAAAAGACAATCCCTGCTCCCAGGGTGTTCACAGTCTAATCAGAGAGACAACATTGTGATCACAATGCACAGACAAGCTATAGACAGGATAAACTAACAATCAAGAGAGGATTATTTGAGGGGAGCCTTAAAAGAAGTTTGGGCTTGTAAAGGCTGGGGAGGAGATTTATCCAGGCATGACAGGCAGCCTGGAAAGTCACAAGATAAGACATGGAATGTTTCCAACTGGACACAGCTTGAAAGTGAAAGACTCAGAATGCTGCACTATCAGTATGGAAATCTAGGCTATGAAGGTCTTGCAGTGTCAAACAAGGGTGTTTTTATTCCATCCTAGAGGCAATAGGGAGCCATGACTATGATGAAAAGTACTTGAAAAATACCACAGTCTTGTGTACGCTATAAATGGTGGCTTTGCTTCCCCATACAGATCAGTAGGAAAGGCTACAAGGTCAGGGTCACCAGGGCCAGTTGGGGCACTGAGGTTCCTGTTAGCAGGGTGGGCCTGATATCTTTAAATATCTCTGTAGAGGGGAGGCAGTCCTACAATCCTGCCAAGTTCTATTATCATTCAGCAATAATTTAAATGAGAAAAGTGTTTGTCAAAAGCACAGAACAACCTACCCTGACTTAATGGTGGCAGGCTAATATGATGAAATTACTTTAATCATAAAGCAATTTTAAGAAAGGGTTGACATTTACTTTTTGTCGTCTTTCCCCAAAATGAAAAATGGCAGTGAACACAGGTAGAAGGGCCTGACTTTCCCCCAAGAACAGGCACTCAACACTAGTCTATAATGGAGGCGAGGGTTGGTACAACGCATTTATCAAGAGGGCACAGCCTGTGATGTAAAGGAGTACATTTTAATTACAATATGATCTTCTGGAGGGAAAAAAATAGCCCAAAAAAGGACCCATGTGACTAAAATGCTAATGAGAGAAATAATACAATCCATCATTAGAAAAAAAAAGCACACATCCTGCAAGTAAGCTAGGGTGTCTCCTAACTACTCACCATTTCTCCTGGGCCCTGTTTAATATTGCTCTTCCAGAACCTGACTTTTGTCCCTGGTAGTACATGATAAAGATCTCATTTAATTCCCATCTAAGTGAAAATGAGAGAGGAACTTGGCTGCTATGGGGCAAACTGCAGAAAGGTTAATTGGGTTTTAGATACTTATCCCTAATTGTTCAAAATTTTATCCTAATATCAATTTCTATAATCATGCTTAGGATCCCTGAGGCCACATGGGGATGGGTTTCAGCTCTAAATTTAAATTTGTCCTTTCGCCCAAAAAGAGAAAGTGTCTCACAGACACAATTGTGGTGATTAGAACTTAACTAATTAGACAAAATAGGTTAAGTTAATCAACCACCCTTAGCAAAAGCAAAGTGGAAGGTTGGAATGGTTAGCTGATTAATTCTAGCAATGTCCTCATAGCCACTGAGGCCCTTGCTGAATAATCCCATTGGTGGCCCTCAATGCCCTCCCCAGGAGTGAATATGGGGGAGGGATGGGACACCGGTCTCCCCAAAAGGTTAATTTAATGTCTTCTTTCTCCTGGATCAGGGTCACCGGATAAGACCTAATAAATGGATAGGGATAAGCTCTGTCGACTGCTCCACCGGAAGTTAGAGGCTTAACTATTCAGCCTACTGTAAAAATTCCCACAGAAGACACAGCCTTCAAGGCTGAAGGGTAACAGGGCCTAGCAATTCATAAGCACGTGTCAAGCTCTTATTACTACTACCACTATTACTAGTACTACGATTACTACCACTACCAATGGTACTGTTGCTATTAGTACCGTTACTATTGTTACTAATACTATGATGACTGTTACCATTACTACCACTATTAATGCTCCCGCTATTACAGCTACTACCACCACCACTGCTAGTACTACCACTACTACTACTACTACCACTACCACCACCACCACCACCACTACCACCACTACCACCACTACCACCATGAAATGACTACTACTACTGCTGCCTCTGCTGCTGCTGCTACCAGCTAGTTAGCTAGTATTTATGTGGCACTTTGATGTTTGCAAAGCCCTTTAAAAATATTATCTCATTTGACCCTCGAAACAACTGCAGGGGGGTAGGTGGTATCATTATCCCCATTTCATACATGAGGAACCTGAGGGAATCAGTCAGTTCAGTCAGTACATGTTTATCAAGTCCCTACTATGTGCCAGGCACCGGGGATACAAAGAAAGCCAAAGAACAGTCCCTGCTCTCAAGGAGCTCGTAATCTAACAGGCAAACAACTATGTACAAACAGACAAAAGGAGATTAAATTAATTCCTTCCTTTCTTCCTTTCTTCCTTCCTTCCTTCCTTCCCTCCCTCCCTTCCTGCCTTCCTACCTTCCCTCCCTCCTTTCCTCTCTCCCTCCCTTCCTTCCTTCCTTCCTTCCTTCCTTCCTTCCTTCCTTCCTTCCTTCCTTCCTTCCTTCCTTCCTTCCTTCCTTCCTTTTTCTTCTTATGCCAGGCACTCTGCACAGCTTTCCACACACCATCTTTGAAATAAAACATAAGAGAAATTGTTCCTATCAGTCCCTAAGTAAACAACAACAATAAAAATACATCCCTTTACATTTTATTTGGTGCTTTACAGTTTTACAAAGTATTTTAAGGCCATTTATAAGGCTCTTAGCCTAGCCTGAGTACAGTAAATGCTGAAATACTCATCTTCTTAATTGAAAGACTGTTACCCAGAGCAAAGTTGTGCTTAGTGAGCTGGGGGCAAAACAGAAAGCCCTATTTGGCCTTACACTCAGGTTTCCCCTCTTTTCCCTTTTGTGTGCAAGAGAAACTACTATATCACTGTGGTATCTGATAACAGTTTCAATCTAGAGGCTATATTCTTCCCTTATAGAAGCTCAGCAATCTAATAGGTTTTTCTTTCTTCCCTACTTTGAAATATTTTCGGGCTACTCTGAAACAAATAGGCATTACATAAAAGCCAGATACTACTTTAGAAAATGTCCTGGGCACTGCAGCTGACTTGACCCTAAAATTTGAAGTGACCTAGATACCATTAACAATTCAAACAGATTTATTAAGTGCTTATTGGGCACTGAGCACTGTCCTAGGTGCTGTGGATACAAAGACACGTGTAAGAATGAGCCCAGGCCATCAAGGGACTTTCATTCTGAGACTCAGACTCCAGAGGCCAAATCTCCCTTCCCTTGGTCAAGTCAATCCCACTCTACCCTATCTTTCCAATGATTAATTAATCATTGTCATCAGTCATAATCTATCATAATCAGTCAACGAGCATCTATTATGTGCTTAGTGTGTGCCAGGCACTGAGCTAAGCTAGGAACACAAACAGAAATAGAAAGGAAGCTAGAACCAGCTGATGAGAAGGTGAGGCCTCAGGGGCAAAGAGAACTTCCAGGAGTGGAGTGAGCTCCCAGATTGAAGACTTTTCTAAGGCATGGTAGAGAAAGTCCAATGGAGATGAGTCAGTATAGAAGCCCTGAGAGGGATGGAGACATCTTCAAGTTGCACATTCATTGGGTAATTTGGAACTCTGTTCTACTGTTACACAACTGACTTTCATACTGAAATGGGCCTCCCCAGTGGAAATTACTTTTTATATATTTAGTATTTAATTTTCAATATGCAGTTTTCCCCCTTCAATAGAACACAAATTCTTTGAGATCAGAGATTTTCACTCTTTTTTTTTGTCTTTGTATGATAATTCCAGCTAGCATTGATTTAGCCCTTTAAGGTTCATAAAATACTTTACATCTATTACCTCAGTTGATCCTCACAATAATCCCAGGAGGTAGGTGCTATTATTATCCGCCTTATGGATAAGGACACTGAGACTGAGAAAGCTTAAGCTACTTGCCCAAGGTCATTCACGTAAAGTGTTTAAGGTAGGATTTGAATACCGTGTTCATTATTCAGCTGCTGAGCTCAGGTCCTGATGCAAAGTGGTTGTTGCCCTTCATCCTCGAAGAGGACCAAAATTACATCACCATGCTAGAGTCAAGTGACAGTGTGTCCGACTGTGGCTGATCAGACCAACGTGAGCTCAGAACGCTCCACCACAGGTCAGGCACAGATAATCTATGGGAACATTTGGGGTGGATTCTCTAAATTTGCGCATCTCACACATCTTTCAAGCCATTTCAATACTGCCCTGCTCATAGGCCCAGAATCTTCTCCGATGTGGGCACGCCATGCTGAGCGGTGATGCAAATAGATGACTGGTAAATGCTTGTTGGATTGAATTCTCCAGAGGAAAATAACATGTACACAGATAAAGTAGCTCTAAATAGATACAAAGTAAATACATTTTGTAGTCTTATGGAATCATATGTTTGTTTATGGTGTTATAAAATAATTAGGTGGTGGTGATGCTAGAACTGGGATTATCTGGAAAATCCTCATGTAGGAAGGGACATGAGCTGAAACTTGAGGGGAGGGGAGCTAAGGATTCCAAGAAGGGGAATTGAAGAGGGGAATTCCAGGCATCTTAAATGAAAAGATTCAGTCAGTCAACAAGCAATTATTAACCATTTATAATGCGCCAGGTACTATGCTATGTACTCAATATACAAAGAAAGGCAAAGACAAGGTCTCTGCCTTTGAGGTATTCACCTTCTCATGAGGGAGACAACAAAAATCTCTGTACCTACAAGATAGATCTAGATTAAATGGAGAGGGGATTGGGTTGGGGAAAGCCTCTTACAGAAGGTGGGGTGTGAGCTGAGTCTTGAAGGAAGCCAGGGAAGGTGGGAAGATGGACGTCATTTCAAGCGTGGAGGACAGCCAGTACAAAAACTGGAGTCAGGAGGTGGTGGGCTCTCTGTGTGGAATAGCAAGCAGCAATGAGCAGAATCAGAGAATTGGGAGGAGGGGAACGAAGTCAAAGAAGATTAGAGAGAGTAAAAGAAATATGAAGGTGTCTTTATATTCGATCCTGGAAGTAATAGCCACTAGGGTGTGTTGACTAGGGATGGATGGGTGGGTAAAGAGACATTTAGACGTGCCCTTTTAGGAAAATCACTTTGGCAGCTGAGTGGAACATGGACTGGGAGAGGGGAGAGGATTGACGCAAAGATACCAATGAGAAGTTTTCTGCAATAATTCAGGCAATGAGGACCTGTACAGAAGTGGTGGATATATTAGCAGAAAGGAGAGAACCTATAGCAGAGATGCTCTAGAAGGTACAAACAACAAGACTTGACAACAAATCAACATATAAAGCGGGAAACAACAGGGGGAAAGACGGAAATGACATCAAGCTATTGAACCCCATTGACTGGAGGGATGGGGGGAAGAGAATAGAGTTTGAGAGAACTGAGTATAACTAACCTAAGAGATCAAATTCCCTAGAGCTACCTTCAAAGAGCCCTCTTTGATCTTGCTGTAATTAGCTTGTCAAATCAAATCTAGTCATAGGAAAGGATTAGAAATGTCATTTTTCTTTGTGTTTCCATTAACAGGAAGAAACAGAATTGACTTAGTAAGCAGAGTATCCAGTATCACTGTAATTTTCATGGGGTTGTGAATTCACAGCAGGAAGAGTTAAAAAAAATCCTAAGGTCTGGAAGAGACCTCAGAGGTTATGTCTTCAAACCCGCTTATTAAACAGATGAGGAAACTGAGGCCCAGAAAGATGATGAGACTTGCCCAAGGCCAGAGGAAGGCTTTGAATTTATTTTTTCTGACTTGCAATCCAGCTCTTTCCACATTCCATGGTGCCTCTCTAAACCTCTTTTAAGCCCGTCTGAAGGATCACTAAAATATACTGGCAATGAAAACAAAATAATGTGAATATTTACTGACAGAAAAATATGAAGGTTCAGGAGGTGGGAGATTGCTGTGTATTTCTTTGTAGAGAATTTCAGTGTCCCCGAGGTGCCCAAAGATACAATTTCTATGAGAGCTATGTATCTTCCCCTGTCTGTGGCCCTTTCTCCTTTATCCCAACTCTCATAATAATAGGGATGTAGAAACTTATGAATCAGCTGCCCTATAGAACCTCGGCCCCTGAGGGCCCATTGGGTTGTCAGTGATAACTAGCACAGGTGGCAAGTGGCTTTGGGATGACTGCATATTGATCTGAAATTGTCACAAAACCCCTAAGCATTCCAGCCATCCATTTCTAAGTGTCAGCAGTTATTTCCTTTTTGTCCTCTATTCCAATGCCTCCTTGAGATGTGGGGGGCTGATCCTGGACTCTCAAGGGCTGGCCCAGAAGGGGTGCCTCCCACAATGGAAAGGCTTCAATCATGGGCCCAGTGATAGGCTGTGTGTCTGTGGTCATACTCACTTAGCTCAGTTCTGAGCAGCTCGGGACTTGGCCAACCTCAGACATAGCCACTAAGACCATCTAGTGTGATGGGCTCAGCGTGGATACCACCAAGCCCCTCCTTTTACAGATGAGGAAAGTGAAGCACAGAGAGGGGAAGCAATCTGCCCAGAGAGACACAGCTGCTTACTGTCTGAGGCTTCCTGACTCGAAATCTATCTACTACACCAGCCTTCCTCTAGTCAGTCATTAAGTCAATAAGCACTTATTACATGCCTACTATGTTCCAGGGACTCTTTTTTTTGGCGGGGGGGGCAATCAAAAGGCATACAAAGAAAACCAAAACACAGTCCCTGCCCTCAAGGAGCTCACAGTCCAACAGGAGAAACAACATACAAACAACTATCAAAAAAAAACTATATACAGGATACAGTCATAAAGAGGGTGTATCCTCCAACAGGAAGCCATCTCCACAGGGAGCAGAATCCAGAACTTTCACAATGTTCCTTGCATTTAAAATCTATATCTATATCTATCTATCGATAGATTGATAGATAGATAGATAGATAGATAGATGACAGATAATTTCCCTGCCAATCACCACTTCCTGGTTTTTATTCCAAAGGAAAAGAACAGCTTTCTTCTTGGCGCAGAGCATTCCGTTAGAATCAGATGGCTCTCCAGGGAAGAGTTCTATGAACCAAAAGGTCATCAGACTATGATTGGTTTGCAAAAGGAGCTGGGGAGATGTGCATGACCCACATTCCTGCCTTGGTTAGAGACATCAGCTACCTACAAACCCCCATCTTTTGTGCTCAGCTTTGGAGTCCAAAAAACCTTACTGGTATCTCCACAATTACAGACCAGTAAATAAGAGGAGACTGAGGTGCAGAAAGACACAGTGACTTGGGATCATAGGCCAGATTGAGATCTTGAAGGGTCTTTAGAGGTCATCTGGTCCAACCTGCTCATTTTACAGGTGCTTTTTCCTTCTTCTCCTCCTCCTTCTCCCCCTCATTCTCCTCCCCTTCTCTTCCTCCTTTCCCTTTCTTTTCTTTCACTTCTCCTCCTTTTCCTCCTCCTCTTCCCCCATTCTCCTTCTCCTTCTCCTCCTCCTTTTCTTCTTTCTCTTTCTCCTCCTCCTCCTCCTTCCCCTCCTCTTCTTCTTCCTCCTTCTTCTCCTCCTCCTTTTCCCCCTCATTCTCATTATCTTTCTTCTCCTCCTCTTCTTCTCTTCCTCCTCCTCCTCTTCCTCATTTTCTTTCTCCCCCTCCTTCCCCTCTTCCTCTTCCTCCTTTCTTCATTAGTTTTTTACAGGACTTTAAGGTTTACAAAGCACTTTAAACATACTACCTCATTTGATGGTCCCAATCGCCATGTAAGGTAGGAGTTATTATTAACCTCAATTGACTGGGTAGGGTCACGTGCTACTAAGTGTCTAGGCTGAGGCTGGAATTCAGGTCCTGTGACCCCAAAACCATGGTTTATTCCATTAGATTATGGAATGAATGTAGAGTGTGACAGCTCTGAGGGCAGACGGTGTTTTTATTTTTGTCTTTGCACCTCAAGGCTTAGTTTCCTGAAGAGTGATTTCATTGGTAGTCAGGTGGCCCAAGATAGAATGCTGGGCCTGGAATCAGAAAGACCTGAGTTCAAATCCAGCCTTAAACACTCACTAGATGTGTGACCAAGGACATGTCACTTAACCTCTGTTTTCCTCAGTTTCCTGAACTATAAAATGAGGATACTAATACCACCTTCCTGGCAAGGTCATTGTATGGATCAAAGGAGATAATATTTGTAAAAGGCTTAGCACAGTGCCTGGCACACAGTAGGTACTATGTAAATGCTAGCTATTATTATTATTATTATCATTAGACTGCCCTAAAATGTTGAGTCCTAAGAGTTGCACGGGACACAAGGAGCTTAAGTGAGTTGGCCAGGATCACAGAGCCGGCGTGTATCTGAGGTTTGACTCTGAAACCTAGGCCTCCCTTTAGAAATACTTGCTGTATTGAATTGTATTGAAATAAGATTTTTCTTCCCCAACAAAAGCAATGCTGTGTACTTATTAAAACCAATTCAATGTGATGGAGGAGAAACAGGATCCACCTGGGAACTAGGTGACCCATTTCTCAGTGCAACTGGCCTCACTGGGCCTCAGTATAGAATGAAGGAGCTGAACTCATTAGATAATCGCTAAGATCACATCCAGGTGTTACATTCTGCCTTCTAATTATCTATGATCCTATGCCGACAGTTCCCTTCATCTTCTTGCTCTGTGACTATGGTTTGATAGTAGATCTAATTCACCAGCTATGTATGTTCTCTGCTTACAGACTGCAGAATCAAAGCCCTGATGATGAAAGCATATAATGGCAATGGAATATCAAAGGTCTTGATTGTGCTCAAATCAGTAGTAGTAAACATTCGAATTAGCCAGCTTTCAAGGATTGCTAAGGTGCCTATGAATACGTGGGGTGCTGCTACTGTTTTATTAGAAACACAGTTATTTTTAAGTATTTTTTCGTAAAAAAATTGAACAAATGGTCATGCGTGGGCCCACGTGAATTACCCTTTGATGAACGACAGTAGATAATGTTCTAGTTCTTTTGGTATATACGTTTAATGTGGGCTGGTGGAGAGATGAGGAACTGACGCAAACAGGATTAAGTGACTTGTCCAGGGTCACCCAGCTAGTAAGTCTCTCAGGCTGTATTTGAACTGAGGAAGATGAGCCCTCCTGACTGCAGCCCCAGTGCTCTGGGCACCATGGTGGTACCTAGCTGCCCAAGCTCTATACAAATACTATCTATTATCGTTATTACTACTAACAGTCAAGTGTTCGTTCAGTGCCTATCGTGTATAGGGCACTGTTTTGTTTCATGAGAAAGATCTCAAGGTTGGAGAAAACATCGCTGTTAGAAAATTTGTGCTGCATTCATGTCGTGGCACATTAGGGTACAATATTCATCTCTTAAAACGAGTTAAACTGTTAGCTCACTAGCACTTTGCATTTGAGAATACAAATCAATATTTCATATTGGGATTCTGATGCACATATGAAAAGTGGAAAAAAAATGATTATTCCTAGAGTAAGCACAGTGGATAACGTGGGGAGGACCAGTAAATAAATCAGAGAAGGGCAATGCCAGATTGCACTTACGTTAATAGGAGAAAAGTTCCAGCAAGCATTTAAAATGCAACTTCATATTTGCCGTAAGACTCATTTTATACTTAATGCTTCTCCAACTCGATACAGTTTTGAAACACTTTCCTGTGAGTGTCTCGCTCTAATTACATAGTAATGGATCCAACCTTCGGAGCTAAAATCCGACATTCTGACTTCAGAAAGCTACAAGCAGATCTGTTGCTATGATGCTATGTTGCTAATGACTCTCTGAGTGGGGAATATAGTTAAAAAAGCAACGTATAGTTAAGAACATTCGCCATAAACAAATAACTTTAGCCATGTGTAAATCTATGGTTTATCCATACTGAGCATGCTTAAAGTGGGGCTAGCTGTATTTCTTAAAATAATGGATTATGTTTTCAACTTGAATGGTCACCTGTGAGGTAGTGTAGCTGAGGGGTCAGAGAGGTGGTATCAGAGACACAGAGACCTGGGTTCGAATCTTAGCACTGGCACACATGGGCTATGACTTTGGGAAACTTTAACATCTAAGAATGTGGGCCACTAGGTGGCGCCAAAGTGCACAGAGCACTGGGTCTGGAGTGAGGAAGATTCCTCTTCATGGGTTCAAATCTGGCCTCAGATATTTTCTAGCTTCTGTGACCCTCAGCAAGGGTTATTTAAATCATTTACATTAATTCACCTATATCTGCAATTCAGAATCTGAGTATTTCTGCCCACTTCTGCCTATCCCCTCTTCATTTAGCTTCTCTAGGGCAGGTACCACGATTTCTGTTCATTTCGTAACTTCCTGATATAGTGCCTTTCATAAAACAGGGACAACTAGGTGGCACGGTGGATAGAGTGCTGAACCTAGAGTCAGGAAGATCTGAGTTCGAATCTAGCTTTAGGCACTTACTAGCTGTGTAACTCTGGGCATGCCATTTAATTACACTATGCTTTAGTTTTCTCCCCTGTAAAACAGGGATAATAATCGCACCTCCTCCTGGGGTTGTTCTGAGGCTTGAAGGAGATTATATTTGTAAAGCACTTTGCAAACCAAGCATTACATAAATGATAGCTATTACTATCGTCATTGTTTTCCAAATTAAATTCTCTGCATCCCTGAGAATCTGGTTCAAGATTCTTCCACGTTATGGGGATATTTCCTCCACGGCTTCAATATGGTCAAGAACAAGACCTTGTCCCCCATTAAAAACAGACTATAGAGACAGACACCGGATCCTGGTATCCGCAGCACCAACCAGTTATCACTCAGACCTTCACTCTGTCTCGCAGAATCTGCCCTCCCACTTAGGCCTTCTGCTCATAAATTCCGTCTTGCAGCTACCTAACAGCCCTTAAAAATTAGTTCTCTGCTTAAAAGATTTTTAAAATGCTAGGATAATAAGTACATCATTTTTAGTATCCGACTCATCTCATGTAAACAAGCTAGGCCCAGCCACAAGTGACCCATCAGTCCACCTAGGAGAGCAGATTAATTACCCCTTGACATAAGTTTCATATTTATGCACCGAACTCAGTCTATAATGAGGTCTTTACCATGCAACCATATTTCAAGCAATTGTCAACTTAAGTAAACACATTTTAATTACCGCCATTTCTTTCATTATTTATTCTCTAACCTACAATACACCTGTCAGACAGAACTCCTCTTGTTTAACTGATTGTCATCTATTTCTGCTTTTCCCAAGGACAGGTATACCCCCATTTATTTCCCTACCAACTAATTAAAATAAGCAAGACACAGCCAGGGTACCTGGGGACTCTGGGATGGCTGAACTAGCTGTCCGCCCCAACAGGTTTAGAGAGCACTTGGGAAGTATTTTCCCCAGTTAGGACCGTGCATCTGTCGGCCACAAAGAGGGTGTGAGAAGGCTGCTGTTGATCCAGTGACAATTGCTATCCACAGTGTCATTTTGAAAACTATCCAAGAAGCAAGATGGAAATCAATGTAATTGCAAGTTATCAACCTGAAATTTCATTCAGTTATTCAATTCAGAACTGCCAAATGAGAATAATTTTCATTTATCTCAGCACCAATATACAGATACTCAAATAAAAGAGCACAGATTAATTTCAAAATTTGAATTTCTAATACTCAAAATAGGAAAAGCATTGAGTCCAAATTTCTCTAGCTCGAGATTTGTTAATATCAGTGAAAGACCATTGGCTCATGCCATTGACTCTGCTTAGTACGGAGAATAATTTGTTGTACTAACAGAAGACTGACAAAATACTCAACAACTATTAAGTCCCTAATGTATGCAGAGCACTGTGCTTGATACCGGGATAGGGACAACATTAAAAAAAGACACCACCTTTATCTTCTGATAGGGATAAGAGACACACACAGATGAGCATAATGATGGTAAGTGTATCATGAAAGACTATGTTGCAGTGGGTCATCATTGGACTTATGAAAAGCTGTGTTTAGGTCATGCCTCTGACACATAGTAGCTATATGACCTGGAGATAGTTACACATCCTCTCAGAGCCCCACAAGCAACCCTTTAAGACTAGAAAATATTGACTAATCTACACAGCGGTAGGGAGAATCCCCAGGGGAGTTCCCTATACCAAGGAATTCACAGGTCTAGGCTAAAAAATGTAGATCTTACAAGTTCTCCATGATGTTCAAGAGTGTGTACATATGTGTGTTGGGGGCATAGGGAATGTTGCTATTAGCCACAGGGACCAAGAAAAAACTATAAAGATATAATGGTTTGTTGTTGTTCAGTTGAGTCTGACTATTGGGGACCCCATGGACCACAGCACCCCATCCCCTTCCATTGTCTATTATTTCTCAAAGTCTGTCCAAGTTCATGTTCATTGTTCCCGTGACGCTTTCTATTCATCTCATCCTCTGCCATCCCTTTTTCCTTTTGCTTTCAATCTTTGCCAACATCATGGTCTTTTCCAATGAGTCCTGTCTTCTCATTATGTGGCCAAAGTACTTAAGCTTCAGCTTCAGTATTTGACCTTCAGTGAAGAGTCTGACTTAATTTCTTTCAGTGTTGACTGATTTGACCATCTTGCTGGGCTAGAGGCTCCCAAAAGTCTTCTCCAGCACCACAACTTGAGAGTGGCAATTCTGTGTAGCTCAGTTTTCCTTATAATCCAACTTTCTCAGTCGTACATTACTACTGGAAACACCATAGCTTTGACTATCCAGACCTCTGTCAGCAAGGCGGCAAGGGGAGGGCATTTCAGACATAGAGAACGCCGTAAGTAGTTGTTTGGAGTTAGGAAATACAGGGTATATTCAAAGGGCAGAGAGGAAGCCATTTTGAGGGGACCATGGAGAATGTAAAGAGGAAAAATATGAAAAAAGACCGGAAAAGTAGAGTGGTGGCAGAAAATGAATGGCAGACTGAGAAGTCTGAACACTGAGAAGCCTCAGGGAGCCACTAAAGACCTGTGAGGAGAAGAGTGATGTTGTCCTAAGGACCTGACAATGAAAAGAAGGATGGACTGGACAGGAGAGGGAGAAGAGGGTGGAAGGCTCATTGTACCAGACCTGGCAGCTGCTAACGAGGCCTTCTACCCGAGCAGCACATGATTCCTGGGCCAACTTAATCCATTTCCAAAGGTCAATGAGTGACATGAGACATGCTCTCACAGAGGAAATGGAAGCATGTTCAAAGAATTTGAGGTGTTTGGAGGCGTTAAGTTCTCCCATCAAGACAATGTGCTGCCCCCACCCCAAGTTCATGGCTTGTCTGTCACCCTTTCCATCTCATTTCTCCTTCTGTTCTGGTGGTGTGTAGGGTACCCCGAGGACCTGAACACTCCATGTTCTCTTTCGGTCCTACCTCACCCCCATTCTTTCCCCTGGGATTCATCCTTCGGGCTCTGGGATTTTCAGAGAGATATATCCTCTTGATATACAGTACTTTTTATCTCATTTGTTCTTTTACATCCTTAATATTGTAGATTCCTGTACCTTCCCATTATAGCCTGAGCTCAAATACAAATAACTTCTCCAGCCTGTAACTGGTGAGCTAGTTTACCTAACATGATTAAATTGTTCATTACTATGAAAGGCCTCACATAATGCCTGAGGAACATTAAGTTAATGCTTAATTAATACTGCCTTAATTTAAGCTCATCTGTTTTACAATGTGCAATAGCAAACAGGAACCAAAGAAAAGAAAACACCCAGCTATGGGTGGCTGTATTTTACCTTGAGATGTCCTCGGTTGGCAAACTCCTTAAAAAAAAAAAAAAGAATTTCCCAGAAATAATATTAACAAAAGTTTCTGTCCTTAAAAAAGGCTCCTGTGATCCCCTGGGCCTAGGCTAGGGTGGGGGCAAACTGCTAAGAATTGCAAAAATAAAAATAAAAAAGGAAATTGATACCCAATGAGTTAAAACATAGATAAAAAAGCTGCTTAAGATCCTGTTCTCAGATTTAGCTCCTGGTTAAGGTTGGGGGAATAAAAAGCAGGAAATTTAAATTGTTTATTTCTGGGGAGAAGCATTATTATATTTTGAAGTATTTTTTTCTTTCTAGGTATATTATACATAGAATTTTCTCAATTATTCAATCAATCACCAAGCATTTATTAAACACCAACTATGTCAGGCAGAATGATATAGGGCAAAGAGTACTACTGGCTTTGGAGTCAAAAGGCCTGTGTTCTTAACCTCTGCTATTAACTACAGGTGTAACTTTGGAGCAAATCACTAAATAATCATGGCAAGCATTTATAGGATTCTTTAAGGTTTGTGAAGACTTGCTTTATAGATGTTAGTTGTCTTATTCATTCCTCACAACTGCCCTGGGAGGTTGCCTTGTTCAGTCATTTTTCAGTCTTGCCCAACTCTTCATGACCCCATTTGGGGGTTTCCTTGGCAAAGATACTGGAATGCTTTGCCATTTTGTTCTCCAGCTCATTTTACAGATGAGGAATCTGAGGCAAACAAGGTGAAGTGGCTTGCCCAGGGTCACCCAGCTAGTGAGTGTCTGAGGCCAGATTTGAGCTCAGGAAGATGAGTCTTCTTGACTCTAGGCCTGGCGCTCCATCCACTGCACCACCTAGCTGCTCCCGGGAAGGTAGATCTATTATCATCCTCCTTTTACACTTGAGGAAGCTGAGGCAAATGGAGGGGAAGTGCCTTGTCCAGGGTCACATTCTTGACTTCAAGTCCAGAGCTCTATCCATTGTGCAGCCAGTTTCCTCATTTGTAAAATAAAAGAGTTGTTTCAACCCCGTATGAGGTCCCCACAGTTTAAGAAGTGCCGAAGGGGTCACGGGTGGAAAG
Source organism: Trichosurus vulpecula (assembly GCF_011100635.1). Lineage (NCBI taxonomy): Eukaryota > Metazoa > Chordata > Mammalia > Diprotodontia > Phalangeridae > Trichosurus > Trichosurus vulpecula. The sequence goes on along the minus strand of NC_050581.1, from coordinate 183,092,292 downwards.
AGTTTAAGAAGCCCCAGACTATCTGACCTGTGAGGTACCCCCTCCTCTAGTCTTCTGATACCCGCCCGGAGCCTAAGTCTTGGCCCAGCTGTCACCTGCCTTCACATGCCATTGCACGGGGCTCAGAATGCTTCACCAACATGCCATTGCTTCCGTTGCTTCCTTTTTCTTCCTTTTCTTTCTTTCTTTTTTTAAAATATCTTTGCTTCCTTGTGACATTTCCATCCCTTGTAAAATGGTGGATGCTGAGAAGGTCCCTTGCTATCTGGGCCTTATCCCTGGGGTCAAGAGGAATGAGGGCAGATACTGTACAGATGCATGGGGTGGGGGGAGAGGAGAAGAGCACAAATCCTCCTGCTTCACCATGTGACAGGTGAAGGAGCAAAGAGAAGGAAGAGAAATTTATTTGAAAGTCGACTGCTCTGCATTGAAATATGAAGATGTTGCTAAAAATATTTAAATTACACTGTGCACGAGATAAGCACAGTGAAGCATTCATTATAACAAGGATTTTTTTTTATTAGGATGCAAAAGAAAGATTTAATTCCATTTATATGATGCTTGAACAATTGAGCATATTCTCAGCAAATCACGGTCCTTTCCCAGTTTTTCTGAACAAGGACCAAAATTAACATTTGTCACAACTCTCAGTGCCCCTGAACACGCACAGTTAACCAGGGTAAAGCTGGAACTTTTACTGCTTTCCTAATAGACATATGGTGCTGAGGCTGCTGCCCTAATTTGCTATAAGCTGATAGAAAACTAATCAAATGGGCTGGCAAATGCCTAACACAAAATACAGTAACCCTCCCACTCTAAGTGATTCCTATGAATAACTCACAAGTACAAAGGAAGAAAGGTACTCTGTGGTTCAGCTAAGAGGAAGAATGAGTTTATACTGTTAGGGTCCTCTGAGTCTTTTCTCCTGCAACAGACAGGAGGGTAGGGTCACGTGGAGATGGAGAAAGGCCAGAATTCCAGACAAAGGATGCTGAAATGTTCTCTGGAAGGAATGGGAAGTCAGTCACCGAAGATGTTTAAAGTATCAGCAACATGATGTTTCAACAATCCGGCTAGCAGCTTCTGTGTGAGTGTAAGATCCACCCACAGCCAGCACCCAGAAAGCTGCCAACAGCACAAGTTCTTTTGATCTGCTTAACTAAGGAAAGCAAGGTTAAAGGGGTTGACAAGCTTACTTTAATTCAACATACAAATATCATTCACTTAGTTCAGGGGAAGAGACCAGCACACTGAACTTCAGAGCAAATTACAAACAAATTACAAACATCAACAGACAGACCAAATACAGATTCATAGTTACCAACATCTAGGTTCAGCCTGGGAGCTCGGAACAAGGGCTGGCCCAGAGTCACACGCGCCACCACTGCTGTGGGTAAGAGCTCCAAAGAAAAAAAAGGCCAACCCCTGGTTTTATATCTTTTTCAGCATCAGGGGTGAGTCACACATGCAACTCACCCACGTGGCCTAAAATCATCACAAAGAGGAGACTTAAACCCATGTGGTCTAAGAGCCTCTGATGTCCCAAACCTATCACTCAAACTCATTTGTAAACTAGGCCCTCCCCTGAGCTAGCCCCACCTTGGGCCCCACCTTAGTTACCAATCCACACCCATATAGGTTTTACACCTAATAGGGCACCTAGTAAGGCTCAATGAAATACACTGAATTACTCAAAGGGAACAAAAGCCAAACTCTTCAAAGGCACTTGTTGAACTAAGTGCTAAGGAGCCCATTTTGCTTATCAACACACATGACCACACTTATGACCACAACAAACAAAAATGGGGAGAACAGAGAGGAAAACAGGGAAATGATGACTCATGTGGAGGTTACTGGGATCATTCATGCCTCAGAGGGTGTTGTGTGTCTGTGTTAAAGTGGGGAAGGAGCCAAGGAACCATAGATCCAGAAATGGAAGGCCTCTCAAAGGCCATCTAGCTCCTTATTTTACAAATGAGCTAGGTGCCACAGTGGATAGAGCCCTGGGCTTAAAGTCATGGAGATCTGAGTTCAAATTTAGCCTCAGATACTTACTAGCTGTGTGACTCTGGCCAAGTCACTTAACTTGTTTGCCTCAGTTTCCTTGTCTGTAAAGTGAGCTACAGAACAAAATGGCAAACCACTCCAGTGTCTCCGCCAAGAAAATCCAACTGGGGTCTCAAAGAGTCAGGCACAACTGAGAAATAAATAAAGAATAACAACCATTTGACTAGAACAACCCCTCCTTTTATGAAAGAAGCTTTTCTTTCTTATGGATGAGTCATGTAATGAATGGACTTTTTTTTAAAGACTTGAAAGTAGCTTTTGAGAAACTGTGGGAGACATTCACAGAATCACACAACATCATAACCAGAAGTAATAAACTCATACTCCAAGTTCATTGTGGACAAGAGGTTCAACATACTCCATCCCCAAATGCTACGTCTCTCCCCTCTACCCCAATCTCACTTTGCCCCTAATTCCTTTTGGTGAAGTTACAATAGCAACAAAAACACAGCACTGACATGCCTGGATTTCATCTCACTTTCTGCCCTTACACACCTTGTGACACAGCGAGTTGTTAACAAGTACTTTGTCACAGGGATTAAAACCAGATGTCACTCAGGAAATCTGCCCTGATATCCCCAGTGGGGAGGATGCTCTTACCTCCATTCAAACTCACAGTAAGCCACATCTGTTGGTCTCTTACACACTGATCCTGAATTATTTTGCAGTATAGCTATTTCTATATGTGCCATAACTCTCTACTAGACTGTAAGCTCTAAGAGGGCAAGAGACTATTTCTTAATCAAATTATGTATCTCCCTAATTCTTAGCACAGCATATCAGGCCACTAGATCCAGATGGCTCTAGAGGAGAAAGTGAGGCTGGTGACCTTGCACAGCCCTCACTAACTCCAATCAAAGTCGACTGCAAGTCATCTCATCATTTCCTTGATGTCATGGTTCTCTTCAAGAATGAAGGACAAACACAACAACAACAACAAGAGAGCATTCTGCATACTCAAAAAATTAATTAATTAATAATTAAATGAATGAATGAATGAATGTTTGGTTCAATGGTATTGAACCAAAAGATTTGGTTTGAACCATTAGATTTGGGGACAGGAGATTTGGTTTCAAACTCTGTCACCACCACTTAAAACCTGACTCTGGAGGAGGGAGTGAGGCCAGGGACTCTGCCCAGCTCTGCCTCACCTAAATCCAATTCATTCACAAATCAAGACATTACCCTCATGACGTCATTGGTTGTTTTTGAGAAGGAAGCATGGGTGAGTCACTTCACGGGATCCCCAATCTCCTCACCCAAAAGAATGAAAGGAACTAGATGTTCTAAAATGCCTCAAGGTGGGGGGAGGGGAAGTGAGGAATTAGTATGATCTCCAAATGGTGGATCACATTGGAGTAAAAAAGTTAATGGAATATTCCAATGATAATTAAAATGAACTCAGTGCTCCCCCCCCCAAAAAAAAACAGGGTATAGTTTTTCAAATACATATTTCTAGGTTTGGGGCCATATATTTGAAATAGATGAAAGCTACCAGAGAAACATGAGTCAAAGCCCACAAATTAAGGTTTTTAAATTTTAAATATTAGCCAATAAAGTAAGCTATAAACCATTCTCATTAATGAGAAAGGGCAGCATGAATATTCGGCACTGTACATACATCAGTTTTATACCACTACCTTTCCAGCTGGATATATGGGGCATATTTAGTAAATTACAAAGTTGATTTTGTTAGGAAACATCCAGATTACTACAGGACCCGATAAATCAGAATTCATGCTAAGAAGTGAGGATACCTTGGCATTGGCCCATCTGTCTGTTTTGTTTGTATTTGAGTTGAATAACAAAGTTATTTATGTACTACGTAGGTGGAATCAAAATATATATATTTTGGGAAACAGCAATAAAGTCTGCATAAGATACAACAAACTCAAACAGATTTTAAAGTAGTTGAAATGTGTTAAAACCATATATTGAATTCTAAATAAGTTAGGAGAGAAGAAAATACAACCCCAGAAGGCTATATATTAGAACTAAATTCTCCTTTTCCCAAGAAATAGGTACTTGATATGGCTATATTATACATTAGCTTCCAAAACCTGCCTTGGGGCAAATGGTACTTGCAGAATGTGAGATACATTCTTTTACCTTTTATGTTCTCATGGCAGTAATTGAGTAACCAGAAATCTAATGGTTTGTAGGATCTAAAGTGTTCCTCTAAATATTCCACTTTATTTCCTAAAAAATATCTAAGTCTTTAAAGGTTTCGCATCATCCATGTTGTCTTGCTTTTCTACAATGTGATGAGACCTTTCCTAGGCCTATCAGGCCTGTTTTGTTTTCTATGACTAAATGTCCAGATATTGGAGGTTAACCCATAATACAGTTTTCTTTTTTTTTTGGTAGAAAAACTCATTTAAATGTGGCCAGCCCCACCCTTTGTGTGTGTTTATTCATCTTAAATTACAGGATGAGGCCGCCAAAACATGTTAATATTGCTTTGAACCCAGGTTTCCTCTATGTATACATATGCATGTATAAAGAAGAAACTATATACATATGCACATATATACATAAATACACATATATGTGTCTGTATAGACACCTGTGTATGTATGTGTGTGGGGTGGCAAGATCACCTGAGTACCCCAATAATTCATATAGGCTTCTCAGGTAGGGACAGAAAAGGAATTACTTTTATTTTACACATCTCATGAGATTTGGGCATCACCTCCACTAGGACGAACTAGTGGAAGGAAGGCGGATCACAAAGGCAAAGCACCAACATATATCCTAATTCGAGAAAACTCTCGATCACCCCTATCCCTCCTCTCCATTGGCTGGGAGGCTGGCTTACAATCTAGGCATGGAAAAACTAGACAAAGAACCAGGAAATCAAGGATAGCCAATCTGAAACATATCTCCTTATTTAGCACTAGCTGCAGATGTGGCAATAATATGGCTAAGGTAAAGAGGAGGACTGAAGAAAGAGGGAGGGGGCTTCCTGGAGCAGGGAACCAACAACCATATGCAGTCCTTTTTGTCCTCATTTGGTAACAACTCTGTGCTAGCACAGGGAGAGAGGGAGAGGTACTTATTGCCCCAGGCCCTGAATTCTTGAGAGTTAGGTAATCACATTCCTACAAGGTTAAATCCCAAGTCTATCCCATCCTCTCATTGTCCCTGCTTATTCCAGAAATAAAAAAAAAAAAAGTAATTTTTATATTTTCTCTCTCTGTGAAGTCTTCAAAAGAATTAACCCCTACTCATATGTATATACATATTTATACAGTAATCTACCACTGAGTTCTTGACTCTTACCTCTTTTTTTCAGACTGTTCTTCCCATCAGTTCTTACTTTTGGTCATACAAAGGTGATTGATAAACCAGGGGGCTTTGGGGCTGCAATCTTATTTTTGTTCTCTCCTAGGAGGTGATAGCTGTGGCTCTTTTTAGAATCTTGTCCTCTGGGAGGGGATCCTGAGACACATACACACACACACACACGCACGCACGCACGCACACGTGCACACACACATATGCATGTTTGTGTACGTGTATACATAGGTGCATATGCATGCACCATTGTACACACACATATATGTGCATGTATACTGAGAAATGATTAATAATAACCAATGATTGGGGAGATTCAGATTTTCCCCTTTTCTCTATCCTCATTTCAGTTCTCAGTCTTTGATGGTTAAGCTAACCTTCTCCTCAATCAGACCCCACTCAACCTTACTAGGAATCTCTAGTCTAAGGTGAATTCCATTCAGTCAAGCTTGGGTGGAGAGAGATCCTTTCCTCTACATTGCCCAAGCCTGGGCATGGTCTGGGTATAGAGATAGTCTCTCCATCCAAGGGTGATTGGATGTCACTCTCAGCCCCTCATTGGAGTACGCCCACTTTGTAAAGTCCACCTCTCAATAACTGTTAGTCACTCAGTTGACTGCCATCCTTTTGAACACCACTCTTCAGAATGAACACATAAGCCTTGAGCTGGCTGTCATGATCGTCTTTGGTCTAAGAGAGAGGTGGTCAAACGATCACTCTTTTATTAAAATGCTGGCATTATTAATAAAATGATTAAAATACCCAGAAATTATGTCTCTTGAACCTTTTAATTGCTACAATATAAACCTATTATTATAGATGCATATACATGTATAATATAAAGCTACATCGATCTATATATACATATATGTTTATGCAAATATATCTATGTATATAAGCAATCATACACACATATAAATATATACATGTATGCACATGCATACACATATGTACCTATGTATATAGGTAATCATATACATATATACCTATGTATACACACATGTATATGAATGTACATATGTTTGTATTCATATATATAGGTGTATATGTATTTTTTCTTCAGATTTTTAGGGGTGTGTGTGTGTGTGTGTGTGTGTGTGTGTGTGTACACCTACCTAACAAACAGAACAAATGAACAAATGTTTACCAGAACAAACGACGTGGCCCATAGTTGAAGAATGAGAACAAAGTGCAGGAACCTAAGCAATGTGCAAATCTATTATTTCCTGGCCCCATTTTAGTCTCCCTTATACTTCCTCCACATGAAATATCCTTTAACAAACACCGAAGAAATGGATCCCTGTGTACTTTCCCCTACAGAAAGATTGGCATCTATTGAACCCCCTAAAATACAGAAAGTTCCATGGCTAAAATCCTGATGGTGGGGCCACTGGGCCAAGATCTGGGCTTGTTGCTGGGGGGAACAAAAGCAAAAATGAGGGCAGGGGTATAAAAAGTTTATTGTGCTCCCAGAGTACCTCACAAGGGTGAATGCTGAGAAGAGAAAGGCTATAAAAATGATACCATCTCCTCTTCCTGAAGGAGGTAGGCAGAGGGGTGACAGTAACCAACCTGAAGATCTACCAGGAAAGGCTCTGAGACTTTCCAGTAATGTCTACTAGTTTGGAGGGGGCTCTTCTAGTCTAATAAGAAGTAAGAAAAAAATAATACTTGTCTTTTTCCAGAGTAAAATCCTACAGCAGTCCTCTGTACAATTCGATCCTCACTTTGACTCTACATTGGAAGGGGCTTCCTCTTTTGTCTTGGTGCTATGCTGTCAATCACTGGTTGGAAGACAGTCGAACAATGGAACCCAGAGAATATATAAATTGGCAGGCATAAAGTCCATTCCCTCATGGATAGTAAATTACTTTTTCCTTGAAAGTCACTTACTTAGTATGCTAGAAGGAAGTAATTTACTTCATTTGGCTACATAATAGCTACTGAAAGAATGGAAAAGAAAAGAATCTCCTCTGTATAACTATAACCCACCTCTATATAGTTATGTTTAAGTTTTATTTCTTTGGAGAAAGGTCTTTATTCTCTCATGGAAAATGGCAAGGTGCTGATTCCATCCGCTTTGTATGCTGTCCAAAGAAGTTTCATATAACGAAAGCATCAGGAGGTATCAAAGCGGGTCTTCAGGGAGGTCTAGCACCCCTGGTATGAGGACTTGTGGACCCCTTTTCAGGGCTCCTCTTCCACCTTTGGGGTCTACCTTTTCACCAACCCTCACCTGCGGCTCACAGAAGCTGCAGCACGGGCAGCAGCCACACCCTGGCAAAACTGTCTAGGCAGTGGAGCAGGTGGAGGGTAACTGACAAGCCCCAAACCTGTTGGTCCGTAGGGAGACGTGTACCTGAAGGATATGAATGGGCAGATGAGAACACTTTGTCGGAGCAGCCATGAAGGCGGCTGAAGCAGGTGCTGCGGAGAATTTTCAGAAACTCCTTATATGGGACAATAATAATGATAATTTTGGTCACTCGTATAGTTTCACAAATCAGAAGAATTCCTGGTGTGGAAACTCCCTTCACTGATATAGATGAGTAACTTTCCTATTTTTACAACCTTGGGGATTTGTCCAGGGACACTGGGAGATTAACTGACTTATTGTGTATGCTCAGAGCAGGGACTTAAATCCAGGTCTTCTGAGTCCAAGGCTGGTCTTCTGTTCACCAAACCATCTTTTTAAACGATGTTTTAAGGTCCATCAACTGCCTTACTTACAGTCTCACTGAATCCTTCTAGGAATCAATCAATCATTCGAGCAGCATTAAGCGCCCCGTGAGCTAGACGCTGTTATTATTTCCGTTTCACAGATGAAGAAACTGAGGCTTAGTTAAGTGATTTTGTAAAGGCACACAGGGACTAGGTATTTGAGGTAGGATTTGAATCCAGGTCTTCCTGACTTCAACCTCCACATTCTATTTGTTGCTGTTATTCGGTCATTTCAATTGTGTCCGACTCTTCATGACCCCATTTGGCATCTTCTTGGCAAAGATACTGGGGTTGTTTGCCATTTCCTTGTTGAGCTCATTTTACAAATGAGGAAACCGAGGCAAACAGGGTTAAGCGACTTGCCCAAGGTCACACAGCTAGTAAGTATCTGAGACCAGATTTGAATTCACAAAGACTCCAGATCTGGCACTCTATCCATGGCACCACCTAAGCTGCCCACATTCTACCCACTACGCCAAGCTGTCTCGTTAGCATGTACCCAATACAGAAAACCAATTCCTCCCTTTTGTAGGGGCCTACTCTTTGTGAATTAAAAGTGTAACATGCAAGCAATGGTTAAAATAGAGTCCCATTTGCTTGCCTGCATTTAGTCATAGGGTCTATTTTATGTTTGCTGAGTTGAGGGATGTGCAGGGAGCACCAGACGGCACATTTCAAATGAGTCTGCAAAAAAACAAAAACCAGACACAAATATAGTCTTCTAGCTTGCTCCCTTCGAGCTTTATTTCCTTTAATCAGATACTCAAACAGTTGAGGGTTCTGGGTCATTTCTTCTCCAAACCCATCATTTCCCATGTAATTAGAAACATGCCAGTTTCCAAATGGTGGCATCAGGCTGTAGCATGGTCACTGTGCAGACTTCACATCCATGGCTGCAGACTCAAATGCCTGCCTGATTGCTTCCAGGGCAATTAAGGGTTCATTGTTTCCCTAGTTGTGGCCTGCTCCTCCCATCTCCTATTGGCATCATTCTGCTTTCTCCTTAAAGTGGGGCTTACTGAGAAGAAGAAAAGCCCTATAGAGTTGCATATCAGACTCTATTCACCAGGAGGTAAGGATCAGCTGGTCTAGTCTGGAAGGTTTTGTTTAGTCAATCCAGGAATAACCTCTAACCACTGGAAGACAGTTTTATATGGAGCATGTGGGTAGCAGAAGTTATGTTAAGTCACTGACAAAGTATCCCAGGAGAGACTGACTAAACCTTGCTTTGGATTCACTTAGTTTGGAAAAGAATTGCCACCATATAAAAGACCATGACAACGTTAACAGTAATAATTAACATGAACAATTAAAAATAAACAATTAAGGTTTTCATTAAACTTTGGATATCATGTCCTTCATTAGATGCTCACAATAATATTGTGAAATAGATGTTATTATCCCCACTTTAAAATGAGGAAACTGAAGCACACAGAGGTCACTTAAATGGCACAAGGTCACTCAGCTGGTGTCTGAGGAAGCACTTAAGCTGAAGTTTTCTTGACTTCATGTCTAGAGCTCTCTCCACAGGGCTACCTAGCTGTCTGGAACTAGGATTATTCTACTTGGTCCCGCATTGATGCCTCGCTGGATGACCAAGAAGACCCAGGATTCTTGAAAGAAATCTGGTAGCTTCCACTATTCTGAAAAGGCTTTGAATATGGCTCTGAATAGACTGTGTTTGTTTTCAGATTAGCCTGGTGTAAGGGCAGGGTTATCAATTGGGTAAATCAATCAAACAACCCCATTTCACCTAAAGCAAGTGATACAGTGCAGTGTTCTGGTACCTTAACCAGGTGGGAAAGAAATCCAATTGAATCCAATTAATCAAAGGCATAGTAACAGTGTAAAAAGGTCTTGATCAATTTAGATGTCTGGGATAAATCACTTCCTAGGTGTCGTCTCCAAAATATTAAGCCACGTCAAGCCCAAGAGAGATTTGGAGCAGCAGGAAGGAAGAAGGGCGGCCTCTGAGGAGAAAGTGTTTGGGGCTAGGAGTGGGTGGAGGAGAACTCCTCAGTCTCACACAAGATTTTCTTCCTGCCCCCCACCCTTGGCTAGAGGAAGACTTCCTGAATTTTAGAGGTCTGGAGGTTTCCTTATCCTTTTATCAGGGTCCCAGCAAGTGTCCTTAGAACAAGTTACAGTGGGGTCAGTATAGAAAGACAAGGAAAAATGAGACACAGATTCACAAAGATCCTAGTAGAAAACAATGCCATAGCTTAGGGGTACGTTTTGAAGATTTTAGCAAAAGAACTTCAGGTAACTGTGAGATAGTCCTCTCTCACACATGCTTTCTAAGCTTGAGACCACTTTCCCCTGGATTCTCTATATACTGATGAGTGGATCTGTCACAGACTTACAGTGGGGTGCTGTTTGTATTAACTATTCTCTTAGTAAATATCTTAATAAATATACTTTTTTAAAAGCTATTTAAATCTGAATAATAATTAACCCATAACCATGGCATAAAGAACATTGAAGGGGCTCATGAGCTTTAGCATTACTTAATGCCATAGCTTACTATGCTATAACTATTAGCTATTAGTTAAATGACTGTAAGCCTTGAGGGAATCTAGTAGCTAAGCCTTGGGGACTCTACTCATCAGAGACAGTGGGAGTTGGGATGGTTATCTCAGAGCATATGCTACACCATTAAGGTGTAAAGAGTCTTATTACTAGGAGGCTGGTCATATAGTGATGAGTCTTTTGGCTATGGCAACGCATAAAATGATGAAAAAGACAAGGGTCCTGCATGGTCCTCTTCAGCTTCTGCAGTGATGGAAGCAGAGAACTGGAAAAGGAATCCCATAGTTCTTTGACGGTCCACAGACTTTATCTTAGATGTTGGCATCCTAAATGTGAAATCCTACTCCAAAGACCAATGAGTAGTTGAATCATATAAATCTTGACATTCTTGTTATAAATGGAACCAATTTTTGGCTTGCTCCCTCAGTCCTCTCCAGGCTGAGCTACAACCTAGGTATTTCTTTCTCCCTGATATTCAGCAGCCTTCTCACTCTGGAAGATCATTCTACCCCATGATCACTTCCTCTGATTGGTCAGTTTCTACCAGGACTTCCCTTCACCACAAATGAAGATGTCACCCTCATGATGTCTTTACTCCACTTCAGAATGAAAAATGAATAAACACAACAATATGCATTCCTAACACCTAGCACAGAGCCTGAATAATAGTAATTAATTAATAAATGCTGGTTGACTTGACTTGTCCAGAAGATAGAAGGACGTTACAGCTAATGAAAGGATAGTTAATGGGTTCTCCTCGAAGACATACAAACAAAGAGTTGGTAGAGCTGGTTTACTGTGTCCAAATGCATCGAGAAATAACCTTTCATGGTCATATAATAAAGGTTTGCAGAAAGGCCATCAAGCAAATAATTGCAGCTTATTTACCAACTTCTTTTGAAGAGCATGAAGAGGTGATTTTTTTTTAAAGACTTCACTAGGACTTAGAAATATGTACTCTGATATTTGGCCACATCAGTGCAAAGGTTAGCATTACTAAAAGCAGTTATATTGAAAATATGGATCAGGACCAAAGAAAGACAGTGGACAAAAACTTGAGGCTTCAGTATCCTCTCTAACTATCCTGTATATTATGAAATACTTTCTTCAAGAAAAGAAGAAGGTGCTAGGTGGGGTGAGCACCAAGTAACAGAACCAAAAAAAAGGATTATAATTTAACAGGCAGAAAGTTTTAGTATAGAATCAAACCACTGACTTGCTAGAGCAAAGATCAAAACTTAAAAATGAATATAGATTAGAAATGAAAATGGTGCGTGATGAAACCAACTCCAGTCTGACCCATTTAAAGACATTATTGATGACTCCTCAAAATGGGAAGTGAATGGAGGGAAAGACATCAGCACTACTGGCACAAGTTTGTACAGATGTTAACCCATGAAAATCAATTGCTGTTATGAGGAGATGCTTACAACTGCCTTAGTCAGCAGATACTTAAACTGCTGGTCATGCAGAAAGATAAAGCAGGAAATGACAAAGCCAGTTAAGAATATAAACCGATTTATATAATATCATGGAGAAGGATGATTGAAGAGAATGAGCTGTATCAACCCATAAAAGAACAAGAAACTATAGGAAAATAAACAAGTTTAAAGAAGTCCTTGGTGAGATCCCACTCAGCAAAGTCATTCTAAGGGTGTTTGAGAGTGAAACTGGAAAGAGGTTAATGAACATAAGAAAGATGGAAAAGATTTGCAAAAACCCCCAAAATAAAAAAAAAATAAACAAATTTTATTCAAAATTAAGGATAGTGATGCTACTACATTTGTAGTTGAATAACCCACTCCCAAAATGTGCTTAGTAAAGAAATAGGAAGAGCTGATAGGTAGTGCAGTGGATAGAGGGTTAGGCCTGAAGTCAAGGAAGACTAATCTTCATGAGCTCAAATCTGGCCTCAGACACTTACTACCTATGTAACCTTGGGCAAGTCACTTACCCCCATCTGCTTGGTTTCCTCATCCGTGAAATGAGTTGGAGAAAGAAATGGCAAACCACTCCAGTATCTTTGCCAAGAAAATCCCAAATGGGGTCACAAAGAGTTTAACACAACAACTAAACAACAATAACAAATGAAGTAGAAAAGGCATTTTAAAAAATTACGGTTGGTAAAATCAGCTGAATTTCCTTATCTATGAAATGAAGGGGGTTGGACTCAATGGTGTTTGAAGTCCATTTCAGCTATAAATCTATGGATCCTAATTATATGTAGAAGAGATGTATGTTGGAAGTGACACAACTTTAAGGGGATTGAGAGATAGATTCTCAAAGTTTCTGAAAGATGAGAAGATATCAAAGGTATGAAAAAACCCCAGACATTACCAAGAATAGTCAATACCAATAATTATAAAACCATACACCTACTCTCCCATATACGACGTTTTTATAATAATCTATACCCACACTAAGAGTGTCTTTGATCAGAATTTTGGATGGGATGAAACAGGCTTTCCCAAGTGATATTCTGCAGTGGAATTCATCTTTACCATCATACATCTGTCTGAAAAATGTAGAGAACAGAAGATCTCCTGTATTTATTGTTGACTATTTTTAAAATTAATTTGATTCAATGGAGCAAAACACTGTCTCAAAAAGTTGTTTTTTTTTAAATGATGTCTCCCAAAGATGAGTAAAAATTCCAAATGATTCCTTGAAAGATACTACAATAGAGATAACTTTGTTCAACTACTCTCTGATTATTACTATGAGATGAGGGGTAAAACAAGGGTATCTAGCCTCATGAAAAGTATTGATCGTTGTCAAAATTGAGTCCAAATTGCAAAGGAATTCCCTGGTGATGGTGAGGTCCTCCATATGCTGCAGCTTGCAGGTGACATTGTGCTGATTACAGTAAGTCCTTCTAAATGAGATAAAAAGAATATAGGCTAATTATCCATCTTGGAAAAGAGCCAACTAGATAAAGAAGATTTGTCATTCAGACAAGAAAATACAATTGGTTAGACAACCGTAGAGCTCTTCCATTAGTAAATACATCTTAGACAGATATTGCAAATGAACAATGAACTAGGCCCATGATTGGCCAGTCAATCAACAGACATTTATTAAAACTTTACTGTGCTAAGCATCATAAAAAGAAAAGCAAAACCATACCCAGTCCCTGCCTTCAAGGGGCTCCTATTCAAATGAGACAGATAACATGTAAGCAACCAGATAGAGGAGAAGGGGGAACTATGATGTTCTAATGGTCCCAAGCATCTTCCTGAAACAAGGGTCCATCTCTTTAATGTTGACATCCTTCCAGAGACAGTGCATGGCCATGAGTCATGGAATATTAGGAACTCTAAAGAAATGTAGCTGAGCATCCCTCAGAGGGCAATGGAGAGGGATGTGATAAGTGTGAGTACTCACAGTATATTACAAATAAAGGAGAAGAGGGATAAAGAATATCAAAGAAACAGGATCAGTAAGAGAAGACTGGTTGTATAAATTATATCTTTAGTTCAATATCATTAATTTCCTTTGTCATTCTATGCATTTTATTTTGTATAATTAAAAACATTATTCTAACAAATACCTATGGACTTTACCAGACAGCCAAAGAAGTCAGTCCATGCAACCAAATAAATAAATAAAAATAAAAACCCAAAAACTCCTGCCAAAGAGAAATAGAGACATGTCCCAGGCCTTTAATATACAAATAATAAAGTCTTTGTATTTTTTGTATTGTATTTTGTATTTTTGCAAAGTGGGATTTAATCTTATCATAAAACATTCCAAGACGATCATCTATATTTTGGTTGCTTAGGATTATAGGATTATAAATCTAGAGGGGGAAGACAATTTAGAGACCTATAGTCCAACTTTCTCATTTCACAGATGGGGAAACTGAGACCCAGGGAGGTTAAATGACTTGTACCACATTCAGGTCACACATGTAGGCAGGGTTTGAAGCCTTGTCCCCTAGTTCGAGAACCTTTCCATTACAGCATGCTATTTGGTTATCTTTCAATTCTTCATACCTCATGAGGGAGAAAGGTGTTAACAGGTGCTATTCTCTCTTTAGTGGCTATATCTTTGTAAGACCTGCATCCTAGGAGATCAGAGACCCACAATGAATGCTGGGGAGTCACCTTGTCTCCAACAAGGAAGGTGGTTAATCTAATTATTGAGCAGAAGAATACAGTTAAACTCAGGGCCCCAGAGCAAAGATCAAAGTAGAGAGAATAGGGTCTTGCCACACAACAACAGGATGTTGGCAGGGTACTTGGAATTACCAAAGTCTTAAATTCTGGGTTACAGTCTTAGTTACTAAATATTTATAGACCACAGATGAAGATGGGTACAAAAAAGTTATTAAAAAAAACCATGAAAACAAAACGAGCTATTAAAAACAAAATAAAAAATATATCTCCAAGATATATGGGAAATAAAATTAATTGTGCCCCCAATCCCCACCCCCTGCCATACACACTCTATTCCCACTCTAGACTATCGCCAGGATGGCTCACATTTGGGTACCAGGTTCGGTTCTGTGTGTGGGATTTTAGGAGAGACAATGATAACTTGGAGAACGTGTAGGGGAGAATAACCAGGGTTGTGATGGGACTCAAAGTCATGTAATATGTAGATGAATGGAAGGAATTGGGTTGGAGAAGACTGGGGGAAGGAGGAGAGATGACAGCTGTCTTCAAGAACTAAAAAGGCTGCCCTCTGGTGGTGACGATAGGGGGATTAGACTTAGTCTTTTTAGCCCCAGAGGGCAGAACCAGGAACAGTGAGCGGATGTTACAAAGAAGGAGATTTGGGTTTCAGGTAGGAAAAATGTACCAGAGCTATGAAAAAACGGAGTGGGCAGTCTCTGCAAGTGGCGAGCTGCTCCTTCCCTGAGGTCTTCCACCAGAAGCCAGGTGATCAATTGTTGGATATATTGCAGAGAGGTGTTTTGTCTCATTTAATTTCACAAGTATTTATTATGTGGTGACTGTGTGCTAGGTCCTGGGTATATATCACAACAAACATGGGGGTACAATGGTGAGAGCATGGGCTTGGGGGTCAGAGGACACCACAAGCCTCAGACAAATAACGTCATCGTGACCTTGGAGAAATCTCTTATCTCCATGGGCCTCAGTTTCTGTATCTGTAAAATGAAGTTATTGAAACAGATGGCCTCTAAGGTCTTCTCTGGGTCTAGACCTAAGAACCAACGAAAAAAAATTCTTTGTCCACAAGGAGTTTACATTCTACTTTGTGGGGGGAGGGAGTGGAGGGGAGGTAAGGAACTACAGCTGCTGAAATAAGGAGAAAGAAAACAGGTACAAAGTAACATATAGAAGACTATTTCAAGAGGGAGAGATTAACAGCTGGGTCTACAGAAACCTTGCATTTCAAATCCACAAATCTAACGAGGGTTTCCTCCCTGATTAGTAAATATCCTTGGATTTAAAGATTAGGAAAGGACTTGAAAAGGGAAGGAGGTGGTAGCTGAGCTGTGTTTTGAATAAAGCTGGAGATTGGTGGAGGTGAGGAAGGCATGCATTCTAGGGGCTTGTTGGAGCCAGCTCACAAGAGTCCATTGTTAAATTTTCAAGGTAAACATGTACACCTTGAAAATTGGCAAATGCTACAAATTAGGGATGGATGGATGATTTCCTTGATTGTCTGGACTTAAGAGAGTGATGGAGAATATGTTAATGATGCAGATAAAATGTAAAAGTGTGAGGGTTCCCCCCTGAAGAACTACTTGTTAAACATTTACCAGCACACCTCTGATTCCAGACATGGAAGATCAGCCATGCAAAGGCAAAGAGCTAGGAAGCATAATCTCACAGTGGGAATGAAGAGCGAGTGAAGGAGAATATGGATGTGGGAGCACAGTCAGGTAGGGACTGGAGGAGATAGCCTCTACAATCTCTTCTAAATCAGATTGTGTGACTGTGATCAAGGAATCACAGAATGTCAGAGATGGAAGGGAGGAGGACAGCAGCCAACTGGTGTAGCCCATACATGAAAGGAATCCCAGTAACACATGCCCATTAAGTTGGTATATCAGTCCTGTGATCTGTAAAATGAGGATTCAGTCCCGGCTGATAGGTACCTATTACTTTAAATACACATGTAAACATATAAAGCATCAGTACTGTATACAGCAATTTTAATCAGAATAAAATGAAAGGCTATTTAACTCCAGGTTTTATTATGAGTTCTCTCCTCTGGAAATCTGGTCCTGTGAGCCAGGCAAACAAGCAACAATTGCATTCTTTTCTTCAGACAAAATACAATCAAATGAGGCATGGCTGAAAACCATGATTGCTTACCTGATAGACCTCTGGAGCCAAGGCTGCCACAAACTCCTATCTGCTCTCTATCGGAAAGTGAAAGAGACATACAGTGCTCCCAACAAATCAATTCCCTTTATGAGCTTCCTTTCTTTATTATGTGCTTTTACTATATGCTTTGTAGATGACATTAATCATCTTTATGTAAAGATCGATGGCCATGAGCACTTTCGCTAAAACCCCAAACTGAGTCTTGGAAGAAAGTGGGATGTGGAGGCTAATTTGAGTAGTTGGACTCTAACGAAGGAAAAAAGGGATAGCTGGCAAGCCATCTCAAGGGTTTGCAGCAGAGAACTGGTATCTTAGGCACTCTGCAAGTTATCTTTTCTACCTGTATTAAACCATCTACCCTCTGCCTTGGTTTTTCACTCTGTAAGAGATAGCTGTAGACATTGCAAAGTGAAAGATCCTTGGTCAAAGAAAAAGTATTGATTCCACCATCTTTTCTAAGGATTTGTGTTACCTTGAATGATTGAATCCACTGAAATTTATGCAGTTACTTTGCTGATGCACTTGGAAAGAGAGTTCAGGGTTTTTCCTCAGAGAGGTCAATAAATGAGGCGGACAAGTTGGTTGTTTCTTTTACCCAAAGATGACAGGAAGCATCATTTCCTGGTGGTAACTGGCCATTGAGCCCTGCAGGGCTCACACTGAGCAGAAGCAAATGGGCCATCACAAAGATAATTGCAATCCTTATGCCAGCTCTGATGCCGAGGATGCAGAGGGAGAGCAATTGTACGGCACAATCTTCCAACTTATTTTTGGCCCCCTCTCACTCTATTGGTGCTCTCCTGTGGGGATTTGGATGGCTAATGACATGTGGTAAGGAGAGGTGCAGCTGTGGCAGAGAATCTCCATGATCCAGCTCTTTCCTGGTCCTCAGGAAAAGAACCAGAGGCCCAACAAGAGTGGTACTGCTTCTTGCCAGAGCTGGCTGGTGCATCCAGTCATCTAGTACTGAAACGGGCCAGCCCAGGCTGGAGGATCTCAATGGTCCTCACCAGTGACCAGACAGCCGAGCCTGGGTGAAACATCACATCTTGCATTCCAGGTCACACTTGAGCCTGAGTCTTGTATTCCTACACCCTAAGACTCAAGTCCAAGCTCCTCCTTCTTGTTTATTGTAGGGATTCTTTACCTTTCTGTATATCACATACCTCCCTGGGAGTCTGGTGAAACCTATGGACCCCTTATCGGAATAACTTTTATTAAAAAAAAAACACACTCATAATAGAAGGAAATGCTAAATTTCCACTAGAGGTTAGTGAAAATAAAGGCATAATTATCTCCCATACAAGCCCTGAAATCTATTTGCAGTTTAACAATTCCTAGTCTAGTAAATACAGCGTCTTGTTTTTCAGCTCAAACACAGCAATGAGATGCCATACAAAGTCAATTATACATTTCCTAGAACTTATTTTTTTCCATATTGATTTGGGGGAACTTCTGGGGTCTAAGAGAGTTGTGAGCTTGCAGCCACATATGAGATATTGGTTTTTTAATGCATTGTGTCTTAGTTATTATGTGTTCTTTATTCTATGCTAAAAGTAAATCCTAAATACAGCCCTAAAATATTTGTATCTGTTTCCATGGAGAAGGTAGCTAGAGGTAAGTGGGTGGCACAGTGAATAATAGTAATCAGAAACACCTGAGTTCAAATCCAGCCTCAGACACTAACTATGTGACCTTGGGCAAGTCACTCTCTTTTGCTTCAGCTTCCTCATCCGTACAATGGGGATAATATAGCACCTACTTCCCAGAGTTGTTGGGAGTATCTAATAAGACAAATATTTGTAAAGCTTTTAGCACAGCCCCTGACACGTAGTAGCAATAACATAAACAGTAACAGTAACAGTATTATTATGGAGAATTAATTCACATGACTAAATCCAACTGACACATCAAGTTCAAGAAATGGGTAGGGAGCTCAGAGCTATTTCTGTTTGGGAAGATCCACAAACCCATATTCTCTCCCTAACAAAGAATCACAACTGGCCTAGAGAGAGGCAGAATTTAAAGAGAGAATCAAACCATAAAGAGATAGTCCTTCCTCAGCACTCTGACTGCTGAAGCACATGCAAACCACCATTATGAGTGCAGAATAAGCCCAGCTTTGGATGGTAATAGCACTTAGCGACACCATCCCAGGGTTAAACTAAGTCAATGCTTACCTTGATATTTGGTGACTTTAATGAGAAGGTGGGTACAGGGAAGTACACCCCAAAACACGCTAGAAAGTAGGTCTGGGAATCAAGAAGTGACAAAGCCTGAAGACTTGTAGATTATTTAGAAGCTTTCTATCTCTGTAACATGAACACTTTCTTTTTGAGAAGAGAGTCAAAGTGAATGAGGCCCTCTTCTCTCTTAGTGAAGAGGTGGGGGACTGTCATTGCATTGATTTGAGTCAAACTGGATTGAAGTGAACTGTGTTCATTCTACTGAGTTGTTTTTTCTTGATACCAAGGGTGGATTTTATAGAGGGGTGACACTAAAAAATGCTGGTGAATTAAAAATAAATAACCATTAGCAAGAGTTTAAGAAACAAAAAACGGAGAGGGTCAGAATGTTCTATACATGGTCAGCACTGAATATTACAAAAATAAAAATTTGCTATAGCATAAAAGATAAGTAAAGACTGGTTACTAATGTGGTAGTCATTTCAGACTCTGTAGTCAAGCCATTAACTGATTAGAAAAAAGAACAAAGTATTTTTTTAGACTCAAGTCTGATCCAGTGAAATAAAGTGGTGACTTTGGAAAATGGGAAAGAGACAACAGTAAGAACATTAACTCAATCACCATTGTAAGAAATGGGAAGGGCAGGGGAAGCAGTTTTGTTTCCACAGAGTTGAAAGTATCCCTCTCCCCCTCCCCCACAGCTTTAGCAGAATGTAAGTCAGGTGACTGATTGATCTAGCAGAAACCAGCCCTCTGGTCAGTCCGGTGAAAGGTTAGAGGCTTGTACTCATGCTTAACCGAGCCATTTGAGGAGGGCCTGATGTCACAATAAGGAGGCTAAAAGGGTCCAGAAACTTCTTCAGCCAGGCAATAACTGATCACTTTGACAAGAGGAGTGACAGGACCTCAAAAGCAATAGCCCGTTAGCATATAAGCTCATTGGGGAGGAAAAGTATGGAAGGTTACAAGCAGTATCATCTTTCAAAATAGGGAAAAGACTGAGGGAAAAATGAGCTTCGAATGTGTTATCAATAACAATATTGTGATTTTCATTAAGGGAGCTTTTTTTGCAATGCATATCATTGATGTTAACGAAGTTTAAGAATGTTTTCAAGGCAACTCTTCCTGACCTTTTCTAATTAACCTGTTGCTATTTTTCAGTCTTTTAGCCATGTCCAACTCTTCCTGACCCTGTGGACCACAGCTGCCAGTACTGTCCATGGGATTTTCTTGGCAAAGATACTGGAGTGGTTTGCCGTTTCCTTCTCCAACTCATTTTACAGATGAGGAAACTGAGGCAAACAGGGTCAGGTGGCTTGTCCGGGGTCACACAGCTAATAAGTCTTTGAGGTCATATATGAACTCAGGTCTTCCTGACTCCAGGCCCAGAACTCTATCCATTGATCAATTTAGCTGCCTCACTCAACCCCTACCAACGGCCTATTTATTTTTTAACAGAGAAAAGTAAATGTATATATAGACAAAAGGGGTAAAACTATTTTTACTTTAAACTGAACATTTAAAGTACCAAGTATAGAAGCTAAAATAGATGCAGATGCTAAAAAGAGAAATCTGAATCAAAAGGAACCTTATCCAGAAGATTAAAATAGCCATCCTATTTGCAGAGACACTGAATTCCTCCACAGCCATTGGAAGTTAGAGACCAGAAGGGGCTGTGGCCTTTGGTATAATCAGGAATGACTCTTTGCTTGTCTGGGAGGTTAAAGGGAGAAGACATGGTAGAAGAGACTTATGTTTTTCCCCTTGTCTAGCTACAGCTTGTGAGACCCGGGAGCTTCCCAGCATCAATGGTAGCTACTCCCTGAGCTTCTTTTCCTGGGCTGCTGCGGTCTTCTGCCTCAGAATGATCATTTAGGAAGGCATCTGAGCAAGCTCATCATAGCTCTTCAGAGGTTTAATCCACTCTGATCTATTTTATATGCTTGGCACATAAATGAGTTGCTAAAAATTTAATTTCTTCCCTGCTCTCTTTTGGGCCAGACCTATAATTTCATCAGCAAGTGGTGGGGGGGAGGTTGTGGGGGGGAGTTGAGGGGCAATGGGGTTTGGAAACTCCATTCAACTACACAGATGGGTAACTTATCTAGGGACAGCTAGGTGGTGCATTAGATAGAAAGCTGGGCCTGCATTTCATAAGACCTGAATTCAAATCCAGCCTCAGGCACTTACTAGGTGACCTGGGGCAATTCCCTTAACCTCTGCTTGCCTCAGTTTCCTGAACTGTAAAATAGAGAAAATAATAGCTCCCACGTTCCAAGGTTGTTGAGAGTATCATATGAGACAATGTTTGTAAAGCACTTGGGTGATTATTTTCATCTCTAACTTATAGTCACTTTGCAAAGTGAAAAGCAAAGTGATTTTCCCAGGGTCACAAAGCTATCATGTTGAAAAAACAGGATTTGAACCTAAGTCCTCTTGATTTGGAGGCCAGCTCTTTACGCAAGCTGTCACACAACATCTCTATAGAGATCTCTCTCTCTCTCTCTCTCTCTACACACACACACAAACACACACAAACACACACACACACACACACACACAAATAAAACCAAAGCAATTAAAAATGGAAAGGGACAAGGTAAACTCTTACTGATGGACACCAACATGTGCCTTGATATAGAACAGTTTCCCATGTAGAGGTACATGAACATCTTAACGGTTCACTCTAAAATTCTCTAATGAAACCTTATACAGTAAATAACTGAAAAATATGATGACTGGCATATTGAATTACCCTGGGGGGGGAAGCACATCACATTTTGTTGTCGTTGAAAGAGATATATAGGGACAAAACCACATAGGTGAACATAAAAAAGGAGAGGAGAAGATAAACATGCAGTGATTCCCAAGCCAAGCAGAGTGCCTGGGACAAAGAAGGTATTTCATAAATGCTTGTTCATTGATTGTTGACTATTTTCACAAGTTCTATGACTTGATGAGAAGATCCTATTGTAACATTCCATTGACAACTTCCCTCTCATCAAGCACTCCTGCCAAAGAGCTATTACCACCCCCTTCCATTATGATCTCTGGTGGGTTGAATGTTTATGCACTATCTTTTTATCTAATTCTCCCACAAATTTGCATTTTTAATTTTCTTTTGCTTCTAAATAAGGTGCCACTCCCCACCTCTACTTATCTTCTTTTTTTTTTTAATTAGTCCTTTATCACATTCATTTCATATGCAACTCTTTGGGCTTCTTCTCAATCACTGGCATGTGCCCTGCTGCACTGGCAGCTGGGGGGCCCAATGGAAGCTTGACAGATACAGGTTTTAATGGGGCTTTCCCACATAAGGTAGAATAACCATGAAGGCCAAATTTACCCAGTTTCCTTTCAAAACTTATAGTGGAGTGAATGAAGTGGCCCAGAATGGTATATCAAGGATCACAGGATCTTAGATTTGGAGGAGGAAGGGACATCTGAGGTCATCTCCTGCAATTTCTCCATTTTCTAAGCAAAGAAACTGAAACATTGAGCCTGGCCAGAAGTCACATGGGGAGCAAATAGCAAACCTGAGGAGATTTGAATCTGAGTTCTTTAGCTCTAAACCCAACACTTTTCCCACTGTATTAGTCTCTGTATCTGGTGTAGTTTCGACATATTTAGAACTGAATACTACAAGATGAATTCCTCACAAAGCAACTGATGGCAAGAGTAGAACAAACAAACATATATGTTCTGTTCCTTTTAGTTGATTTTGTTTAGAAGCCATTGTGATCTTTAGAAAACAATGCCTCTTGCCCTGGGTCAAGTTTACCAATTATTATGAATGGTGTGACCTTGGGTGAGTCATGTAAACCTTCTAGACAACAGTTTTCTCATCTTTAAAATGGGAATGTTGGACTGGACCATCTCTAAGGTCCGATATAGGTTTGAGCCTATGATCCTAGGCTCTCATGAGCAAGTTAATGGCTTGAGTTTCCTCGCCTGAACAATGAGTGGGTTAGTTCCGGTGTCCCAGGTGCTATATGGCTCTGATATTCTGTGATGCTACATCCAATCATACGGTTCTCTGAAGTAATATGCTGATTTTAGTGCTCTCCCAAAATATCTTTATGGAAGAGTAAAACAGAGATTTACCATGTTTTTTTTTTAATTTTTTAATTTTTATTTTTTTTAATTTTTATTTATTTTTTTTACCATGTTTTTAATTGTTGCTCAGTCATTTCAGTCATGTCTGACTACATTTGGCATTTTCTTGGCAGAGACACTAGAGTGGTTTGCCATTTCCTTCTCCAGCTCATTTTACAGATGAGGAGACTGAGGCACACAGGGTTAAGCAATTTGCCCAGAGTCACATGGACAGGCAGTGTCTGAGCCCAGATTTGAACTCAAGAAGGGTTCAAAGTTCCTGACACCAGGGCCAGTGATCTATGCACTGCACCACCTAGCTGCCCAGTTACAGCTCAACAGATTCCAAAATGGTATTCATCACTACCTGTTTAAGACATGGTGGAAAGTGATGGACAACACAACTCACTGGAGGAAACTTTCAGATAAAAATATTGAGATGTCCCACACAGTGACTCAGACAAGTCATGATTTATGTGAAAGCACAAAGGTAAAGGAACAAAGGCAGAAGGCAGGCTACTTCAAAATGCAATGCCATGTAACTAGGTTAAACCATATCACTGGGGTAAAACATTGGAAAATCTGATATTAACTTTAAAGCATTTCATCAAGAGGAAGAGAAAATGAAGGAAGAAAGCTATTTGTAGACTTCTCTGCCAGTTAGAGGCGGCATCTTTGCTACTGAGCAGAACCACAGAAATCATTGAATTGTTATCCAGATGGCACAAGATGGCAGATAATTTGTAGATAATTGTTACTCTCTCTGGGGTTAAACAGAGTATTAGGAGAGAGATAGAAATCATCAAAAACGGAGAAGGAAAGACAGACAGCCAGGGAAGTATGCACTCGTTATTTACAGCAGTGACACCTGTTCATTTTATATCCATCATGCAATTATGTGTGCATCCTCATGAGGTCTTACGATAGATCACAGGATACCAAGCTGTGATTTAAAATATTAAAATAGGCAAGTGATAAATATATAATAGGCTCTAATCACTTTTTGTGCTTTGGAAAAGAATTAACATAACCAGATATTAATCTTTAAAACATGACTACCTCACGTGCATAATAAATGCTTTCCTCGGGAATTTTACTTCATGGAACAGAGATGAATTGGTACCTGTAGGGTAAACAATATGTCCATTATTTATGTAAAAAGAGGGGGAAAGGAGAGAGATATATAATTTAACAGTTATGCCACCATGTAGTATTGAAAAATCTCAGCACCCCCAAATTAATTTTTCAAATGCTATTTTTAATGGCTACACAGAGATTCTGGTCTTCCTATCATCCCTATTCATGCCCTTCAACATCCAATCCACAGGTCAGGATCTCTTCCTTTAATATAGATTGTGTGCATTTGTGTGCACACATATGCATTTTTTTATCTATTCCGATAACATTAGTAGGTTGGTAGATTGGGAGGAATACTATAGACATTGATAAGAATCATGGTATACTAGAGAGAACACACTGGAGTTGGATTTTGAAAGACCTGAGTTTCAATTCCACATGACCACATCAATAGCCACATGACTGGGGGCAGGTCATTGAGCAATCTCAGCTTCTGTTTCCATAGTGGTCATATGTAGAACCTACCTCAAAGTAATGTTGGGAGGCTCAAAGGGGGTAACGTATGTAAAATATTATGCCAAATTCAAAGTGCTACATAAATGTCCACTGTTAATGTGTTCAGATTTCAGCAGGACATTTGCCCAAGTCTCCCAGAACACCCTTAGGGACAAGATGGAGAAACATGGATTTGACAATAGTAGATTTACTCTCTATGACTTTGAAGTTCAATGACAGCTCCTAAAGGTGTAAATTAATGGATCAAGGTCACCCTGAAGGGGTGGCTTCTCATGATTTATAGAGGTCTCTGTTCTAGGATGGTCCTATCCAAGATTTTCACCAAGAACCTGGGAGAATAATAATATTATCAAATCTGGTTCATTAATTAACACTGTGAGGTACAAGTAGTTCAGTTCAAAGTCATGGAGAGTAAGTATTTGGTTATCAGTTCCACTTATAGAAGGCTTTAAGATTTGCTAATCACTTTGTCCTTATTACTTTCTCTTTTGAACAATTGGAAGGCATCCTTGTAAGGTGTGCATGTGACACAGAATTCTGAAAGACATTTAATGTGCTAGACGACAAAACCCACATTTCAAAAGATTACCAGAATTTGAAATGATACGCTCGAACAAAGCAGGTTAAATTTTATAGGAATAAATGTAAGGCTGTAGAGCTGGATTAAAAAACTCAACTGAACACGTACAGATTGGTGAAGACTTGGTGTGTCAGCACTTTATGAGGAAATGACATAAGAGTTTTAGGTTAATCTAAGCTCAATATATGTTAACATTATTATTGGGTTATCAAATATGAATGTAAATGTTTTGTCTGGATTAATAGAAGTATAATATGAAGAACAAGGAAGGCAATGGTTCCACTATTATCTGGTCAGGTTGGACAAAATTTGAAATATTGTGGGTTCACTTCTGGGCACTTCATTTTAAGGGGATCATGAATAAGCTGAATTTCAGCAAGTCATCTGACAAAGTATATCCTGATATCCTTTTGAAGCTAACGGAGAGATGGGGCTCAGCTATAGTAAGAGGGGTTCAGAAATGGTTGGACCACTAGATGTGGGTGGTGATTAAGAGATTATTGTTGTCGTATAGGTTTCTAGTGGCAGACCACAAGCATTGGTTCTTGGTCCTGGTCATTTCAACATTCTTATCACGTGTACCTGGCACGTTCATTAGATTTGTGGCTGACACAAAGTTAGGAGGAACAACTAACACACTGGATCCAGGCTAGAATGATGGGCTATAATCTAATAGTAGAAAATTTAATAGGAATAAGTGTGATATTTTACACTTCCAAAAGATTAGAGCCACAAGTAGAAGGGGAGGAAACCCTGTCTTTGCAACAGTTGATATGAAAAAGCCCTGGGGACCTTCGAGGAGAGCAAGCTTATTAAAAGTCAACAGTGGGAGTGTGACATGGGAACTAAAAAAAATTAATGTGATTTTGGGCTTCATTAGGAAAAGTTTGCTATGCAAAAAAATGGTTGGTTATTGTCCTGTAGTACTGTGCACTATCATGGGCTGAAGACATATGGCATATATCGTATTGAGCTCTGGAGTGGACATGGAAGGGAGACTATTGACAAGCTGAAACCACATCCAGAGAGGGATGATGAGATGAGAGGATGCAGAACCATGTCAAGTCTTAGGGGAACATGAAGGCAGTGTGTGTGTGTTGATGTCATGTGGACCTCTAGGAAGGAAGGAAGGAGGGAGGGAGGGAGAAAGGAAGGAAGGAAGGAGGGAGGGAGAAAGGAAGGAAGGAAGGAAGGAAGGAAGGAAGGAAGGAAGGAAGGAAGGATGGAGGGAATGAGGAAGGGGAAGGAAGGGAGGGAGGAAGGAAGGAAGGAAGAAGGTATATGAAGACTAGAAAAGTAGAAAGGGGCTCCTCCCCCATTACATTGTAAACTTCTTGAGGACAGGGATTGTCTTTGGCTTCTTTTAGCATCCCTAGCACTTAATAAATCCAAATAACACTGATTAATTATCTATGTGCCAGGCCCTGTGCTAAGCTCTGGGGATACAATTAATAAAGATATATGTGTGTATACATATATGTATGTAGTGTGTGTGTGTGTGTCTGTATGTATGTATATAGTCCCTTCTGTCAAGAAGCTTACATTCTGAAGGAAAAGAATACACAAGAGGAGGCAGGAAAGTGAGGGGGTTTCGGGGGGCAGCAGATGCAAAGCAGAATGAGCTGAGAGTCCAGTTTCTACCCTCTCTAAAGGAAGGCATTGGGAACAATTTGGCACTCTACCCTCCTATCCTCCATTAGGAAGAGAGGGGAGGTTGAAGGAGGTGGTGCCGATGAAAGCTTGATTTAATAGCATGGTGTTGAGATTTGAAGTAATGAGCACATCCTGGGAGAGGCAACTTGTTCCATGGAGTAGAAACCAGTCAGGACAGCAGATGCAAAATAGAGTGAAAGATACGTTTATCAATTGATTTGTTGATTGTTTCCTTCCTTCCTCGTCTCCTTCCCTTTTCACTCTCTTGATGATTTCAGGCCAGTCACTTAAATTCCATGAACCTCAGATTTCTCAACTACAAAAGTTGGACTATATGGCCTCTAAAGTTCCTTAGGAATACAAATCTGCAAGTCTTTGAAGAAAGTTTGAAGGGAGATGGGATGCATTACATTTATGTGTGTGCATATACACATACATTTAAATGTATGTGCATAGATATTATCAATATAGAGATTGCTCCACCAATTCCTCCATTTGGAATTTCAAACCCTTCAGCCTCTAGCCCTGACCTACCTTTTCCAGGCTGACTGAACATTATTCTTCTCTGTGTGAGCTACAGACCAGGCAAAGGGGCCTGTGTGATGTTTCCCATACATGACATTCTCTCTCTGTTCTACATTCCTTTGCCCAGGCTGTCCCTTATCCCCTCCTCACCACCATCTTTTGTTGCCATTACTTCCCTTCAATGTTCCACTTGCATCACCATTTATATGACCCTTTTCCTGATTCTTCCACTTATTAAGGTTCCCCTTTGCCCCCTAAGAATACTTTGTCTTTATTTATCTGTATATATGTTATCCCCCTTACCCCAACAGAATTCAATTTTCTCAAGGATAAGGACTTTTTAATTATTGTCTTTGTAACCTGGGGTTCAAGCCTGGGTCATAGGTATAAGACCCTTCATTGGTGGAAAGGATGCTATAAGAAGATATATAGAAAGATAGATATGGATATATAACATATATCATGATGTAGATCACATACAATATACAACATATATGACAATATATAACATATATACATACATATATATTTATTGCTATATAAATGTATGAGGGGTGGAATTAGCAAGAGTTTAGGGTAAGAGAGATATTCTTTCTTCTTATTTCAAGAGATGATACAACTAGTTCCAGATTCTCCTTGGGGGAGAAACCAGGAGAGAGAGAGAAAAACATTTTGGAAAGCAGCAGACCTCTGAAAATTAGGAGATTCAACATGTCCCTGGGTTCTAGCTAGCTTCTCTTGATACTTTGGGGAATTTCTCCTTGGTTGAAATTGGGGACTTTCTCACCTGAATTGAGATTTCTTATCGCCATGGGGTGGGGGCAACTAGGTGGTGCTGCAATGGGTAGGTCACCAGGCCTGGGGTTAGAAAGAACTAAGTTCAAATCTGACCTCAGACACTTAGTAGTTATGTGACCCTGGGCAAATCACTTAACCCCATTTGTCTCAGTTTCCTCATCAGTAAAATGAGTTGGAGAAGGAAATGACAAATCACTCCAGTATCTTTGCCGAGAAAATCCCAAATGAATCACAAAGAATTGGACATGACTAAAATGACTGAACAACAACAAAAATTGACATCGGGAGAGCTCATTCACTGTGAATTACTGTTTGATTTGAATACTGTTTGATTTAATCTAATCTGCATAACTCCTCCAATTCATGTTTGCTTCCTCCTTGGATAAATAGGTTTATTTGCTATTCGCTATTTGTGATGGTCTTTTGTGTAATTTGCATTGTGTGGGAAGGAGCCAAGCCTTTGGAGATATGCTGCATTCCTTCTTCTTTTAAGGGATACCAAACATAGAAGGAACTTGAACCTACAAATCATTACTATAGATTAGTAATATTTAAGATAGCAGATAGATTCAGATATAAACTTCTTTCTGAAGATAGAGTGGCCAACCTTGTGGCCCCAATGTCCTATGGTCTTCCAGACAGGATCAAAGTCTCATGTAGAGAATGGGACAAGATTCCAGAGACATCTATTCACTCTTTCCTGTGAGTTTTATTTAGACACCCCAAGGGAACATACATTTAACTTTCATGGGGAAACAAATGCATACCCTACATCTTCATATCCCCAGACCTCAATCCAGTGCTTTATTTTACAAATGATTATTGAGATAAACTGAATTGAACAGAACATATGTATATATGAGTATGAGGTCTCTCTGTCTTACCTTAGGCCAAGCACAGGGACCAAGGATTTTTTGTTCATTTTTTTTTTCAGAGCAATTTATAAATTAACATCTGTGTTACAGCCATAGGTGACAAAATCTTTTGAGTAGTTATTAATCCAATAAACTCTTTTGAATACAATAGTCTGCCCTCTCTCAGGAAGGAAAGATGTCTTAATTTCAAGTTGGCATTTGGCAAGAGAATCATCACCAGCTAAAGGGATTTTTTAAAAAGATATATTGGTATATACACATATATGTATACATGTGTGTAGATATAGGTATAGATATAGATAGATACAGCTTCCTCTCTCCCAACAAAGCCAATCATCCAATGAGTCCAGCAGGATTAAAGCCCCAAGACTTATTATATTGAGGGCAGAAGAGAAGTAGGGGAAAGTGCTCCAAAAGTTGCGATGGTCATATGGCCATATCCAATAATGATGTGTATTTTATTTCTGGGCTGGAGACTGTTGCCATAGTGGCTGATCTTTCAGGATTGGGCATTTCCGGCTGAACACTGTTTATTTGCACATGCTGAAAATCACAGCAAGGTTGTTGATCTGCTTTGTGACTGGCAAGGTAATAACTAGAAATCCTGTTTCAGATGAGGTCAGGAAAAAATGTGCCAGATGGTAGTTACAAAAAGGCTGTTGAAAAGCCTTTCCTATTGGTACAGTTCTGGGCACCATACGAAAACATAAATGTTTCACTGTGGACATATTTGAGATGCAGCCACCTGATCTGCTGCAGTCTAGGAGGGATTTGAACTTCCAAGTGATTGTAAGCAGACCTTTTGCTCAGCAAGATGGTGCCTTGGGATTGCTTGGAAACACGCACTTAGAGCATCCGCTGTACAAAGTGAGCATTCTGAGGGAATACAGCCTCACTTATTGTCAACACTCACTAGTCATCTGTTCCTCAAAAACAGTAAC
Source organism: Trichosurus vulpecula (assembly GCF_011100635.1). Taxonomy (NCBI): domain Eukaryota; kingdom Metazoa; phylum Chordata; class Mammalia; order Diprotodontia; family Phalangeridae; genus Trichosurus; species Trichosurus vulpecula. The sequence continues at coordinate 183,062,130 of NC_050581.1, read as the reverse complement.
GATGCTAGTGAAGCGATCTGTCTTGCTATGTAGTGGTCTCTCCCTGGAATCTTTATAATCAGCAATCAGCCTAAAACCAGAGCATACTCTGTTATCCACAAAGTAGAGATGAGGATAGGGACAAAAAGGCAGAGGAGTGCTAAGAAGCTGAAGGTAGCAGGCAATAGGAATAGGAGCACAGAATTATCATCTTGGAGCTTCGGGGGACCTTGTGGATGATCAAGTCCAGTTCCTTTATTTTATTAATGAGGAAACTGAGGCACAGATAGATGAAAGAATGGCTAACATTGATATGGTACTTTCAGCTATGCAAAGTATTTTATATCTATTATCTCATTTGATCTTCATAAAAATCCTGAGAAATGGATGCTGTTATTATTTCCAGATATAGGGAACTGAAATAGAAGAAGATTAAGTGACTTGCCCAAGGTATCACAACTAATATAGTGTCTGAAGCAGGATTTGAACTCAGGTCTTCCTGACTCCTTACTTCCAGACACTTATTAGCTGTGTGACCCTGGGCAAGTCACTTAACACTGTTTAACTCAATTCCTCATCTGTAAAATGAGTTGGAGAAGGGAATGGCAAACCACTTTAGCATCTTTGCCAAGAAAACCTCAAATGGAGTTTGACATGGCACAACAACTTCCTGGCTCCAAGTTCAGGGCACTATCTACCTAGTTGTCTAAATGACTTGCCCAGAGTCACACAGAAAATAAGTGTCTGAAGTAGGATTTGAACTCAGGTCTTCCCAACTCCAAGACCAGCACTCCATCCATTGTACCACCTTCACATTATGTGATGAAAAGACTTGGATTGAGAGTCACTAGACCTAGGATTAGAATCCCAATTCTCCTACTTGCTTCCCTGTGTAACCTTGATGCAGCCAGTTAATGTTTCTGAGACTGTTCCCTCTTTTGTAAAAGGAGGAAGCCAGACTAGATGATCTTTCCAATTCCTTCTTGCTCTAAATCATAGAATCCACTGCCCATCCATCCATCCATCCATCGCATAGGTTTGCTAACTCATTAGTCTTAGAAGCCTACAAGAATCTCTATTTCATGCACCATGTTCTCTTGCTAAGGACTCAAACTGTTTTTATGTTTTATTGGCATTACATCAAAAAGGCAAGACCATAAATCTCACCATAGTCTCCTACTAGTTCAAAGCTAGTTCCATGGCACTCCCTTTTTACTCCCCCCCCCACTCATGCCCAGCTATTTAATGAGAGGTCTACTGTCTGCCAGGAAGAGGTATCTGAGATTTGACAAGGAATCTCCCAAGCCTCATCAAACCCCATACCTACTCCTACTTTTAGTGATTCACACAGGCAAAAATGATAGCACCAGAAGGAATTTAGAAAGCATGCTAGGCATTGTGAAGTCCCAGGACCAAAGACTTTAAGGGCACAAGAGGCGTTCTCACCTCTTCAGCCATTTGAAGGACTCTGAAATAGACATATTTGGAAAGTGAAGATGATGTCTGAGAGTAAGATGTGGACTTCTGCAGCAGAGGTGTCCAACTCAAATAGAAATGAGGGCCACTAAATCAATCAATCCATAAGCTTTTATTAAGTGTCTCTGATGCTCCAGGCACTGTGCTGAGCTAAAAGGATACAAAAAGAGGCAAAAGACAGTCCTTGCCCTGAGGGAGTTTACAATGGAAATGGAGGAAACAAACATGCAAAGAAAAATGCTCAAAGCAAGTGATATATAGGATAAAGAGAAGAAAATTAACAGTGAAGGCAATGGAATTAAGCAGGGTTGGGGAAGGCTTCCTAAAGAAGGTAGGATTTTGCTGGGACTTAAGGGAAACCAGGGACATTATACTCTTATTCCATCCCACTTTCTCATTCCACTCCAATTACACTTTTACTGTGGTAGAGCTCTTTGCTTTAAATAAAACTACACAAAGTCCAGAGACAAAAATCTTTTAAAATTATTTAAAAACGAATTTTATTGGTATCTTTTGTATTTACATTGTCTAAATGCCTCCCTATATTCTTAAGAGTGCCCTTGAGGGACTGGCTCTCTCCTTTGCTAGAGAGCTATCTCATTTAATACAAAATAATTTTTAAAAGAAAAAGATTTGAAAAAAAAGAACAACAAAATAATTTTCTATGCATGAAAGAAATTCAAACTCATAGGCGATGTTCCACACAGAACTGGAGCTCTTGCTTCTGCAAAGGAGGGGGGCATCTCTTTTCATACCACTTTGTTCAGGTCGTGCTTGTTCTTCGTAATTTTTCAGCATTTACTTTCAATTGTTTGGGGTGCTCATTCTTTCCATCTATATTACTGCATTTACTGCATATACTGTTTCCTTGACTCTGTTTGCTTCACTCTGCAAAAGCTTTCGTAAGTCTTTCTATGCTTTACAATTATTTTTAAATGGCAATTATTAATAGTTCCAAATGACATATGGATGATCTAAACCATGTTAGAATATCCCAGGGATGTGGCTGCTTTCTGCCAATGCAGAACAATAATGGATCCTATAGCATACCTGGCTCACAGGTATGTCTCACAGCAATTTCCATCTTGCCATTGACTAACAGAATCCAGTATTGGGTGAGATTGTTTTCATTCATTGAATTTTCATTTAAATTTGAGAGCTTTGTTTTTCAATTTGCAGCACTTTATTTGTAAATGTCCTTGTAATTTTGCCAGAACTGTGGAACTAGCGTTCAAAATTGGAAAATTCAACACATGCTACAATTGGGATTACTAGAAATGAACCCAAGTATAACAACATAACCATTCTCATATATGCACACCTCCAGCATTTGGGATTTGGTACTTAAACTGGGCTCATGGATTTTGTTTTTCCATCTTCAGAGTTTTGGCTATTAAGGTATCTCCTGATTTTGCTTTTTTATGTTTCCTAATTTAATCCAATTGTTTATATAATGGCCACTGGCTTAAAACATGGTTTAAAAATCTAAGAATATGGAATGGACATGACTTGCATTCAGGGCATCATGCTACTTTTCCTTATATGCTTCTTATTCCATTCAAATGAGACTTTGACATTGTCTCTTCTTGTTCACTCTCCCATTTGAAAACTGTTCATCCTTAAATATTACTTTACAAATACATTGAGATTGAGGGTATTAGATTTTTTTCTATATTGATCTTCTGTCTCTCTTTCTCTGTGTTTGTGTCACTGTCTCTCTGTCTCTATCCCTTTCTCTGTCTCTGTCTCAGTCTCTCTCTGTCTCCTCTCTGTATGTCTCTGTCTCTGTCTCTCTCTGTGTCTCTGTCTCTCTCTCTCTGGATATTGATATCTATATATTTGGTGTCCCTTATTTGCAAAGATGGGGGACTATAGCTGTGGAACTTTGGTTTTACTACCAGATTTAATTGATCACAGAGGATCATAAATCTGGAACTGAAGGGACCTCAGAGGCCATGCAGTTCAAGTCCCTTATTTTACATATGGGAATCTGAAAGTGAGGATAAGTGGCTCATTTGATGTCATAGAGATAGTAAGCATCTGTGGAGGGATTTGAACTTGGGTCCTTTGATTCTAGTGCTCTTTCCATTCTACGTGGTGCCTACTTTGTTGAGCTGGTTTGGTTTTCCTTTTTTTTCCTTCTTTGATACTAAGGTTGGCATTCCAGGGAGGGGGGAAGAATAAACTGGGAAATGAAGGTGATTTTTTTTAAAGATATAATTATATTTTTCAGTGGGTTTGTCCCTCTATAGTAAATTGTTGAACAAGGTAAGATTTCATTTTTTTTTAAGGGAAGGAAATTGACATAAAAAATTTGAGAAACCTAAATTCATTAACACTCTTCACTTTGGGAATTTTAGACAGATTCCTTATGCGTTCTTATGAACGTGAATATCACCATTCTTCAATGACTACAAGACGGATGGTGGCATTGGAAAGTACAATGGTGAATCTCATTTCAAAGCATTCTGGTCTCCAATTGGCATTAGGCTTGCCTAACCAGATTAGAGAAAGAAGCCGGTCACAGCAGATGCCCTGTCTCAGTTCATTACTCAACACCTGTTAAACTTGATTAACAGCCCTGGCTAATTATCTGTTAAGAGTATCTCTGGGCTGTAATGGATCCCAAAGGTCTGAGCAAGTTGACTTCATTTACATGTTTGTCTCCTTTCACAAGGTCTCAGTTAAACACCACAAAAGTCTACCGGAGCATTTTACAAACTCCCATGTGGTCATTTCCCAGATTCAAATATCCCTGAGACTACTTTCAAAGGACAGATATAATGCTAAATATATGCACTTGTTCCACAAATAAAGATGCAAGTTTTAGATTTTACATGGCACAAATGGCCTTCTTGGTGCAATTACTATTGCAAAAGCCAGCTAACCTGTGTATCTTAAGCCAGTTATTACACTTTTTTGAGCTCAGAACCAACACTGAATTGAACGTGGTTTAGTTAATGCTTTCTCCGTGTATATAGCTAGCACTGCAATTCAGTCCCTTGTTGCCTCTCACCTGGCCTATCACAAAGGCCTCCTATGTGATCTTGCTGACTGAAGTCTCTACTCTCTCCAATCCATTGTCAATGCACTGCCAAAATGATTTTCCTAGGTGTCATTCTCCTCTTTAATAAACTCTAGTAATCCTCTAGGATGCTAGGATCTCACAATTCCATCTTTTATTGCCTCCTTCCTTCCTACTGTGTGCAAATTTTATAATACATAATTATGAGCACAGTTGTAAATGATCCTTAAATATGTAACTGTATGTGTATTGGAGTTGATTCTTCTTCATTTTCTTCTTTTTTACTACTACTACTACTACTACTACTACTCCTACTACTGCTGCACAATCAAAAGAGACCTCTAGATCAGAGGTGTCAAACATGGGGCTCAGTGGCCATGATGTTTAGGGCCCCCATTTCTATTTCATTTGACATCACCAACAGTCCATATTATTTCCATGCTCTATTCCTATCTAGAACAACTGTATTCGATTAGTGATTAGTCACTGCCTAAGCTAAATGGCAGGTGAGAGCTTCCCACTGGGACGGGATAGCTAGAAAAGAACTCTAGATTAGGTAGTACAATTAAGTGAGGAACCTCGTTGGGCCCTTGATTGAAACAAAAGTCGGCCATTTTTACAAACAGTGTCACTGCCTCAAAGAGCACCTGGTTGGGGTGAGAAGGGGAGTGGGGTCAGTTGTAAGAAGACTGGAAAGATCTGTGGTGGAGGAGCAAATTATGAAGGACTTTGAACACCAATGATAAATAACCACAAATTATATTCAAGATAAACACAGGCAATGAAGAGGAGGGTAGAAAGAAGAGTGCTAAAAATTAGAGGAATGAAAGTGAGGGAATCCAAGATGCATCTGGGAAGAAGAGGGAATATGACCTGTCACTTTTGCTCCAAGAGCATTCACCTACGTGTACCATTAGCTTCTGACAATGCCTCCTGCCTGAGGCTACAGATCACCTCTCAGGCAGGTCCCAGTTTATAAATCCCCCAAGGTAGTCCAGGTGGGACAAGTCAAAGAATTTCTTTTGTTTAATTTTTTTTTCCCACTCATACCTTCCAGAATCAAAAAAAGGTACCTCAGAAGTCATCTAGCAAGACTCTTCATTTTACAGAAGGGGAAACTGAGAGTCAGGGGCAGTCAGGGACTTGCTCAGGTCCCAGTGGTGGGACAGAAGTGAGATTTGAACCCTCCTTCTATGACTCCAGAATTAGTGGGTTTTTTATTTGTTATTTTGATTTCTGCTGCTCTGCTTCTCAAATCCCACAATTTGGTTCTACCATCTGCTTTGGGCACTGCTTCTCTGTAGCCAGATTTGTCATTTTGCATGTCTGAGTTCACATCTCAAGTCCAAAAATGCTTTTTTTCATGGTCGTTTTTAACTAATTTTCAAAGCTGTCTGGACATCGAGGGTGAGGCTAATGTGACTAATAGGTGGCATAATTTGGATTTTGCCCTACTGGAGATGTGGCAGGTTGTGGTAAAGAGTGTCTCACTTTGCTGGTGATAGGTGCACAGCGAAGGCTAAGTTTGAAATGTGTCAAGCTAAAAGGCTCTACAAAACACATGCAGAATATAGGGCTCAGGGAAGGGAAGAATTGACTATGAATGGAAAAATTTGGCTTTGGAAGCCTTGCTAACAATTCTGTGAAGATAATATATTTTAAAGCTTGATTTACTGATATTTCCCTGAATGAGGAGGATGAGGCCAATAGATTTGTTAACTATTAGTTCTACAGCTAAAAACAAAATGAAAAAAAAAAATTGATTGCGTTTCCCAAGGCACAGAGTCAAGCAAGTGTCAAACAACGTGTAGATCTCGTGGAATAAGAGCGTTCCTTTCAAGTCACCTCCTTTCATGACTGTCCTAACATCTTTCAGGAGCCTCTCACACAACTTAGCACATTATACCTAAGAAGAATCAATATTTGATTGTTTTTTTTTAAATGTTTGTGTTGAAGGACAATCAATTGAGATTTGCATACGTTCAAGGGTAACTGAAAAGACAGATAGTGACAGTAACTGAGTGTGAAGTTGGCATGCCTCTCCCTGGTGGAGTGTGTTCAATAGAAACAACAAAAACGGCCTTCAATCCTTACAGAAGGAAATAGGAGTAAAGAGCCACTCAGAGCAAAATCTTCCAGTCTCATTTTTCAACTGAAAAAAGAGACTTCATTTTTGTTCTACTGTATTTACTGGGATGATTTTCCTGCCTGCCTCTATGTAGCGTTACATTACAGTCATGGCAATTTGCATTGGGATGAAGCTCACATATTACATCTTTCTTCCATGGTGTATCATATTGCTGAAAAGGAATGACTTTTTTAAGTTATGACTGGGAGGGAGATTCAATTCCATAAACATGTATTAAGCATCAGATGACACATGCTAGCTTTTTGACTATAGACAAGTCACAGTCTCCAAGATGTCCCCAGGTCATTCTCTAAAGGTACCTTTCAGACAAGCTGCTAAATGGCATCAGTGGAGGGAGTGGCCATACTGGGAGTTCCCTACACTAATAAAATTCTCTCTTGCCCCAAAAGGTGCCAGTTGCTTCTAAAATGGACTTTTTTTTCATTTCAAGTTGATAAGTCAGAATTGTGGGTCTAAAAGGACAGGAGATTTGTGGTAGTCCCAGTTCACTGCTATGATTTCTCTCTAGAACTCAGGGGTAGGAGCGTTATACAGAAGATATTGAATGAGATTTCACCATTTATCTTGGGATCCACAAAGAGGTGGGGCCAATGTGGGATGTCAAAAGAGCATGCCCTGGTTTGTGGTGCCCTTCCTCCTCCCTTGGAGCCCCCACACAAAAGAGGGCTCTGAAAAGATTATTGTGAAGAGTTGAAGAATTTGACCTGTGGGCTGCCTGGGAGCTTCTTGAGAGCAGAGGAGGTCAGCTGGGGAGACAATGAGCGCAGTGAGTCCAAACACCTCTCTTTCCACTGTCTCCACTTTGAACGAGGGAGCAGCCCCATATTAATTGCCCACCTCACCCTCTTCTGGCTTTCCTCCTCCCTTTCCACAAGGGGAAGGGAAAGAAAAACTGATGCTATCTGGACCAGCTTCTTCCTCTGTGAACTGTTGCTCAGCCACCGTTCACTATTGATTTTCTCTTGATACAATGACTATCTGGTAGTCACTAATCCTAATTTGTGATTAATGTCAGCTCATGTAGATTTTTGAGAAGAGGTGTTCATCCCTTTATAGGAGCCACATTTGTGATTCAGCATAGGCTAAGGTACAGGGGGGAATAGCTGATACTGATCCAATTTGGATCTTTCATAATGCAAGACTGTCTTTCGCCTTTTTTTGTATCTGCTGAATTTAGCACAATGCCTGACACACAGTAGGTGCTTAATACATGTTTAACGAATTAAATGGAAAGACATACTATGATCACAAGTTCCCCTGTAAATAGGAGATACTGTTAAGCAAAGATACCATAGCTAGCCTGAACAAGACTAGCCTCCTTTTGAGTGTTCATATGACATAGAACTTTGGCTATTGTTTATACTTCTTATAGGTGAGCCTCTTACTCTGTTACACATGGTCAGCCAATTTATGGAGCACCCAGAAAACATGTTTGCTTGTGTTTCTTCTCAAAATGCAGCTCCTAGCCTGTGGCATCTTAGATAAGCCATTTCATCTCTTGGCCTCCATTTCCTCACCTGTAAAATTAGGGGGTTTGGATGAGATGGCCCAAGTTCCCTCTAAGCCCTAATTCAATGATGTTCTGATTCTTGGTGAACCTTATTTCTTTATGAAATTCTCTCCTTCCTTGGCTTCTCTGAATAGTCTTTTTGTCTCTCTGACTACTACTAGCTTCAGAGCTTACTTCTATTACATGGCACAGTGGGCAGAGCATTGGACTAGAAGTAATGAAGACATGAGTTTAAATCCTGCCTTGGACACAACCTCTTCCAGACTCGATTTCCTCATCTGTAAAATGAAGATAATCATAGCACCTACTTCTCAGGATTGCTATGCAGATCAGATGGGATGATATAAGTGAAAGGGTATATAAATTCTAGCTCTTGCCTTTTATAAATGAGCGTCCCCAAGATTTGTCATTTATTCCAAAAACGCATTACTTGCATACTCTAAACCAGAGTTTCCCAAGCTTATTTGGCCTACCATCCCTTTTAGAAAAAATTACTCAGCACCCCCCTGGAAATGCACTTTCTTTAACCCTTTAACTTTTTTTAAAAATTTGTGTGATTTCAAAAAATACATAAAATTTTTAAAATGATGCATCTTAAATTTAATAATTCATTGTAAATTTGTGTTTTTTCATGCACTGAAATTTTGATGACTCAATTTTGCATCATGTAACTGTATAGTATCATATTGTAAACAAGTCATCACATGCACATATTCCTGGCAATGCATGCTGGACTTCCAAACAATGAGCAACAGGCTAGCCTGCCAGCACTTACTTGTTAAGACCTGCTGGCAGGCTTGACCACTGATAGGTTATAACTTGCATTTTGTGTGTTTATTTGGCAAACAGTGTAATTGCTGTGACTTTAGCTCTGTTACACAACAGGTGAAACAGGTGCGAATGGTTTTTCTTCTCTTTTCTTCTTTCCTTAGGTTTCCACTGTCAACTCATTTGTATTCAATGTCCCCCAATTGCACCCAAGGCTACCACTGCCCCACTGGATCATTCTAGTGCCCCACAGAGGGGAACTTTGGGAACCTAAAACAATTACTATGTTCAAGAGAGAGTACTAAGCACAGGAGGTAGAGGCAGAGGAATAAGACATCATCCTTGTCTTTAAAGAATCCTTATAGTTCTTGTCCTTACAAGTCTAACAGAGAGAGGACAGAAAACATACAAAATGACCAAACTGGTTCCAAGGTCAAAGAAACCAGCCCCATAGCCAAAGAGTTGCTAGAGCTTATCTGTTCTACAACCACAGCATCTTAAACATCTGCCTTCTTCTCTGGAATCACAGGAACATTACCCTGATTCAGGCCCACATCACTTCTTTCCTAAACTATCATCATAGTCTCCTAACTGGTCCTCATACCTATAGTCTCTCATTCTTTAATCTCTCTTCTTTACAGTTACCTAAGTGAGAGTCCTGTGAACCCCTCAACAGTCTGTGCCACTAGGGCAAGGAAGGAAGAGGGAATGAGCCATGGGGTGTCCATCAGACCCATGCTAGAAGGCTTCCGAAAGTGGGGATGTCCTCAAATATGAGAAAGAGAATGGGGGACCCATCCTCTGGGGCAGGGTTTAAGGACAGGAGGAAGAAATAGCAGGTATATAGGAAAAATCTCTCTCTGTGCTACAGACTGCCCTGGAATAAAATCCACTCTTCCCCTAAAAATGTATAAGCTGTGAGAAGTGATCTGTGTCCTATGTAGCCTGACCAATGAGCCAGATAATCAAACAATTAACATTTATTAACCATCTATTATGTGTCAAGCACTGTGCTAATGTAAGGAGGGCAGGACTGGAGGTCCCAGCTAAGCACAGTGTGGATAAGTTACTAGATGAGGAATCCAACATGACCCTTCAAGAAGCCATATGCCAGATACTACTGGGAATGCATCATCATCATCTTCATCATCATCACCTTTATATAGTGAATTAAAGTTTGCAAAGAATTTTCCATATACCACCTCATTTGATCTTGCTGGCTATCAGGGAGAACAATTGTTGGGGAGATTTGAGTCTAAGCACCTGAACTGTATTCCTAAGAATTACTGTGTTTGGAGCATTCTTATAGAGTGATTAAATCTGACTACAATCTGGGAGGAAGATGGTTTTATAGCGGATATATATATATTTGTGTGTGTATGTTTATACATATACACACACATATAGTGTACATATACACACACACACACATATATAAAATTTCTTTTGCTTTTGTATGTAAGAGTAAAGAACTGTATACAGTTAACCTGTGCTCCTATAGTTAACTCCATTATGCTTGTTTGTTTAAGGTGTGCAATATGATTGTTCAAGGTGTGCAATGACATTATTATTTCACATTATATATTATATTGTATTGTGTCACATTATATTATGTTATATTGTCTCAGTGTGTTTTGCCTCTGTAGGTCATGTGAGTGTGTCTAGATATGGCCTATCTAAGGAGGCGTGGACGAATATCCTGGAGTCTCCTCTGCCCACTCTTCTCCAAAAGAGATTTAGATTCCAGTCAGAAGGGAAACAGGAGATTGAGATTATGAAGCTAGCCACTATGATCTTCTCACAGAAAGAGGGGGAGAGAGAGACAGAGACAGAGACAGATAGACACAGAGAAAGACTGAGAGACAGAGAGAGAGAGAGATGGGGGGGGGAGAGAGAGAGAGAGAGAGAGAGAGAGAGAGAGAGAGAGACAGAGAGAGAGAGAGAGACAGAGAGACAGAGAGAGAGACAGAGAGACACAGAGACAGAGACACAGAGAGACAGAGACACAGAGAGACAGAGACACAGAGAGACAGAGACAGAGAGAGAGAGACAGAGAGAGAGTTGGGCTAGAATTACATCTATTTGCAGACACACACACCCCTCCCAAGTATTGTTAGTCTAAGGGAAATAAATTTTAGGTTTGAACTATGCTCCCAATCACTATTCCTTAATGGGGAAGGAGTACCCCAAGATATATCTAAGGCTTACTCCCCATCAAGTGTCAGTTGTACAAATACGACACACAGCAAACGGAAAATAAACCCAACAATAAACATAAATCATAGAAAGTACATGGATGAGAATGTACCAGAAATACAATAAGTGAATGAGTCTGTCTCCTGGAAATGGGATATCAGCTCAAATCAAGAGAGAATCCCAGATCTCACCCAAGGGAAAATTCCCTAAAGTGTCTACGATGATAAACTGGGGATAGGGACATGATCTAAGTGCTGGCTCCTCTCCATGTTGACTTCTTCCCAGAATCTTTCTCTCCTCTAAGGATTTTATGTCCTCTGAAAGCTGGAAGCCAGAAGCCCAGGCTCTCTCCTCTCTCAAGCTTTCACCAACAGGCATGGAGAATTGAATATTTGATATCCACCAATGAGTACTATTATGCAAATAGACTTGAGCTCCTGTTACATACATATGAAATTCAACAAGAAGAGAAAATGGTAGCATTTTTGTTTGCTTTTTGTTTGTTTCTGGTGCATAGGAGCTAAACCAAGAGTTGAATCAGATAAATCCATGCAATCCTCACTCTTATACTAACAATAGGAGGACTGCCATCCACAAAAGGGACATATCTAGGTTATAGAGAGGTAGCCAACTCTGGGAGAACCATACAGAACTTAGAATTTCCCAAAATCTCTCATGGTATGGGTCTAGCTCAAAACTTCAGGAGGGAGCAGACTTTTCCTAGTACTGGGTACTTATTGTTGAAAAGGATCAGAGAAATGGTCAGTAGCAGCCCTTAATGATCAGAACTTTTCATACATCACTGTCATTAAGTTGGCCGCTTAGCTTTTACCTGCATATAACAACACATCTTCAGCCTCTATGGTTTTATGCAGTTGGTCCCCCTGACCTGAAAAGAACTTGCTTCTCACCTGGGTCTCTTGGAATTACTAGTGCCCCACAAAGCACAGTTTAGGAGCTACTCCTTACAAAAGGCTTTTCCTGATTCCCCATAGTCATAGTCACCATTTAGGCCTCATCACGTTGGTTTGCATTATTTTGTATAAGCATTATAGTTATTTATCTGGGTATTTGCTGGGTCAATCAATCAATTCAACTTTTATTAAGTGTCTCCTATGTGCTAGGCTAAACCCTGAGGGCTCAAAAAGAGGCAAAAGACAGTCCCTGCCTTCAAGGAGCTCAGGATCTAATGAGGGAGACAACATGCAAATAAATAAATACAAACAAGCTACATACGGGACAAATAGGAAATCATTAACAGAGGGAAGGCAATAGAATCGAGTGAGATTGTCCCTCTAGTAGCACGTGGGAAACTTGAAAGAAGAGGCTGTTTTGTTTTGGTCTTTGTATCTTTAGCGCCTGCCACATAGTAGGAGCTTAATCAGTGTTTGCAAAGTTGCATTAAATTGCTTGCGAGAAGTACAAAGTACATATATAACCTCAGTGAAGGGTTACAAAAGAATGTAAACACTGGGTAATAATAGATGACCAGCAGGGATGGGCAGTGGGATATGGCGGTAGGCTGGCACAGTGGATATGGAGATGGATTTGGAGTCAGGAAGACTTGGGATCAAAACTCTCTCAGATTCTTAACTAGCTGTGGCTCCCTAGGGGAGACATTACCTGCTTGTGCCTGTTTCCTCATCTATAAAATGGGGTTGCTGGATTTGACGGCCTCTCAGGTCCCTTCCAGCCCCTATGTATTCCTATAATTCCATCAGCACAGATTCCCAAGAAGGAAAAATAACAAAATGAGACTAGAAGATGATAAACTGTTTTTTTGTTTTTTTGTTTTGGTCTGCTCCCTGAACTAAAGATACGTGGTGGCTAATGTATTTCTATATTTGGTCACAATTTCAATGTGAATGACCTCCAAGAATTTAAAAAACAAAAACAAAATGAAACTGTGAAAGAAAACACCACAACTACCATGTTGTAGCCCCTTGGGGGGGAAGAGAGAGATCATCAGTTAGGAGGAATGTCTCTTTTTCCTCAATCAAGTGGAGTTACAGAAGCAGCAGGGGATAAGTATCTTTGTGCTTAATTTATATACAAGATCTTTGAAGACGAATACTCAAGAGAAACTAGGCAGGCCAGAAAAAAAAAAGAAAGAAAACTATGATGCAGTAAGGTCCAGCTCCTCAGCAAGCTTCACTGCCAGCAACAAGGTTGATTTATTTTCCTTCTTGCTTTTTCAGGTGATCAAACGTCCCAGCATAATGAATTCTCGGTTCTGAAATTGTTCGTCCTCATTCTTTTCTTTTTTTTCTTTTCTTTTCCTTTCTCCCTTTCCCTGTCCTCCTCCTCCTCCTCCTCCCTCTCTCTCTCTCTCTCTCTCTCTCTCTCTCTCTCTCTCTCTCTCTGTGTCTCTCTGTGTGTCTCTCTCTCTCTCTGCATCTCTCTGTCTCTCTCTCTCTCTCTCTCTCTCTCTCTGTCTCTCTCTGTCTCTCTCTCTCTCTCTGTGTCTCTCTTTGTCTCTGTCTCTCTCTGTCTCTCTCTCTCTGCATCTCTCTCTCTGTGTCTCTGCCTCTCTCTCTCTCTCTCTCTCTTTCTCTCTCTCTCTCTCTCTCTCTCTCTCTCTGTCTGTCTCTGTCTCTGTCTCTCTCTGTCTCTCTCTCTCTGCATCTCTCTCTCTCTGTCTCTGCCTCTCTCTCTCTCTCTGTGTCTCTCTCTCTCCCTCCTCCCTTCCTCCCTTCCTCCCTCCCTTTCCATATATGAATAAATCAAAAAGTCATTCTAGTCCTACCTTTGCCTAATAGTGAAGCAGATAGTTTGGAAACAGATGATAGGCAAGGGGTAAATTAAAACCATTTCTCAGAAGCTATTGGGCAGATGGGGACAACTCTAACTGAACTCAGCTGTCCAGGAGGTTGAAGCATGGGCATGAGAGGACCATGGATCAATGGAGTGAGATGAATGCAAAATATTCACAGCCTGTCCTCCCCAGGACAAGTTGGCCTCTATCTGAATAGCTACCTGATGGGAATGGATTGGGAGATGTGGTCCTGAAATAAAGGGGAACGCTGGGCAAGGCAATGGAATACAAATGGCCAGAGCTAAATTATGAACAGTAACTGGCACCAAAAATATGCAACTGTGAGTTCCCCCCAACATAAAAAATATAGGCGACACAAAAACCGAAGGCAGAACCAATTCCATCGGAGCAGATGAATGGCCACTGTCCAATCCTGCATTGTTTAGTGACATCAATTTAACAGCACGTTGCTAAATCTCTACCTTTCCCCTAGTCTAAGATTTAAACATGACCTATAAAGCAGCCACACAAATGTCTCTTTCTGCATCCTGGAAGCGGTTTCCAGCAAGCTGCCATATCCATTACACAGCATACATGCCACTTTAACTCTACAAACTTCTCCAAGAGAGATCACAGATTAAGCATTATATCACGAGCTGTAATAGAACAGCGATAAGCTCGGATTTTTAAGGCTTGAATGAGGCAAAGGCTGGCTGGATGAATCTAGAAGCCAGGAGGAATTGGCATTTAAGTCCCTCCACAATCTGACTCCCGACCTGCCTTCCCAGGCTCATTGCACGTTACTCCCCTGCAAGCACCCCTTAGCCAAAATGGCTGCCTCCCCAACGATGGGCCATCTCCAGCCTCAACACAGGTTGTCTGCCAATTCTGGAATATTCTCCCTCCTCACATCTGCCTTAAAGAATCCCTAGTTTCCCTCAAGACAGCACTCAGATACTACCCACTATCCAAAGTCTTTCCTAATTTCACCAGTAATTTATTCCAAAGTGATTTCAAGTGGGAGAGTCTGTTATCTTGTATGTCAATTCCTGATATGTATCTGGCCACTGGACCCAGATAGCTAAAATGAGGTTGGTGACTTTGCACTGCCCTTCCTTACTTAAATCCAATTCATTTGCATGTCATGGTATCACCTCCCTGATGTCATGGTCCTCTTTGAGAAGGACAAAAAACAACATCCACGTGTTTATTTTTCATTTATATATTGTTTTCTACTGTAGAATGGAGACTCCTTGGTTCCTGTCCTCAAGGAGTTTCCATTATAGTTAAGAAATGAAAGGATAGATACAGAAAAAGTTAGATGCAAATATTAGTTACAGTTTAATCAATCAACATGCATTATTAAATACTATGTGACAGGCACTGTGACACAAAGACAGAAG
Organism: Trichosurus vulpecula; assembly: GCF_011100635.1. Lineage (NCBI taxonomy): Eukaryota > Metazoa > Chordata > Mammalia > Diprotodontia > Phalangeridae > Trichosurus > Trichosurus vulpecula. The sequence goes on along the minus strand of NC_050581.1, from coordinate 183,046,869 downwards.
TCAGAGTCCTTGATCTCAAGGAGATGATGGTATAGCGATCTAAAGAAACAATGCAAAGGATATCCCAAGGTAATACTCAGGGATATGGGTTCAAATCATTCCTTAATCGGTACTTATGTGACTTTGGGTGAGTACCTTAATTTCTCTGGGCTTTGATTTCCTCCTCTCTAAAATAAGGGAGTTTGGGGCAGCTAGGTGGTGCAGTGGATAGAGAACCGGTGTTAGGAGGATCTGAGTTTGCATGTGACCTCAGACACTTACCAGTTGTGTGACTCTGAGCAAGTCACTTTAGCCCCAGTTGCCTCCAAAAATGAGTGGGGGGGGAGTTGGATTCAATCACCTGTAAGGTCCTTTCAGCTCAGCTGAATCAAGCTAATGATTCTATGATTAAGTCCTAAATGAACCATATAAATAAATGGTCATCTGATCATGGCAGTGGCAAAATCCTTCATTTGGGATCTCATTTTAGTAGAATCCTGGTGGTAAAATTGCTTTAAAAAGATTTTTAGTAAAGGTATCAAATAAACAATAACACTGGGATTTGAATCAATTGGATTAGAAAAGCAGCATGGCCCAGTAGGAGAAGAAGCAAGGACATTAAAGCCAAGAGATATGTTAGTTTAGGGTTAGCGCTACCCTTCGTAGCTGGGTGACTGGGTCAAGCCACTTAATCCTTCAAAGCCTCAGTTTCTTAAAATGTAAAATATGGGTAATGATCACTTCCTTGATTAACAAACATTTATTCAGTACCTATGACACGCCAGGTCCCTGTCCTCAGAGAGCTTACCTTCTGTCAGGTGATACAACATCTACATAATAGCATCATTACATAATAAAACCCATGGTAGCCACTTGACCTGGTTGTTGCCAGAATCAAATGAGTTAACACGTGAAAGGCACTTTATACGTTTAAGGAGCTAGATAAATGTCAGCCATTATTATCCTGAATATTGCTACACAGTGAGATGGTCTGGCATTGGGCAATTCACTTAGCCAGGCAATATTTGAGCCAACTCTCTTGGACGATTAATCATAGGCAAGTTGTCCATCTGCATAGCTGCAGGGGATTTACACACTGGAAATTCCCTACACAATAAAATCCTAGTTATGGACTAAAAATACTGAGAAGGATGTGACTTATTGGCTATCTCTGACTGTTTAATACATGGTAGCAATATTGGATATACAGCACACCTTGCAATAATAATAATAACAGTAGCTAGCATTAATGTAGCATGTGGAGGTTTGCAAAGCAGTTTACACATGCTCCATTCATTCCTAAAAATTCCGTATTATTTTCAATTTACAGATGGGGAAACCGAGGCAAACAAAGAGACATGATTGGTCCAGGGTCACACAGCTAGTTAAGGGTCCTTGGCTTTGTCACCCTGGGCCAATTATTTCATTTCCAACTGCCTCTATTTCCTCATGTGTAAAACGGGGATCATAATAGCATCTACCTCCCAGGGCTGTTGTGAGGCTCAAACAAGATAACGTTGTGAAGCTCTTTGCAAACCCTACCATGTTAATATTAGTTATTAATATCATCTAACTGATTCGTAAATGGCTAAGGAATTCACAGGGAATTTACCTTGTCGGTCAGCCTTTTTACCTTTACTTCATGTAAGCCAGTATTTAGTGGGGCTATTTAGGTTGGATCACATATTTGGGACTGGAAGAGACTTTAGAAGCCATGCAGTCTAGCCCCTTCATTGTAGTGATAAGGAGACTGAGAGCAGGATCCTTACCCGAAGTCATACAGCCAGCGAATGGCAGTCAAGGTCTGAACCCAGCTCTTCTGACTCCATCTACTCTAGGCTTTCCTCTTCAGTTCATCACAGTTTGCCTTTAAAATTTCAAGAGTTTTGTTCCTAAATTCACTGCTTTGTTTATACATGACTTTGAATTCATCTGGTCCTGATATGATAAACAAGCTGTTCTGTGCTCTTTCCCAGCCCCAAGTCTTTGCTCAGGCTGTTCCCCTTCCCCCTCACCACCTGGAATGCCTTTTCTTCTTCTGCCTGCCCACCATGGCCCCATCCTTCATCCCAAATCACACCACTTCCATAATCCCTTCCCCAACAATTCCAGTCCACACTGATGCCTGGGTTCTCTGGACTCCAAGAGCATTTACTCCATACCATCCTGTCCCATCCCATCCCAGACCATCCTAGACCACAGGGAACATGTTAAATCTTTAAGAAATGAATATAAACTCAATTAGAAGATGTATTTCTTCAGGGCAGAGACTTTCACTTCCTTGTCTTTTAATTCCCAGCATGCCTTACGCACAGTAGTATGAATAATAAATGTGAATTTAAGTTAACTTAATTTTTTAAAAATTCTAGTTACTGTATTTCCAGAGGAAGAGTGAAACACTGCATGATTTCATTCAGCTGATCATGTAATTAGAATCAAAGAGCTAGAGCTGGACAGAACTTCAGAGACCACCTAGTCATAGTCCAAGCCCCTCATTTTACAAATAGGGAAACTGAGGACAAGAGAAGTTAAGTGACTTGCCCAGGTCACATACAGGATCAAAGAGCCATACCATAGCTGAAAGAGACTATTAAATCCCTCTTAATTATGTTATCTTCCCTCTTTTAATTATTTACTATTTTATTCTGCAGATGGCTTGTTTGTACATAGTTTCGTGGTTGTTGTCTCCCCATTAGATTGTGAGCTACTTGAGGGCAGGGACCATTTTTTGCCTCTTTCTGTATCCCCACTACTTAGATCAGTGCTTGGCACACAGAATATGATAAATATATGTTTACCGACTGACCATCTCAAACCCTTTTACAGTTGAAGAAACTGAGACCCAAGAAGGTTAAGTGACTGGCTCAAGGTCATCCAGATAGCAAGTATCAGGTGGATCCAAATTCAAGTCCTCTAGCTTCAACACCAGTGATGTTCCCAGTATATCACCTTGCCCCAGCGACCCATAGGAAAATCATCACAAATGTCATAGAGACAGCATGTTGGTGTTGTGCCTTAGTACATTATCTCATCTGATCCTTTCGATGACTTTTTGAGATAGGTTACAAGTGCTAGTTTCATCACTATTTCACAGAAGAGGAATCAAGAAGTCAGGAACTTATCCATAGTGACATAGCTCATGAGTTTCTGAGGTGGGATTTGAACCCAAGTCTTCCTAGCTCCATACCTGGTCCACCATCCACAATGCCATAGTCGTTTCATTCTTTGTTAACAGAAGGGTGGGAAAACTTAATCAATCATGCTTGAATTCTTTCAGCCAATCCACTTACCCAAAAGGTAAATATCCTTCTTGTAACACCAAACTTTCCCAGACAAATGGCAGGCAGACTCCAAAGCTATGTTTTTTTCCTGAGTCCATATTATTCATCACTGTTGCTAAGTGCCTCTTAGGAGCCCGAGCTTATTATTATGTTTGAGTGTTCAAGTATCAGGCTTCTACTTGATTCCATATGCAAAGAATATGTTTAAAAGTACATTCCTGGTCTTGTTTACGATGATGACTCGGCCAGGAGGGATTAGTTACAACAAATTGTATAATCCTTTGCTTTAAGTGTCTGAAAAGGCTGCTATTGACTTCTTTCATCAATCATAAACTTAAAAATCAGCAATGCCTGGATAGGAGCCCTGCAAGCTAATATGTACTGATCGATACTTGAGTTAAGAGTTATAGAAACATAAAACATTTTGAGTTAGCAATATCTGCTAAATGCACAAGTACAGGATACAGGAAGCCTGGTTAGACAACAAACGTCCAAATTAAAAAAAAAAAAAGATCTGAGGAGTTTTCATGGCTTGTAAGACCAAGATGAGCTGAGATGCAGGCGGAAAGTCAGCCTGATCAGAGTAAAGAGGCTGAGTATGCAGCACCTGGGAAGGGGCTGATCTAGTGACCAAGGACATAATGGAGGGAACAGAGAGGGTCCTTATATACTTTAGTATAGACCACCGCTGAAGTAATGGTGCCACAGGACAGGATGACAATGAGGGAGTTGGCCTGGAAAGATCCTTCCTGCTCTGGATCTTTGATGCCATAACAAATCTGTGGTCTCATCAGTGTGGTAACTCCTCTCCATCCATCCATCCCCTCCAGGCTGCTTGTATTGTAATTGTAACAATAGTAATAGCTAGATTTATAAAGTATTTTAAGGTTTACAAAGAGCTTTACACTCATTATCTTATTTGATGCTCACAATGTAGGGGCTACTGTCATCCCCATTTTACAGATAAAAAACTGAGGAAAGGTTGGTAAAGTGACCTATCCAGTGCCACACAACCAATAAACTTCTGAGGCAAAATTCAAACTGAGGTCATCCTGACTGCTGATGCATTTCTCTGTCCACTATCCCACCTAGCTGCCTCTAGTTGTGCTCTGTGTCTCACTCTCAACACCTTCTAAAATCTTGCTGTCTGCCCGGCTCCTTCCCTGCCTTTTCCTCATCGTGAATGGCCACCTTTCAGAAAGGGCCTCTTAGAGCCCCTTCTCCCCCACACCTCTTGGGGGAATTAGTCTATTCAATTCTGGAACTCTGCTGGGGCTAAGCTGTCTCAAGCAAGGCTAAATAAACTGGGCTGTGATTCTACATCCAACCATCCCCAGACCTCGCTTTGGATTCCATTCAACAACAATCCATTGGAATCAGGCCTGACCCAGGGCTCTTGCCATCTTCTTTGCCAACCATACTCCTATCTCCTCCATGTCATGGCATCACCTCCATGATGTCATAGTCCTCTTCAAGAACAAAGGGCGAATGACAACAAAAACAATCTCTTGCACCAGGAACAGTAAGCCAATCAATAAAACCAACACTATTGAGAAGAGTGTGACAATCAACTGTCCTCAGGGCTTTTCACAATTCCATGATTTCCGAGACCCAAACTCTCTGGCCACCACTACTTTATAAATGTTGCTTCCCCTATTGGAATGTGAGATCTTTAAGGAAAAGAAAGGCACTGTTGAATTTTTATATTTGTATTGATACCCAGCAATGAATGCATCTTAGCCCCATTGAAGAGTCCTTGCACTATGCCCAACGGAAAGAAATACCTGTTCCACTGATGTACCATGTAATAATTCCACATTTAATTTTCTTTTTTCTTTCTTGAAGTTTTCTTCTTATGTTTCTTTCTGTCTCAGATTTCTAAATTCTCTTCATCACACCCAAAAAGCCTATCCCACATTGCTCTGGTTCCTGATTTCCTATGTCTTGGTGATGAGGCTGTGATTGTCTCAAGCTGTCTTCCCATGATGCTATTTTTATTTTACCCAATAAATCACAAGAGCTAAAAATGCTGCTTTTTATCTTTTTAATTGATTGTCTCCTGATCATTATACTCTGCACATAACACAAACCTAATTTGCTTTTTTATGTTTCCATTTCCTGGATGTACTTTTATCTTGGTTTTGAGCATGGTAGTGGAATCCTTGATGACCTTAAGCTTTCACCTGGAGTGGTTGGATTCCATTAGGAAACCTGTTGGCGAATCCATGCTTCCTTTACTCATATAGCTCTGGCTCCTGACCGAGTATCCCCTGTACCTGAACCATGCTGTTACATCATATTCAGAAAGTATTTTGGTGAACCAAAGATGCTAACTGGACAACAGAGGGGAGAGAGAATGGGTAAATAAGTCACTGAGGAAAAGGCAAATGGTGCCAGTATCATCTCTATTGTTGCTGTTTATATTACAATTAATATGCACCTGCCTGATCCTTAGCTTTGCACAGGGGCAAGCTGGCATGTTGGACTTGGGGTAAAAATACTTCTGTTTGAATGTCTCCTCTCACACTTACTAGCTCTGTGCAATGAGCAAATCATTCACCTTATTTGAGCTTCGCTTTCCTCCTCTGTAAAATGAAGATGATTCTCGTTGCAATACCTACCTTCCCATATAGCGGAGAGGCTCAGATGAGATGATGCATTTACGGTTCTTTGTAAATCCTAATTCACCATTTAAATGTTACAAACATTGACCCTTACTTTCCGTATGAGGTGAAAGAGATCAGGTTTGGCAGGTAGGAAACCCTGGATTCAAATTCCGCTTAGGATATATTCTTGCTGAGCGATCCTGAGCAAGTCTCAATGATCAATGCGCTAAAGCAAGTTTCTAATTGCTAATTACACCAAAGTAAGTTTCCACACTGATGAAAATGTGGCCCCAGACCAAAATGACCAATCAAGCAAACTTCATATGACTCTAATAACAGAAAGCTGTGGCTGAAGAAGAAAACTAGCTGTTCTCGCAGACCTTGACCCTGTCAGGGATGTATTTTTCTTTCCCAAGTCCTCTCCCCAAGCTGTCCCTGATATTATCACATTCACTTTAGTCAGTCACACCAACCTCTAACCCTCCCAGGCAATAGAGAGAATGGGGCTCGGGCTTCTCAGAAGGGCTTGATAAGAAAACAATGAGGAAAGTTGCTCCTTGAGGCCATTGTCTCCCAAGGAAGCTTCCTCTTCCGACTTGTAACCAAATCTGCTCCTTTCACCACACAGTGGACTCACTAATCCTAAAGAAAACCCAGAGCAATCCATATTTATTTTGATGCTTGATTTTACAGGAGTTTAATCATGTTAAAAAATAATATTAAAATATTTTTTAAAAAGCCCTTCTTGGCTAGATTTGAGTTCCTAGATGGAAGTAATAGCATTTATTAAAGAATCTGTGTGTGTGCGTGTGTATGCCTGTGTGTGTGTGTGTGTATCTGTCTATCTGTTGGTCTTTCTGCCTTCCAATCCTCCTCTCCCACTTCCACTGCCCACCCCCACTACCCCCTTTTAGGTAGCTAATTATCACTTCCCCTCCAATTGCCTTTGAATAAATTAAATAAATACAGACCAGCAATGAATTGAGTTAACCAATTATTAAAATTTCAATAGAGCATTTACATCTTAGAAACTGGCAAACACTACTAATCAGGGCTTGATTTGTTGTTTTGTTGATTGTCTAGACTTAAGAAAGTGACAGATAAAATGTTAATAATGTAAATTTAACTTAAAAGTGGGCTGGGCTGTTTTTAGAGAACCAGCACACTCAGTCCTTGGACTGGTTTTATTTGAATATGACTTGCAGACTGGGCAGGCAGAATGCAAAAAGAATTTAAAGAAAAAAGTTACAAGCTTTAAGATGGATGCTCAGTCTCATAAGAGGGAAAGGGGAGAGGGGAAGGACAGCTGCACTGAAATTCTGCATTGGCTTCTGGTGGGCCCGTATCATTCAGTTACTTTCTTTTCTGATCATAGATTTATAGGTGAAAGAGACCTTGGAGACCACCTAGACCAACACCCTCATTTTACAGATGAGGAAACTGAGGCCCAAGATTCCACAGGTAATAAGTGGAAGAAACAGGATTTGAGGATAGGGCCTCTGACTCCAAATCTATTGGGCTTTCCCTCTTCTCTGCTGCCTCTCCCACCCTGGATCTGGATAGTAGCAATGCTGAGCTTCCACCATCTCTCATTCCCTCTGCAGAAGCCAACACATTTGAATCTTCTTGGGTTCAGAGGCTGCAGCAGAGGCTTGTGGCAGCCTCCTTACCTTCATGGCTCTCCCTGATACAGAAGCCATACTGTAAGTCACTCAGGTCCCACCTCCCCCCTCTCCCCCCCCACACCCAGCAGGTTTTCACTTTCTCTAACCCTCCTCATCTTTAAATTTCCCTTCTCTCTTAGGGAGAGGAGGGGTGGAACTTCCAGTCATAGTCCCAAGGCTATCTACAATTCAGTTAGATAAATACTGGTGAACCCCCTTACACAGACGTAGTTTCTCAAGAGAAAAATGTACAAATGCAGATTGTCAACTGATCTACACTTCACATGCACAGAGAGCTTCCTAGGGGCACTGATGGGTTAATTAACAACAATAATGATAGGACGTATTTATGGAGCATTTTAAGGTTGGCAAAGTGCTTCATATATGTTATCATTATAAGGTAGGTGCCTTTAACACACCCATTTTACATAGAAGACTGAGGCTTCGATAAATTAAGCAACTTGTGCAGGTTCACACAGCTAGTAACTTTCTGAGGCAGGATTTGAACCCATGTCTGCCTGACACTAAATCCACAGCTATACACCATGCCAGTGAGGAAACTTTTCCAGGAACACATAGCTAGTATGTGTCACATAGACTTGAACCTAGGTCTTCCTGACCCTGAGGCTGACACTGCAGATCTATTCCACCAGGCTACCTCTCATGTAAATAACAAACACTCTCACTATTTCCACAGAGTGCATTTATTTAAGGTATTTTAGAGCTCATTTTATCCAACCTTCACATTTTACAAATGAGGAAACCAAGTTCTGGATGATCTGCTCAAGACTGCATGGTTAGGAAAGAAAAGAAGTAGGAGTTGTTTAGTAGGTACAGTCTTAGTAAAATTAGTGACTGAAATTCCTTCCTTTCTTTACTGAAGTGGGGGAATATAGATGTGGGATGTTGCTTATGCCACCAAAAGTGGTCAAGTGTATTGGTTTTGCTGAGATAAAATAAAAATGAAATAAAATGGGACACGAGGAAACTCTTTGGGTGAATGGGCAATATATTCAGAAATGAACTGAAACAAAAAGAAATCAATTTTTGAAGAAATCTAAATAAAGAATGGGGAAAATGTGGTAAAAATGATGAGTTTTTTTCTTATTACAGTAAGGCTTGGGAAGAACGGAAGTGACAGTTGTGTCCTGACAAAGGTTGCAGAAGACCACTACTAGCCTTGGTCTCTCTTCATAAAAATAGATTCTTTTCCTTTCTGCAGTAAGATGTTTGTGATAGGTCACAGCATCTTGAGAAACAATGGCTTCTACTTGATATAGCGTATAATTCTGTGACTGGTAGATTTCAGTGACAGGAAAAAATTAACATGTCACTGAAGTGAATGATCATCCACTTTAATTTCTACCACCTACTAGCATCACTATGTCACCCATACGCTTTCTGTATTTGAAGGGTAAAGGGAAAAGAAAAGTTAGCTAAACAGAGAACTAAGGGAGGCTGCACAAAGAATTTACAAGCACATGTTTTTGAAGCAGGCTGCCTTCTGGCTCATCTCCAGTCGAGATGCTGCATGCATTTGCCTTATTACTACCCAGATTCTCTTCCTGGATCCTTCACAGTCCCCTCACACCTTCTCTCTCTCGGTATTTACACGATCAATATTATCTCTTTCAAATCTTAACTGACAGAGAATCTGAAAGGAGCTCTATAAAGTTCTTTTCAAAAAGACCACAAACTGAACTTTCTACTGGTGTGTATTAAACTGATGTTTTCTTTTATTTTTGGTGTAAAACGTTTTCTCCCTTGCTGGCCATTTGGGTTGATGGTGGAATGGGTATGGAAAAGGACATCCTCCTTTAGAGAAGGGACCACCCTCAGATATTTACTCACTTCAGTCAAAGACACAGAGCAAGGGGCCTTACTCCACCTAGTACCCATCTCCCTTTGAGACCCTTCAGGAAAACAATATCGTCACATTTCTCCACAGCTTAAAATAGTCTTTGATATATCCATTAGCTTGTCTAGGCTTCAGGTTTTAAGAAATTCAGCGAAGGAAAACTGCCTTTTAAAACCATCTCCCCTTTAATGCTTTGACAGAGTTAAACTTGTGTTACTTTAGATAAATACCTGCTTTGTACCAGGAGATGCTGAAAGGAATGATAATTTATCTTCAATTTACCATGGCAATTTTCCTGTTAATTATTTTTTAAACATGGCTGCATTATATTGTTCTGGACTGTTAACTGAAAGCGCTTTCTTAACTTTCTATTTTTTTTCCATTCAGTTTTCATCTTTTGGGGTGTCACTCTGAAAGAATCCATTATCTTCCTAGAATTATTATTATTATTATTATTTTTACAATTTCCTCCTCTGTGCATCTCAAATTTTCCTTTGCAGTTTATTTGACACTACCAGCAAATGCATGAATCTATTTTTTTTTTCAAATACACAATAGTATTCTTGGCCTGTGGGTATTCAAGGAAAGAAAGGAAGAAAGAATTTACACAGTACACAGTTTAAAAGCAATGTCTGGCCTTAATCAATGAAACTGCTGGGAGGGGAAGAGAAAAGGTAGGAATCAAAATATCATCACTTCTCAGGCAATCTCCAACAAAACATGGGCAAGCAGCAAAAATTCCACATTGACATGTTTTCTTCTATGATTTGTTTTGAAATGTAGACTTCCTAAGGGTCAGAGTGGCCTCCCCAAGATCCTCTCAGGATCTATTTGTAAAGTACAAATAAATTCTATCCCTTTTCAAAGCATCCTTAATTCTTAATGCTAATGTAGCTACATAGATTTCTAGGGCTCTTCACCTACAACAAATGACTCTAAGTTATCCCAGAGAGTTTTTTCTTTAATGAAAGTACTCAGATATTTCAGTAAGGGGATACTTCTCCCATACCCTTGATGCTGTTTCTCCATAAGTGCAATAAAAACCCAAGTTGGAATCACTAATTTGTTTTATAAAGAGCAATGCAAATACTTAATAAAATAGCTAAGTAAACAGCTCATTTATATGTGTAAGGATGCATGAAGACTAAAGCTTCAAAACCAGAGGGAGGGAAAGGAAAGATATTCTTGGGGTTGTCTTTCATCTTAAGGATAAATGTACACCCAAAGGAAGCTTTGGGGGCTGCCTTATGCATTGTCATCTGGTCCTCCAATAATAATTTGGTTTTTATAGTTAGCGTATGGGCTTTTCCCTGTTGTGTTTTGTTTTGAAAACAACAGAGCTTCCTTTCCCCCTCCTCTCTTCAGAATCCTTCGATATGGGAGGGTCGTGTGGTTACAGCCCGCTCTTGCTAGCAGGCTGGGAATAATTTCTTGGTCTGTGAGTTTCATAAATGGTATAAAGCTTTAAACACGCATCTACTTTATGGAAAGCCGGACTGTGAATAGTAACCAACAGATTAGCCACAGCCTAAGACTACTACAGCAAGAAGCAGAGAGATACATATTCACTTTGGCTTCCTTTATTTTGCATCAGTCAAAGTGATTCAAATTGTGGGCTTCTGGCTGGAGATCACCCACCTGCCCACAAAAGCAAACAGGAAGAATGTAATCTTTTAAATCAAGAGTTCTCAACCTGATGCCTGGAAACAATATTTTTTTTAATAATTGTGTTTTAGTATGAATTATTTCCTTTGTAATCCTATGTATTATATTTTATGTATTTAAATATATCATTCTGATAAGTGGTCCATAGGCTTCATCAGATTGTCAAAGGGGTCCATGGTACAAAAAAAAAAGGTTACATTGGTTTTGCCCCAACTTTAAACAACTGAATGAATGAATATTTTTTTTAAAGTATTTGTCCCAACTGTAAATAGATGAATAATTTTTAAGAAGCATTTTGAGGCACCAAACACCATGCTAGATGAGAAAGATAAATATAAAAGGGATATCAGTCTCTGCCCTCAAGGAGCTTATATTCTAACAGGAAGCAATAGTACATATAAATAAGTGGTGGGCTCAGAAGCCAATTGATTTGATTATGATATCAGTTCAAGAAGGGAGGTGGGACAGAGAGTGATTGTGGGTCCCTAAGGCAGCTGATGAGAAGATGGCCCAGGAATGAAGTGAAGCATGGTTAGGGAACAGGTACAATAGTATGCCAGGCAAGGCACTCATCGATGGGGCACAGGGCACCTCCTAGAATTCAAGAAATGCTGCTTTTCTGCAACCTCAGTCAAAGGTGAAAAAAGAATAAGATGACCATAGATCCTAAAATTCCATCACCCAGGTAGCCGAGGTTCTTAATCAATAGCTACCATCAATAAACCACTGATAGGAAAGTGAATGTGATTGTCTTCAAGCTGTGCCCGTCTGCTTCAGCCGGCATAAAAGCTATTTTGTCTTATTGGTCTATTTGGTTACCCATCTATCATCTATCTATCCATCCCTCCATCCACCTAATCATTCATCCATCTGTCCATCCATCTCTCTGTCAGTATGCACACAATACACATCAGCTATATTAAATATATTTATTCAATATAAAGATCCCCACACTATTCTCGTACATCATTGTCCGTAAATCTAGTTATCGCCTTCGGAATATCACTTTTATTACAAGTCTGGGTTCCAGGTCTTATGTCCAATGCCTAGCTTTAAAACTGAGACAAGTCTAACACAATGATGTTCTATTCCCCGCGCCCCCCCACCCCAACGGCTTAATTCAAACATTTAGGACTAACAGCAACTTCTCCATTCATATCTCTCCACCGTGCTCTCTTCTCCAAGCACCTTTATTTTGCTCTGTCATTTTGGACTGTTTTTCATCCCAGCCACTCTTAAAGGTCAGATGTTTTCAAAAGCTGTATGCTTTCTCACAAAGCCTCATTTTCCTCACCACAGCTCAAGTGCCTGATTCACCTTTGTGATTAAGAAACATTTCCTACATTCAGGATCAGGAAAAAAAAAAAAGCTCTGGAGGTCATGGAAAAGGTTGACTGCTCCATCCTGGGCTTCAAAAACCTTTACAATCCCAGGCAGAACGGAAAGCTTACAGGCAGATGACAGACAGCTATAAGCCACAGACCTTACTACATTAGATAAGAAAACAGACAAAAGTATTATCAGTTAGTTTAAAAAAAATTAAATCCATGATGAAAATTTTAAAACTGGAAGGGACCCTGTATGCCATCAAGTCCAAATCCTTCATTTTACACGTGAGGGAGTAGAGAGGGAATGTGACTTACTCAGGTTTATAAGCTAGTAAGTATCTGAAGTGGGACTTGAACCCAGGTCTTCCAGACTCCAAATCTAATGGTCTATCCACTACCAATGCTGCCTCCCACATAGTAACTGGACAAAGTTTAAAAGTCTGATTCGTGTTTGGTAACTAATACCAAGGGGATTGTATGGTGAAATGAGTGAGAGAGAGGTACAGCAGAAAGTCTTGAATCTGGAGTCAAATATGGGACCAAGTTTCAATACTACCACTGTCTCTTTCTACCTGTATGACATCGAGCAACTCACTTAACCACATGAGCCTCAGTTTCCTCATCTCTCCCTTTACACCATGGATTCCGACCAGATGCCCTAAGTGTAGTCACCCAATGAAGCAGAACTTGGCAAAGGAGGATAGGGGAAGCCAACTAGAACCTCTTAACAAATGCCTCCTTAGCTAATCAAGGGGCTTCACATTTACCATGTACTAAGCCAACTGGAACCAGTTTCAAAATGTCTACTCCCATTTTACTGTGTTTCCCTTCCATGCTATCACAATTCTCTCAGAGGCAAGCTCCACACAGAGGGGCTGCATCGGCTGAATAAGTCAGACCCTCATTACACAGCATGGTCAGGGCCATCTTCATCAAAACCTCTTTTTAGAAGCTTCTGGCTTATCGTGTTCTGGAGCTTCAAATCGAGCTTATGGTAAATTTCTTAGCACAGGTCTTTTAAGACTAACATTGTTCAGTGGCAGGTACTCGGGCTCTGAAAATAGCAATTAGAACTAAAAAGTAGTTCAGAGAGCATGCTACCTTCAATTTGAAAAAGCCTACCTCCCTTCCCAGCCGGGCTATGGTTTGGGAGATGGGAGCTGTCCACAATACGAATACCGATGACGCCTACCCTGGAAGCTTCCTTCACAAAGTGGGCAGCAATTTGATGAAAGCATGCCTGAGCCTGCTCTTCTCACTTGTTTTCCTTTCCCAGCCCTGCGATTTCTGTGTTAAAAGAAGCCAAAGACAGAGAAGCCAAGGGAACATTCCTCAAAAGAGAAATCTTAGATTAGAGTCATTAAGTGAAGCCTTTATAGTTTTTTCTAGACCACCTTCTTGTCCAGATTTAGAACATAGGAAAAATGACACAGCTATGGCTCAAGGAAAGTTACAAAATATCCAGTTAATCAAAACCAGTAATTAATTATCTAATCGAACAGATGCTAGTTTAGTACAATTTTGGGTATACTTTGTATTTATTTATCCCCACTCTTGCAGAATGTAAGTTCCTTGAGGGGAGGGACTGTTTCATTTTTGTCTTTATACTCCTAATATCTAGCATAGTGCTGGACACATAGTAGGCACTTCATAAATGTTTTGAAATGAAGGCAGAGCACCTGCTTGGTTGTTGTTTTTTTTCTTTTTCTTTTTGCATCTTCTTACTTTAGCAGTATGACAGAGAACTGGTCATGGGGATAAGTTTAATTGTGCAAATTATAAGAGTTTTTCAGAGCAGCTTATATACATTAAAACTCTGCAGAAGATATATTTAAAGGGCTGATCATGGAACACAAGAGGTCATCTAGAGCAGAATGAAAGGGTTCTCCATTTATTTCCCTCAGTGTTGATTTTAACTGAAACATTCAGGCTCTTTAGACTAATAAATTCACTCCTGTGGCCTGAAGTACATTTAGTTCTGCTGTCAATAAAGTTAGAAAATGACTAAAGAATGATAAAAGTCTTAAAACAGCTTAAAAGCTTGGATGAATACCTAGCACAATGCTGGGTACAAGGTAGGTACTTAATAAATGTTTGCTGATTAACTATTGGGAGCTTGTTTGTTTAATAATAACTCACATTTTAATAGCAGATTGAAAAAGTGTTTTATATATATTCTCCCACTAGAGCCTTGCAATGGCTTTTTATCATTATTATCTGAACCTCAGAAAATTTAAGTGATTGGCCCAGAGTAACATAGATACCAAGTGTCTGAAGTGATATCCAAACCCAGATCTTCCTCACCTAAGTCCAGCAAGTAAATTGCTACAGAATTGACAGGACAAACCTTAATACTTTTCAGGTCCTGCAAAAGTGTGAATAGGCTTCACTCATTATAGAGTATGTGATACTTTCTAAGTCAGCGATTGGCTGAATTTGCGATAGTAATGTTTAATGTTTTTGTAGATGGAAGTTCCTTAGAATTGGTTTAATTTGTGACCTCTGACTCTCACTCTCTACCCTCCCTCTCTCTAGTCTAATTCCAGATGTAAACTACAGATTTTTCCCCCTGAAGATAAATAAGCAGAAGCACCCCAGTCATGGTGACCTCATCTCATCTCTTTGTGAAATTGATGGGTAACTGAGCAAGATGGCATTAAAAATAAAGACATGGACAATCCCATGGAGAAAACCTAGAGATTAACTGTCATGAAGTCCTGTGCTCCTAGAGTTTTCAAAATCCAGTGTCATCAGAAAGCATAACAAAAAAGTACATGTTAAAAATCCAAAAATTTTGTAAGAGCGGAATACTTTGCATTACACATATCAGACAATAATCCATTATCTCAAGTACCTGCTGGACATTTCTACTTGGATGATAGAGGCACTCAAAATCGACACTCCCCTCTCCCTCCAAATTTCTTTCCAGTTACTATCATCGGTACCGCCATACTCTCAATGCCAGACTTAAAGCCTGAGAGCCATATTGCATGCATTCTCTCTTTTATCTTTTAAATCCAGTCATATATCATGCCAAATTTTCCTTCAAATATCTCTCATATCTCTTTCTCCTTCATTCCTATCCTTGGGTCCATGCCTCATCAACTCATGCTTTCACTATTGTAATAGTCCCAGATTTGCCCTTCTTGTCTCTAACCTCTTCTGATTACCATTCTGTTCTAAATGCTTTAAGCATGTTCTCAACCAAGGAGAAGAGACTCCACCTTTAGTTAATACCAGTAGTGGATATAATCCCTAAAGGAGAGGACAATCTTAACCACTAAAGACCATCTAGTTCCTCACCTTATAGGGAAAAAAAAAAAACTGAGGCCCAAGGAGTTTATTGAATTGTCTGAAGTCATGCAGAGTAAGAATTACAAGCAACATTTGAACATGGATCTTCTGAAGCCTGAGTCAGTGCCATTTTCCTTCTTTCCTTTTTTGTTCAGATCTATAAGATAGTTTAGTCAAGGGTGGCAGAGTAGGAGAGAGTGCTGAACATAAAGTCATTTAGACTTGGATTCAAATCCTTCCTCAGACACTTAACTAGCTGTGTGACCCTGGGCAAGTCACTTAACCTATAAAGTGGGGATAATAATTAATAATGGCATCTACTTCACCTGGCTATTGTGAGTAGAATACTCCGCAAATATTAAAGTGCCATGTAAATGTTGGCTTAATGATGATGTTAACGAGCGATGATGATATGCTAGGCAAAGCTAGACGACAGTCTCTGCCTCAAGGAACAATCCAGATTGTGGGATGAATGGACAGGAAGGACAATAAATAATAAAGCCTTGGGATTAGAGAAAACTCGAGAGCTCAGATAATCATATGCAGCAGATGCTAGGATGCCCAGCTATCCCCATGGTCTGTTTTCAAAAAGTTAACAAAATGATAATCGGAGACAAACATCCTGCTCCCGCAGCTGAACCAATCAGTCCATTTAAACAGCCCCCAAGCTCCAAATGGGGCAACTCCAAGTATTTCAGGGGAAATTCCCAGCAGCCTCTGCTCCTGGTATGCTCCGCTCAAGCAGCTGCTAACGTCACTGGGGTAATGAATGTGTGGGCTTAGGATGAATGAACAGATGGGCTTCTTCTGGGCAATCATCACTGTTTTATAAGATCCCAAGCCTAACCCCCTGCCAGTTACAGAAGACACTCGGCTTTCCTAGAATGCTCAGCCAACAACCAGGCACAGGTATAAATTCCTTGAGTTGAGCCTCCAGGTTTTCATCTTACTGAGTCACCCTGGTGTACTCTGGAGCTTGTGACACTGTTTGCTTTTGGAAAAACTGATCAGTGGGATAAACTGGTACCTAGGGCACTATGCATGCCTCCCAGCATCAAAGATGGTGTCAGGAGTCAGTGTGGTGCAGTGGATAAAACTTTGGACTCCGAGTCAGGAAGCACTGGATTCAAGTCCCTCCTTGGACACTTCCTAGCTGTGTAATCCTGTGCAAATCATTTAATCCTGTTTGCCTCAGTTTCCTCATCTGTAAAAAGAAGGCTAGATGTCCTCTAAGGTCCTTTCCAGCTATAAACCTATGATACAATGATCCTTGGCCTAGATAGTGCAGCTGGTGGAACAGTGGATAGAGTGCTGACCCTGGAGTCAGAAAGATTGGAGTTCAAACCCAGCCTCAGACACTTACTAGCTGTGTGAGCAAGTCACTTAACCTCTGTTCGCCTCAGTTCTCCTAACTGTAAAACCTCACAGGTTTGTTATAGGGATGAAATGAGATAAAATTTATAAAGTATCCAGCTCAATCATGGCATGCACTGGGCTCTATTTAAATACTTATCCCCTTCACCTTCCCCCATCCCTACGAGAGCAGTCAGGTAGTACAGTGCATAAAATGCTGGACTTGGAGTCAGAAAGATTTGAGTTCAAATCAGCCTCAGACACTTACAAGCTGTGCGACCCTGGGCAAGTCACTTAACCTCTGTTTGCCTTAGATTCCCCACCTGTGAAAAGGCGATAATAGCAGCATCTGCCTCGCAGGGTTGTTGTGAGGAGAAGATGAGATCCTGTTGGTGAAGAGCTCTGTAGACCTCGCAGCACTACATAAATGCCAGAAATTATTATTATGACCAGTAAATAGAAGGAATTTTTGACTCTAGGATTTCCTGAGGGATCATAAGAATCCAAGAGAACTCCACCAGCATCGGTAGGAGACTCTCTGTCCTAACACCCTTGGGCCCGTTCAAAGGACATCGGTGTTGCACCTATACCTCAGACAGAAGCATCAGCCTCTATCTCGCTGCTGGGCTTCCAAAACTTTCTAAAACCTGGTTCTGTTTCATCTGTCCAAATGTCTCTCCCACTACTCTCCAACAGGCACCCCTTGCGACGGTTAAAAGATACCTCTTCCTGTCCTACAGACACCCCGGGCTTATTCCAACAGCCTCCATGCACTTAGGTTTCATTTGACTGGAACTCCATCCTACTCCCTTCTGCCTATTATAATTCTGCATTATGATTATCATTATAATTCTTATATAATTCTGCAAAGACCAAACTCAAGTGCTGCTGCTTCCCCAGCCCCCTTGCAATCCTGCAGGCCTTGTTCCAGGCCTCCCTCATCTCCCCATCCTTTGAACTTCTATGTGATTTATAAGCTGTAGCTTCCAATGTGCCATTGAATTGATAAAAAATATAAAGAAGCCTTGTTTTATGTCCTAATTTTCTCTCTCAAGCTGGGATATAAGCTCCGAGAGCAGGGTTACACCTTGCCCTTCTCTCTCTCTCTCTGTCTCTCTGTCTCTCTGTCTCTCTCTCTGTCTCTGTCTCTCTCTCTCTCTCTCTGTATATATATATATATATATATATATATATATATATATATATATATATATATATATATATATATATATATATATATATATATATACACACATATATATATGCATATATATGTATATATATAAAATTATATTATTTATATATGTATAGTGCTAAGCACAGAGATCAATAAATGCACTTTGGTTAATTAGCAAACTAGCTATTAATTAGATCTTGTTCTTCTTGATCCTAGCTCAGTAACATCTCTCAAGTTATCCTGTTCCCTCCAATATTTCCTAGGAAGGAATAAGACACAGTTCTTTTGCCTAAACGATATACAGTCTCACACAGAGAGGCAAGAAAGCAACTACAAAACAGTGATGCTAGAAATAAGGTCAGAGACAACTCAACTCTTGGATATTTTTTGTGTCCCCTAGAAAAGGGTCTATCACATAATAAATGCTTGTTCAAAATGAATTGAGAGATAATAATGGTGTAATGGCCCCAGGACCTAACCCACACTGCCATTGGCAGGTTGTATTCCCAGAAAGATGACTGTTACTAATCCCAGCATTTGAGGAGTGATCCTGTGATTCTCTATCTTCCTAAACACCAGCTCATAAGCCCCCACCAGTGCGCTTCTCTTTAACAATCAACTAACTAAAAACAGCTCTCCAACACTAAGGACATATTTTCCCACAATAAGGCAAGGAAGGAGAGAGGGCACAAACTTAAAAGTGCAGTAAGGAACATATATAGACAAGGTAACTCAAACCTACAGCACTGCAATGCTTGGCTTCAATGTCCTTTATCTTTCCAGAGGGTTCTCAAGAAGTTTACTACAAGTTACCTCTCTGTTACGCTGGGCTATGCTGGTTGTCTCTGCTATCCTTGTAGCTCATCTGGGCTTGTTCCTGCTGGGGTGTGGTGTCTTTGTTGGACAGGCCAGTTGGCTGTGACACTGTGTTAGACAGGTCATTTGGGGGCTGTGTTGGCTCCCCACAAGGCTTTGCTGCTGCCGGACTTGGCAGGGCAGCCAGTGAGCACTGGCTCAGTGTCAGGCTTGGCTGCTGGTCTCTCTTCAGGGTATGGCATCTCCGGTGGCTGGGTTGATTCACTGGTCTCTTGGGCTTGCTTTCTGACAGGCGGCTGCATCAGCCACTTGTTGGGCTGCTAGGCTGTGCTGTTCTCTAACTAGATGGAGTATCATAAATCATTAGCTTGTAAGCATCTTGTGGGTGGAGATTCTCTTTTGCCTTTTGGTATCTTTGCCAATTAGCACATGGTAGGCACTTAATAAATGTTGATCAAATGAATTAATGAAATATTTTTCAGCCAGAGCTGAAACCCTTAGTTTATGATCTTCAGAAGCATCTTCCCATCAATTTGTCATGATGAGAGAAAGCTTGCATCTCCTATCATCAAATTCTCCCTAGCTCAAAAGCGCCTCCCTTCCCATAAGCCACTTCACGCCAAGTTTCAGTTCAGTCATTCCCACCTCTCATACCCTTTGGAGAATCTCATTTTGATGAATGATTAGTACTAATACGTTCCATGCCACATAAGCTTCCATTGTCTTTCTGGCCTCTTCACACAACATCAAAGTACTCCAGCGTCCCATCATTTCAAAGGAGGGAGATGTCCATGTTGAATCTAAAGCCTTTTGTCTCTAACCTTTCAAAGTCTGTCTTTTATCCCCTCAAGACCTTAAGCTTTTGCTGAAGTCTCACTGACACAACACCCTCCCTTCCCATTATAACAATAATTATAGCAGCTAGTATGTGTATATATATATATATATGTGTGTGTGTGTGTGTGTGTATATATGTATATATATATATATATATATATATGTATGTATGTATGTACGTATTAGTGATTTTAAAGTTTGCAAAGCTCCCTATGTGCTTTATATTGTTTGATCCCCATAATAGCCCTGTGGGGCCATTATATCTTTCTGGGGAAACTGAGGTAAAGAGAGGTTAAGTGATTTGCCCAGGCCACACAGATGTTAGTGTCTGTGGTAGAACTTGAACACAAGTCTAGTACTCTATCCACTATGCTGCCAGCCAGTGCTCAAGATCACAGGGCAGTCATGTTTCAGAGGTCTCAGGAAAGAAAAAATAACCAGCAAAAATCTTCAAATCTTTCCCTTTCTTCCAAAAATATTCTGCATAGGCCACTACAGGTGGGGTCATCTACTGTGGTCTAAAAGATCCCCATGAAACAAATGCAAAACCTCCTTAAATGACACATTCTAGTGCTCAACAATTTTTTTTTTTGAGATTTACATTTGACCCCAAAATATACCATTTGGAACTGAACAGTTTCTTAGATCTCCGAAAAGATTGCTTTGATAAAAGCTTTGATTTCAACAGTGTACACTTTGTAGAACATTCTTTTGGAACACGGAGGCTTTGACTACAAGCCAAAGTCAAGCACCAGACATGACTTTCTTCTGCAACAGAGTCACCTCCTGCCTCCACCTCTGGCCTCTTCAGCGTAACAGGCTTCCACCCATTTGATCTTCTTATACCTTCCCACCAACCTGAAGAGTTAGGGGAGGGGCAGGAAGCAGGTATGATCACAACCTAACAGAGAAAGTTCTAAAGCCACAGAGAAGTTAAGTGAGTCACCCAAGGTCATGCAGCTAATGGCCTTGCTCTTTCAGGCAGGCCCAGAAATATCAAAATTTCATTTCTAGATCAGTTGATTGGGCCTCAGAGTATCTGGCAAAGTTATTTTGGGAATGACCTGATTTTATACACACACACACACACACACACACACACACACACACGTATATATATATATATATATATATATATATATATATATATATATATATATATATATATATATATATACACACACACACACACACACATGCATATATATATATACATGTATATGTATAAATTAAATATATATACATATATAAATGTTTATTTCTGTGTATATGTGTATATGTGTATATATATATACATACATACACACATATATGAATGTTATTTCTAAGTTAGTTGTTTGAACCTTAAGGTATTCTCCCCAAAATGTCCATTCTTGGTTCTCAGATGGTTAATGGGAGATCATGTCGGATTTTAGTCTGGAGACCGGGCACAACTCTCAATGATTCCAAATCCCCACCCCTGTCCTTGCCCCACCTCCAAACAAAACATTTCTTTAGCAGCAACAATGTTCCCATAAGTTTATATGACTATAAGGCATGGAAATGAAAATTCTGGAGGAATTACAATTAGAAAAAGCCGACAAATATTTATTGAATACTTGGCATATGCCAGACACTGTGCTAGAAAACCCTAGAGGGTGATAGAAAGGTACACAGTAGGGATAAGTGGGCTGTAGCCTGTCACCAACAATGATTTGACCTCAAAAAATGGTGGAAAAGATGTCAACAGGGACATGTGTGCCTAGACAAAGAGGCCATCACGAAATCAGAATGGAAGGGACCCAAGAGACAGTGAAAGCCATTCACACACACATGCAGACATACATGTGCATATGCACACTCACACCCTTACATGCATCACACACACAAGTAGAGGATTTGAGGAAATATTTGAAGAATTTCACAAGAGGAAAAAGAATGAAAGAGTTTCAACCCAGACCCTTTGCATTTTGGCTCCTCTCCATCTTTATGGTCTTCATGTGAATTACCCCTCTCTACACACTCTCCATCATACTACACAGTGACATGCTACTGGCCCACCTTCTGTCCATCACATCCAACACTCATTTTCCATCTTTGAGACTTGGCACTGGCTATTCCCCCATGCCTGGAAGGCTCTCCCTCCAACAGGATGACATGGCTTCCTACAAGACTTCACCCAAACATTCTGTTCCACATTCCCCACTCTGTTGGTGCCTTCCCCTCGGTGGTTCCCTTCCCCCACTCTATACATCACATGTGCCTGTTTACATAAACGTTGTCTCCCTCTTTAGACTGTAAGGTCCTTGAGGACAGGAACTGTTTTTGCTTTCCTTCTACCTAGAATGGTGGTGGGCATATATAATATTAAGTACTTAATAAATACTTGGTTGATTGAAAAATAAAACAGGGATCCAACAAACAGAAGTTATTATAATGTGCCAATTTAGTCCAACAAAAATCTAAATATGTATATTTAGTGCTAACTGCATACAGAATGTTGTAGTAGTAGTAAGTCAGTCAATCAACATTTATTAAGCACCTACTAATTGCCAGGTACTGTGTAAAGCCCTGGGGGGTCAAAGCAAGGCTAAAGACAGTCCATCTTCTGAGGGAGTTCACAGTCTAGTGGGAGAAATAACATGTAAATAACTCTATAAAATGCTCTGAAGACACAAAGATCACAGTATCGCAGATAAGACACAGCATCTGCGTTCATGGAGCTTCAGGTCTAAAGTGGGGATATACCACAAATACAAGGAACTAGGCTACACAGACTACACCATCCAGCCTCATGTACTTATTAGCTGTGTGACTCTGGGCAATCTCCACTTTTGTATGCCTCAGTTTCCTCAAATGTAAATGGGGATAATAGTAGCATCTTCCCTCTAGGGTTGTTGTGAGGATCAAATGAGATATTTGTAAAATGTTTAGTACAGTATTTGGCACACAGTAGGTACTTCATAGAAAATAATTTCCTTCCTTAAGTGCACAAAAGATGAAAAACTAAAAAAGAAGAGGAATGTGTGAAGTCCAAAGGGAGAAGGTCATTGTTGATTGAGGAGATGAGAAGAAAAAACAAAACACAACTTTTTTTGGAGGAGGTAGAATTTGCAGCATTGGTGACACTGGAGGAATTCAGTCATCTATAGCAGGGAAGAGTAAGGAGAGGTCTCCAGCCAACAGGAGCCAGATGAGCAAAAGTGAAAAAGGGAGGCAAGGACTTGGTGTATCTGAAAGACAGTGAACTACGCATGTGAAACTAGAACAAAGAGTAGGTGGGGCGTAGGAGGAAGAGACAGGGAAGCCAAGGGAGAATAGTGGCAGATTGTGGCTGGCCTGGAATGCCACAAAAAAGAGTCTGAGCCTTCTCAGGCAACAGAGAGCTAGGAAAAGGCTTGGATCAGGGGAGTAGTAGGACCACATCCGCACATTAGGGAGATTGATCTGACGAAGGTGAGGGTGTTGAGGAACAGGATGGCAGCCAGCAGGTGTGGGGAGACCTGCTCTGTGGGATATCACAATAATCCAGGATGAGGCTAAGAAGGGTGATCACTGGGGTGGTGGAAGTGGGAGGAGGGAAGAAGCCACAGATGCATTTTTATGAGTACAATAGAGAGCTTAGATGAAGAGAAAAAAAGTCTCACACATGAAGTTTTTCATTTTGCCTAGGATGGATTTCAGCAAACTTGGTAATAAATCTTTTCCTGGATCAACAATTTTTAAATGAATTTTATTTGTCTTGAACATTAAGTTAATTATTTAGCCCTCTTCAAATTAATTTTCTATCTAGTTTACTTTATCTGTGCACATTTTATACCCCCTCTAGTCATACGTAAGCTCCTTGATGTCAGAGATGATTTTTTTTCATCTTTGGGTCTCCTAGCACCTAACATGGAGTCTGGCACACAGTAGGTGCTAAATAAATGTTTGCTGAATGGAACTGAATTTCCATTTCCCCATTTGATCAAGGAAACAGAAGGGACTGGATTTCTGGCCCAGGTTTGCCATCTAGGCTTAATTTGGGGAATTTGTGAATGTGGCAGGGAACCCTGGGCTCCTTCCATGGAGAACTTGAAAATGAGAGTGGAAAGAAATTCATTTTGACATTTACACAATTCTGTTGCCACATTCTTATGTGCAAAAGTGATATTTCAGAGTTGCTAGAGGAGAGAGAAGTTAGGAAGCTTAAATATTTCACAGGCCTTGGAAGAGCAGGTTGAATATTTTAATATGGAGCCAGGTCTATTGTTTTGAGAAAGGTGAAGGGTTTGTTTGGCTTTTTCCTGGAATTTATAACTAAGACTTAATGTTAATCACTTAATCCCTCAACAAAGCAGATAAGGAATCAGTATGTGTATGTATGTGTGTGGAGGGGGAAGGGTGGGGCTCAAAACCCTAAGACTTGATAATGTATCTATTCTACTTCAAACAAAACGAGACTCATCATTTCTTCCAGGGTCACCTGATGGAAGGCAGACAAGTCATGTACCCTCTGTAATTTGTCTGCAGCCCTGAAAGACAGTTCAAATAACCATAAATCAATTTTGTAGTTTTCTGTATTTGAGGAGCTCTAAATAAATATTTGATAGTATACAGACAGTGCACTGAAGAATGGTTTCATCTAATACAGTAATAAAAAAAATTGTGACAAAGACACCCGCCCCCTTTCGAGTCTTGGGGAGAGGAGACGAGAAAGATGCTGTCAGAATCCCAACCTCCGCAGTTGGCTAATTGGCACCTATCTGAGCAAAAAGATCAGGATAATAGAATGGGCATGTTGTCTAAATGATGCTGCTTTTTGCCGAGGTCTTTCCTGCAGGACAGATAGGGATATGAATGAAATGAGGTCCCCTATAGCCAGGCACTTTGAATAAATATGGACCTTAGGTTTCTAGAGGTGATGACCTCTCTGCTTCGGGGGTGGGACACATCACTGGGCAGTACTGTAGAATGGCATTCTTCTAAGATGCTTAAGAGGCGTGGTCAAGAACCCATCATCAGTAGGCAGGCTAGGAAATTGTCAGATTGCACACTGCAAGAGACTGCAAGGAATACAATATGGTACAGCGGAAAATGGGCCCACTAGGTGCGGCCAGGCCTGAAGTCAGGAAGCCTCATCTTCCTGAGTTTAAATCCAGCCTCAGACACTTACTAGCTGTGTGACCTGGGGCAAGTCACTTAACTCTTTTTTTCTCAGTTTCCTCTTCTGTCAAGTGAGCTGGAGAAGGAAATGACAAACCACTCCATTATCTTTGCCAAGAGTACCCCAAATGGGGTCACAGAGAGTAGGAAACAAGTGAACCACAGTGAAAAATGGCACTGGCTTTGGCCCTGAGTTCAAATCCTGCACCTTGATGCATACTATTTGTGGGACCCTGGGCAAGTGATTTCATATCTCTTGGCCTCAGTCTCCTTGTGTGTAAATGAGGGGGTTGGCCCTGATGGAGCCCACTTTAGCTCTGGTTAGATGGCTAGACTGTAACTCAGTCTTTAATCAGAGATTAAAGACTGAAATGGGTCTAGGCTAGCTAAATGAAGAGGGCCCTCTCAGCTGTAGGAAGGAAGTCTTTAGCTGCCATTCCTCTACATTTTTAAAACTCTAACTTGTTTTCTTTTTAAAATTTAAAAAAAATGTTTTTACACATCATTGATGCCTTTTGGCTTTCTGACAATTTCAATTACAAATGCAGCCCTCTCTCCTTCGCTACCCAGTGACCCATCTCTTCTAACGAAGACTGACAGAGAGAGAGAAAACAAAGCAATTCTGCCAGACGAAGGCTGGGCCTGACAAAATGCAGGCCGCTCCACACCCATAGGCCCCCACTTCAGCAAAGAAGGGAGAAAGGCTGCTTTCTCCTCTCTTCTCTGGGCCCAGCTTGGCCATTAGAATCACACATCCGACTCCCAAAGAGGACCCCTGACTTTGGAGGTTACTCTAATACAGTCGGGCATATTTAACTCTTTCTTTGGAATCTGCTCGGTTTCCCAAATTTGACCAGGAGATTGAATAATGCATAATTAGGGAGCGCTTGTAGGGATAGATATACAAGGCTTTCTCACAACAGTTTGGCAATGAGGAAAGTGAAGCTCAGAGAGATGCATTAACTTGCCCAAGGTAAGGGCAAGCTAGGTGGCACAATGGAGGGAGTGCTGGTCCTGGAGTCAGGAAGACCTCTGTCAGGTACTTTCTAGCTGGGTGACCCAGGACAGATCGGTTTACTTGCCTCGGTTTCCTCAACTGTAAAATGGAGATAACGGTACCTATCTCACAGGGTTGTTGTGAAGATTAAATGAGATATTGCAAAGTGCTTAGCACAGTACCTGGCACACAGTAAGTGCTTAATAAATGCTTATGTCCTTCCCCTTCCCTTTGCCAAGCTCACTGAGCTAGGATGTGACCACGCTGAGATTTAACCTAACTCCCCTGACTCCAAAGTCTTCCCACCACACTACATTTTGATTCCTAATTAGTCTGCAGGAAAGTCCACAGTTGGTATGTCATACTTCTCTATGTGAACGCGTGTAAATACACTTCTAATTCTGTGATTTCATCGACATGGAGGACTCCTTCCTTTTGGGGAAAGTGTCTCCATTAAAGCAACCAATTGGTGAGCAACTAGACGGAATCGCAAGAGGGGTCAAACGATTTTCCCAGGGTCAGATAAGTAGTAAATGTCCAAAGTGGGTTTTGACCCCAAGACTTTCTGACTCCAAGCCCATCACTCTATCCAGTTCACCGCATTGTCTCCACAAACCCCTGAGAAGCTCTAACAAGGCCACAAGGTCAAATGCCTCCTCAGGATATTGAGATGATTCTGACTTTTGGGAAGTAATACTAATAATAACAATTATTATTAAGTATCATTTATGATCATTATTCATTATTAATAATTATTCATAATTGGTAATAGTACCAGCAGTAATAGTAGTGTAGCATGTAAGGTTTAATAGATCGTTCATTTGATTCTCACAACATATCCGGGAAGGAGGTGCCATCATTCAATCCATTTTACAGATGAGGAAAGCAGGAATGAGAAAACAAAACAGACTTGTCCTGGATCACACAGTTAGTAAATGTCTAAGGCAGGATTTGAGCTCAGGTCTTCCTGACTCCAAGTCCAATATCTAATCCACCTTGCCACCTATGCTGCGGTCCTACAAGCCTTAAACAGCTTTGAGTGTGGGCCCAGCAAGAGACTTGTATATGTATTCTCTGCAGACCAGCTAAGCTAGGTGAAGCGTGACACATTAGCACGAAGCAACAAATCATTAAGACTCCAGATGCCATAATGGAGAGGAGAAAGTCACTGCACAGAAATCCCAGCTCCTTGGAAGTATTGAGACCTTGAGCAATTCTGTAGAACTAGCCAGTGAAGGCCATAAAGAGCTATGGTTCTTTGGTCCTAGAGCATATTACTAAGAGTATTGACTACATGGAGAATATTTGGGATATGATAGAAGACTGGATATATGAAAAAGAAATTATATATATTTGTGTGTGTGTGTGTGTATCAGTCACAAAGTGAAATAAAGGGATAACAGAACCACTAACATGTGTCACTATTTTCCATGGAATATAAAGAGAATTTAAGGAAAGCCCCCAGCACATTGGGCGGATTCCCTGAGATGAGCTTATGGGAACACACAGATAAAAGCCACCCAGAACAGGCAGGTATGGGATGGGTGGTGATCTCTATCTTTGAAAGGCATTGCCCTAGTGTACTGTAGTATGTTATGTATAGAGGGATGCCTTTCCCCTACCATTCAATTTTTTCTTTCTTTTTATCCCTCCTGCATCAATGGTATTTGAGGAGGGATAACTCAACTATGTTTCCTAGGAAATTAGGAATATAAAAGCTTTTTTTGTCAAACCCTCCATAATGATCTACTCAATCCATCAACAAATATTCCTTGCATTGCCATCAGTACTTGGCATGACCATAGATGCCAGTGAGTAAGCACTGAGTAGCAATAAGGTCACAGGGCTGTGGATTTAGAGCTGAAAGGAGACTCAGTCCTCAAGTGTATGATCTAGTTGAGAAGATGAGAGGCCCAAAGGGGTTCATGGAGAGATTTCAGGGGCTCAGTGAATTTGGATAGGGAAAGAATACACTTTTATTTCAATATAATTGGTTTCCTTTGTAATCCTGTGCATTTTATGTTATGCATTTAGAATCACTGTTATGAGAAGGGGCTCACTGGCTGTAGCAGCCTGTCAAGGATGGAGAGAGATGACAGAAAGGGTTAAGAACACCTGGATTAGAGCCCAAGTAGAAGGTATTAAAACAGCCTAGCCTAGCATAAGGAGGTTCTGAAACAGAATGGGATTAGAAGAGACAGAAGACATGAGGGATATTATGGACATAGAATTGGTAGGGCTTAGCAAGTGATGACTGGACACTGGTGACGAGGAATAGGGAGAGCTCAAGAATGACTCCCAAATGCCAAGTCTGGTGACAAGGAGGTTGACAGGACCACGACAGGTTTGTGTGGGACAAGGAGGAAAGGTGAGCGGTTCAACCTGAGACGTTGAGTGTGCTATACTGGTACATCCAGCCAAGGGATTCTATCCAGGAAGCAGAAAGAATACTGGGGCTAAGGAGAGAAGGTGGGAATGTGGACAAGCATATCTCGAGTCATCTTCAAGGAAGAGATAGTCAAATATATGAAAGGATGAGATTTCCAAGACTGGATTTCAGATGTAAAAAAAGGATCAAAAGAAGGAAAGAGAGAAGAGTAAAGAAAAAGGAAGAATAATGCAGGGAAATGTGAATCCTAAGAGGGAAGAAAGTTAAATTCCAGAAAACAACTCCACCTAAAAAGGCAAGTTTAAAAAAATGTATATATGTGTGTACGTATGTATGTATGCCTATATGTGTGCATGTACATATATACACACATGAACACATATATACACATAATGCACACGTACACATATGCGTGTATATGCATATGTGCATGCACATATATACATTTTAGGTATATACATATACATGTATGCACACACATACAAATGCATATGTGCATATAAATGTATATATGCATACATGCATATATTGTATAGATAATATATTAGGTGTATCTATACATATACACACAGTACACATATACATATATACGCATGTGTGTGTATGGAATTACTAAATGGAAACCAGTCTTTTCATTTTCTCTAACCAAAACATTTGGACATACACACATATGTTGTCTTGGTTAGAGAAAATGAACACCAAGTCAGTATACACACACAGACACAGACACACACACACACACACTGTTTATATGTATATATACATATATATGTGTGTATGTATATATATACATACATACATATACATATACATACACATAGACATATATATGTCTATGTGTATGTATATCCAAAACAGCACATACATTTTGGTTCTAGAAAATGAAAAGGCTTGTTTCCACTTAGTAATTTCTATTTTTGGAATAAATCTCTCACGAGTTATAAAAATGAGATTTATATGCAAATATTTTTTTCATAAATTAACTGCTTACAATAATTTATAGCCAAAATGGATATATTTGTACTCTTTTGTACAATGAAAGATATTAGAAAGCGAAATGAAAAGTGCATTAGATGAGTTTAAATACCTTGGAATTTAATGGTAGTGAAGCAACAATTAATCAGAAGCCTAAAGTAATTTTCTTAGGATATGAAGAAAATTGTTTTTAAACATCCTTATAAATAAGGCTGTCAAGAGATTTCCAGATAAGCATGGTAATAGGAAAATGAGGCCAGAGCATGCACATTGTTCTACTTGTCTCTTATGATCATTGGGGTTTTTCATCTAAAGAAATACGTGTAAACAGATCAGAGAAAGACCCAGCTAAGAATTGTTGTTAAGGGGAAACAGGACAGAGGACATCAGACTTTGCTGGCTCTTGTAGCCAGAATTGCTTTGTTATTTGCATAGAACACCAGAGCATGATGGGAGAAATTTTTTTTTTAAAGTTTCTTCATTAATTTTGCTCAGCTCTTTTTCCTGTTGAAGAATAGAGGCTAGAAAAAACTGCTGCAGCCACTGAAATATGGTACAGACTAAAATGACTTTCTGACTCTAAATCATATAAGTGTTGAATTGAGGGACTCAAGAGGAGACAGTAGAAGACAAAATGAAGGTACAGTAAATATAAATCCATAAAATGGTGTCAAAATACTGCAAACAAACAAAAAAACATTTTTAATTAGAATTTTACCGACAATCTTTCCAAATTATTAGGACAAAGATTTTAAATATTTTATGTAAAAGCTGAAGAATGAAAACTAATTTTTTATTTCGTGGAACAATAAGGTAGTCAGATTTGTAGGACCAGGCTAAAGGCTCCACACTACATACAATGAGAACCTACAGGCCTCCTCCTAGGATCTGGGAAGGGCAAAGATGGCTGGATCATCTCCACTCACCAAGGATGCAAGAAAATCTCTAAGGATGATAGGATGCCGGAGCCTTCCACCATGTCCAAGAGTCTTCTGAATTAGGCAGACAATTTAAAGATGGGGGTTGGTTCACAACAAAACAACCTTGTGAAGACCTGTGGTCAGATTTCTGTTTTCATACTAATACTAAGATGTTATTTACCTATTAAATATTCCTTTCTTTTCCACCCACATATCAATGTGAGGCCAGATTTTCTTTATATACTTGAACCAAGAAAACTTATCAAATCAGATTGAATATGGAAAAAGGCATGAAAATCCAGCTATCTTTTATGAAGCCAGTTATTAAAGAGATTTGAAAAAATACATAAAACAATGCCACTCTTTGCACTGAATTTCTTGTTAACAAAATAGTAATTTTTCATTAAAATATTATTATTATGTTTATATTAATATGTAATGTATTTACATAATCACTACATAATGGGTAAAATTATTTTATATTAATGTATAATGGGTTTACTATTATTTTACATGAATTAATTTTTTAAATGTATCATTTTTATTGTCTAATATGGTAAATATTGAAAGAATGAACCTACACAAAGGCTCCCTTTTTGAGGGGAGGGGCTCCTCAGTATTTTCTAAGATTATAAAGGAATCTTGAGGCCACAAAGTTTGAGAAATGTTGGGCTAGTTGAATACTTTCTAGTGTAGGTGACATTTCTAATAAATTAACAATCCTTTCTTATTTGCTGTTTATCTCCTATGTATGTGTTTTTACATATTTGTTCACTCGTTGTCTCTCCATTAGAGTGTGAGCTCCTTGAAGGTAAGGACAGTTATTTGCCTGTCTTAGGAAGCCTAGCATTTTATCATGGTGACTGGCACATAGTAGGTGCTTAATAAATGCTTATTGACTGACTTGATGACCCTGGCAATTCATTAGCCTTAGTCTCCTTACCTGTAAAATGGGGATAGTACTAGCACATACCTTCCAGGG
Organism: Trichosurus vulpecula; assembly: GCF_011100635.1. Classification (NCBI taxonomy): domain Eukaryota; kingdom Metazoa; phylum Chordata; class Mammalia; order Diprotodontia; family Phalangeridae; genus Trichosurus; species Trichosurus vulpecula. The sequence goes on along the minus strand of NC_050581.1, from coordinate 183,015,624 downwards.
TTGTTGTGAATATCAAAAGAGATGATAATTGTAAAGTGCTTAGTTAGCACTGTGCCTGGCATGAATAGTAATCATCATTATCGTCATCAATTAATTAATTAGCTTAGGACAAACAATCACAAGGTCCTGCTATATAGGCAGGAGTCTAGCTGTTGCAAAACCAAAACAGCGCTTGCGTTCAAAAAGCTTATATTCTCTCAGCAGAAAGCAACATATACACATAGTAAATATATGCAAAGTAAATATGAGTAATTCTAGATGTAAATTCTAGTTATTCTAGAACCTTGTATTAGGAGTCAGGCAGATCAACCAAACATGGCAATTGGCCCAAGGCTTGACAAATTTTATTTATGAAACATTTCAGCTGGTATTTATGAAATGCCTATAATTTGTAAGGCATCATGTTAGCTGTTGGGGACTCAAAAAGAAAAAAAAAATTAATTATCAACTAAGGAGCACTGATTGAGTGCCTACTGTATGCAAGGAACTGTTCTAGGATTGGTTTGTCTGGATAAAAATACAAAAATGAAAAATATTCCCTACCCTCACGGAGCTTACTTTCTTCTGGAGGAGACAATGCTTCCCACCTAAGATCCAACTGCAGCAGCAACAGAATAAGTACAGAATAGATGCAAATAAAGACTTTTATGAGGAACTATCCCTGCCCTGAGGAAGCTTACATTCTACTAGAAAAGAAATAGGAGTTCAACAGCAGCTGGACTTTTTCTAACATTCTTCCACTGAAAATCTTTTCTTTTTTTACATATGTTATCTCATTTGATTGTCTCAATTACCAGGTCAAATGATGAGGGTCTTAGTGACCTTGGGTCATTGATTAGAGCTGGAAAGGACTTTAGAAACGATTGAGTCCAAATCTCTAGTTACTGAGATGAGGGAATGTAGGGTAAAGAGGTTTACTTGCCTGCCCTCCTCGTACCACACGAATAGGAAGTGTCAACCTGGGCCCAAACCCAGCACTTCTAAACTGGAATTTCAGTGTTCTTTCCAATAAAACATGTTGCCTCTCCTTTGAATGTCAATAGGTGCTTCTAAACTGGGTGAGGATGCTTCAGAACAGTTTCTCACCCTAAGTAGGATGGAGGATCTCTGTGAAATCTTGTTTACACTTGTTTTTACACTTGTTTACACTTGTTTCTGCTAAGTAGACCTTTTCTTCCTAGATAGCAGACACGTAATATTCAGCTAAGTCCCCGTGAATTGTGACAAATTTCTGATTAATGGAATCTGAATTAATGACATTTTCCTGTTCCAGCAGATAGCAGTATTAAACAGGATCGCTCCTAGGAGGCAGCGGGGATAGAAGAAAGGACATCCAGCATGGTGTCACCATCCCTACTGTCAGCCCCACTCTCAAGCTCCATGCCAGCCTCCACTCTTTCCTGGCCCCTTCCTCCCTCAGAACCCCTCCTCCATATCCAACGTACCCCCTCACCATTTTATAGATTTGCCCTCCACAACATGATTTGGCATCTGTTTCCTAGCTTTCACTCACAAAGCCACCATACTAGGTCAGATCCTCATCACCTTTCAATGAGATTATTACAAAATCTTCCTCACTGAGTGCTGGGTTTGGAGTCAGGGAGCCCAGGTTGGAATTCCTACTATCCTCCAAAAGTCTGCTCAAATGCCTCCTTTTGCACGAAGGCTTTCCTTATTCCAAAGTACTCATCTAATTACCTCGTATCTATATTGTAGGTACATGTCTCCCCAAGCTGTAAGTTCCCTGAGGGCAGGGCCTGTTTCGATTTTCTCTTTCTGTCCCCAGTGACCAGTACATTTAACAAATGCTCCTTGATCGATTTCAATCCTGATTTTACCACTAGCTCTTTGGCAAGCAATTTGCCCTGCATGGGCCTTAGTTCCTCATCTGTAAAATGAACGGGTCAGATCAAATGATACCTCAAGTCCCTCCCAGCTCCCCTACACTCATATTCATAATATAATCTGAGGAAAAGACCAACAGAAATTAGAGCAAGCTGCCTGAAGCATATAAATGTGCAGACGATACATTTCTGAATTTCATTTTTAAATAAGGATGAAAAACAGAAGGGAAAAAAAGGAAAAATGTCATTCCTCTAAAGTTTGCAGGATTGATTGATAATGAACAGAAACAAAGTTTAAATGTCTTCTTACAGGTGAAAGAGAAACTCCCACAATTCCTTCTGGAAATGTTCAGCTACAACGAAACGTCATTAGAGCGGCTTTGACATTTTGCTATCCGATGACCCAAATTACAAAAACAGGGTTGTGAACCTAACAATGCAATTACATGCAGTCATGAGCAGTTTAATTATTCTATGCCTGAGCAAGCTTCCAAAAAAATAAAATAAATTAAATAATTGCCCTGTTAGAATTCCTGTACTTTATCTGATTGTTCCCAATTCTACTGATCTCACAGCTTGAACCCAGGTCTCTGAACCCTTAGTACCATTATTCTTTGAAGAAAGAAGGACCACTTAGATCCACAATAAATAAACCAATTTCTCTCTGGAGACTCTGAGGACATCCCTTAAATCCCCAGTAACTTTTTCACAAAACATACTGAAATCTATAAGAAGAATCAACTCAATTCAGCAAGCGTGTACAAAGCATCTACTATGTGCTAGGCGGTGTGGGGTACAAAGACAAAAATAACAACAGGCCCTAGCCTCGAGGAACTTACATCCTACAACATGTGCCTAGAGGAAAAAAAATACAAAGCATATAGTAAGTAAATTCAAAGTAATTTAGGGGTGGGTGGGAGAAGAGCACTAACTATAGGGAAGATGAAGAAAGGTCTTTTTATTTGTCCTACATGAAGGAGTTAGCACCTGAGTTGAGTTAAAAAAAGAAAAGAACCCGAGGCTCTCTACCAGGTAGAAGTCAGCGAGGACATTCCACACATGGGGACCAGCCTGCGCTAAGTCACCAGAGCTTCTAGCGCAAAGAAATGACCTAGGTTTGTGGTTGCTGTTAAGTCATTTTTTTCAGTCATATCCCACTAAAGCTGGGGTCTTTGATCCTAGATTGGGTCTCAGTCACTGAGTCATCTGTCAGTTCATTGCCCTGGTGGAGTTGGGGTCTGTTTTCTCTTTTTCATTCAGTCGTTTCAGGGGTATCTGACTCTTGGTGACCCCATTTGGGGTTTTCTTGGCAAAGATACTGGAGTGGTTTGCCATTTCCTTCTCCAGCTCATTTGACATATGAGGAAACTGAGGCACACAGGGTTAAGTGACTTGCCCAGGGTCACACAGATAGTGTTAGAGGCCAGATTTGCACTCAGGAGGATGAGTCTTCTTGCCTCTAGGCCTGGCCCTCCATTCCCTGTGCCACCTAGCTTCTCTAGATTTAGGCTTTAAAAAGAGTGAAAGGTTAGCAATGTCGATAGAATCCCATCTTTTTCAGTGTTCTTTAAATAAAACTTTTTAAAATGATTATTAGGTTTTAGGGGAAAAAAAACTAGCAATGGTTACTAAAAGCCAAACCTCTGTGGTGCTAAAGACAATAAGCTTTGATGGGTTCATTTTCTGCATCATGCCACTGGAATCTTAATGCTGTTCATTATTACTGTTCTTTAAGTCGGACTTGAAAAGAACAGAAATCCAAATCCTGGTGAACAGGGAGGGTTTCATTTCAGTGTTAGGTGCCAACATGTGGGGACTACTGAGTCAGACTGTCAACTGAAGGAGTTGGGTTCTATTGGGATGGGCATGAAATGACCTTTTAGGAATCATAAGAGCTACCATTCACAAAGTGCTTTAATTTCAGCCTCATTACAATAGCTAGCATTTGTATGGCCCTTTAAGAAGAGCCCTAACAGTTGTTATCTCATTTGACAATCCTGTGGGGAGGGTGCTTTTATTACTTGACTTTACAGATGAAGAAACTGAAGGTGACAGAAATTCAATTACTTGTATCTGAGGAAGGATTTGAATTCAGGCATTCCTGACTTCCAGTATGGTATTTTATCTACTTCACCACCTAGCTGACTCAAAAAATGGTAGAATCTTAGAAATGGAAGGAACCTCACATGTCATTTACTCCTACCTCCCACTCAATGCAGAAATCCCTTTTACATCATTTTTATTACTCCAGATGGATGGTTATCCAATTACAATCAATAAGGTTTAATAAGTAACCAAAACACGCAAGGCACTCTTCTAGGTAGATACAAAGCATCTAGGAGTTTACATTCTGGCATGGATGTTCCCAGAGAAGGGGAGCCCAGTACTTTAGGAGGCAGAAAATGCAATTTTGAGGACAGGTCTAACTGTTAGATAATAATGATGATGATGATGATGACCACAACCACAATAATAACACATTCCATTTATGGAACACTTGGAAATTTCCAGTGCCTTTGATGTTAGATCAAAGCTCAACATTCTAAAGCATGAATCTCCCTGGCGGTCAGAAAACCAGAAGCAGGCTGTGTCCACTATACAGGGAAGGAGATATTTCCTCAGGACCTGGGAGATTAGAAATGAGTGGAGTGATACAGAATACATCCTCACTTCTCACTCCATACCGGACCAACCCTAATTCTTCTCTGCTCACTCATTCCTCAATCCTCTGCAATGACTTCTTACCTCATCTCAACTGAAACTGACCTCCCAAAAATCACCAATGATTTCTTAATTAATAAATCTGATGTTTTTTTTCTTAGTCTCCATCCTTTTCATTTTTAAAACCTTTTTTGAGGTTGTCGACCAAGGTTTACTCTCTGCTGTTCTTGCAGAGTTTTTACAATTTTACTTTCTTTTGAATCTCCTCCTACCTGTTCATTCCTTCTTCTCAGTCTCCTTTACTGGCTCATCGTCTAAATATGGGTATAACCCAAGGTTCTGACTTCTCTGTTCTCTCTGTGGGTGACCTCATCTGCTCCCATGTGTTTAATGATCATCTCTAAGTAGATCTCTTTCCTGATCTTCACTCTCCCATCACCAATTGCCTATTGGCATGTCAAAGGGAATGTCTTAGAAACAACTCAAACTTAACATCCAAAACAGAACTCAGTATCTCCCCCTCCGACCCCCTCCCCAAAAACCTTGACTGAACATTCTCATTTCTGCTTTGGACACCATCACCCTTTCAACTTCCCAGGTCCATAAGTTCAGCATTACCCCCGACTCCTCTTCCTCACCCCTCATATTCAATCAGTAACTAAATCTTGACATTTCTACCTCCACAATATCTCTCATCTCCAATGTCTTCCCTCTACTCATATAAACCTCATTTAAACTATTTTAATATCCTGCTCAATCATCTCCCTACCTCAATTCTCTTGCCATTCCCATCTATCCTCCATGCAGCTGCCAAAATGATTTTCTTAAAGAGCAGATCCAATCACATCACTCCTCAGCTCAATAAAAGCTAGTGGCTTCCTCTTGCTTTTAGAATAAAATAGAATCTTCTCTGCTTGGTTTTTAAAGCCCTTTACAACCTTCCAGCCTCATTCTATGTTGCTCCCTTTCCCACATTCTGGTCCAGCCAAACTGACCTTGTCTCTGTTTTTCATGCAAAGCACTCTATCACCAGTTTCAATGTCTTTGTACTGGTTTTCCTCTGAAATGCATTCCCTCATCATCTCTGCCTCTGACAAGCCTTTCTTTTTTCTTTTTTTTTTTTTGAAGCTCAGCTCAGGCATGCCTTCTACATGAAGTCTTCCCTTATCTCCTCGGATGCAAATATCTTCCCTCCAATTTACAATATTATACATATATATATAATATATATAATATATGTATATATATAATTACCTTGTATTACTTTCTAAATTCATTTTGTTTTATTCATAAATAGGTGTGTATATATATCTATATACATACCTATGTGTACACTCAAATAGATGTATATCTGTGCATATATAGATATACACATGTATATGTATACATACATATATGTGTGTGTATATACATATATGTATATATATGCGAGATCCTAAAGCACAAGGAAGGCTTCATCTTTTTCTTTTGAATCCCCAGGACTTAGTCCATTGGGGGCTAGCACATAGTAGGAACTTAATAAACTCTTGCAGATTGATTCATAAGGTAATTTGCCATTACTTTAAAAGTAATGATAACACTAATCACTAATACGCGTGCAGTGTTTATAGCATAATACAGTTCATTTTCTTCCCAATAAAACTCTTCAGTTGAGGACATTATTAAATATGAGAGCACAGCTCTATCTAGGGTGTTTATAGTATATAACAAAACAGATATGATTCATACCCTCGAGGGTCTATAATATGACAAGAGAGCAAGTACAAACAGATAGAAAGAAAATACCTATGGGAAAGAGGGGTAACCAGGTCAGGACCAACAGGGTTTTGCCACGGGGTGACAAATATAGTGAGCGCTAACAGTCCCTGCAATCCTTGAAAACCTTACTTGGAAGAAATAATTAGCTAAAGTTAGAAGCTATTAGACAGTGGATGGAAGTTTTTATACTATGTAAACAAAGTGGTTGAACATTAATTATGTATTAGCTGAACAAATTATGGTTTGATGAATGTAATTGAATATTATTATGCCCCAAGGAAGAATTATATGTATGTGTATCTATACATTATGTGTATTAATATACATATGGATGAATAAAGCACTTATGAAGTGCTTACTATGTGTAAAACACTGTATTAAGCACTTGGGGAAAGAAATGGAAAAGTCAAACAGTCTCTGCTCTCAATAAGCTCACGTTCTAAATGAGGAGACAACACGCATGGAAGATTTCGCCTGAAAGCAGTTATAAAGGTCCTATGGTCATTAGGGGTAGCAGAAAAACCAGACAGTGATATCTCTTCAGTGTAATTTTCACTGACAAAATCATATCACTTTCTGTGGTTGAATATTTGAAAATACCAAGGACTTTAGTGATATATACCTATATGCAGAATGAAAGCTCTCGAGACAGGGATGTTTTCTTCTTGCCTTTGTAGGCCAGCAAAGTGTTGTACATACAGAAAGCACTTGGAACTGTTTGTCAAAACTGAATTGAATCCTGAGAAACATTAGAAGATTTGTATGACTTGTATGATTTGGAGTAAGCAAAGCACAACCAGGAGAATAATACTAATGGAGACTTCAACAAAGTAACTAGACACTAAGAGGTCTACAGAAACCTTATCAATGCAATGATTGATATTGATTCCAGAGACTGTCAGAACATATTTCTTTCTGGCAAAGAGGTAGGACTCTGGGAGAATGGTACATATTCATTCAGTCAAGGTCATGGTATCAGAAAGTTTGGTTAAACAGTTTTTTGCTTCTTTTTTTTTTTTTTTAAGGAGAAGTGAGAAGAATTACTCAGAAGCAGTGATGTATAAAAGAAAACATCTTAATAAAACATTCAGTTAGTCAAAGGAGTTTAAGAATCCTGGCTGAGTGAAGCAAGGAGTGTGGCTGTATTTTCCTATCCAATGGGCATGAAGACACAGTCATAGCCAGGTGGCTCCATGCAAGTCATAGTGTGGATACTTGATAGGCTTTAGCCTCATGCAGCTGAGAACTCCCAAGGTCATGAGAGTCACCAGCCTCAGTCTCCCACAGTCTCAGGGGTTATAGGAGTACACTACTATGCTGGCTTCAGAAGCGTTTAATTTGGAACTAAAAGGTATGGGTCATTAGAGACTGTTGAGTCCAATTCATTCATTTTTCAGATTCGGAAACTGAGACATTGAGAAGTGAAATAGCTGCCCAGGTCACACAATCAGTAGGTATCTGAGGAAGGATTTGAATGCTAGTCTGGCTCTGTCATTCTGTGCTCCATCCATTGCTCCATAATCCCTCTCATTTATGCAGTTTCTATTCCATCCATCAGATAAACTCATTTTACTCCGAGGGTTAAGAATTGCCAGCAATTCTTCACCTGAGCAGCAATTTCAGAAGTAATTGTTAGTTTCCCCAAGTCCCATTTTCAAAACATCATCTCCTTCGATTCACAAGGCTAATCACTAAGAATGTTGTCCTTCGGCTCTTTTCTTTGTCTACATCTAAGAACTTTACTAGCTACACTTCCTTAATCTCTATATTTCCTTACTATCTATACTTCTTTATATCTCACTATAATTTTCCAATTAAATTGACCTCAGGAACAACAGCACAATACTGTGACAGTCTCCCAAGAAATATTTCTTTGATCGGAATGAATCAGAAAATATTTTGCTGGCAAACGTTTTTATTGCTATAAGCCCCAGAAAGTGAGACAGGCATGATTGCTGCCACCATACAAAAATCCATCTATGAAAATATGCCTTAAGGTTATTCTCTTTCTAGAAGCTTGAACAGATATATCTGAAAGTAAGGAATCATCCTTCTATCTCTCAGGCAAAGGTAGATGTATTCCTTTGACATCCTATCAACCAGAATCCTCTGAGCAGCCATCACGGTACATTTGCAAGGCATTCATCAAGGTGTTGAGGTTAGGAATTGAACCTGTCATTTGACTGGTCTAGGGACTTCTGGTGTGAGGAAACTTTCTCTAACAATGCAGGTTGCAGTCACCACATTGGGATCTTGTATTTACTATACCTTAAATCATTATATGACTGCAAGGATGTAGTGTCATAGAGAAAATCATCTACTCAGATTCATCCAGGTGGAGAAAAATGGTATTCAATATGAATACTTTCCAGAAGGCTCCGAAACTTTACATATGGACCCTCTGAGTCCCACCTCTCCCAGCGCACATATCATCCTGTTTGTGGTATAATTTATAGCCCCCCAAAGCATTCATGTTTAAATTGTGAACCTGTTGTTTGGTATCAGTGAAATTCTTCAGATCCTCCAGTCATTTCAAAATCAAAGCAGGGAGGAAGGAAAAAACCTCCTCAATATTTTAAATCCAGATGGCCCATATCAACAGAATGGTATTTTTTTTTCTTGCCTTGTTCAGAAGGAAATTCATGTTTGAAGTAATGACTCAATTTAAATAGAAGTGGTGAATTTAAGGCATCCTTAGTCACCAATCTCAAGCTCAGGGCTATTTAAAGCTAACATATTTTAAGATCATTCTTTTAAAAGTCTATCTTGACAAAGAAAACTTTCTGAAGAATATTTCTTAATGGGGGAAAAGTCAAGCCTGTGAGATTCAATAAAAATTTTCTTGCCTAACAATAAATAGCATTTTTAGTTCTGCAAAATACAGATACTCAAGTATCTGACTTCTTTGATGAACTTTTGTAGATGAAGAAATACAATCAACATACAGGCTTATATTGATCTAATCTCTCTTTTTTTGAAAAAAAAAAAGGCCCCAACTCTGCCTTCCAAGACTGGAGCAGAAATGGAAGCTGAGAAGCACACTATTGAACCTTCTAAAACAAATATCTTGTGGGATTGTTCGCTCTCCATTGACAGAACAAATTCCCATAAGCATCTGAGCACATTATCATACTGATGGATTTAACTAAATGTAATTAAGGTACCAATAAAATGTATCTGAAGCCTTGTTCTCTTTAATATGCTTAATGTCCTTTTTCTTTATGATGTAGGGGGTCATCTGGAAGGGATTCTTTAAAAAGATTGATTGTCTTATTTCTCAGGGTACAGAGAAGAGAAACAGTAGAACCACCAAATGTTGCTGCATATTTGGGCTACTGATTAGTTCAATAATGGAGTCAGATTTTTCTAGGTCATGCCAACTTCAAACACTCAGTTCAAGCCTTCATTCGCCAACCATTTATTAAACACCATTTTATACAAAGCATTGTGCTCTGCACTGAGGGGTGAGAGAATGATAATTAAGACACAGTCTCTGACTTCTTAGAGTTTCCCTCATAGAAAGGCAGCCAGCATAACTATCTATAAATCAATAAGCATTTATGAAGGGCTTACCATATGCCAGGGATTATACCAGGGGCTAGGTAAAGTGGAAAGACAAGAGAACTATATGGAAACTCTTTTACTGTTACAGGTCAGCACCTCCTCTACAATTTGTAGCCTTGAAGCAGAGGTTCTTAATATGTCCATGAAATATGTATGTGTCTATGTATATGTATATATACATAGACACATACATATGCATGTATATTCATTATATGTATACATAAATACATATATACAGCCTACCTATCTACTCATGTTTGTGTATATGTATACATGTGTATAATATACAAATAAGTACATATATATGTATATAACTGCTTTTCAGTATGATTGCTTTCTTTTATAATGCTATGAATCTTAATTTAAGCATTAAAAACATCACTTTGTGTCCATAGGGTTCACCAGATGCCAAAAAGGTTCATAATATTAAAAAGTTAAGAACCCAGATTTTAGAATATTGCCCAGAGCTCTAGGAGATTCTACAATGGCTCAAGACCACACAGCCAGTATGTGTCAGAGGCTGGGACTTGAACTCAGCTCTTCCTGGCTTTGAAACCTCTCATAGGTGCCGGGGATACAAAAACAAAAATGAAAGCATCTCCTGTCCTTAAGAAGCTTGCTTACATTTGGGAGGCAGTATGCTAGAGAAAAAAGACTGTTGGATCTGGAGAGGACCTGGGTTCATATCCCAACTCAGATGCTAACTACCTGTGTGGTCTCAGGTAAGTCACTTCAAGCCCTTCAGACTCCGTTTTCTAATCTTTAAAATAGAAGGGTTGACCAACATGGCCTATGGGGCCCTTGCAGCTCTAAAGGTTCCATCTTCCATTCAGTGACCAAGTGATTCCCCTACTCAGTAAACTCCAGTGGCTCCCTATCCTCTCCAGGATCCAATACAAAATCCTCCGTTTGACATTCAAAATCCTTTATGACCCAGCCCCCTCCTACCTTCCCAGTCTTTTTACACATCGCTCCCTACTACACACACTTCAATCCAAGGATGCTGGCCTCCTTCCATCTCTCAGCCCCAGGTTTTTTCCATGGCAGTCTCCCATGCTCTCTCCTCATCTCCTTTAAGTCTCAACTAAAATCCCTTCCCCAGGAAGCCCTTCCCAACCCTTTGGATTCTAGCCCCTTCCCACCTTTAATCATTTCCCATTTAGCCTGTATATAGCTTGTTTGTAGATATTTCTGCATGTTGTCTCCTCATAAGATTGTAAGCTCCTGGAGGGCAGAGACTGTCTTTTGCCTCTTTTTTATAGCCTCAATGCTTAGTACAGTGCCCAGTACAAAGCAGGCACTTAATAAATTTATTTATTTATTGACTGATTGACTGAGGTTTGGTCTTATTCTGTTAGGGAGAGATACCCACATATAAGTATATAAAAACAATGCAAAAATAATGCAAACTAAATATAAAGTAATTTGGAGGGAGATGGAGACACTAATGGCTGAGGGAGAGGGGATCATGAGAAGCTTCCGAGAAAAGGTGGGACTTAAACATCTGTCATACAATTGCTAACCAGGGAATCACAATACAGAGTATTAGGCAAATGAATGAGGACGTGCTCTAAAATAAGATTGGAGGGAGAAAAGACAGGTTTTGTCTGAATTGGCTAATGCATCCCAGAGAAGGCGTTGCTGATTTAAGCCTTAAGAGAAGGGTTAAAAATAAATGGTATTTATGATGATAATAATAAAAGCCAGCATTTAGATAGAATAATTATATGTATGTAATATAATACATATCAATTATACATAATAATAGCTCACAAGAAAGGGAGGATGATGACGTTCAATGTCTTGGACAGAGGTCTCAGAAGACATTGGTTTAGTGGGATTAGGAGACCTGTAGCGGTAAATAAGGTTGACATTCTAGTATTGTGGTCAGTGTACCTGCCTGAGCAGCACATGCGACTGAGACCAGGGTGAGATGAAAGGCCTTGTTCTGGAGGAATAAATAATAATAATAACAATGGATGGCATTTATGCAGCGCTCAAAGCCTAGCAAAGGACTTTCCATAACTTCTTTTATTTTATCCTCACAACGACTCTGGGAAGGAGGTGCTATTCCCATTTTACAGATGAGAAACCTGAGGCATTAAATAAATTGCCCAGAGTAGCACAGTTAATAAGGGTCTGAGGCAGGATTGGAAGTTGAGTTTTCCTCATTCTAAATCAGCAATCTCTGTGCCCTCCAGTTGCCTCAGCATGTTTTACATATGTGATTGTTTTCCCCGATTCCCACATAAGGAAACTGAGGCATAAGGGCATTAAATGACTTGCTCAAGGTCACACAGAGAGTAAGCTAAGAGGTGGGCCTAAAACTGAGATCCTCTGGATCCCAATCCCAGCACACTTCCTCTTCCTTTTGGCTGTCTCAATCCGACATAGGAAGCCCTATGGACATAGATAGATAGATAGATAGATAGATAGATAGATAGATAGATAGATAGATAGATAGATGGATAGATGGATAATTTTCCCCCCAGGATCATCCATCAACCCATCAAACCTCTGGTACTTAGAAAATATTTAGCTTCATGAAACTGGGAAACATCCTGTGTACCACACTAAGCCTTCTTATCTCTGCTTAAGTATCTGGTCAATCTTCACTTGTCTATATCTAGACACACATGAAGAACTAGAACAATTAATTTGGTTAATCTTCTTATGATAGTTCCCACAGCAGACCTGATCTATCAACTGCAACAACTCTAAACGAGTTGTCTTTCTCATAACATTCTCCCCTCTTCTGAACTTTCCAAGCACCATGGAGGGCACCACCAAATTGCCAGTCTTCCAGTTTCACAACAAAGATTTCCTTCTCACATACTTACTCTGAGCCCACCTATCCATTCTGAGGCCAAGTCTCAACGTTTCTTCCTCTGCATTGTTTCTCGCCCTTGTCCCCTTCTCTCCACTCACACGGCTGTCACCTTTGTCACCTCTCCACTATACCATCATCATAATTGGACTCCTCTCCTCAAGGCTCTCCTTGACTCCAAAACATCCTCCACTCAGCTGCCAAAGTGATTTTCCTAAAATGTAAGTTTTACCATGTCACCCCTCAACTCAACATGATCAAATATAAACTTCTCTCTTTTTCACTGAAAAGTCTTTATAAGTTTGTCTTTCTTATTTAGTCATTTAAAATGTGATGCCCTTCTACTTCATTCTACAACAGGACATTACATCTCTTGTCATTACACTCTTTGCTTGTGGTCCTTCATACCTGAATATTATCTCTTCTAACCTGTTACTCTTAGAAACTGGCATCCTTTAAGACTCAGCACTTCCTATAGGAGGCTTTTCCTTGCACCCCTCCCCAGATATTAGGGCTTTCTTCTCTAAGGTTATCTTTCCTGTAGATCAGAGGTCCCCAACTTATTTGGCCTACCATCTCCTTTTAAAAAAAATTACTCTGGAAATTACCCTCTGGAAATCTACTTTCTTTAACCCTTTAATGTGATTTTTTTAAAAATGTGAGTCACTTCAAATATATATATATATATATATATATATATATATATATATATATATATATATATATATATATATATATATTTTAAAATAACACATCTTAAATTTAATAATTTATTGTAAATGTGTGTGTTTTTTCCTGCATTGAAATTTTGATGACACCATAGTGCATCATGTAACCATGTAATCTCATATCATAACCAAGTCATTACACACACATTCCTTCAGATGCATACTAGACTTTCTGACAATGTGCAACATGCTCACCTGCCAACACTTGCTTGTTAAGACCTGTAGGGGTCTTTGATCAGTCATTATAACTTGCATTTTGTGTGTTTATTTGGAAAATGATGCAATCACTATGACTTTAACTCTGTTACACAATAGATGAAACATGTACAAACAGTTTTTCAAAATTTTCTTCTTTTTCTTTCCTTACGCTTCCACTGCCCCTTTATTTTTACTTAACACTACCTCCCAATTGCACCAGGGGCTACTAGCACCCCCCTGGAAAGGTTCAGCACCACCCTAGGCGCTGTTGTCCACTTTGGGAACCTATGCTAGGTGGCACAGTGGATACATAGAGTATTAGACCTGGAATCAGGAAAACCTGAGTTCAGATCCAGCCTTGAACATTCGCTAGATGTGTAACCGGGACAAATCACTTAATCTCTGTCTAACTCAATTTTCTCAACTGAAATCATAGCAGCACCTACCTCTAAGGGATTCTTGTGAGACAAAGGCCTTAGCACAGTGCCTGGCACATAGTGAGCGCTTAACAAATTTTTGTTCCCCTTTCTTCCCATCATATAACTTATATCCACCTATTTATGTACCTATTTTCTCCCCCATTACAATGTAATCTCCTTGAGGGCAGGGACTGTTTTTTGCCTTTCTTTTTATTTCCAGTGTTTAAGCCAGGAGCGGGGAACCTGCAGCCTCGAGGACACATGTGGCCCTCTAGGTCCTCAAGTGTAACTGAGTCCAAGTTTTTACAGAATAAACCTTTTATTAAGAGGTTTTGTTCTGTGAAGTTTGGATTCAGTCAAAGGGCTGCATTTGAGGACCTAAAAGGGAGACTTGCATCCTTGAGGCCACAGTTTTCCACCCCTGGTTTAGGCAGTGCTTGGAAATTGTCAGCACTTGAGAATTGTTTCTTGATTGATTGATGTGGCTAAGTCACATTCAGATATATCATTGGGCTGACCATGGCAAATCAGATGGCTCTATTCTGCTAACATTTTATCCTGCCTTTTCCCAAGCATGACTTGTTAGTGTGACTGATAAGCACAGAATACTAGAGCCTTATACAAGCATTACTTGCTTATTGGATTCCTCAAAAACAGTGATAACTATAATGAGGACAAGTTCACTTTTCTCATTTTACCATGTCGAAAGAATCTGGAGCCTATGGAATAATAAACAAATGTAACTTTCCCCAAACTAATGTTTCCTTAATTTATATGTGGCAGAAGGTAATATAATGTATCACTATGTACCTTGGGATATTTGTTCACACTTTAAAAATATTTACTAGAGGTGTTATTTCATGTAAATGGTGACAAGAATATAAACATTCTTACGCATTTCTAGATTTCAAGGAATCATTTTTTAATCACCCTTCACATAGGTAGAAAATAAGAGCAAGGTTTGGTTTTGCAAAGAGAAAAGATTTCATCTTGTTGGTTTAACAAAATTATATTTCTTTTTATGAAAATTGCTAGTCCTTCTCTAAATAGTGACTATTTTGTGAGCCATTAATTTGGAAAAACACAATCCTAACAACAAACACTTTGATATTAGAGAATTCAGAGCATGTTAGAGAAAGCAGCCACAAAACCACAATAATTTGAATCCTAAGATTCATAATCCTCATAATCTCCATGAAATGATGTAATGATACTCCTTTTTAGATATTCAGAGGGAAGGATTTGCCAGGTCTCGCTGTCCTAGAGCCAACACTGGAGAAATATGAGTACTGAAAGTACTGAAAAGATAGATCTTTGCTTTCATAGGAAGCTTGGGGTCAGGCTCAGAGCTTTGTATCTTCTCAAAAGCAACCAAGCCCACTCTCTTTTTCTTTTCAACTCTGGACCCAGGTCACCATCTATGCATACTGACTGTCCAATAAAGACATATTGCTGGAAAACTCCATTGGCCGTCCACATGAATGTGTGCTGAAATAGGGTGAGCTTTGAGGAGGAGATGAACAAGAGGTGTGAAAGGCTCACAATCTGCATGATGGAAGGAACTCCTAAATCAATGAAATCCAACAGAATATTAGTGAGAGAAGAGGAGGGGACACAGTGGAGAAAAGAGGATCGATTGTTGAACTTGGGAGTTAAGAAGACCTGGATTGAAATTAATTAAATAACTGGCTGTGTGATCCTAGGCAAATCATAACCTCTCTGAAACTCACTATTTTCATCGGCAAAATGGGGATAATTACACCTATCCTACAAGGTTGTTATGAGGATCAGATGAGACTACATATACATAGATAGATAGATAGATACATATATGTATATATATATATATATACATAAATATTTAGTCCTTTGCAAACTTTAAAACATTCAGCAAATATCAATGATTATTATTATGAGTATGTTACTAGTAGTATTAGTAGTAGCAGCATCAGCAGCAGCGATCTATACCTATCCTGAAGAAAGTAGAGGTTTACATTAAAATGTAAAGAAATTACAATCATTCAAAGAAATTGAGTCTAAAAAATTGGATGTTAGACCAAACCCATGCTCCATCTAGTACATTCAGTATAATGCTTCTAAGAGGCATTACCTGGGATATCAGGGAATTGTGACACGGCATCATCCTCAGGCATCGGAAGTATACCTTCAACATTCCAAATTCCCCCAATTTGGGGGCAGACCCAAAAAGACATGTGGCAGAAAGCAAGATACTGCACCATCACACCTCTCCCTGGGAAATACCAGTAAGTAATCTTTTTCCTCTTAATTTTAACTTCGTAGTAAATCAGTGCCCCTGAGCACCTGAGTGTGAGTGGGTGGTACTGCCATCCTGAAAGCCTGCTCCCTTTTGAATTTCAAATATGATTTATTTAAAAAGCAAAATTATCATGTGCCACTAAGATTGGATGTGCATCACTTGTAGGGGGTCTGGATCCATTCATTAACTGTTTGCTGCATGTTATAAAGAGAACTGCCACAAGAAATCCACAAACAGTGGATTTAAGGATCAGAAAACCTGAATTCTAAGACTATTATTGCTAGCAGGAACTAACTGTATGACTTCGGGAAAGTCAAATGACCCATATGGGCCTCAATTTCCTGAAGTTTAAAATGAGAGAGTTAGACTAGATGGCCCCTATGGTCAACTGGATGCAATATCCCATGATCATATCTTTTCTTAACTTCTATAAATATAGCAGAAATCGGGAATTTCAAGTTCCCTCATTCATGAGGTAAGAAGATTAAGCAGTCTCACTGAGTTTTACACTCAGTTACAGGAGGCATTTTATAGGCAAATTCCCCTCACCCCCATATTCCCAATAGGGGAATATGGTGCTAAATATAGTCATTCCATAGACTTAGATTTAAATATGAGCAGCTTACCGAATATGCACTTTTAAGTTAATTGCCCACCAAGGAAAATGAAAGGATGGCCTCATTTCCACATTCTCAACTCATCTATCCTATTTAACTCTTTTTTTTTGTTTTGTTTTTAAGGGTTGTTATAAGGATCAAATGAGATAACTCATCATTCTGCAAGGTGAAATCGACTTTGAAACTTATCGTCCTGAGCACCCCCAATCCCATCCCCGCCCCGAGGGTCCCTCCTTCCCTCTATCTGAAAGGTGACCACTGGAGAGATCATCCCAGGCCCCTCACCCAGTGGTCCCTCCTTCCCTCTATCTGGAGGGCGACAATTGGAGAGCTCCTCCCAGCCCCCCACCCCCGACCCTTCCTTCCCTCTATCTGGATTGGAAAGCTCCTCCCAGCCCCCCACCCCTGGGGTCCCTCCTTCTCTCTATCTGGATTGGAGTGCTCCTCCCAGCCCCATCCCGCTGCACCGCAGGGTCCCTGTCCTAGGTACCCCACCACTCCTACATGGCTCCTCTCCTAGATTTCACGATCTCCAGGAACTCATCATCCTGCAAATTGTAATCAAGTCTGTAATGAAATCAATCAACTCATACTTCCTCTGATCATTTCTCACCTGGCTGGTTGGCCTGCATCATTCTCCCCTCTCCTTGGCGGTTTCTTTTTCTATGTTGTCTTTGATAATTAGGGTGTGAGCTCCTTGAAGGCAGGGGCTGGCTAATGCTTTCTTTGTATCCCCAGTGCTTGGCATAGAGCCTGGCACATAGTAGGTGCTTAATAAATGTTTATGGACCCTAACTCTAATTTGTGTAAAGTGCTCCAGAAACTCTAAAGTTATATATATGTATATGCATATATATATATATATGTATATATATATATATATGTATATATATATATATGTGTGTGTGTGTGTGTGTGTGTGTGTGTGTGTATACACACATATACACATATATACATATATAACATACATATATCTTCTGGTTATTATTGTTGTTTTTTGAGTACATACTCCTTTTTGCCAACACCATTTTCTTGTTTTTATTAAATACCAGCCAGTGTTGCCTTTCAGTGCTTTTAAAGTTTGGCTCTTTAAATAACAAGAGCCGGTCTTTATCTAGCCTTCACAATTATCCAAAGCTCTGTTCCATATATACCGGATCTTATTTAAGGCAATGAAATAAGATTAATGGAGAAGTGATTTTCACCAAGCCTGTGCCCAACACGTCGCCTCCCTGTTACTACTCCAGGACCCAGAGGAACATTCTTCATTGGGCATTTAGAGTCTTTCCCAACCTGGCCCTTTTCTCTCCTATCTGCCCAGCCTTTTTTTGTTTCTGGGATTGTTAGGTGGGGGGTGGGGGGGGGCAGTTTGCCGTTTTTTGCCCCAGGGCTTAGCGCAGTGCCTAGCACGCAGTGGGTGCAAACTAAACACTAGTTGACTGTCATTTATACGGCACATTAAGGTTTTCAAAATGCTTCATATGTATTAACTCATCTGATCCTCCCGACAACCCTGGGAGGTAGGTGCTATTATTATCACCATTTAACAGATGAAAAAACGGAGGCAGAGGTTAAATGACTTGCCCAAGGTCACACGGAGAGAGAGTGAGCGTCTCGGGTGGCATGTCCAGAACTCTATCCATCACATAACCTCTTCCAACGCCATAGCCCTGTCAAATCTCATTTTACAAAAACAGAAACTGAGGTTCAGCGAGGTTAAATGGGAAATGTTCACTTAGGCACAGTACTCCAGAAACTTCCCTGTATGGATTTCCAGAGTGCCTCAGGCCAAATGCTCTCCAAGGAACCAGCTTTCTTCTTAAAGTTTTAAATAAAAGATATTTTCATACATCAAATTGCAAGAAAAACAAATGCCTTGAATACCATTATTCATTTAAATTTTCTGACAACTAAACATTTATCTCATTTAATGTTACATTATAGAATATTTTTCTTAATATAATCATTTTCCCTTGACTAAAGATTTCTAATACTAATGAGCTGAAAATTTGAGAGCTAGCCCTGTCAGAAAGTTGTTTTTTTTTTTTTCAAGTAAACATTATTAAGTTGACTGCAACTATTTTATTTTGTTACAATGAAGACATTTGACAAATAGGTATATAACCTTTTGGAGGTAGCACAGCTTAATGTATTAGGAAAACCTGTGTTCAAATTCTGGCTTGGGCATGTACCAGCTGTGTGAACAAAAGGAGAGAAAAATCATGCAACCCTTCTGATTCGATCCACTACAAATTTGTGTCACACTAACTCAACTGGGCCCTCACTACTGCTAGGCAATCCTTCTACAACCCCCTCTACAATTTATTTTTCCAGTCACTGAAGCAGCTCTCCCAGATCTTTTCATCCCTCTTCAAACTTCCCAGGACTTCCTTTCCCTACTTTCTCAGCTGAGAACCTTGTCTCATATTTTCTAGAAAAAAAATTGATGCCATTTTCTGAGACCTCCCTCTTGTCCATATGTGTTTGATAGGTGTTTCCCCAATGAGACTGTAAGCTTCCTAAAGGCAAAGACTGTCTTTTGTCAGTTTTTTGGATCTCTAGAACTTAGCAGAATGCCTGGAACATATAGCAAGTGCTAAAAAATGCTTATACAGACCCTAGATAAGTCACTCAACCTCTTAGGCCCCAAGCTAATGCTCAAAGACTAGATAGACAAACTATCTATTTGCATGAGTGGAGTAAGTTTTCATTCAATGAGTTGAGTAAATAATCAACAACTATTTGCAAAGTACCTACTATGTGCCAGGCACTGTGATATGTACTAGGAAGATAAGTACAAAGAATTAAGCGATCTCTACTAGCAACATGCTTATATCCTAATGGATAAGAGAACAAATAGATGTAAAATACAAAAAAGCATAAATATAAAGTTAACAAATACAAATATATTCAAAGTACTTAAAAACAAGGCAGTTTGAGAGGGAGGACTCTAGCAGCAGAAGGGATCAAGAAAGAGTTCATGTAGAAGATGGCACCTGAGCTGAATCCTAAAGGAAGAGAGGAATGCTATGAGGTGAGAGGATATTCTAGATATGGGAGAAAGTGAGAGCAAAAGCATGGAGATGAGAGGTGGGGTATTCTGTGTAAGGAACAGAAAAAAGGGCCAGTTTGGCTAGATCACAGAGGGAGGAGTACTGTCTAATGAAGCTGGAAAGTTAGATCAAAGCAAAGTTGTGAAAGGCTTTAAACGCTAAAAAGTTACACACACACACACACAGATATACATATACATACACACACATATATAAATACATATACACAATATATATAAATACATACACACATATATACATATATATATACACATAAGCATATATGCATACACACACACACACACACACACACATATATATATATATATATATATATATATATATATATGAATAATTTTTTTTTTAAGGAAAAAAAAAAACAGGATGCCACTGGAGGTCCCAGCTTCAGAGAGTGGCACGGTCAGATCTGCACTTAAGGAAAATCATTTTGGTGAAAGATGAATTGAATTGGAGAGGCTTTAGGCACAGAAACAATTAGGAGGCTGTAGAGATTATTTAGGCCAAAGGGTAATGGTGGCCTGAACAAAGATGATGGCTACATAAGCAGACCAATGAGGTCACTGTTGTTCATTTTAGTCATGTCCGACTCTTTGTGATCCCATCTGGAGTTTTCTTAGCAAAGATACTGGAGTGGTTTGCCATTTCCTTCTCCAGTTCATTTTATAGATGAGGAAATGAGGCAAACAGGGCTGTGACTTGCCCAGGGTCACACAGCTTTTAAATGTCTAAAGCAGGATTTGAACCTAGGAAGATGAGTCTTCCTGATTCCAAGCCCGGTGCTCTATCCACCGCACCACATAGCTGTGAGATATATGAAAGAAGAAATGGTAAGATTTTGTCACTGACTGCATATGTGGTTGGGGAAGAGTGAGGATTCAGGGGTAATGCTGAAGTTATGAACTGGAAAGATGTGTCTATTTGCCATTTACAGAAATAAGGAAATTTGGAAGAGGAGAGTGTTAAGGTGGAACACTAATGAGTTCAGTTATAGACATGTTAAGCTTAATAAGCCTCTAGGATATCCAGTTTGAAACGTCCAGGAGACAAATATTTTGATATGAGACTGAAAATATGAGACAAGGTTCTCAGCTGAGAAAGTAGGGAAAGGAAGTCCTGGGAAGTTTGAAGAGGGATGAAAAGATCTGGGAGAGCTGCTTCAGTGACTGGGAGAGGCTTGGTCTGGATATATCCAGACTTGGTCTGGAAATAATTTGGATAGAGACAATAATTAAATACATGACAGCTGATGAGGATACCAAGAGAGAGTATAGAGAGAAGAACCAGAGACAGCCTTGGGGAACACTCAAGGTCAGAGGGTAGAATGAGAATGGCAAGGCAGAGTAGGAGATTAGGAAAAAGCCCTCAGAAAGGAGGCAAATCAGGGGAAATGAAGGTTGTTATGGAAACCCAGATAGGAGACAACATGCAGGATGAGAGGGTGGTAAGTTGCATCAAATGCGATCAATTGGTTTGGAAGGATTAGGACTGAAGAAAGGAATAGTGAATTTGACAATTAAAAGATCATTTGGAAATTTGGAAAAAGCAGTTTCAGTTAAGTATTGATGTTGGAAGCCAAAGGGAGTGAGTGGGAGACAGAGCCAGCAAGTGTAGACAACTATGCTCCACATGGGTGAAATCACAGAGGTCCTCTCTTAAAACAAGAAGAAACTCTAAATTTATATGTATTTCAAAAAGAATGCCAAATTTAATGTGTATGTTATAGATCATCTAAAGCTTCCAGTGCTCCCAAGAACATAAATTCAAAGGTAAAGGACTCAAAGCAGAGCTTCTTTCAATATTGATTCTCTTCATTTAAGTATTTGTTTACAATTCAACATAGGTTAGGGATCAAAGAAAAAATATCAGAGACCAATAACTGCTAAAGATGAATGAGAAAAAGTAACTGTAAAATTATGCCAGGGTTCAATAAGAAAATATGATTTAGCTTTCAAGAAAATTGACCTTGCTAAACTCATACATAACCACTTTTTAAGGAAAATCACTATTGTGTAAACTAAGGCACAATTATACAATGTCCTTGAAAGGAGGGAATGTTTCATTCTTTGTATTTGTATCCCAGGCACCTAGCGCAGTGCCTGGTGCATAGGAGACACTTAATACATGCTTGTTAATAGACTAGTAAGTCTAGTAGAGGTCTAGAGATTCTCTAGAGCTGATTATACAAACATTAATGAATAATCCTGGCCCAGAGGAAATGCTCAAGACTATGTTGACTTCTTTTCTATAGATAATCCTCCCCCATTCCTGACACAAGTGAAAAAAGATATTTGTACATAGCTTCAAGTGTATCTTTCCCTAACCATGGAAGCCTCGTTGGAAGAATTCTCAGAGGTCATCTATACCAACTGGAATCTGACCAAGAAGTAGCTCTATGATATCCCTATTCAGTAGCTCTACAGTCTTGGGTTGAAGATCTCAAGTGAAGACGAAGCCCACTACTTTCCTGAGCAGACCATTCCACTTGTGGACAGCTCCAACTATGAGGGAATTTTTCTTTATATCAAGCAAAATCTACAACTTTCACCTATTTTTTTTTTTTTTGCTGTAGTCTGAGGCCAAGCAGAAGAATTCTCCTCTCCTCTCCTCCATCACAGCTCATCAAATACTCAATAGTTTGATGTCAACGAGAGGACTGTTGTCATTTTTTGTCCTTTGTCTTTAAAGAGGACCAATGACATCACAGGGTGACATCTTGACTTGCTCATGAATTAGATTTAAGTGAGCCATAGTTGCACAAAGTCATCAGCCTCACTCTCTCTTGAAGTCCAGTGGCAAGAGGACTAGCTATCAAAGAATCCAAAAGCAGAAAGGACTGCCTGATCATAGATCCCCACTCCTCCAATTCCGGCCCAGACATCCTCAAGCAAAGGCTGAAGAATCACTTGTGTAAGTCATGGCAGGGATGCTTTTTTGGGGACAGTTTGCAATAGATGGCCACTGAGGTCCTTTCCAACTCTGAAAGGTAATGATTCTATGAATGATTATCATGGGATCACAGATCTAGAGATGGAAGGATTGGTAGAGACTATCTGGGCCAATCTCTACGTTTTACAGGTGAGGAAAGAAGCTGTGGGAAATTAGGTTACTTACCCAAGGTCACACAGGCAGTAAGTGTTGGAGATGGGACATGAAAGCAGCTCCTCTGAGGCCAAAAGCAACTTTCTTCCCATTACATTCTCCTGGAGAGAGGATATTCAAAACTGGTTGCCTATCATATTTTTCCCTTTGAAAACATGTAACTAAGCAGATCATATAATTCTTTTTAAAGGGGGTTTGCTCTCCTCTAAGGAAGAAGCCCAATTTCCATGGTCGACAGAAGGTGGAATATGTTACTTTCCTTTCCTATTGTTTTTTGGAGTGCATTTTTAGCAGTCAGAATGTTTATGACAACAACTATGAAAATAATGCAAAGTTGGGGGAAATAAGTTGGAACGCAGAAGGAATACAACTGAGGGAATTAGGAGAGATTTCCCTGCATGCTCTTTATTTTATGCATTCCACTTTTCTTCCTTTTGGGAAAGTCTTGGGGATTGAGTTCCTAAAGGCTTATGTTCATGTCAGTAATACAGCAAATTCCTTCTATTAAATCAGGTGGCGGGAGCCTGGAATTCATATGTCAATATGTTTTACCAAAATTTCATAAAGAATATATTTCTTTCCATACCCAAGCCCTTGCATGTCAAAAATTAGAATTTAGCCATTTGGTGAGTGGGCCTCTCCTACCAGCAGGTCATTTGTGTTTTGTTCAAAGGGCAGATATGGGCAATAGTATGAGACCTGGCTGTGGAGTCTGAAGACCTGGATTCAAATCTTGTTACAGATGTTTACCAACTGTGTGATCCTGAGCAAGCCACTTAACTTTCATGGGTATCAGACTAGGATCGCGGACTTCATGATAGATGGGAGCTTAGCGCCATGGAGCTCAACTCCCTCATCTTAAAAATGGTGAGCCTGATGCTGAGTGAGGCTCGGCAGCTGGTGGGAGCCAGGATTTGGGCTCATATCTTCATGACTCCATGTCACTTAGCATAACGATCAAATGAGATCATTTTTGTAAAGTGCTTATTACAATGCCTGGCGCAGAGGAGGTGTTTAAGAAACTCTTGTTTCCTCCCCTTCCCCATTTAACTACCCCAGATAGCTTCTGAGGCCCCTTCTAATTCTAATCACACTGACTAGCGTGTCAATGAATATAAAGACATGCTGAGAACAATTCAATAAAATCCAACTGATGTCTTTGAGGGCAGGGACAATTTTTGTGTCTCTTTGAATGAATACAACTAAGGGAATTAGGAGAGATTTCCCTGTATCACCCTCTCCCCTTACCACACTTAGCACAGTGCCTGACACATAGTGATTAATTAATGCCTATTTACTTGGCAATTGGCAACATCACAAAAATCTGGTTGGTCTTAACTATGAAAGCATGCTAGGATCTTTCCTTTGGAGTTATAGCACAGTCCAGAATATGACAATAGATGTCTTCAGTTATTCTCAAGGCTTAAATCCATCTATGATTTCATCAATTATGGAATTTCCTTCCTAATCACAAGCCATCCATGCCTGCCCAACTCATGTAATCTTGTCCACGTCCTCCCAAAAATTCATCACAGGAGGTTCACCCAAGTCTTGGGAGCCTTCCTTCCTTTCTCTTAACCACGTAAGGAAGCCTACCTGTCATCCCAACACTTACTGAGTGCCAACCATTCACACAGCCTATTTCCAGGTCTTGTGAATGATAGAAGAATGAAAGTGAAGTCTGTGCCATTAAGGATCTTAAAGTCTAGTGAGAATGGTTAAGATGAAGGTATGAATAATTATGGCAATGTAAAATATGAGAAATCCCCAGAAGAGATGCAGAAGGCCTATTACGGAGCTTATAAGAAGTACAAGATTCCTTCAGGCTGTGGGGAATGGGGTAATTTAAGAGAATGTTTCATGGAGGAGATAGCACATGAGTCATGTCTAGGAGGCTTGGTCAATGACTCCAGTTGGTAACTATTTGCATTAAATGCTATGCTTGCTTTTTCTGGTCAAAACAACCCGTGTTGTAAGAACATAAAATACTGTGTTTGGCTGATCCTTTCTTCTTGGGAAGGGGTACTGTGGTCTGGAAAGGTCATCCCATAAGGGGTCAACCCAAGGTTGAGTTTCATAACCCTATTTTTATGGCCTCTTGAAGGAGAGTATACCAGAGCATCCTCCAGCAAATGAAAGGAATTGACTCTGCCGTATCAAATACATATTAAACTTTAATACGAAATTGTGAAACTACCTTAAGTTAGCTTAGAAAATTAACTTGAAATTCCTTCAATAGGCCTATAACCACATCCATGTGGACCTGCATTTCCAAGGTACAGAGGCCAACTCATCACTTCTAATCTCACTATTAATTATGTTCTTTTCCATGGAACTTTTCTCATTCTGCCAAGACAGGAAGAATCTGAAACACTCAGACTGAAATAAGCTGTCAAGAAGATCTTAACTTGGGGGGAACTTTGGGAGAGGCAGAGATTTGAAAATAATGTAGTGCCTGCCCATGGTTCAGACTTGTCTGTCTCTGCAAGTATGACCACATTACTGATTGTCAGAGGAAGAGAGTAAACATGTCTTTGTTCCCTGACTGACTTCTGAGCTGCAGTGTTATGCAACGCTGTCCCCAGAACATCTGCAGATCTTTTTAGTCAGAAACAAGCGGCCTCTTTATAAGGAAAGACAATAATAATTAGCGTTTACAGGGCATCTTAAGTTTTATTTAGTATGTCTCTCACAACAAGCCTGTGTGGGAGGTAGCCTGTTGTTACTGCCATCTTAGAGATGAAGAAACTGAGGATCACAGAGGTGGTCATTTGCCCAAAGTATTATGGTGAATCGGGCTGCTGAGGGATGCAGTAGATAGAGCACCAGGCCTGGAGTCAGGAAGACTCATCATCCTGAGTTCACATCTGGCCTCAGACACTTACTAGCTGCGTGACCCCGGGCAAGTCACCCTGGTTGCCTCAGTTTCCTCATCTGTAAAATGAGCTGGAGAAGGAAATGGCAAACTGCTCCGGTCTCTCTGCCAAGAAAACCCCAAATGGGGTCATGAGACATGTATACAAGTGAACAACAAATTATGGTAAACGGTTGTCAGATAAAGTGTCCACACCCAAGATTCTCTGCTGCCTCCAAATTCAAGACTCTTCCCTCAATATTATTACTAAAGCCTCTCTAACAGGTTTTCATTTGGGGGTGAGGCAGAGAACGGTAAGGGAAATTTGCCCAAATGCTGCCATAAACTCATCAGGAACATTTGGTGCTCCTCTAAGATTTGGCCAACATCTGGGACAAATGGACAATGTCAAAGAACTTTAAATTCACTCAGAAATTAATGACATAAAGATTTCTCAATAATCATATCTCTGTATATAGAATGGTCATACATATATGTATACATACATGAAGGTATATATGTGCATTTGTGTATATATGTATATATACACATGCATACATGTATATATGCATATATGTGTATATATAACATGCACATTTGTGTCTAATTGTAGCCATCTCTAGGGTGTGTTGAGGGAAAAGGCAGAAGAAAAGAAAAGAAACAAAAGAAAGTTCCACTATAACTTTATTATATAATTAAAAGGAATAACAAGTTGTACACAATAGATTTGCAGTTTCATGTATAATCATCTTTTTTCCCTATACCACTATGTCATAGAAATGCTTGCTTTATTTCTTAAGTTCAGAATGAAATTAACAAACTTTAAAAAATTATATCTTCGTAAATATGTTCCCTGTGGCTTCAAAAGTATAGGTGGTACTTCTGATATTCTGGCATACAAATCAAAGATTATTCCAGGTAAAGAAAACAGAAACAGACTAAAACTTGTAGAGTCAGCACAGATGTACACAAAGAAAGGCAAAAATCAGAAGGACACCAATACCAGAAACAACAGAAATAAAAGAAAGGCAGGTAAATACAATGACCAGGAAAAATACAAGTAATAAAAGTGAAAATTAAAAGAAAAATAAATTTTCAAAAACTGAGAAATAGAAAGCCACCTATGAGATTTTTTTAAGACCTAGTAGAGCAGAAGGAACTTCAGCTCTGAAGTCAGAGGATCAGGATTCTGTCCTGGGCCCTTTCCTCCTCTCTCTATACTATTCTGCTCCGTTATCTCATCGGCTCCCAGGGATTCTATTACCAGCTCTATGGAGATGATTCTCAGATCTACTTATCCAGCCCTAATCTCTCTCCTAACCTCCAGACTCAGGACTCCAGCTACCTATCAGGCATCTCAAATTGAATGTCCCATAGATATCTTAAACTCATTTTGTTTGAAACTGAACTCATTATCTTTTCCCTCAAAACTCTCTCCACGTCCAGACTTCTCTATTACTATCATCTACCATCCTACCAGTCACTCAGGTTCACAACCTAAGCATCATCCTCGACTCTTCACTCTCTCTCAGCCCACACATCCAATCTGCTGCCAAATCCTGTCCATTTTACCTTCATAACATCACTCACATGTGCTCTCTCCTCTCATCTCAAAGAGCCACCAGCATGGTGCAGGCCCTCATCCCCTCACACCCATACCACTGAAATGTCTGTTTCTGATTGATCTCTCTGTCTCAAATCTCTCCCTACTCCCATCCATCCTCCTCTTAGCTGTCAAACTGATCTTTCTAAATCACAGGTCTGACCATATCACCCACTCCTCCATCCAATAAATTCCAGGGGTTCTCTATTATCTCTAGGATCAAATATAAAATCCTCTGTTTGGCTTTCAAAGTCATTTATAATCTAGTCCCCTCCCTATCCTTTCAGTTTAAACGTGCCTCACCCCCTCTGGGATCCAGAGACACTGACCTTCTTGCTGTTCTTTGAACAATACAAGCCACCTCCTGACTCCAGGCATTTTCACTGGCTGTCCCCCATGTCTGCAATTCTCTCTCTCCTCACCTCCACCTCTGAGGTTCCTTGGCTTCCTCCAAGTCCCAGCTAAATTCTTTCTATACAAAGCCTTTCCTGATACCCCTGAATGCTGGTGCCCCCCTATTGACTATTTATAGTGTGTGTGTGTGTGTGTGTGTGTGTGTGTATAGTATATGTTTATGTGTGTGTGTATATACATATGTGTGTATGTACTGTGTGTGTGCATATATACATACATACATATATGTATGTGTGTGAATGCATTTGTGTATGTACACATACATATGATATATATGTATATATATGTATAATGTACAGAATTGTTTGCATGTTGCCTCCCCCATCAGACTGCAAACTCCTTGAGATTGAGAGCTGTTTTTATTTATTTATTTTTATTTTTAATTTATATAATAAAAGAAGCATTTCCGTAACACTGTATAATAAGAAGATGATTACACATGAAAACTGTAAATCTATTATGTACAGCTTGCTATTCCTTTTAAATATATAATAAAATTATAATGTAAATTTCTTTTTTTTTTCCATTTTTTCCTTCTCCCCCATCTGTGTGACCTTGGGCAGTCACTTCTACTACTTGGGCCTCAGTTTCCTCATTTGTAAAATGAGAGGGTTGGTCTAGATGGCCTCCATTCTAGCTCTAGAGCTATGCTTCTCTAAGGGGATGCGTATCCACATTTACTCATCCCTAAAAATAGTGAAAATGATTCCAACAAAGGGGAAGGTAGATCAGGGGAAAGTCTATCATGTGCCTGGTGGCTGGGCAGGCAATGGGGATGCAAAGACGGTCCCTGCCCTCCAAGATCTTATATCTGTAAGGGAATGGTGGCCGGAGAGGGGAGTTTTGATTTAAAAATCATTGAAGTGACGTGTGGAGCCACAGCACATTCATTCTCATGCCCTTCCTAGACACAAGAATAGCCCAGATTTGACTATTCTCAGGGTAAGAGGTAGAATGGGGAGAAGGAAGCAAGATACCCCAAGATGTCCAGGATGGATGGATGGGAAACAAGCCCTGAGGTCAGCTAGCTATAGTCCCTATAGTAAATTTGCAATACTACAAACTACCCTTACCTTTTCAACAATCCCCCAAAGTGGTTGCACATCCAAATTCTACCAAAAAATTGAGGATCATCTCCACAGAGTATACGGACAGGATAGAAAAGCAATAAAACTAAACCTTAAACAAGTTTTCTCCTCCATCAGAACTAGCCCCAGTGATTAAAGATCTTGAGGTCAGCAAAGGGCAGCTCTGATGTCTAGTTCATTAAATATTAATAATAATATTCAAGAAGCAAGTAAATCACTCAAACTCAGGGTGGACGCCAGAGAAGCTGCTTCAACAAACAATACAAATCTTTGAGAGAGAAAAACACACAGTCAATGATATCTTCGATTTTGCTTCCTTTCTTCTAAATGTCACCTGAATATTGTCAATGAGAGCTGAAAAGTGACCAGCCACACCTTTCTCATCTGTTCTTCAACAACCAGTCAAGGCCACTAAGTTTATGGAACCCATTTATTGGTCCACAGATGGGGAGAATGATGGAAATACACTTTCAACAAAAAGGATCTTAAGCATTTTTTTTTAACTATTACACTCAAGGGAACACCAGGTCCTTCCCTTTTGGGTAAATGTTGTCATCGATGCTTCCTTCATTATCCCAGAGAAAGCAGAGGTCTGATTGGATGGTATCAATCAGTATGGCATCAGTGGGCTTGGAACCATTAGATGTGGGGTCAAGTCCCTGGTCTGGCATTTACTGGGGTGCCCTCGGGCTCGTAACCACTCATCCTCAATTTCCTTAATTAGAACACCGGATGACAGCACTTTTGTTAGCACCTTCACTGATTTTCGCACTGCTTTGCAAACCTTCTAGCACCAGAGAAGTGAGTTATTTGTATTAATGTGTGACCCAGTGATCAACTTCCAATATCAGGAAGTATTTATTGCAACATTTAAATTCAACATCTGTTAAGCACCTAGCATACTCTGGGCACTGGGATACAAAGATACACAGGAGAGAGTTCCTGCCTTTCAGGAGTTTACTGTTAACAGGAGGATAAAACGTCTCACCCAACTTCAATCTACCCTATAGACAGAAATGTCAAACATTGCCTCCAACACTCCAAAGTTTGGACCAAATTAAAACATAATTGAGAAATGCTTAAAAAATAAATAAAAATACAATAAAACATAATGCTAATTTGTGTGTGTGTGTGTGTGTGTTTAAAGTCCATATGCAGCCTGCAAGGATCCTTATGTACAGTTTAGTGATGTGTTTTCCTATTTGGATTTTGACACCACTGGCCTGCTGTGTGCAAGGCACTCTAGCAGGTATTGGACACAAAGAAATGAAAAAAAGAATTCCTCCAAGGAGCTCTTATATACCTCCTGGGGTTTTCTCTCTTGCCTTAGTCTCTATGATCTTGAGACCTCAAGTTTTCCTCATACCTTTCCAGGCTCCTTGAGTTACTCCCCAACACTCAGTCTCAAAGTCCACTCCTCTTCTCTCTTAACCCTGATGATCTCACCCACTCCCATAGATGGTAGATGGAGTTAAAATGCCAGCCCAGGCTTAACAGGTTGCACTGAAGGTTTCTGAGTAGGGCTGGACATGAGGGGACAGAGAATGTATGAGAAATCAATTAAGATGCAATTATAATAATCCAAGGGCTGAATCCTGGGTCATCTTGATCTTTGCCTTGCCACTGGACTTTGATGTCTGGAGGAGAGAGTGAGGCTGGTGACTTTGCTCAGCTCTGCCCCACTAATATCCAATTCATGATCAAGGCAAGACATCACCCATATTATCTTTGGTCCTCTTTGAGAATAAAGGATGAACAACAATAATAATCCAAGGGAGAAAAGATGAGGGCTTAACCTGGGGAATGGGCCTCTGAGCAGAGTAAGGGATGGATGGTGGATGGGAGAGGTGGTGCCGAGGCAACATCAACAAGATTGAAAATGGGGGGTGAAGGGCAGGGAGGAATCATGGATGACGCTGAAGTTGCCAACTTTGGTGGCTGGGAGCCTAGCTCCCCAACAGAAACAGGGAAGTCTGGAGGAGAGGAAGGTTGGTAGCTAAGACAATGAGCTCCATTCTTTACTCACTGTAAGGTGTAAGATTGTAAGGTGGATATGCCGAGCAGGCAGTTGGTAACATCTTGTTGAGTTCAAGACAGACAATATCTAGATCTGGAGGTCACCAGTGTAGAATAAGTGAGATGGATAAAAGTGACTCACCTCTTGAGCCTCAGTTTCTTTAATTGCAAAAAGGGGATAATAATAGCCACAATCCCTATCTCAGTGCTGTTTTGAGGCACAAAAGAGGAAGTGTGTGAAAAGTACTAACACAAAAATTCTCCATTGTTATTATTTTTATCATTGTTACTGGTGTGGGGTCCTGGAGAGAGAGTTGGCTTCGGGGTCACAAAGAGCCTGGTTCAAGTACTAACCCTGACACCTATGGCCATGCAACCTTCAGCAAGTCATTTAAACTCTCAGTGCCCAAGGAGATCTCTAAGAGTACAAGGTGATGAGCAGTTGACAATTGAGACTAGTAGAACATCTATGTGTATGTGTGTATACACACATGCATACACACATATATGTATGGCAACATACACTGATATAAATTGCTATGTTAGTAGAACATATTTTATTATATATCATGTATCAATAGGATACAGGGGCAGCTAGACGGCACAGTGGCTAGGGCACCAGGCCTGGAGTCAGGAAGACCCAAGTTCAAATCCAGCCTCAAACACTTACTATGTGATCCTGGGGAAGTCACTTAACCCTGTTTGCCTCAGTTTCCTCATCTGCAAAATGAGCTGGAGAAGGAAATGGCAATTCTAGTATCTTCGCCAAGTAAACCCCAAAAGGAGTCATGAAGAGTCAGATATGACTAAAAACAACTAAGCAATATTAACAGAATATATAGTCTACAAATATTGCAATTTACATTAGTACATACATATCCTATTAATGCAAATTGGAGTATATACATACATATACATATATATATAAACATGGATCTCTGTCTATCCTCTTGGTTTCAAAAATTAAATATGCCATTTAAGTAAGAAGACATAAAGAACATGCCATACATGTATATATAAATATAAGGATATAGATACACAATGCATATATATGTGCACATATACATACGTGTACATGTGCATAAACACAACACACAAATGTGTGTGTTTAATATTAAATATCAATAATATTATCAATAATTAACCTATCTATTATTAATGATTAATATTACTATTTTGAATTATTTAATAATGCTAATTATTAATGATGCTATATTAGCAATATGTTATATATAATCCCCTGAAGTTGTTGCATTATTTGAATTTATTCAAAATGTTTCTACTGGGCTGAAACCAATGATTATACTTTACTTAACTGTAACACCAAATAGTATGACTCCGACACATGGGGATTCATCATTTGTACTTTGAGGGACTTAGTTGTGTATATGAAATAGGAAGTCTTAGGTAGGTCACTTAACCTCATCCAAGAATCAGAGGGTTGGAGCTGATGGTTTCTAAGGTCTTGTCCATCTCTAAATCTTAAGATCTGGAGAAGAAACTGACCCTCAGTTTCTTCTTCTGTAAAATGAGAGGGTTGGAGGAGGTGATTTTTAAGTCTTTCTCAGCTCTAAATCTATGATCCCACGACTTACCAGTTCTTGTTCAAGGTCGGAAAAATGAGTGTTCCTAAATGTAAAAAAATTATTTCAGAAACAAAAAAAAGCCTCAGATTCATAGATGAAAATGCTAATGAGACAGAATCCAAGGGAGGTTCTTGCCTTTCTCAGTTGGAAGCTACAGCCGCCATTCCTCTGTATGGTTTGGGGCAATAGGAACATCAGAGCTCAGATTTAATGGGCATAGTTATATACAGTTCTATGGGCTGAGAGCAATTTTTCCTGAGCTTGCCTCTCTATTACATTGTGCTTGGGGCTCTTGGGGCTCCCTGCTATTTCAAACTTGCTAACGTAGAGAAACAAGTCTATCGTAAATTCCAAACACTTTATCATCAGATTTTATAATACATAATGGAAAGCCTAAAGTTAAGCACATTCCCTGGTAGGCAAGAGATAGCAGAGAAGAAAAATAATAACTGAATTCTTGATGCCAAGCCATTTTTATTTGCCTATCATTTCTCTGCCTGCCTTCCATGTGTATGGGATCTCAAAGCCCCATCCAGGTGCAACAACTCAAACCCATTACCAGGAGTATTGCTCCAGCCAAAGTCAGTGAAATGTGGACAGTCCTTCCTAGTTCCTATTAGAAAGGCTGATGAGTCTGGCATTCTTTACAATCATCTTTACAAAGCTAGCTCTGAATCAATAAAGTGTTGGGATCCATCAGCAAGAATTCCATAAAGACGTGCTGAAAAACAAACCCTGAGAAGACCCCCGGAGCCAGCGAGAGGGTGAAGGGAACAACACTTCTTTGGCTTAAATGTGGACCTTTGTAAAAGTGAACATCAAAATAACAGGAGGGAGGCTTAGTCTCGCTGAATAAGCAGTTGGAAACCATAATTGAGCTGACTGAGGAATTATTTTGGGTATTTTCTGTTTGGCTTGTCATTTAATTTTAATTTTATAGCTGAGAAAACTTCTGGGCAACATTTTAAAATATTTTATTTTTTCCCACATATTTTTGGAATCCATATGGTAAGGTAACTTAGTGTAGCCTATACTTTTTTCCCCCTCTTTAAAAATACAATGACTTTTGGAACAATTCTTTCTTAGGAAATTTTAAATAATGTGGTGAACATAAGCCCACTGAAGGCAGAGACCGTCCTCCTTTCACATCTGCATTCTAACATAGGATTTTGTACACAATATATATTTAATAAAAGCTTATTACAGATATTTACATACTTAACTGTGTTTTCTACATATCTACATACCTATGTTTATCTGCTCTTCATTACAGGCAGTCTTTCATCCTTGTCTTTGTGTCTGACACAGAATGGACATTTTATACATTTTTGTTGATTGATTGGTTGACTTGCTGGTTAATGTGAATCAATAGACAAGCCTTTAGGAAACACCTACTATGTGTCAGGCATTGTCCTGAGTGCTAGGAACGCAAACGCAATAAATGAAATGAATTCAACTTCCAAGAAACTTACAATGTATATAGAGTTCTTAATTCTAGGTCCATAGATCCTAAAGTTTCCATGGATAGATTTAAGGAGTCCATGAACTTAGATGGAAAAAAAGTTATTTTAAAATAACTGACTTCCTTTGTAATCCTGTGTATTTTATTTTAGAAAATGAAAACATTATTTTGAGAAGGGATCCATTAGGTTCTCTAGACTGCCAAGTACATGCAGAGGTTTGCTGGCAAATATTTAACAACTGCCTTGGGGTGGGCAGCAAGATGGTATAGTATATAGAGCTTTGGTCTTGGAGTCAGGAAGACTCCTCTTTCCTCAGACACTTACTAGCTATGTTATCTTGAGCAACTCACTTCACCCTGTTTGCCTCAGCTTCCTCATCTGTAAAATGAGCTAGAGAAGGAAATGGCAAACCACTCCAGTATCTCTGCCAAGAAAACCCCAAATGGGGTCATGAAGAGTTGGACATGACTGAAAAACAACTTAACACAATTGGGCGGGGTGCTGAATTACATATGACACTTGTAAATTTAATCTGCATTATTAATATTTTCTCCATCAGTTTCTTAAGCTTAGACAAGCAACAAAACAATAAATCAAGGCTTGATTAGTATTTTGCCTATTTCTGGGATACAAATTCTTATGCTGAAAATTTAATAATCCACTTCCATGAGCCCATATGAGCTGACTCCAGCACATTCCTGCATTCAATTTACCAATATTTATTAAATGTCAACTATGTGCAAGTATGTGCTAGGTCAATATAATCATTGAAAGCATAGGAAATTGATACTAGGGCTATAACCCTGGGGCCAAAGATAAAGGTTTTTTAAACAGGTTCTAAACGGAGGAACTAGAACCTGGCAAGCTGATGTAGTCCAGAGAACCTACAATGGGATCTTGGATCATTATCAGGCATTGCTGGACTGGGAGTAAGAAAGATGTTCATTAGTTTCGTGACCCTGGGCAAGTCAATTTACAGCCCTGGGCCTCAGTGTCCCAGCTCTAAAATGAAAGAGTTGTATTTAATGACCTCTCGGGTCCCTTCCAGTTGGAAATCTATGATTCTATGACCTCAGAACTGATCAATGAAAATGGCTTAAGACATGTTTTATCCTTAGCTTCTTACTGCTATATCAACTTTCTTCAAGTCTCAACTCAAGCACCATGTTCTATAGGAATCCTGATGTCCCAGATTGTTAGTGACCACTCCCACCTCAGTTTATATGGTACTAACTTATCCATATAGATGCTCCTTTCTGGTATTAACTGCAATCTCCTAGGGGGCAAAGGATGTTTCAATTTCATTTTTGCATCCCCAGGATCTACCACAGTGTTTAGCATTTGGAGGTTTGGCTCTTAATAAATACTTCTTTTTGTTATGAAATTGATTCACCTAGGAAATTAAAGGCCCCCAAAATAAATAAGTAAAACAATGGATTGAAAATTTTCAGCCTTTCAAAAAAAAGGCAATTCAGATTCCCTTAATATTCTTGAACAAGAAAAAAAATACCTAAAGGAGAAAATATAATGTACATAGAAACCTGAGCAAAATTTGCTGCCCAAGTTATGTCCTAGGAAAAAGAGGGGTTCTAATGGAAATGCTGACATAACATTAGAGTATTTCACACTGAACACTATAATTATATTTTCTGATTGCATAGTGGTTGAAAGAATTGCTATCTAAAACAAAAACATAATAACTAGCTAGAAACAGTCCTTCAGAATTCTTGGATTATAGAAAAAATGTGAATGAAACACAATTATCTATAACCACAGCCAGGAGATGTTAGAGAATCAATTCTTATAACATGCCAGCTTAATAAAAATCTGCATACAGAATTTATGAATGCCGTAATATTACTTTTTTATCACGGGTTATTAATGGTCAGCTTAATGAATATCCACAGCTGGAGTGCTTTGGTTCTCCATGATATTTTAATCATCTTTTGCCATGTATTTAGACACATTTCATTTTATAACCATCAGCTCCTTTGAGATAAGAAAGCCTTTTCTCCATTAATGCTGAGACACTGGAGGTAGCGACCAATTTTTTCTGTTATGCTGTTATTGATTTCCTTGAAATTTACAACTAGAGAAATAGAATGGCATGTTCCATTTTAATAGTATTTGTTTTAATGCCTGTGTTAGAATATAAAAAAGGGTTTTTGGAGTTGGAGCACAAGTACAGGCATGTGGATGGTTCTCTGTGATTACCCTTCCAATAAAGAACT
Source organism: Trichosurus vulpecula (assembly GCF_011100635.1). NCBI lineage: Eukaryota > Metazoa > Chordata > Mammalia > Diprotodontia > Phalangeridae > Trichosurus > Trichosurus vulpecula. The sequence continues at coordinate 182,979,302 of NC_050581.1, read as the reverse complement.
TTCCACTATTAAAGCCACATATAATACCCACGACCTACCCTCTCCTTCCAAATCTATTGCCCCTCAGAGAACATTGTTCTGTAATGCTGATACCAGGGAAACAAAGTGTCCTAAGTGATAAGGCATTGTTTTCTAATCGTTTCAAGTCCATTGGTTGACATATTTTAAGGGAAATGTCTTTCATTAAAACCTCGGGTTTTTCATACTGACTTTTGGCTGAAATTAAATTTAATCACACATTGCATACAACTTTTAAGAGGAAAACACGGAGGAAATATAAAATATTTTCAAATACAGAACAGCAGATACAGTTCTCTAGTCTGAAAAAGATGCTTTATGGTTTGATAAATTGGTGTCACCTAATTACTGTGTACACACCCATACCCCCATACTCCCCTTTAGAGAACTAACTATCCTTGGAAATTTATTATATCGGAATGAATGGGCCAACACTGCTTTCTGACTCTGGTACATATTCCGATGTGATCTTCTGTAAACTGAAATACCTCTTTGGTTCTAGGTTTCTCCATTTGCAAAATGGTCTTGGACTAGATGCTGTCTAAGATTCTTTCTAGCTCTTGGTCTATGATCGTCTGGTGTTTGGAAGTTGCTTTTTTCAAAGAAGTTTTTCTTCATTTTCATTTCCCTATGTAATCTCAGAATGACAAAATTTCCGGGTTGGAAAAGACCTCAGTGACCATCAAATCCAATTCCCCAAGGAATCACTGTTACAGCAATATATCTACCAAGGGGTGACCCAGGCTTCCCTTGGATGTCTCTAGTGAGAGGGAAAATACTGCTGAGATAAGGCACTCCATGTTTGGTAAGTTTTACTTGTTAGGAAAAAAAATTCCCCTGAAATGAAGTCTAAAAATATCTTTCTTGAAGTTCCCCCCATATCGCTCCCAGACCTTTCCTCTATCAGTCAGGCAACATTTATTAAACACCTACTATGTGCCAGGCACTGTGCTAAGTGCTGGTGATACAAAAGGGGGGCAAAAGACAGACCCTGCCCTCAGGGAACTCACCATCTAATGGGAGAGGAAGCAAATTAATATGTACAAATAGGCTACATGCAAGATAATTAGGAATTAATTTCAAAATGGAAAGCACTAGAATTAAGAGGGGTTGGGAAAGGCTTCCTGTAGAAGGTAAGATTTTACTTGGGACTTGAAGCCATAGAGGTCCTATAAAAATCAATCAGTTTCCCACATGACATTCCCTCAAATACTTGTAGATGCCTGTCATATCCCCTGAATCTTCCATCTTCAGGCTACACATCTCAACTTCTGTGTGCCCATCCTCAATCAGTATGAACTCAAGGCCATTCAGTTTTTCAGTTGCCTGTTCAGTTTCCAGCATGTCTCTCCAGCATAGCAATGTTCTTCCAAAGCTGTGGTGCCTACAGTTGAATATAATACTCTGGCAGTAGCCTGACTAGAGAGGAATAGGGAAGGAGAGGAGACTCAAATCATCAATTGGCTTTGAGTCAAAAGAGCTGAGATTTTTTTTTAATTTTGGGGAGATTAAGCTATGACTCCATGGGTACGGAGAGAAGACAGGATGTGAAACCTCCATTTTTACATTGTCAATCTATAGCCTTGCTGGACAACTACCAGGAACATCTGAAGACAAGAAATCCTGAGGACTTGTCAATGAGAAGAATTAAGATACCTCATGGAGGTCAAATGAGTAAAGTATGTTATTTGGGTCCTACCAGAGGATTCAGATAAAGCAGGCATTTGTCCATGTCAAGAATTATCATCGCTTTTCTCATAACTAGGAGGATTTTCAGAGTCAGTGCAATAAAACACAAAGAACTCTGGATGAAGTCAGAGGAATTAGGTTTAAATTTCATATCATGCTTTAGCAGTCAAAGAAAAATGTAGGAATAGCATTGTGTAATGGAAGGACAATGAGGCTTAGAGATTCAGGTGTAAATGCAGATTCTCCTACTTATTGGCTGTGCAACTTGAGGGGACTTATTGAACCTCTCTGGGTCTCAGCTTCTTCACCTGTAAAATAAGAATCTTGGAACAGAGGATTTTTAAATCTATGATCTTTTATGCCTACAACCACTAACATGTATTTCCTGTCTTTCTCCAGAATGATATAAAACATCTAATTTTAAAAGAAAATGTTAACTGGAATAACAGATTTTGTTCTATTTTTCTTGGAAGAACTATTAATCCTTGGCGTCTTTAAGTGACTACCAGGAACCCAAATATCACTTCAATGATGTACTTTCTCCAGGGCCCTTTGGGCAAAGGACTGTTCCTACAAGTACCCATTGAATGTCAAAGGTGGTAAATGATAAAAGGAATATGTGTGCATATACCTATATATGATATACAGACACATCTATATAGATACATAGATGTGTATATATATTTAGATAATAAGGTTATATCTTTTTTCTTACATTTTATAAACCTAATGTTTCTCTGCATTTTTCAAACATGTATATTTAAAAGTCATTTGGGAGTTGGTTATAAAATAATTAACCTAAAATTAATATCATGAAGTCCAAAGTGTGACTTTCTTAAAACAGAGATTTATATATTAGAATAGCAGACTTCTCGAAAAGAAGCAAGGCCTCCTAGGCCCTCTTTGATATTAATTCAATTGCTGACAGTGATCTCACCATTCATAAGCTCACTTCTTAACCCCACATCACATGACAAATATATATATATATATATGTGTGTGTGTATGCGTGTGTATATATGTATACATATACACACATATAGAAGTCTATATACACATAAACACACACACACACACGTGTGTGTGTGTGTGTGCATGTGTGTGTGTGTGTGTATAAACTGGTTTTTCAGATAAGATGACACTGAAGTGGAATAAACTAGCCCCAAAACAAATTTGATGAAATAGTATTCTCGTTTTTCAGAAGTTGAAATGTTTATAGCAACTGTTCTCCAACTGTAGTCTGGAGATCCTTAGGGGGACCCCAAAACCATTTCAGGAGCTCTGTGGAGTCAAAAATATTTTCATAATAATACTAAGAAAATTTAGTTCATAATGTAGTAAATATCAATAAATATACTCCACATGAACAAAAGCTCTTTGGGAGAGAGAGTCCATTAATAATTTTTAAGAGTGCAAAGGGGGCCCTGAGACCACAAAGTTTGAAAATTGCCTGGTTAGAGGATTGAAGACTTGGAAGTGAAAAGTACCCTTGGTCCAGACCCTCTGTTTTTAGAAGAATCACAGAGAGAAGAAGTAACTTAACCAAGGTTCCACAGTTAGCAAGTAGAACAGAACAGAATTGGGCCTTAAACCCAAATCCTCTGACCCTAAGCCTAGCTACCTTTCCAGTAGGTGATGGCAGTTTTCCATTTTTCTTTGAATGAAGGCCAAAATGCAGGTTACACAGGTGATGCTTAAAGGTGGGAGGTCTGAACCCTCCTCACTCCCACATTGTTTTGGACCTTTCTGAGGGGAGGGAAGGGAGAAGAGGTTGGACGACTCAAACACAGCTTGAGTAAAATGCAAGTTCTAGGAGGGCAAGAACTTTTTATTCTTGTCTTTGTGTTTCCAGGGTCTTTATGTATCAAGACTGGGATCACAAGAGTATTTGATTAAAAATGCATATGATACAGAAGGAACGAGCAGGAAGTTCAAAGGAAGAAGGAAAGGCTATTAGCATCAAGGGATGGTGCAGTAGGAAGAGACTATGGGTTGGCCATGTAACAAGAGCGAGGGATGACAGGTTGGATGCTGAGACTATTCCACTGCTACCCTTTTGATGTCAGCAGAAAGGAAAGAATGTGTGTCAAGAGTTACCCTGGAGAGCAGCCATAAAAAGGTTCCAATCAGAACCACTGGAAAGAACCATCAAATCAATGAGATCCCAATTCCTGGAGTATTTGAACACCTCCATTGCTTGGCACAGTACCTGGCCCATATTAGGTGCCTAATTAATGTTCCATGAATTGAATTGAATGGAATTAATTAGGAATTCTGAACTGGGAGGGCATTGATATCCTATTCCCACCCTCACCCCACCCTTTCATTGTACAGATTAGGAAACCAAGGTCCAGTAAGGGGAAGGGATAATGAGGATTTGAACCCTGGTCCTCTGACTCCAGTTCCACTACACAAGTTTCTCTGTGGTCTAGCCCATAATATCCTCATTTTCAGGCTTCAAGAGTAATCTATCTCAACAATGTTAAGACTTAGAAAATGTTTCCCTGGATAAATCCCTAAATCAACAAAATCACATCTGAAGCTTTGCTGCAACTTGAAACATAAGCATTAACAGATCAGTAAATATGGGAAATGGAATTGGGATTCAGTCAAACTTTCCAAAAGAATGTCCTAGGATCTGGCCTAATAAAATACTTATTTTAATTGGCTCCATTTGTTTAAATTATGCTATTAATTATTCCCTGCAATGAAATGAGTGCATGGATGTTACATTTACTCCTTTGTAGGGGTTGGATCGACAAGGACAGTCAAACTGCGGCCCCCACACAAATAGCAGCTTTCCATTAGGTTTGCCATTTCACCTGAATAATTCTCGGTAATCATGAATAATGATGTTATTCGACAATCTAATGATATCATGCAAGACAGCCTCAATCCATCCATCTTTGTCAGGAAGGTCAAATATTTGTATTCTAATGCATGAGGCCTAGATTCATTAAATAGTTAAGTGTTATTATATTCCTGAATTATTTTCTCCAATAAAACTATCCCATACAAGGGCTACATA